>NC_041399.2:23452554-24193804 GCF_900747795.2 Erpetoichthys calabaricus
CCATTTCCTGGGCTTCTGCTTTGTTTATACAGATGTTTTAAGGTGATTGATTACTGATACAATTCAGGAAAATAAGATGCTTTGATGTTAATTGCCCTTGCAAGTATCTTGTATTTCAGTTCATCTTGTTTGTTTGAGGAAAAAATAAAATATAAGCATCTACAATTTAAAATTGAAGATCTGACACTCCAGGACACTATAGCACTTCAGAAGAGACGTCCCTATATGTAGCACACTAAGTAAATCAGCATTATTTAGCCTATTTGCTTACAGATCATCCTGCCTTATACACAGGTATATCCTCCATGGATTTACAAAAAAACATGGATGCTCTGAGGTCATATAAAAGCAT
Source organism: Erpetoichthys calabaricus (assembly GCF_900747795.2). NCBI lineage: Eukaryota > Metazoa > Chordata > Cladistia > Polypteriformes > Polypteridae > Erpetoichthys > Erpetoichthys calabaricus. The sequence goes on from NC_041399.2 coordinate 23,452,907, forward strand.
AAAGATGATTACGCCCACGAAGCTAACACAAGGGCTGATACAGCGTGGCTGCGTGTGTTGTTTCTTGTGCATTTTTTGCTGCCAGTGTTGCATGTAGCACTATTCTTTTTTGAGAATTTTCTGTTTTTTTTTTTTAATATATATTTTCGAACCGTGGTTGGTCAAAACAGTGAATGTCACACCTGCGGATAGAGCAGGCCAAATGTATTTATTTTGATGATGGCTGCTGTATTAATTATACAGCTCCTTATCAGATGGCTTAATTTGTTTTACAACTGTAATAGCCAGAATGATTACCAAAACTGCAGTATGCTAAACCGGTAAAATCACTTTAAGAGGCCAACCAAATCAACAAGATGATTAAGAAGACAAGCTCAGTTTTGAGAAGTTCTGTCACCTACTGGAAGTAGTAGAGGAGGAGAGAAAGAAGACAAAACCGATGACCAATATGAACAATGCTGCACAGTGCTGCACAATGTTCTTAATGATGTTACCAGTTCAGCACACCACAGTGTACAAAATCACAGTAGCCATCACAGTGTTGTGGAACATATAAAGAATATCACTACCTACATTACAGGAGCACAGTCTCCTAAGTAAAAACAGTCTGCTCTGGCCGTTCATATATAGGACCATCTGTGCTATAGGACCAGTCCAACCTGTCATTGAGATAAACCCCTAAGCACTTGCAGCAGTGCAGCAGGAACTATGAATGGACTAGGCGCCAGCTCATCGCAGGGTAAACATGAACACACACATATGCAACTCATGTCAATTTAGAATCCAAAAATCTCTGAACCTGCATGTCTATGGAAGGAAACCAAAGCATGCAGTGGAAACCCACTAGGAAAACGTACCATCTACAGGCAGGGAACACCAAGGACATGACTTCCTTACTGCGAGGCAGCAGCGCTTCCGTCACATTATCATACCCCCACGTGTTTAATTATTAACAGTATACATTATTTAAATTAAGTTAAGAATTTATCTGTAAAATGTAATATACTGTACATACCTTAATGCATATCAAGTATACAGTACATCTTAGTATTATAACAGCACACAGCTTCAAGAGGATAGCTCTTGGAAATCTAAATCCACTTAGAAGCCAGTCATCATCTTGGGACAGGAAATCAGTATGATCTATAAATATGCACTCTCTTCTAATTCTTCTACTTGCGATGTCTTCTGACAGCGCTAAAGCAGCTATGGTAGTTGGAATAGTTTGTCCATTCTGTACACCATTATATAGTTACAGAATGATTACAATGAAGTGAATTAAATTTGGAAGCAATATGCAATTAATTTTGGTGTATTTGATAAAGACCATGCCATGGATACGAATCTAAAAAAGATAGGAAAACCACACAGAAACTGCCTTGACCCTGGGTGCTGTCTGTTTGCAAAACTGAGCAAAAACCTGCGCACGTACGGTGTAAGGTTGCCGTGATTGTTAAAATGTGATTGCCGTGGTTGTTTGTGGCTTTATGCAAAGTTTAGTTTTTATATATCTGAATGTGAGTGTGGAAATGGGTGTGTGCATCATTTATACATGAGACCCCTGGTGTTTTATTTATAGTCACAATCCTTGAGCCTCACAATCTTTTCCTCATAATTCAACCCCTGTAGCCCTGGAATCTGCCTAGTCGCTCTTCTCTGGACCTTTTCTGGTGCTGCTATGTCCTTTTTGTAGCCTGAAGACCAAAACTGCACACAGTACTCCAGATGAGGCCTCACCTGTGTGTTATAAAGTTTGAACAGATCCTGTATACAATATAGCGTAACACTCTGTTAGCCTTCTTAATGGCTTCTGAACACTGTCTGGCAGTTGATAATGCTGAGTGCACTACGACTCTTGAATCCTTCTCATAAGGTGTACTTTCAATTTTCATAATTCCCATTATGTCTAATCCTCACATTTTGACTTCATACGTGCAATACTTTATATTTACTTACATTAAATTTCTTTTCCCACAAATCTGCCCAAGCCTGTATGCTGTCCCTCTGTAATGATGCAACAATTTATAGTTTATCTGCCAATCCACCTACTTGGTATAATCTGCAAACTTAACCAGGTTGTTACTTATATTTCTATCCAAATCATTTATATATATTGAAACTTGCAGCGGCACTAGCACTACCCCTATTGGACAACACTCTTTACATCAGCCAATTCTGATAAGGTTCCTCTCACCATCACCCTCTACTTCCTGTGTGTGAGCCAATTGTGAAGCTATCAACACACCACACCCTGAACTCCCACTTCTTTTAGTTTGATGCCCGACCTTTCATGCAGCACCTTATCAAATGCTTTTTAAAAGTCAAGATAAATAATATCATATGCTCCACTCTGATCATATCCCTTTGTTGCTTCCTCTTAGATTGCCAACATGTTAGTAAAACATGGCCTCCCTTATCTGAACCTAATCTAACTTTTCAGTAAAACTCCTGTTCTTGCCATGTGTTGCTCAATCTTTTCCTGAACAATTCTATTCCTTTAATTCACTTGTGATGCACATTAAGCTCACTGGCATATAGTTGCTTCGATCTGTCCCGTCACCCTTTTTATATAACGTGATATTTGCCATTTTTCAGTCCTTCTTAATTTCCCCAGTGTGCAGTGACTTTCTAAAAATATGCATCAAGGGTTTATATACAGTAAGTATTCGCTTACCTCCTTAAGAACTCAAGAGTACATATTATCTGGTCCTGGTGATTTGTTTGATTTCCCTCTACAATTTCTAAATCACTCCGTACCTCCTCTGTAGTTCCGTTTACTGCTGGAAGGTTATCCACTTCCTAATTTGTGATGGCCTCAGAAAAATGCAAGTTTAGACCATCTGCTATTTCACTGTCTGTATTTTTAAATTCGTCTTTACTATTCCTGATGCACTTCATCTCCTTCTTGACTGTTCTTTTACTACTAAAATACTGAAAGAATCTCATTGGGTCGTCTTTCACCTTATCTGCTATATTTCTCCCAAATTGCCTTTTAGCCTTCCTAGTATCCTTCTTAATGGTTGTCCACATGTCCTCGTACACCCTATGATTCACATTGGAGTTATTTGTCTTATAACCCTTATACAACTGTTTTTTCCTTTGCAGCTTATTTTTTAACTCTTAATTAAACCACAAAAGTTTTTTTTTAATTTCCTACTAATTCCAAATTTAGGTAATTACATGTCCTGCATTACATGTAAAATATTTTTAAACCTGTTCCACTGATCCTCGATGGTCTCCACACTTAAAAGCAGTCAGTCCTCCCCAGACTTTGCCACATCTGCTCAAAATGTGCTCTACCAAAGTTAAGAATTTTGTTCCTAGCATCCTCATCTTCCAAGACACTGAGAGGTATATTATATTATGGTCACTTGACCCTAGCAGTTCAATCACCTTTACACCCTCAGTTCTATCCTGATTATTACAAAACACTAAATCGAGACAGGCTTTCCCCAGCGTGGGTGCTTTAACATACTGTGTTAAAAAACAGTCACTGATTACATTCTTTATCAGGTCTTCACCTTAATTCTGGGACACTGCATGAACAAATGAGTTATTAAAAACCATAGTCATCCTGTGATTTAATGTAACTTAAATAGATTTTAAAGAGAGGCACTTTTCAGTACAGTGGGGTGGAGATGTACGCCCAAGGGTATAATATGACTGTCAAAATGATAGACTGCTCCCATTTAAAAAAATATCAAGTCAGCAGATGATTTTAAGACGTCTTCGAACAGTAGGTAATTAAGCTTAGGATTATTCTTATTCAACCTTATTGCATATATCTGCATTGATGAACAGGCTTGTCTAGATGTAGGCAGTCTCTCAGAATAAAGGCAGCTCTAGCACTTTCATGGGCATGAATTTGGCATTTGTATATTTACACTGAGGTTAGCAAAGACCTATTTTAAAAATCAATACTGATAAATTCTGTTGCATGTGCAGCCAAACAAAAAATTTACTATGAATTTGCAATACAGATGACAGAGCTTCAGGCAAAGTCACTTTATTAGCTGCCTTTTATCTGACTGACTGCTGAGAGACCACAGAAGGTAATGTATGCCAGTCAGGTATAAGTGGATAGGCACTATAAAAATGGACCTATTTAAATATGGTATTTTGGACTGATCCTTATAAAATCGCTCACAGATACTCTTATGTAATATTTTTATTCTAAGGGTTATCTAGTTTTTTTTTTTCATATACAATAGGACGTCTAAGAAATCAAAGACTGAGAGGTTGTATAGCTGCTCAGTAACCTCTAGGCTTTATTCTGAACTCTCTGTAACCCGAAGAGTGAGTGTCCCCATTGAGTATTCGATATATAGACCTTGATAGCAAGTGATTGCCTCGAGTTATGTTTGTATGTTGTATTGCAGAGAGAAGCAATAACTCTGTAGTGGTGCTATGGCAGGCTGAAGTGAAAGAACCCCAAGACAAATCTTTTTTTTTACTGAAATAGGCATGTGTTCAAAGCATATGCCATTGTTGCTAGTGCAGCATGCTAATGTGGATGATTATGTCATCTTAATACCCTGTGACATTACAGCTCAATTTGTCTGATTTGAATACACCTCTCAAAATGAGCTGTAGCTTTGTATTTATTCCACAATTAAGTGTTCAAACCTGTTTATACAGTATGTGAAATGTTCACAGCACTTCTCAGCTATCGTCAGGAAGGCTCACCAATGCTTTTACTTCCTTAGATGTTTGAAAAGATCATGAATATCTTCCTCAATGCTTGTCAGCTTCTCCAGGTGCACAGAGACGTCCATACTCACTGGCAGCACAACATTCTGGAATGGAATTCACTCCGTTCAGAAGTTCAGATTACTGCAAACAGTGGTGAAAACCGCTCCAAATATTGCTGGCACACAGATCACTATTGTTCAGGACATCAACAACAACAACAATATTTATTTATATAACACATTCTCATACAAATGATGTAGCTCAAAGTTCTTTACAGGATGAAGAAAGAGAAAAAAGACAAAATATAAAAAATAAAATTAGGCAACACTAATTAACATAGAATAAAATTAAGGTCCAATGGCCGGGGAGGACAGAAAAAACAAAAAAAAAAACTCCAGACGGCTGGGGAAACAAAATAAAATCTGCAGGGGTTCCAAGGCCACGAGACCACCCAGCCCCCTCTCGGCATTCTATCTCACATCAACGACCTCAATGAGTCCTCATGGTATTCAGACTTCACATGGAAGAAATTGATGATGACGGTCCATGTCTTGAAAACATTATTATTAAAGACGTCAGCCAGAAATGTTGGATTAGGGAGAGTCATCGTTGTGTTTTGGAGGAAAAGTGCATGAAACACCCAGCCACACAGACTGTGGTGAGGCAATTGGTGTAGCATGTAGATGATGGCATCCTCCACTCCCACCTTCTCCTGGTATGTGAACTGCAGAGGGTCGAGGGCGTGACAGACCTGTAGCCTCAGACTATATAATGCACCACATCTGGAGTATTGTGTGCATTTCTGGTCACCACACTACAAGAAAGATATAGCAGCACTTGAAGGTGTGCAGAGGAGAATAACCAAGTGCATCCCAGGACTTAAGGACACGTCCTACTGTGACAGACTCAGAGAATTAAACCTGTTTAGTCTCAAGCAGAGGAGACTGCATTGACAGTCCAAGTCTTCAAAATTCTCAAAGGCATTGATAAATTAGATCTTACCAAATTATTTCAATTACATTGTGATCTTGTACACGAAGACACCAGTGGAAAATAAGGGGAAGTGAATTTAAGACTTAAGTCAGGAAGCACTTCTTTATTCAAACAGTTGCAGGAATGAGGAACAAAGTACTGAGGCATGTAGTTGAAGCAGAAACCTCGACAACCTGTGAGAAGGGAGATACTGAGGCAGCTTAGCTATTAGTTAAATAAAATGATGATTGATGTTCTAAATGGTCTCCTCATATTTGTCAGATTTCTTAAGTTCTTAATGCCTTATCCTGTTGCATAAGATATTAAGAACTTAATAAGCTACTATACTATACTATACTATACTATACTATACTATACTATACTATACTATACTATACTATACTATACTGTTGTCGGCTTGAACACATTAAAAGTGTTATTAACAGCTGTAATTTATAATAAAAAGACAAAGGCTTTTTCTTTGGCTATTCCTTAAAGAGCTAACATTTAATGTAATTATCCCTTGGGCTACAGTGCTGCAGGGTTAGACTCACCACCACAATGGAAATTGGACTTGGAAAATAAATGAATAATACACTTTACATTAGATGAAAATTCCTTGTCAAATCTGTCAATAAACCTCTCAAAACAGATAACCTCAGGGCGCCAGCAAGGCTGTCTGCTCATTTTATACACGTCTTAATGTAACCACACTTAAAGCCAGCAGACTTCTGAAACTGGTTCAGTCTGTGGAGATGTGCGCCACCCATTGCATAACAGTTACACGACGTCCATGTTGTTTGTCAAGATAACGTGGGACACACCAAATATAAAAAGAAAGGATTTCCCCTGGTTCCTCTACAGTACATGGCTGTAAACCATTACTTTTAAAATTCAGGGAGAGCGTTTAAGTGGGAATAGGCTGTCCCTAAAAACAGTTATGCTGTTATTAATTTTTGCAGCAGTGGGAGAACACATTGAAAAAAAAAAGTTGATTGTTTAGCTAATTTATTAATGTTATTTTTGTCAATCCCATTTCAACTGATAGTCCATGCAGAAGCAAAGGTGTCTTCAGTGATGAGAGGCAGCTAACTGACGCACAATGAAGTGGTAAAGTGTACAAAAACCACTGAAAGCTTTAATGAGTCACTCCAAAGCCACTAGTCAGAAGGTGCATATTGAGCTTAGAGGACAGGTATTGCTTTATTAAACTTGTGCTTAGTACTAGAGTGTTGTACCGTGTTAGTCATTATGAATGTCGTGAGAAGTCAAGTAAAATGACACCTTTTATTGGCTAACCAAAAAAGATTACAAGGTTTTGAGGCAACTCAGGCCCCTTTTTCAGGCAAGATCTTGTGTGAACTTGTGTGAAAAGGCAGCCATGCTGGACCTGAGTCTTCAGATTGGTAGCGTGATTAGGCTGCTGTCTCTTGGGTTTAAATCTCATGCTTTATTGTTGTCCCTGAAGAGTTTATACAATATCCCCATGTGTGCATCCTCTGAGTACACTGTGTTTCCTAAACCTTCCATAAAGACATGCAGGTTAGGTGAATGGGTACTTGGCCCTGTGTGTTTGAGTGCGTGCGCAAGTGTTGGTGTGTGTGGCTGACTTGCACCTCTTTTCAAGGTTTAATTGAATTAAGAGCTAAACTGGGTTTGGCACAATTGAGATTGCTATGTTATGACCATTCAGATCACTTTGGTCATCATGATTTAATAATATGCAGGAAGGATTTGTTTAATTTCCATTCCTGACACCATCGTTAAATATCTTCTCTGCACCCGTGAAAGACTGATGTCCTCCTGGACTTGAATATTACTTCATTTGTCTGGATTACATCTGATTGCATGCATTTTTGCTCATCAGCTAAACTAATTGGCATGATTTAATCAGTCAGAGTCCAAGGGGCATGGAAGTAAAGAAGGTAAGGTGCAGATCATTTACTATATATAGCCGTGTAACAAAGTAAGTGCGCCTATTTTCAATTCTATGGATGTACAGTACACTTCAGAATATACTGCAATTAATAATCATCCCATCCTCATTAAGTCTTAAAATTAGACAAATCTAACCTCAAGTGAATAAAAACTGTTATGAGTAAAGGATTTCTGGATATGCAAAATTTTTGTTTGCATGATTTGCATTTGAATATTTGTGTGAAGATTATTTTTGTGATATTTCTGTGTTTTTTTTCACGATTTGGATATTGTGAAATATTGTTAAACAGACACTTCCAGAACAGCTTTCATGAACTAAAACGAAACTAACTCAGTCTGAAGGTTTGAATTGAAGAGCTGTCTCTACCCCCCATTATTGAAGTCCGGGAGAGTAACAGCTTATAAATAAGTTGTGTTTCACAAAATATCAACAATACAAAGTTCACTGAGAGACGTGTACAACTAAAGATTTAATGTTAAAGAAAAGCAAGTGAAAACATTATCGGGAAGAGAATATGGTTCAGACTTGTGCGTATCGGAGATGATTCAACAAGCAGAAGATCAAATCGCCTGTTCAGTTACACACACTGCTGCTAAGTTATCCTGAGGTACTTGAGTTTCGGACGTGATTATAAGTGTAACAATGAGAGGCGGGTCTTCAAACAACAAGTGGGAGGGCTATAAACTACGAGAGGCGGGTCTACAAACTACGAGAGGCTCATTCACGATTCAAATGCTTGTTCACGTCTGACTGTGTTGTCTTTATTATTATCCAAATCTTATTATGTGATATCATCTACTGTTAAATTCTGCTCTGTACTTCTAAAAAATTTGTATTTTTTATTTTTTATTGAGGATTTGTTCTGTTCTGTGTATTGTATTGACCCCGTTCTTTTGACACCCACTGCACGCCCAACCTACCTGGAAAAGGGACTCTCTTTGAACTGCCTTTCCCAAGGTTTCTCCCATTCTTCCCTACTAGGTTTTTTTTTTAGTTTTTCCTTGTCTTCTTAGAGAGTCAAGGCTGGGGGGCTGTCAAGAGGCAGGGCATGTTAAAGCCCATTGTGGCACTTCCTGTGTGATTTTGGGCTACAGTAATCCCTCGCTACTTCGCGGTTCACTTTTCGCGGATTCACGACTTCGCGGATTTTATATGTAAGCATATCTACATATGTAACGCGGATTTTTCGCTGCTTCGCGGGTTTCTGCGGACAATGGGTCTTTTTACTTCTGGTACTTGCTTCCTCAATTGGTTTGCCCAGTTGATTTCATACAAGAGATGCTATTGGCGGATCGCTGAGAAGCTACCCAATCAGAGCACGCAGTTAAGTTCCTGTGTGCTGCTGATTGGCTCAGCGACGGAGTGCTGCATTAACCAGGAAGTCTCATCTCACTCATTCAGCATTAACGTGCTACTGCTTCAGGGGACGTGTCCAAGCGCCAACAGAAGATGCAAATGATTGCAGAAAAGGTAAAAGTTTTGGATATGTTGAAGGAAGGGAACAGCTACACCATTACAGCATCAATGAGTCCACGATTCTTTTTATTTAAAAAGGAGGAAAAGCATATAAGATCTACGGCCACAGTGTCCTTTAACTAGGGCGCAAAACGAGTTGCAAGTGGACGTGATAAGGCAGTAGTCTGGAAGGAATCTGCTTTAGGAATCTTTGCAACAAGGTCGACGACGTCATGACCGCCTACAAGCTGCTCTTCGACCGGAAGAAGAAGCAGCGGCAGCAACTGCCGATCACAATGTTTTTGCAGCCTCGCAAAAAAGAGCCAGTTCCTACTACTACTACTACCACTACCACTACTATGGATACACCTTCGGAAACCGTGGAGGAGGTGCCCCAGGAAATGGCACCGCTGTCTGAAGAGACGTAAAATACAGTCATCGGCTGCGCAGTACAAGTCATCATCACCTTCATCGTCATCATTTTTACTGCGCAGCATATTCATCACCATCATCACGTCATATATAGCTACGTGTACTTCGCTATACAGTAAGTGTAAACTTATCTACCGATTTCATATTGCTTAGCAGTTGTCCCTGTTATTAATAGAGTAAAGGGTGGGTTGTAAACAATACAGGGAGGGTTTAAAAACGTCCAAATACACGTTAAATAATTAAATAAATATGGTGTCCCTACTTTGCGGAAATTCAGTTATCGCGGTCGGCCTTGGAACCTATCTCCAGCGATAAGTGAGGGATTACTGTATACAAAAATAAACTGTATTGTATTGTATTAGGTGATGAGAGTGTTTTTCAGAAGTGATTTATTTAACATTTTTTTACTAAGAATGAATGCCTGTGTTTGTGACATTGTGAGCATATGACTAGGTAGCTTCACATGTGGATTATGCAACATGAGTAACGCAAGATTTTTTTTCATCGTCATTTTGATATTTTGTTGTTGTTGTCTAACATTGGTCACCAGAGACATATTGTATCAGAATTTTTTTTATCTTCATTCTGAGTAAAAACATGAGATTAACATTTTTTTTCTCAGCCATCACTACAACCTACATGGGGAAGTAGCATATAAAAAATATCACCTTTTAATAATAATAATTCTTTACATTTATATAGTGCTTTTCTCACTACTCAAAGTGCTCATTGAGTGGAGTATTCCTTTAACTATTGACAAAATAAGAGCAAATGGGTATTTTTTAAACAGAAAGACAAAAAAAGATGAAGAATCACAAAAAATAAATTATCAACCAGGAATAACATCCTTACTCAAGAAAATGTCTGTAGTAAGAAGCCCTATAAATAAAGAAAAATCAAGTCAAGTGGGCTTTATTGTCATACCTTCTGTGCAAATATTATATGGTGGCAGAAAATTATGTTTTCCAGGGCTACAGTGCAATATTTAGATAATAAATATGACAATATAATAATACAAAGTGGTAGGTAATTTTACCTAAGAGAATGTAGAACAACGACGAACATTTGTACAAACCGACATCATATTGACAGACAGCAATCAGTGATGAATCGATCGGAGATGTACAATGGACAAGGAATGCAGAAGAGAAGAGAACAGACTTATATATGAGTCTATGATAAGGGAGCACACACAGGGACGGGGGGTGACATTGTGTTCAGGAGCCTGAATACCTGTTGTTAGTCCACAGACTCCAATAACTTCTGCCAGATGGAAAAGGGGAAAAGACACTGCATCCCCCACAATACTGAAGGTCTTACAGATGGAGTGCTTTGTCAACATGTCCATGATGGAGAGGAGGGAAGTTCAGATGATGGTCTCTGCAGTGTCTGGACTTGAGATCAGGTGCATTACAGTTCCCATACCAGACAGTGATTCAGCTGGTCAGGACATTTTCAATGGCACCCATATACAGTAGCATGTAGTGATGATATGGTGTCTGCAGCTAAACCTACTAGGTGGAATTGTTGCTGTGCTTTCTTGGTCATGTAGGAGGTATTGATAGACCATGTCAGGTCCTCTGTTATGTGCACACCAAGGAATTTGGTGCTTTTCTCTCTCTACTTGACGACTCCACTCATATGCAGAAAAATGACACACCCAAGAGCTCAATTGTAGTACAAGCATTATAAAATACAGTATCAACCTCTGCCATTATGCCACCATATACTTAATCTATTTTTTTTAACTAGATTCAGTCTTTATTCCCTTTTTTGCTTTTCTGTTCACTGTCAAGAGGAATTTTAGAAGTGATATAAGGGCATCCTTTACTGATGCATTTCATTACAGAGCACTGAAGGCGAGCTGCAGGTCAGTCTCAGTTGAATTGTAGCCTTTCCTTAGTAAGCACAGTCCACTTGATGGTGCAGCACTAAACATTTTGTGGTGCTTTTCTAGTCGGTATGTTACACGTTTTAATAAAAGGTCATGACTTCACCTCTACAGCATGTAAAATTCAGATCTGGTCCTGTCACGGTGCCAGATTAGTAAACCTGCTCAAGATTTTACTATAATGAAATGAGGAGATTTGAGCCTGCAACCATGTGGGCTCAAGCCAATATCTTTTGCCATCACATCACATTGTCTGGCTGCCCATTCTGTATGTTCACCTGGGCACATAGCCAAATGAAAACGCATTGAAGAAATGTGAAGTTTCGGCTTTCCTGTATGAAGATACAGCTAATATATAATGTAGAGTTCACAAGCAGCAAGATTTGTAAAATAAGAAAAGCCATGAGGCAAATTTCTAACTGTTACAAGACGTGCCAGCTGTCCAAATTCAGAAACAGATGTGTTTCATTGTTTATTAAATGTCCACTTTTTCCTGTTAGGAATCCTAATGAAGGAACTTGGAATAAATGGATACCCTTACATTATGAATTAAATTAGGGCTTGAGAGACAGGCAGCTTGGTAGTAGAGGCTCTTTTAGACTAATGTCTTGTGTCAGTAACTTGAACCCAATGCCCACCGCTCCAGCTAGATATGCAGCCTAATTAGAAGACTAATTCAGAGCCATCTGTATAGGTCACCAGTCCGGAAAGTCTGGCAAAAACTGATTAAAATCTCTGAGCACATATAATGATCCTTAATCATCAACGCTGAAATACAACTTGGTTTATAAAAAGAAAAAGAAAAGAAAAAAATACGGATGAGGTCTAGGATGAGGTTTAGGGAGTGGAAACAATCAGAACATAAGCAATCACCGCCAATTACAATTAAATAAAAACGAAGGGCAAGAGGTTTAGTTTTCTCACCGTTATTAATATCCCTGTTCATTTCCACAGAAAAAAAAATCCTATAAATATCAATTTCAGATGAAAATGAAGCTAATTCAAATAATACAGATCTCCTTCACTCTGGATAAGCCTGAATGGAAACACCATTTGGACAGTGGGATCATGTACCTAGAAGAATTGTGTGATGGTTGACTGGGGTCTTTAATAACTTAAATTATCCAACTGACGATCATTGGTAGGCTGCATTGATTTCTTTTTAGACTTGCACTGAAAAACATGGAAAATGAAACAAATAGTAAATGGGTTGTTGTCTGATTAATGAGGTTTAAAAATACATGTTTGTTTAGCACTGATAATTAAAGCTAATAATTCACAGTAAATGGCTAAATTGATTACTGCTCAATTTGTATGCAGCATTTGTTCAAATGCAAGCATAAGTTCAAGTTTTTTTGTCTTATGAGTACAATATATTGAGATTCTCACTTGCATGTCACTTACAGAGTTGTGGGAGTAATATGACAGCTCAGGCCATAAACAAATCCAACAGCAAATAATGGATGCAATATTAATCATTAGATACAACATCAGAAACTATCTCTATATAAAATAGAATGTCTGTCTGTTTGCCTGTCTCAAAGTTCCCTATACAATCCTACAGCCTTTGACTGATCTGGACCAGATTTGGCATAGTTCCTCTCTAGGACCAAGCAGACTATGAGGGCAATCCCAAAAGTAAGGTCTCCAAAGCGGTGAGGATGTAAAGAAACTGTTCGTATGGCTGTTGGCCACACTGTTGTGATTGGTGCTTCCTCCACTCCCAAACAACCATGTGCGGCTTTGCTGGGATGTTATCAATCTTGGCTTGGCAGCCCTTGAAAACGGAGCTCCCGTTGAACGCTACCGCCAAGTGGGAAGTTTGCGCAGGAGACCATCAATTTCCGACAAGACAGTCGCGAAGGTTGAGGAAAACATGCGTAAAGATTGGCAGTTGGAACTTCATCACCCACCCACCCTATAGTCCGGACTTGGCACCCAGTGACTACCACCTGTTCCCTAAGTTGAAAGAACATTTGTCCAGAAGGCGATTCTGCTCCGACGAAGAGGTGAAAGATGAGGTTCAATGCTTCCTGAAGGACGTGGCGGCGAGCTGGTATGACATGGGCATTCTAAAACTACCACAGCGTCTACAAAAATGCATCGACTGAAATGGTGATTATGTAGAAAAATAAACCTTTAAAATGATGTAAACATTATAGAAAATAAACGGTTGTTTGTATTTCTAAAAAAATAGGAGACCTTACTTTTGGGATTGCCCTCATAGTTAGACTTCTTTGGAACCCATAAATTTGACCCTGGGGGTGCCAGTGGGTTTTCTTGTTTTTCCTGTGTGCTAAAGTTTGCACACTAGTGCTACCTGCTGGCTCAGAGCAAGTGAAACATCCAAAGAAGCAGACAAATTGACCAGGGCTTGACATTACTTACCCAGGCAATGCCACATACTGTGTTTATCTACTGTAATTTAATAACGAGTATCGTGCACTTTATGCAGGGCAGAGTTAAATGAGGCTTGATCGAGAGTACAAGTGCAGCACAACACAAAGAAGAATCCAAGTGTTGTTGTTTAATTCCTGGTTTGTCAGCTTTTCTTCATAGCTTAAGCACTATGAAATGTCCACCTTCAACTAAGAGGATGAGTCAGACATGACAGTGTTCACGGTTACAGCCCAGAAAGGAGTTACAGCAATTCTGGAATCAAGTAGGACCCCCAAAAAAGAACAAATTGTTGAAATGCCATGTGCTGCTTCTATCTACTGTAATTTAAAAAGGGGGCTGTTGAGTGAGGTATAATCGAGAGTGGAAGTGCAGAGCAACACAAATGAGAATCAAAGCTCCTGCTTTGTTGGCTTTTCTTCATAATTTAAGCAATAGAAACTGTCCATCTTGAACTAAGATTTACTAATACATTAAATAAATAAATTGTAGACACGCCGTTATTGGCGCCACTCAAAAACACTTTAAGATAACAAGACTGTTTCTCTGTCATCCGGACATGCTCATGGCTAGGGGATAACACGGTCTTTGAGTAGTTGGTGGCTTTTTGTAGCAGAGCAGAAGTGGCAGGTGAGGTCACTCCGCAGCTCCAAGTGGAAGGGGCAGGAGAGGTCAGTCCGCGGCTCTAGGCGGTAGGTGAGGTCAGAATGGCTCTGGGTGGAAGTAACTTCATTGGTCTCCTGGATTGACCTCCTCCATTCTAGGGAAAACGGAACACATAATCTCACGTTTCTCCCTCTGTCTTTCTTTCTTTATTTCTTTATATCCTTCCACTCCTCCCAGGTGAGCTTTGTCTATTCTCCATTTCCGACTCTAACCTGCCTTAATGAGGTTGAGTGGACCTGGGAGCATTTCCGATGCTAGGGCATAGCCTGTTGGAAGCACATCCGAGTCAAATGGAAGTCCCACAATGTAGGGATTGTGTATCCCTACAGCACCCCCTGGTGACACCCACAGCACCCGGCAAGGCTGCCCTATGGGACTATAGTTTCTAGTATGCCTCGCAGGTGTCCGAAGTAACGTCACCTTGGAATGCTGCCACCTAGTACAGTGGGGGAACATGTAGCCCTGCTAGTGAGGAGTGTGCAAGTGAAAATCTCCAATTTCTTTCTCGAGGAACCTTCCCAAGGTCTTTTTGAGCTTTGGCAGCATCTCAAAGTGTAACTTTCAGCTACATTAACACAGCTTATCATATGTCAATTCTTTGCACTAAATTTAATTATAATTTGATGTTTTAAATTGTATTATATTTTGTCCACTCACCGGAATAAATTCTATGTTTTGGCCTTGACACTGGTCTTCTTGTCTTGCTGGTTGTAGACCACTGCTCATTATCTGACTATGCTTTAGCCTGCTCCTTTCTGCTTCTTAACTCCCTCTACTCACCTTTTCAACACTTTTTCTTCTTAGGTGCTTCATTACCGTATTCTCCTGTTACACTTAAACACTTTACTTGCAGGGTGAATCTTAATAATATGTGTTTTTTGACTGAGTAGCTGAGTGGCTGAACCAACCATTTTGTAATTCTCTTGGCACCATCAGCTGTTACCGTACCACTTACAGGATTTTCAAATAGATTCAGATAGGGGAGAGAAATCCTAATTTTTACTCACAGATAATTTGGATGTTATGTAAGGCAGCGTTCTGCTCTTTATTCATTTATTTATAAATTAGATTTAGTTTAAAAACAAAAACCAAAACAGATAATCCAGAATTTTGGAAAGTCAAATGCTGAACAATACATTACAATGATC
Organism: Erpetoichthys calabaricus; assembly: GCF_900747795.2. Lineage (NCBI taxonomy): Eukaryota > Metazoa > Chordata > Cladistia > Polypteriformes > Polypteridae > Erpetoichthys > Erpetoichthys calabaricus. Next base: position 23,468,499 of record NC_041399.2, read on the forward strand.
AATAAGATAGATGTTTTGTAAATAGAGGTTAACCATTTGACTTTGTGTTGAAGAAAGGCCGAATTAGAGCTATTTGTTTCTTAACAGGAGGATGCTGATATCTCCGGTTGTTAAATATTAATGAATGGAGATAATTACAAAGTAACACAGTTAAAACAGACATCGCTTGACAGACTCATTTTTCTTCTGAAAACACAATAGAAATCCTTTTGTGTCTTTTAACCTTGGGCTCCCTAAACAGATACTGTAGCTTTAGAGAGTACAGCCTGAACATTCAAATCTGTTTTCAGTGACTTCTTGATGAATGAACAAAGAGTCTTTTCATCTCAGATCTTCAAGGTCTGGCAGTCAGTAGCTGGAAAAAAACTGTTACCATTTTAATGTTTTACATGTCTAATGAAGGTAAAAAAAATCTAGTATTTCTTTGCATTCCACTAACAGCCTATTGGCAATACTTATCTCCCAGATAGCTGTCACCATGGAAGCAAGCGGAAACTGACACCATACACACACCATTACTGTGGACAATTTGTAAGATGAACGGTCTAAGTACTCCAAAGCTTAATAGATTATCCAAGCAATTTTGTTTCTTAGTTAAATAAAGATAGGCTAATGAGCAAATTAGCTGAACTTCCTCTTTACCTTGATATAATTAGAGCCTTTTTTTATTAAACACTATTGAGATAAGCACCTTGCTGTATGTGAGCCACAGTCAGTTTTATTGTGATGCTTACACCTCTAAACTGCTATGCAGCCCACACCACCTCTGGACCTTGGGGATGCCTCCAGCACAGTAAAACTTTAAGATGTCTGCAGGCTGCCCTGAACCTTTTTGCACTTATCTTCTTCATCTTGTTTCTCTTCATCTTTTTCCCACTTCTTTGTGGGGTTGATGTGTTTGATCAACGTTCTTCATACAACTCGGTCTTGCACCTCATCCCCAGTCAGACCCTTTTCCTTCAAATCTTCTTTTACTTTACTTACTTATCCATCCCAATCTACTTTGGGCTTCCTCACTTTCTCTGTTTTATTAAGTCTTGTTGCCTTTCCATTTTTCATTATTTCCAATCCCTCCTTTAACTCCTCCCTCCTTATTCTTGGTACTAGCCCTTCATTTGGATTTTCTTTATTCAACAGATTTTCAAAGTACCTCGTCCATCTATTCTAGCTGTTCTATCTATTCTTGATCCTGTCATTCTCACTCATGACCACACCTTGATCACCTTTTTGCAGCTTTCTGCATATATTAATCCTGCTTTTCACATTTTTTTTTCTATGAGAAACAAAATGCCTTCTTTCACGCTGGTTCTTTCCAGACTTCTTACAGTCCTCCCACTCAAGACCAGGATGTACAACCTGAATTAGATCCTGTTTTTGGTTCCTGATATCATTACCTTTGGGTAACAGGATCACTTTGTTAGCTGGCACTTCATAGTATATCTGTTTTTGCATTCTGTACATTTGTTGTTTTACAAACTAGGAAACAATTGAAGTCAAGACTCTGGGACAATGTATCGGAGGAGAGGCGGTCTACTTTCATTTTACTAGAGGAATCAATTTAATGATATATTTGCAAAATATGCATGCATCATGTCGATTAAGCAAAACGAGTAGTGTGAGTTTTTTTTCATGGACGTTTCAATATTGTTTGATGTTGTCCGACATCGATCATCACCATATTCTATTAAAGCATAAACGTTGGTAGTTCTGTTCTGCACGAAAACATGAGACAAATATTTTTTCTCTGTCATCACTATAAAACATATGTGGTAAGTAACATTTCGTATAAAAATATTTTTTTGCGAAGTACATGTATTCCATTAGTTCCAGTGTAAGGGAGATGAATTGAAGTGAACCATGGTGTGTATCAGAGAACTTTTTTTTTTTGTTCTTTATTTCGCCTTATACAATTTCTTGTATTAGGAATTTGGTAGTTTTCGCATACCCCTTGGGGTCAGAGTGCAGGGTCAGCCATTGTACAGTGCCCCTGGAGCAATTACAGGTTAAGGGCCTTGCTCAAGTGCCCAGCAGAGCAGTGGCCTTTTTTGGCAGTGACGGGGATTCGAACCAGCAACCTTTGGGATACCAGCGCAGATCCTTAGCCTCAGAGAGACCACTCCGCCATAACTTTATAAATAAGCGTACGATAGCTACTTTAATATTAAATTCATGAACATTACTTATGAATGCTTTGAAATCCCTCTTTGTCGAACACCTCATAACTCACTGATACATGATAACTCCCCCACCCCTTGTATGATATACCATTCAACTTAATGTCGACCCATTTCTAGGACATTTCTGGACTATAGTTTGTGCACAGAATTACACCCTTATGATAAATAGCAAACCAATAGGAGAAATCAGAAAAAATTATCAGAAGGACTTGAAGTTGTGCATGTTACATCAACTGACCCCAGGGGTTCACACCCTAATGGGATACAGGGGGGTTCAAATTTACTTCTTTTCACAAAACTTCAGAATTAATGGGGATCGGTAATACAATCACATTGAGCATCATTTATGTTATTTTGATAGATAGATAGATAGATAGATAGATAGATAGATAGATAGATAGATAGATAGATAGATAGATAGATAGATAGATAGATAGATAGATAGATAGATAGATAGATAGATAGATAGATAGATAGATACTTTATTAATCCCAATGGGAAATTCACATTTTGACGTTGCTGTTCTCAGATATCAATATATTTTTGATATTTCATTTTTACCAGTTGTCCTAGTCCCCTTAAGAACAACTCCCAGAAGGTTAAAAAATTGAAATTTCAAGCATAAGCATATGGGTATCATTTTAGGTAATTTCAATCCTCACAGGTGGCGCAGTGGTAGTGCTGCTGCTTTGCATTAAGAAGATTGTGGGTTCGCTTCCAGTTTCCTCCCTGTGTGAATAGCGCTTTGAGTACTGAGAAAAGCACTATATAAATGTAATGAATTATTTTATTATTAATGTCAGTGATAACAAATATGATGCTATTTTTTATTTTTGATTCTTTACTTGGGATCTAGCCCACTATGGACCTCTGTGACGGGGTGAAAAAATAAATTTCTATTATAATTGAGAATATATAGACTTTAAACATTTAAATTCAGGCTCACATTTCAAAGTTTCAACTATTTGACTATTCTTGTCTATTATATACTTCTACCTCATGACGTAAATCATTTCTTAGGGATACCCGAAATAAGTGCGGCTTACGCTAATTCAGACTTTTATTTGTTTGTGATGTTGAGCCTCTGATCAAAGAGCACAAAATGAATTAGATTTACAAAGGCAAAAGTCTTTGATGATCAATCAAATGATAGCAAAAATGCACAAGTTCACTGAACCTTATTTACCTTAATTGTTAGTGATTGTAAAACGTTTGATACAGAGCAGTGAGATGGGAGAGACACAAAGGCACAGCATACTGATTGTGTTACACAATAAACAGTTTTGGGGATCTGAACCCAACTGACTGATAAGTTGTTCTGCCAAAAGGTAAATGGACAAGGAAGGACCAGAAGAGAAATGTGAGATGACAAGTATGGGTCAAAATTGAGAATTCTTTTATTCATGCAATCAAAAGAGAAAGCCAGAAGCTAAAGATGAAAAACCTCGAGTCCTATGACAGTAATGAAGTCACAAGATTTTTAGGGTTATCCAACAATCTAGGAAGACACAGACTAATTACGTGCTGCTTTTACACCTTTGCTCCAATGATGTGACCACCAAACTACGTCCATTGAAATATAAACAGACAACAGAACCATAAAATGGCAGCACCCGTGAAAAACCAAGATGAAGTCTTTTTTAACTTTATATTTTTAATATAAGCACTGGAACCTCTATACTTACAAACCCCTAGAACCTTCATCTAATTCAAATAGCAAATTTTTAAAGAGAAATACATTTATAAATTAAGGTGAATCATAAAATAAATGGTCTTGTCCACTGGTCACTACAGCAGCAATAATTTAACTCTTACCAACTCCATGTTTGCAAATGCATGAGTAGCAGAATTGTTTAAACTATTAAGATTTTTATAAAGAACTGAGGCTGTCTACTGTCTGCTTACTATATTTGAAATGACACAGCGCTAATGTAATTCATGTAAAGTAAGTTCACTGCTATTGGTCATTTGCTCTTTATTAAAGCGTTAAAAGTATAATATTCAAGTATAATTTATTGAAGTATCGAAAGGACATGTGAGTGTCACTCATATATCTTCCAAAAGTACATATTTGCATGGATATGGAGAGTAATGTAAAAAGAATGTAATTAGTAACATGATTACTTTTTCCACAAAGTAATCCCATTACAATTTGAGAGAAGTGATAAAAAAAATTATAATGTCTTACTTTCTTTATGTCACAACCCTAACTGAGCCTGTAAAATGTGGTTTCCTGCTTTGTGCAAATGGCTTTTGGGCACGGTTGGCCTGTACCAAAATAAAAGTATCGGTGTTACGTATTCATTCAGAATATAAAAGTAAGTATTTGGGATTTAGCTCACGGTATATTTGTAAGCATGTATTTAAGAATACAGTTACTTTATGCAATTTAATACTAAATACTTTTAAGCTATATCTCCTAAATCATGTACATTTGGCCTTCCATATCCACAGATTCAATTAGCTGCAGATTGAAAATTAAAAAAAAAAAATCCAGAAAATCTCAGAAATCAAAGCTTGAATCCACATGAATTAAGTGATAGGCATACATTACTGTAGTCTCCTGACACTTCACAGATCCTCAGTCTCTCTCCAGCACTTGTTGTTTGAGCTTTGTTCACCTTGTGTCTCGTTCGTCCACTACTTGTGTTGGGTGTGTAGCTGGTTAATTTAATGTTCAACCATTGGGAGACGGGGTTTTCTTTAAGGAAGCCTAGCACTTGCTCTCTCTCTCTCTCTCTCTCTCTCTCTCTCTCTCTCTCTCTCTCTCTCTCTCTCTCTCTCTCTCTCTCTCTCTCTCTCTCGATACAAGTAGTAGTGCTGTAGATAGATAGATAGATAGATAGATAGATAGATAGATAGATAGATAGATAGATAGATAGATAGATAGATAGATAGATAGATAGATAGATAGATAGATAGATAGATAGATAGATAGATAGATAGATAGATAGATAGATAGATAACTTTATTAATCCCAAGGGGAAATTCACATACTCCAGCAGCAGCATACTGATAAAAAACAATATTAAATTAAACAGTGATAACAATGCAGGTATAACAGACAGACAATAACTTTGTATAATGTTAACGTTTACCCCCCCGGGTGGAATTGAAGAGTCACATAGTGTGGTGGAGGAACGATCTCCTCAGTCTGTCAGTGGAGCAGGACGGTGACAGCAGTCTGTCGCTGAAGCTGCTCCTCTGTCTGGAGATGATCCTGTTCAGTGGATGCAGTGGATTCTCCATGATTGACAGGAGCCTGCTGAGCGTCCATCACTCCGCCACAGATGTCAAACTGTCCAGCTCCATGCCTACAATACAGCCTGCTTTCCTCACCAGTTTGTCCAGGCGTGAGGCATCCTTCTTCATAATGCTGCCTCCCCAGCACACCACCGCGTAGAAGAGGGCACTCGCCACAACCGTCTGAAAGAACATCTGCAAAATGATAGAATGCAAAACGGCTTGCGACACGCTGCTGATTCTAGCTGTTTCTGTTTGCTTCTTAGGAGAGCTACACTCTTTAATAAATCTTGTTCTCTTGACTCAGGTTTCTAAAAGTGTTACTTGTTGATTTATATATATTTGAGCCTGAACAAGTAGCAGTTAAGTAATTATTTTGATTTTGACTGAAGAAGCTGCTTGGATGATCAGTGAAACGTATCTACCTAACAAGAAAGAAGTCCAGTTGCCATGACTCAACTACCAGATAATTATTTTGATGTTTTGATCAGCGTACTATAGATGCAGAGGAAATGTAAAACAGTTTGCTGCACTCTACTTTGTTTCATTTTTGGCCGCTTGTGCTTGATTTTAGCTTGAAAGGTGATTTGAATGGTGAATGGTGACCTGTGGTTGGTTTTACATGACCAGATAAGACATAGGCACATCACTTATCTGGAGTTTAAACTTACCAGCATGTTAAAGAGGGGTTGCACGTGCACCGTTTGTTTCTGTGGCTCCAAAAAAACAATTAAGTGGTCAAAGCAATCTGTTAAATTCTAAGTACTGTCTCTCAAAATAAAAATGTTAGATCATTTGAAAAGTGACATCAGTTTATTTGATTTAAAGTGTGCGTGAAGATGAGTGTAGGCTATATGCAAATACTAATATTTTAGTGAATTACTGTATTTAGCTGGCAGGTTGTCTAACACTAGAATTATCAAAGCCTATGAAAAAACTTGCAAATCTAGCCCACCTTAAATCCCTTCACACCTCACCATCAGCATCTTTTGTCTTGTAAATGTGTTGACCAGCACAAGTTTTTTCATAGACTTTGGTAATTCTAGTGTTAAGCATAAGTATGCCATGTGGAAACTGCTTGTTTCTTAAAAGTGGAACACCTCAAGAATGTGAAATGACTAAAACATACTCTGAACTATTGTAATTTTTTTTTCAAATATTCAAGTTTTATTAATAAAAGTTTCCTGAAAAGGAAAACTTTACATTGTCTGTGATAAACATAACAGCAGAGCCTCTGTTTCATGTGAGACTGGAGTGCATTTTCAGGCCACAGTTTAATTTAAATATGTTTAACTTGTTATACTGTTTTTATAAACTAGGCTATACTGTATATCAATACCTGGAAGTATTTGAAAAGTCTTCCTAAAGTATTCAGAATGAGTTACACATTTTTAGTATTCAATCAAAATACAAAACTGAATAGATTAAGGACTGCATATTCCGTATTCAGTAACTAAATACTTTTTGGGGTTATTCTGCCCAACACTGATATTGTATGTATCAGGTAATGAAAATAATAGTAATAGTTCTCATCCTTAAGTAGCGGAGTGTGCTTCTCATGACCATTTGAACTGCTTCCAATCTACTGAAATGAGAACATAAGCCACTTAACAAATGAGAGGAAACCGTTTGGGCCATTTGCCTCATTTGATTAGCTAATACCCTGTCAATTCAGTCATTCACTTATCACTTTGCTGAGCATCTTGGGATTGCCTAAACTTTTCACACCCTTGTTCTCCTCCTGGATATCTACAGCTGTACCGACCCAATAAATTGTTACCCATCGGCAGTTTTATATGACTGCTTTTATTAAACCTTTAGACTAATTTTAGCAGCAAGCATCTTGTGCTCACCTTTGTACTTGTTAAATATTCAAGTGTATTATATGTACAGTTATTGTTCTATATTGATTTTATACATCACCTTAGAGAAAGGCATCTGTCAAATAAAGAATAATAATGATAAGTTACAGCCAATGGCAGAAACGTTCAGAATTTCGTAGAGCTTCCCTTCTAAGTCCTAGGCTTGTATCTCACTGAACATTTGTTTAATTAATTGAACATTTTTTATTTACTGAAATCAAAGCTAAACTAAATGTGTACAAATCCCAGCTTTAAGGTATATGACAATTAAAGCTTTTAAATGCAGTGAAAATTGGGTATGGGGGCTAAATATTGTTTCTTTTTTCATTCATCAGAAACATTTATTAAACAATAAAAATATTTTTGTTTGTAAAATTGTTGATTTTGTTGTGTGGACTAAACATTGTTTCAATAAGTTTGCAATTTAAAAAAAAAGAAAAGACTGAATATCATCTAATGGCATTTTAAACTGTCATAATGCAGTGCAAATAATCATTATTACTGTAGAAAAGGTGTAATCACTAGTGAGGGAATAATTTCTCAGAAAAAGATTATTACAAAGACCTCAAACAGGCCTGTTGTTAAGGTAAAATCCGTCCTGCTCTTTTGTTAGTTAAGAATTTTGATTTAATATTAAATTGAAAATGTCATACAAAGGTATTTCTCAGCTTTCTTCATTATTCACTTCTTGGGTCTGTTCTAGTTATAAATTAAGCTTGATCAATGACCTTCTCTGCCTGGGTTGTTTGCTACTTGTTATGATCAGCAAATAGCATAATAGAAATATTTCAGATGAGCCAGCAAAAGGGCAGAAAGAAAGCTGTGGATGTTGCTGAGCTTGACACTAAAATGGGAAACTAATTTAATCTGAAACATGTCTCATTTTGTTTGAGGGTCTTGCGATTTTTAAGTTTTGTCAATGCTCACTTGTTAACAGGAGTACCAGTCCTGCAATTCCATGTCATGCCCTGAAATGAAGAAGACAACTCCATGGACACCATGGACCCCAGTCAATATATCAGACAACGGAGGGCATTATGAACAGCGCTTCAGGTACACATGCAAAGCGAGGCTGGCAGATCCCAGTCTTCTGGAAGTTGGGCGACAGCGAATAGAGATGAGATACTGCTCTAGTGATGGAACAACGGGATGCTCCATGGATGGTGAGTACATAAGAACATGAAAACACTTGCAAAACAATCAGAGACCATTCAGTCCATCGGGCTTAGATTGGTACAGATTCCATCCATCCATCCATTATCCAACCCGCTATATCCTAACACAGGGTCACGGGGGTCTGCTGAAGCCGATCCAAGCCAGCACAGGGTGCAAGGCAGGAACAAACCCCGTGCAGGGTGCCAGCCCACCGCAATACAGATTCCCATGACCCTTTATGTTAAGAACCACCTGCCAGCTTCAGTTATAAATGCACTTGCTCCTAATTTCCAGTTATGTTATTTACAATTTAATTCTTCTGGATCCACCCAAAACCTTTGAAATTTTTAAATAAATTCTAGACTGTTTCGTTCTAAAAACCTGTCTGCTTTAGTTTCTGCTTTTAATATTTTATAAGTTTCTTCTTTGTATTCCCTGCTACTTTTGTTAGTTTGATTTTTTTCCCATCTACATCCTGTTGAGTGTAATTTAGCCTTTGATTGTTGTAGGGTGAGACCTTTAATTAAGGAAGAAGCCCCTTGGTGCTTTAATTAGTTTCCCTGCAGCACATAAGGAGTACTTAAAGTCCTTTCATCCACTGCCTTATTTCACTGGCATTATCTTTGCATTGTTTTCTTCTGCTCCCTATCATGAGCTGTCTTCATTTTAAGTTTTTGCAGTTTTTTTTTAAATTATATTTCACACCTTGTTTGGATTTTCAGATATGAAGATATGAATAACTTTTTTATTTAAATTTTTTTGGAATTGCACCGACTTGCCATTTTGTGGCGACTGTTTACTAGTTGCCTGAGAAATTAACAGGAACTGCACAATGCATGAGGTTGTCTGTACGGTGGGTTAAAATGCCTTCTTTTCATCCGAGATTGCGGATAAATCACAAACCTTTATATTGTGAATCCTTTTTTAAAAACTTTCCTTGCTACAGATCTTTAAGCTGTTTCTTTAACTATGATTTTACTTACACAGTTGTGTTTTGACATCTGATAGATAGATAGATAGATAGATAGATAGATAGATAGATAGATAGATAGATAGATAGATAGATAGATAGATAGATAGATAGATAGATAGATAGATAGATAGATAGATAGATAGATAGATAGATAGATAGATACTTTATTAATCCATCCATCCATCCATTTTCCAACCCGCTGAATCCGAACATAGGGTCACGGGGGTCTGTTGGAGACAATCCCAGCCAACAAAGGGCACAAGGAAAGGAACCAATCCTGCGCAGGGTGCCAACCCACCGCAGACTTTATTAATCCCCAAGGGGAAATTCACATACTCACATACTCCAGCAGCAGCATACTGATAAAAACAATATTAATTAAAGAGTGATAAAAATGCAGTACAACTTAAAAAATGCAAGGTGGAGAGTGCAAGGCAGGTATAACAGTCAATAACTTTGTATAATGTTAACGTTTACCCCCACCCCCAGGTGGAATTGAAGAGTCGCATAGTGTGGGGGAGGAACGATCTTCTCAGTCTGTTAGTGGAGCAGGACAGTGACAGCAGTCTGTCGCTGAAGCTGCTCCTCTGTCTGGAGATGATACTGTTTAGTGGATGCAGTGGATTCTCCATTACTAACAGGAGCCTGCTCAGTGCCCGTCGCTCTGCCACGGATGTCAAACTGTCCAGTTACATGCCTACAATAGAGCCTGCCTTCCTCACCAGTTTGTCCAGGTGTGAGGCGTCCTTCTTCTTTATGCTGTCTCCCCAGCACACCACCGCGTAGAAGAGGGTGCTCACCAGAACCGTCTGATAGAACATCTGCAGCATCTTATTGCAGATGTTGAAGGATGCCAGCCTTCTAAGGAAGTACAGTCTGCTCTGTCCTCTCTTGCACAGAGCATCAGTATTGGCATTCGTTTTGGTGGGGGTTTCATTTACAGCACACCAGTAAATTCAAGATTTATTTTTAATTTGTCTTGTTCACATCACTGTAATGATGTGTAGAGCTTTTTTTTTTATTAAGGTGGAATGTGGCATATTTTCCACATGAAAACACTCCGGATTTCACTAGATCGCCCATTACTGTGTTTTCTCCACAGTAATTTGCTAAATATGAATGTACCTCTTGCTGTTACTTGGCTACCGCCCTTTCCTCTTTCTTGATTTATGTAGCCAAAGCTGAGGATCTGCATATCCAAGGTGCCATACATAAGTATATCTAGTATTATCTCTGTCTCTGATGCATCATTAGGAGCTGCATCTCTAAGAATGTCATCAAGACTGACAAAGCAGACATCAGACTACCAGAACAACTAAAACACGTGTCCCACAGCTCAACAAATGTCTACATGAGATTTTTTTTTCACTAGACAATTTTATTTAAACACTAATTAGAAGACAGACACGTGTGGAATTAGTGCAGGAAAACATATACAGATAGAGGCTAAATATCTTATATGAAACGCCATATGTTCCAGTAAATAATTTGAGAACCAAAACTCTCAGTTTTACAGCAGATTCTATTTTGCACTAATTACAGGCTCATCGTTGTGAAGAGGGGGGCTGAACGCACTCCAAAGAGACACTGCCGCTCCTCTTAAATGATGATACAATGGGAAACAAATACAGTTTTTATTTTTACCTCCTCTTTGCTCGATCAGCTGCTGGCTTGCTGATCACTGTGATCACTGTGCCGAGTGATCTGCATTTCGTGTGGCGCTTCGAACGTTTAAAAGCCGGTACAGCACCTGTCCTTTTGTCTCTCTGCCTTGTCCCCCAGACATCCTCAAACACTATGCAATCTGTTTTCACTGTTCAGAGCTGGCCTTAGGGCGAAGCGAACGAAGCGACCGCTTCGGGCCCACAGCTGGAGGGGGCCCACTGCACCCAAGGTTTTTTTTTTTCCTGTGATATGCAACGCTGCTGCGGAGGGCCCAATGGAGCAACAGACTCCTTCACTCCAACCTCTATTACTAATTTTTTTATATATATAATTCACGGGCAACATATTCCATCACCTAATTACTCCACGTGGACATCTCCACTCGGCACTCCAATCTTCATTACGCTTCACTCAGGCCCGCACGCCTGTTGCCGCCTCCACGGCGGTAAATTATTTTATACGGAAATCTGAATATCTCGAAAGTATGAAAACAAGCTTTAAAACCGAATAAAAATGTAAAAACAAAATAATGTGGATCTCATCTTTATAAAATAAAAAAAATATATAAAAAATATAAAAAGCAAAAAAAAAAAGTGTCTTGGCCTAGCTATTTACCTCCACGTGCTGCCTGGTGGAGACAGCAAAAGCTGGCTAAAATGTAGCTTTATCTGTTAATGTATCGTCACTAAAGACATTTATGCGGGCCCGCTCCGACCTCCATCACTCATACCTTTCACTCAGGGCCTTGTACGACAGTCTGCGCTGACAGCCTGCAAATTTGGCTCCTGTCAGTGTGTTACGGTTACGGTTGTCAGTGTCAAATGGAAATCGTCAAAAAGTGATGGTTGTAGATGCCGGGAAAACACATTTCTGCAGCTCAGAATGCAGGAAATCGCTTGGCGGCCGGAGTTCTGCCCCGGACCCCCTAGCTGCAGAGGTCGGGGCCCTCGGTATCAGTTTGCTTCGGGCCCGAAATTGTCTAGGGCCGGCTCTGCACTGTTCTGTTATTTCACCGAGTAATATTTTCCGTTTGTGCTAAGGTGATCTTTACTCACATTTTTTTGAGACTTTCAAATTTTCCTACTTTTATTATCACTAAACTGCTCTGCATGTGTATCATGGGACTTGCTTCCAAAGGTTGTAAGTATGACATGGCTTGTCCATCTCACGGGATGTGAAAGTGTCTCTCTGTGTCTCTTCAAAAGATCTCTCTTCCAAAGATCATGTCTCATCACAGGAAAAAAGTCTCGTATCGTCGCAAGATTTTTTTCTATAATAGAGAGACATGGTGACAAATATTGCACACAATATTCCAGATGTGGTCTCTCTAGCTCATTACACAGTTTGATTATAATATCCCTTAATTCATATTCCACAGTTTTATAATATAACCTAATATTTTTTTTATATTTACCTGTTACTGTGGTGAGAGAGGACATGCAGGTGATGGGTATAATAGAGCAAGATGCAGAGGACAGCAGGATATGGAAAAAGATGATCCACTGTGGCAACCCCTAACGGGAGCAGCAGAAAGAAGGAGAAGACCTGCACCTGTCAGTCACACATGAAAAACAAATATAGCCAGTCACTCATCTGCAAAGCACAGCAGTGTTGTCGAAGCAGGCAAAGCTGAATATCCTTGTTATATGTATTCAATTTTTAATTACTGTTCCCAGTTTGAATTTGCTAATATATATTTCAGTGTTAAATTAGACTTTGAGATGTGTTATTAAAATAATGTTTTAGTTAATCTGTGACGTTCTCATAAAACGTAAACAAGAGGGGGATTCACTTAGTGACCCATCCAAGGGATATTCAGTGACTTGGATATTTTTTTGTCTCGAACCCTGACTTGTGCTTTTCCATACCCTTTTCACAGAGTTGCTTCATGTGTTTTTTTGTCTTTATTGTGAAGGTTAGACCACCACACTGACTCACTACAAGCTGGCACTTCGACATATAGGTGCATTTATATGACAATCAACTTAAACGTCAGACTGATAATCTCCATTGAGCTAATTCTCTGACTTCTGAAATCAGTTGACTGCACCAGTGATGATTTACTATAAGTGTGTCATATTAAAGGGGTGAATATTTCTGTAGTCATTTATTTGGTGTATTATATTTGTACTTGAATGCAACCACTTTTCAGAGGTCTGTTTTCACTTTGACAGTAAAGAGTCTTTTTTTCTTGACCAGTGTCGAAAAAGCAAAATTAAATCCATTGTGATTCAATGTTGTGTAACAATAAAATGTAAGGGTGAACACTTTTTGTAGGCACTGTACAAGCATGACAGGTCTTTCATGTCTCAAAATTAGCCCAGTGTAAGTCTTTGCAAGAGTACACCTTGCTGTAGTCAAGTAGCTGCCTTATACCCAGTAGAAGATTTATAATATAAATGATGAAGGTTGATAATCATAAAAAATGAATTTTCTAACCACAGTGAAATAAAAAAGAAACATTTAGTGTACAATTACAGCAATTAGCTGTTCACATCTGGTAATATGATAAAACGTACTAAAAATAGTCTAGAAAATACAATTTAATATTTCTTGAATTAATTATATACTGCTAAAATGCCTGCTATGGGCTGGTGTCCAATTCACTATTGATTTCTACATTAGGTAGGACAAACAGGTATGAAAGGCACTGTGTGTAATAGATAGATAGATAGATAGATAGATAGATAGATAGATAGATAGATAGATAGATAGATAGATAGATAGATAGATAGATAGATAGATAGATAGATAGATAGATAGATAGATAGATAGATAGATAGATAGATAGATAGATAGATAGAAAATGGCCAAATGTATGTGGATTCCTGACCATCACACGTTCCAAAAATATGGAACTGTATAAAGACTCCACTCTTCTGGGATGCTTTACACAACATTCTGGAGTGTGTCTGTTGGAATGTTCCAACTCATCCCAAAAGTGTTCAATAGGGTTGTGGTTAGGGCTTTGTTCAGGTCACTCAAGTTCCTCCTTGTTTTTTATGGCTTTATGTGCCATAGATAGACTGGAACTGAAAAGGGCCTTCCCTAAAAGTGTTGCCATGAAGTTTGAGGTGCACAATTGTCTAAAATGTCTTTACATGCTGTATCATTTACATTACCCTTCACTGGAACCAAGAGGCCTAGCCCAAATCTTAACAGATATCCTCAGGCCATTAGTGCTCCTCCACCAAACACTACCAGAAGGTAGTGTTGTCCTGGCATTTGCCAAACCCATGTTTGTCCATCAGATTGCCAGATAGTGAAGCATGATTCATCACTCCAGAGGGCATATTCCAACTACTCCAGAGTCCAATGGTGGCCTGCTTTACACCATTCCAGCTGACGCCTGGCATCATACATAGTGATCTTAAGGTTGTGTGCAGCCATTTGCCCATGGAAACCCAAAACATGGTTCATGCTCTGATGTTTCTTCCAGATGCAGTTAGGAACTCTGTTGTTAATGATGCCACAGAGAAGAAGCGATTTTTACACACCATGTGTTTCAGCACTCGGTGGCCCTGCTCTATGAGTTCATATGGTTTACCACTTCATGACAAAGACTGTGTTGCATCCAATTCATAATAATAGAACTTATAGTTGACCAGAGCCTATCTAGCAATTTCACATACTGACTTGTGGCAAAGGTGGCATCCTATGACAGAGGCACATTTAAATTCACTGAGCTCTTCAGTACAACCCATTCTATTGGCAATGGAGACTGAATGGCTGTGCACTTGATTTTATGTACTTGTTAGCAATGGTTAACAATTTCGAGCAGTGTAGACATAATGTTTGTCCACATAGAATAGATGGTAGATAGATGGATAAATACTTCTGAAAGTCAGTATATGATAGATACATAGATAGACAGGCAAATATCAAAATCTCTATTAGATAGATAGATAGATAGATAGATAGATAGATAGATAGATAGATAGATAGATAGATAGATAGATAGATAGATAGATAGATAGATAGATAGATGGATGGATGGATGGATGGATGGATGGATGGATGGATGGATGGATAGATAGATAGATAGATAGATAGATAGATAGATAGATAGATAGATAGATAGATAGATAGATAGATAGATAGATAGATAGATAGATAGATAGATAGATAGATAGAATAAGTTAATGAATTCAGCATTTTCATTCAGTAAAGCCAAAGTGGGCTTCATACTGGATATCATTTTAGCATCGATCTGTCCAAATTTACATCCACATTGTATGAAAAAGCCCTGGTTCAATGTATTCTAAAAATGTCCTAAACAAAGAAAATTACAATAAAAATATTCATATAAAGGAAATGAGGAATCTTGAATTCTCATTTACAAATTTTGCAGACATATCTTGATCTTGGTATTTTATATAGTAAACATGTACTGTATATACTGTAGTATACAAACTATAGTTTACAAAGTATTATTAGTTTGTCTCTGTGCAAAAAGGTAAGTGAAATCACTTACATAAATGCTGTTGATGCCATATATTAATTTATTATTCAAATATCTTATTGTTAATTCAAGTTTGTCATCCTTAATTACATTCATTATAAGTGTCCCATTCTCTTATGTTAAATCATTATGACCCATACAAAAAGATTATTAACAAAGAATTTCCTTCAATTCTTGAGCCCTACTTTTCAATGAATATCTTAGAAATCACCTTGTGCCTCCGCAGTAGCTGAGATAATTATAAAAAAGCGCATGCACAGTGCTCTAGAATGACACTGACAAAGATGCATTCATCTCGTTTCCAGATGTTTGTGCAAGAAACATTACCGTAAGTGGTCTGCTCGTTCAGCAAAAAGCTTGGGGGTTAGCAATTCTGCAATATGACAGATTTTGTAAGCGCTCGGGAGCTGCATCAATAAGTCAGCCTTCATTTTGTTTGGCAGCTTCTCGTGGTGGACAGGATAAGCAGTTACAGACAATATGGTTTAATTCTGGCTGCTGTTTCACTGTGTGGCTCTAAATTGAGTTAAACAAAATCCTGAAGTCTAACTTTAGGAATATTTAAAATTGTGGAATGAAAAGTCCTCTTTACCTTAAATAAAAGACATTTATTGATTTTTCATGGTGTTCATTTTATTGCAAGCTCTCAGATCACAAAGCAAGTTAGAAAACAATTTAGAATATTACAGTTTACAGCAAATCAAATAAGGCTATGAAATACTGAAAATCTATCAAAATGTCAGTAGAAAAGATGAATGAATGGACTAAGCAAAATTTCTTCATAGTCACAAATGCCAGGCAACTTAAAAATGGTGTGCCCCTCTATCCCCTTAAGGAGGAGTAAGTCCATAAATCCAGCCACTCCATAAACCCTTTCCTCCCCAAGTTTAAATATTTACATTTACAACAGTAACTACAGTATGGCCAGTTTACATCAGAGGAGATTAAAATTGTAAAAGAGAAAGTCAATAATAAAGTCACAGTCCTAGAGACCTCAGCCTACTGCCCACCTGCCAGCTCCTGGATTCTCTGGAGTCTGTGCCGAATCTTTTCATCCGATAAGGCCAATGCTCCTTTATTAAAGATGGCTTTTGTATATGCAGGAGAGCAGCCTTTGCAGTACAGCAGTGTCACCAAGAGCCACATCCAGATACCGAGGAGAGAAGCAGAATAGAGGTTTTAGCCAGTAAATCACCAGCACAACTAAACATCTCATACTGAATTAGACAGGCATGCATAAACACTGGGGGAAACTTAGAAATCACTAGTATTCTGAGTAAATCTTTCAGACTTGAAGAGCAGTACTAGGGTGTAGTGATAAGTTAAGCAAAATGACACCTTTTATTGGCTATCTAGAAAAATTACAATATGCAAGCTTCCGAGGCAACTCAGGCCCCTTTTTCGGGCAAGATGTAATCCGAAGGTCCAGGAAAAAAGCTAACAGAATGTCATGTTATATAGCGCCCTTATGTGTGGAGTACAAGACCAAGGAGGTAATGCCGAAGCTTTATAACAAACTGGTGAGGCCTTGTCTGGAGTCCTCTGTGCAGTTTTGGTCTCTAGGCTACAAAAAGGACATAGCAGTGGTAGAAAAAGTCCAGAGAAGAGCGACTAGGCTGATTCCAGGACTACAGGGGTTGAATTATGAAGAAAGATTAAAAGAGCTGAGCCTAGTAGTGTGGTAGACAGTAGGACTTTATGGACTTCCAAAACTAGACTTGTAAGAACTAGGTGGATAGGACTGGCCAGTTTTGTTGAGCTGAATGGCCTGTTCTCTTCTAGATTGCTCTAATGTTCTAAAAAAACATCAAAAACAGAGTGACAGATTTGTCACACATTGTCCAAAGCCAGAGCTAAACTTAAAGCTGATTGTTTGAAGGTGAATTATCTTCTTGAAACAACAAGTTTATTGTGTTCCATGAGCAACAGAAACCCTTTTGAATAGATAGATAGATAGATAGATAGATAGATAGATAGATAGATAGATAGATAGATAGATAGATAGATAGATAGATAGATAGATAGATAGATAGATAGATAGATAGATAGATAGATAGATAGATAGATAGATAGATAGATAGACACACACCAAAATAACTATAAAGCAAGAAAATTCAAAAGAAAGAAAACTTCTGTCCCAATCCCAGTGAGGCAGACGTATTGCTGTTGGATTAAAGGCACCCCCAGCAGCATTTCTTGACACAATTCTGTTGAATAATTTGAAAGTACGCAATGTTGGTGTGCCAGAGAGAGGATGTGTAGCATTGTTCATAATGGCACTCAGTTTTATTTTAATCCTCTCCTTTGCTATGACCTCCAGGGAGTCCAGAGTGCATCCAATAACTTTTAATTAGTGTGTTGATTTGGTGGGCCTCTCTTGAAGTGGTGTTACAAGCAGAGCCCAGCACAGCTTAGAAATGCCCACTGGCCATCATAGAGTTCTAGAAGATGTGAAGGATGTCACTTCCCACATTAAAGGAACTCAGTTTGCTAAGGACTTTCTTATATGGCCCCTCAGTGTTCTGAGACCAGTCCAACCTGTCATTAATGTGGACCCCCAACTACCCGTAGGAGTGCACCACCTCAACTTATTGAATAGTGACTGAACATAAAGGCTCTTTGGTGGAATGAAAGTCAATAAGCAGTTCCTTGGTTTTGCTAATGTTAAGGAGCAGACAGTTCTGTATGCACAAAGAAACTAAGTTCTGCCCCAATTCCTTTCCATTGTCTCATTCCCCTTATCAATACACCCCATAAGTGCCGAATCATCTGAGAATTTCTGCAAGTAACATGATCTGCTGTTATATTTATAGTTGGAGGTACAGACAGTGAAGTGTAAAGGAAGCAGGACAGATCCTTGTGGTGCTCGTGATTCAGCAGAACCCATGGGCTGCTGTTTATAACTGTACTCACTATGTGTTTCATAAATGTGAACTGACTGATGAAAACTACTTATGTCTGCTGTGATTCTCCATATATGTGGACATCCATGCAGCATTAACATAAAATCTTTTATATAATTTTAATGGAAAACTTCTTAGCTGAACATGAATATTGCTCAGGGCAAATCATACATCAGGCCTATATACTCAGTATGCTGTAGCTAATGGGTCCTTGTATGTATCCAGTCTCCAAGGCAAGAAAAGCAAGCAACACAGCAGGTTATCCGTGAGACCGAACACATTTCTGGCCTTTACTTTAGATCATTCCATACTGAGGTTGATCAGAAAAGGCAGATTTAGTCCTTTGTGGCAAATTAAGCCTGTAACCTTGTCACATAAATTGTATCCACTCTTGGTAGAACCAGAAAAAGGCATGACCAGAGAAATTAAATTCCTGTCATGCTGTCTGAAGCAGAATATTGCTCCAAAATGTATCACTCAACCTGCTTTTGACCTTTTAAGATTTAAACAAACATGTGTTGAGCCAGCTGAGGTTATTACAAATCAAATGATTTGCTTTGTTATGATTAGATGATTGACCAGATTTTGTAGATGATTACTTTCGTGCTGAGAAAAATGATCCGTGTTAGGACGTATTTCAGAAATAATCAGCAGGATAACATTTGTCGACAGGAAAGCCTATTAACATTTGTTGTAACTTTATACTTAACAGAAAATTCCAATTACGAACACAAAACTCCAGAGGCACACAATTTATTCTGCACAATTTGCCACAGTGTGCTTGGAGATTGTTTATGCTTAATTTGCATTTTGCAAATGAAAAGATGTGTTACTTGTTGTTCTTAAATTTAATTTAATGCAGGGTAACATTGTTCTACTCAGTTGTGCTGGTTTACAGACCTACAGCAAACTATCTCTTGAGTATTTACTTTGTGATAAATGTATTACAACACCCCAAAACTCTTTAAAGCGCACCATATAAATTTAACACATTCATATTAAACTTTACTGTTAAGGGATTTTTTTCTGTAATAGTTTTAATTAGCTACAAGACGGAAAGCCATAGGAGACTCAAACTGCTTTTCTCTATACCTAAGTAAGCAAAAGCATTAGAATGAAGTCAACGGATATGGTTCTGTCTAATTATTTTTCATACGGGCCAATGATAACCCAAAAGTAGCTATGCAGAACTGCCATAGTGGTTTTTATTCATACTATGATGGAGTGCCCACTGAACAAGGGACTGCCAAACAGAAGAAGGTGGGAAAGAGCAAGGGTAGGATTTATAAAGCCCCTAGAGGTAATGTGGAAGGTTCTGGGGGGCAGCATTAATGCACATCATTATGCCAGGGAAGAAATAGTGGACCTCTCTGGACAGATAACCACAGTGGGTGGGCAACACGCATGGGCAGAACATTTAAGGTAAACATGTACAGAAACATGGAAATGCTAGAGAGGGACCTTATCCCCACAGCCACTCCTGGAACAATTTAATGAGGCTGTGATTTGTTGAATCTTATATATGTGAAGAGAAACATATGGATAGATTAACTTTGAATGAGATAGTGTCTTTGTTCATGCCAAAAGAGAATGGTGACATATTTCGTGTTGATCTGACATGCAAGTAAGAAGTGCACTGTCCTCTGCATACATGACAATGCTATTACTACTCCTTCTTCTACTACTACTACTACATAATGCAGTACACTTGTTTTTATGCATTATTTATATCGTGTAAAATAACTCCTTCAATGTGCAAATTGATTTAAATAGCCAATTAGATACAATACAATACAATATAATTTATTTTTTTGTATAGCCCAAAATCGCACAAGAAGTGCCACAATGGGCTTTAACAGGCCCTACCTCTTGACAACCCCCCAGCCTTGACTCCCACAAAAAACCCCTTGTAGGGAAAAAATGGAAGAAACCTTGGGAAAGGCAGTTCAAAGAGAGACCCCTTTCCAGGCATGTAGTGGGTGTCAATAAGAAGGGGGTAAATACAATATAGTACAATACACAGAACAGAACAAATCCTCAATACAGTATAAAAATAAAAATTTTAGAAGTATGGAGTAGAATTTAATAGTAGATGATATCACATAATATGATTTGGATTTGTTTAGAGTCCTGGAGACCTCATTCATCAAGCTGCCTCCCCCATTTGGCCATTCCACAGCTGAAATGGCGCTAATCCGATGAAAGGACCCCTCTACCCAATGATTCCTGCGATCCTCCATCAGGGATGACTTTACCTTAGGCAGGCAAAACAACTTGGCAGGTGGGCCGTGGCACCAAGTGCCACATTTGAGTACAGAGAAGAGAAACTGAAAAGGTGAGGGTTAGTATCCAATTCTAACTATCATGTTACTTAAGCTTTAGTGCTGATGACTAACAACTGAGATGCAGTCTGTACAGTTAATCAGCAGCTCTAGTCAGGGTATGTTAAACTGAAGTAGTGAGTCTTCAGCCAGGATTTAAAAGCTGAGACCGAAGGGGCATCTCTTATAGTAGCAGGCAGACCATTCCACAGTTTAGGGGCCCTGTAACTAAAAGCCCAACCTCCCATTGTTATTTTATTAATTCTTGGAATCATAAGCAGACCAGCATCTTGAGATCTTAATGTGCGCTCTGGTTTGTAAGTCATGATAAATTCAGACAAGTAAGCCGGACCTTGGCCATTTAATGCTTTATATGTTAAAAGGAGGATTTTGAAATCTGCCCTAAACTTAACCGGGAGCCAGTGTAAGGATTTAAGAACTGGAGTTATGTGTTCGTATTTTCTTGTTCTTGTAATAATTCTTGACAGTAGAATTTTGGATTAACTGGAGGATGTATAAAGAACAGTTTGAACATCCAGTGAACACCACATTGCAGTAGTCAATCCTACTAGAAATAAATGCATGAATTAATTTCTCAGAATCCTGTTTATTTAGAAAGCGCCTTAATTTCCTAATATTTTTAAGATGAAAGAAAAATGATTTGGACAACTTTGTAATATGCGCTTTAAATGACATGCTAGAGTCAAAGATTGCGGGATGATTCAGTAAAATTAATGGTGATTCCAACTGAGTTAAATGATGACAGAATATTGTTTTGATCAGAGTCATTCCCTCCAACAATTAACATCTTTATTTTATCGGTGTTTAAAGACAAGTAGTTCTCGTCCAAATAGATATTGGCACAGTGGTCAATGCCACCTTTCTCATAACTCCAGGAAGCCTGATTTGAATCTTACCCAGATCACTTTCTGTATTCACTGCGTATGTTCTCCTCACATCTGGGTGAATTGTTCTCTTTGTACTTTACTTTACCGCCAGTACTCCAAAGATGTGTATGTCATTTCCAGTGGACACTTTAAAGTGACTCTGTGTGCCTGAGAGCTGGTTTGCCTCTAAGGCTCATTGCTTTCAGAATGGGACTCTAAATGACCGTAAATGTGAATGATAGGAAGCACTCATTAGTTAACCCTTAATCCATAACGACTTAATAAAGTGTTCTAAAATAGTATTGTATTATAAAAAGTAAATCACAAGGGAAGAGTTAAATGAAAAGAATGAAAATAGTTTAACTGAAATGAAGGAAGACCATCTTTTGCCCCGCTGTGACTACCAAAACAGTATTTACCAACATTTATCACAATGGGTGTGTAAGGCACTTGCACATTTAAGTACACCACCAACATTCCTCTAAAAAGCTACTAAAGTACTGCTTTCAGCACCTCTGGCATCTTGTCTTATCTGGCATCTCTCTTCCAATCAATGAAACTCTTGCCAGAACCTGATTTAACTTTACTTTGTTTTTAAGCCCCATCTTGGTATCACTATTAGAATTTGACATGACTCCTGGGGCTGTCCTCCCAGATCGACCCAGGCGTCCTTACAGTGCCTGATTTTACCATACATAGTGATCCGTGTGGGTTCTTTGAAGACTTCAAGGTGGACTTATTTTGAATGATTTCAATCTCACTCTTTACGTCAGAGGAGGAATTCAAAGGTATTGGAAACTTCTGTGTTCAAGAAAGGAGATATAACAAAAGAGAAGAACTTGTAAATAGTGCTTCATGTTATCAGAACCCTATTTTAAGTGGGAATCGAATGATACTGTATTTCTTTCAGAATTGGAGTTAGGGGTCTCTGGGGGCAAGCCTCTTACATGATCCACTGAGTCCTGAAAAAGAGAGGAAGAGAAAATTTACAAAGAAATCTCCTTTTTTGTGAGCACAGAAATACTTAAGGTCAAGGAGATGCGTTTTCTAGGTGTTATGTCTCAGGGATGAGGAGATTCAACAGCGGGAAATTTCTGTCCCTTTTTGGTTTTACTTATTACATTTAATGCAAAGTTTCTAGCTATTTCTGTCCTGTATGAAAATAACAATGGTATAGTCACATTAGCAGAGCTACATTAGTTGAATTGCTAAGTCCACCAGAGTGATGGGAGTTCCACTGTTTAGTGAACTGGGCATGGGGGTCACTTTTATTCACACTGTATATGGATGTAATGGGTGTATTTCTATTAGCATTTTTGTACTGTGGCATTATATTTTTGTACTTTTTTATCTCTTTTACTTTTATAAAATAACTAGGGGGTTCCCCCCTGCTCGTTTAGCTCACCAGCCACTTCTCGTCTCTGCCGCTTGCGTTGTGAAGAGGGGGGCTAAATGCACTCCAAGGAGACGCGGTTGCTCCTCCAAAACCCCCTCTTAAATGGTGATACTATGGGAAACAAATAGTTTTTTTTTTATCTCCTCTTTGCTCGATCAGCTTCTGGATTTCTGCTGCTGCTGCCGTCGAACATTTAAAAGCCTGTACAGCAGCTGTCCCACTCTTTGTCTTTTATTTCCGGCCCCGGGTGTGGTTAAATCTTTTGGCGCAAAGTTCGTCTCGCGAGACGTGAGTTCTTTATATTTTGAAGTTTATAATTTAAAAAAGGAATAAGAGTCTGAAAATCTAACAACATCACATTAAAGTCTGATAAATTCTGAAAAAAATGATATCTAACATATATATGTAGGTTTTAAAATAAGCCAGATTTAAAGCATGACAAAAAACATGACATAAAAACGTCACCATTGCACTTTTAGGCTTAGGATTTTATATATAGAGAGTAGATAATATGTGATTATTTTATCGCACAAACAAATTACAGCTCTCACTCTTTCCCAGAGCTAAATGTTTTATTGTGGAAAATGCTTTTGGGGATACCTCTTTATGCAACATAAATCCCCTTTTATTAAATGCACAGATTCTTTTCTTGTAAACTCATTGTTACATGTTACACCTCTGTCACTACTCCCTTTTACCTGTTCTTACACTTACCAACCTTCTGTAATATACAGTTCACAGTTAGAACGTGCTTACATGCAGGACTACTGTCCACTATCTTAAGAATTCTTCCAGGTATGACTGTCACTGTAGCTTCTCTATCAATAGTGTTCTCTCTTTCTTTCCCTTATCCCTGATTGACCTAGCAAAAAAAAGAACTTAGTTTCTCAGCCCGGGCAATAGAATTAAGCAAAATGCACAAGCAGGAAAGTAGCCCTAATGGGTTTTAATTTTTAAATATTACCATCAAATAGCTAGCGCCATTAACAAAAGCAAACAGTGTGGCTTTTCATACCATACAACTAGATAATTTAGATGTCCAATCACTCAGGAAGCACTGAATCTTGTAGTTACTTGAACTCTCAATTTGACATCCTTTCTGGTGAGCACATTTCTGTTATGCCCAGCGGGAACAAGATTTCAGAGGCCAACTGGAGAAAAGGGAAAAAAAATGCAAAAACCAAAGTGCAGTACACCAGGAGAACATCTATCAGTAGCCAAAGTCAAGAATCGCAACACAAAATCGAAGTCAAGAATAACTGCATAGCATTCCAAAAAAAAAAACCAGAGAAACAAAAGGAAGACAATATTTCAAAAGATATGAAGGGTTTTGGAATCCACGTAGTCAGATGAGGAAGTATTCCCTTCGATGAGATTTTAAAATCTGTTACATCATGATTGGTGGAGCCACAACCACTGAGGACACACCCACTTCAGGACAGTCCTGGCAACAAGAATCAACGCTAGCTCTGTTGGGAAATGGCAGGGATAAAATGGGCCAAGTCAAAATAATAACCAGTATTGTTTCTCTCTATTATAATAAACAATCTTAGGAGACAAGACTTTTTATCCTGCGACGAGACATGATCTTTGGAGAGACTTTTTGTAATGAAGTGCCACGAGATGGAGACTTTTAACATGAGATTCTTTCAAGTCACGTCATACTTACAACCTTTAGAAGCAAGTCCCGCGAGATGGTGACTTTTGTCATTAGATTCTTTCAAGTCACGCCCTACTTACAACCATTTTCAAACAAGACCATGTTCCTCTCACCTCTCAGTCTTTTGTCAGACACACTTCTTGTGCTCTCAGCTCTTATAAATTTTAACGTTTTCCTCACTTTAAGTTCCCAAGTAAAGAAGACATATTATGTCCAAATCTTATTGAAGAATTTCATCACGAATGGTTATAAACAGAAAGAATGAGTACAGGGGCAATCCTAGCACCTAGAAATAAGAAAGTCAAATGAATATGCCAAAAATGTTGATCAGTAACACAGCAAAATGGATTAACGCGTATCAATAGACTTTGATGAAACAGTTGGTGGTGATCATGTGGAAAATGAAAACAACAACTTATAATATCCCAAAGAATAACTACAACCGTTAACACACAAATCACTGTAGAAAGAAGGATGTATCCAAGAAAGGTAATGTAGTACATCTCCTGCAGATAATATTAGACACCAATGGAGATCTTGATATGCCATTCATATTAAAACATTAACAGTTTCGTTAGAATAGCTTTAGCAAAGACAATCTCAGAGTCAAACATTTGAAAAAGTCATTTTATTTAAAAGAGAGAAAGAAACAAAATGCAATCACGGGCAGTTATAAGTCGCATGGTTGCAAATGTAACACTTCACATGAAAATTAAAATCTGTTTAAATTGTACATTCACATCCCCATACGCGAGCGGCAGAACCGCAGAGAGGCTAGCGCTGGCCAGGGTGTTGGCGAGCAAAGCGAGCAGGGGGCAAATCCCCCTAGTATCAAAAGTAAATGAAGCCAACTGATTCATTTCGGCAAAAGTGTGCAAGAGTGGTAAAATTTCCACAGACAACCTCTAGGCAAGATGAAAAAATATTCAAAATAGGAGACTCTGACAATCTCTGGTCAGCTGCCACTTTCTAGTTGTAATTCATTTTCTGCCTTTTTATTGTCCTGTTATCCCCGTCTCTAAAAGGAGCTCAGATAACTAAACCCACGATTCGGGCATCATACAGTATTGAAGCAAACTACATACTTAAAAGTCTTATGCATCCAGCTACAAGCAGTTCTCTTAGTGTACTTGTGTTACCTCACACTCACTTGCAGCTCCTCTAACCCCTCACCACTAATGACACACACCAGAGCAGCATTTAGCACAAGTTCTTATCAGTGATGGCGTTCCCAAAAATCCCAGGAGGAGGTTTACAATGAAATGTGCCTGAAGCATTTATCAGCACTTCAAAGACGTTGTACAGACAATTATCACAAAATACGACACAGCAACAAAGTAAAACAGCAGTAAAAGAACATTAACAAAGGAAGTTAATCAATTGATTTTTCCTCATTCTTGAACATAATTTTAGTCCCTGTTACAGTTGATTTATTTCAATGTAAATTGGTAAATGTATATTATGTACTTATTATTAAATAAACATAAATTACATTAAGCTGAACAGTTGCAACATTGTAAAGAAGGAAAAAAAGAAAATTACCTTTAGGTGCAGCAAACCTTTAATAACTGGGCATGTGATCTTGGATTAGATATTTAATATTTAGTTAATAATGAAGCGGTTTTAGCCTTCCTGTGTTAGTTATTTTTATTAATGGATTCCCTGGTGAAGATTTGAACACTAGAACAATCTAGAACAGAACTGACCATTCAGTCCAGCAAAGCTCGCGTGTCATAGCCACTTAATTCCTCCAAAATAACATCAAGTCTAGTTTTGAAAGTCCCTAACATCCTACTGCCTACCACACTACTGTACTTGGTAACTTATTCCATACGTATTCCATGAGTATTTGTGTAAAGAAAAACTTCCTAATATTTGCTCGATACTTACCCTTGACACGGCATTAAGCCCATATAATAAACTAGGTAACAATGTAATTTAACACGTACATTTTAATATATTTAAGTTAGAGTAACATGACAATACTAAGTGTGTGTACATATGGAGGATTTTTAGATGAACTTCCTACATAATTTTTTTAAAGTACCATAATTGAAGATTTATATGTTAATTTTTAATTACTTCAGTTCTAAATATATATTTTCTAGCCTTTTCAAATCATTACTACATTTACTGCTGGTTAAACATGTGATATGCCTATATATTTTTTGTTTCTTAAATACATGTCAAGTCATCTATAAAATTGTTATGTCCTTTATCTTATTTTATACTTCTAGGCGATCTCCTAAGATCAGGAAGATTTTCAGCCCACACTATAAATGGCGCCTGGTCATCCTGGAGTGCTTGGTCTCAGTGTAGTAGGGACTGCAACAGAGGAATCCGTAGCCGCAAACGTGTATGCAACAATCCAGAACCCAAATATGGAGGCATGCCCTGTCTTGGACCTTCTCTGGAATACCAAGAGTGCAACATCACTCCATGCCCAGGTATGAACGTCTTGCTGTGTAATATGTAGATTGAGTCTATACATATCAATACTAAACAATTATATTAAAGGTTTTTTAATTGTTACTTTCCCTAAAAAGGATGGATTTCATTTTTTCATTTAAGATCTTGTCATAAACAAAACCTGTTTAAAGTGTGAAGGAATGACATCTTTTGGTTTTAGCCCTTACTTCAACCAGTCTGAAATTTCAATAAAGGTTTGTAGAGGTCTGATACTCACTAAAAAAACAGATTGATAAAATTATGTTCACAAATGGGTTAACCAAGACTCACAATCTGGCTGGAGGATAAATCTGATCAGGACACACTAATTTTCAGTAGATGCTAATGTATCGATTGAAAACTTGGGGGCTTCTATTATAACAAACACATTAAATACTGTAGTTTCATTTTGTATTTACTCTGAGAAACGTACCTCTGTAAGCATGCTAGTCCTGCACCATTACTTTGACTTACCACTCTGGCATTATAACAATGTACCATTCTTATCTTCTTCTCATCATGTATGAGCAACCACTCTACTGATTTAAAAATCTACTAGTTTCTGTGGTGTTTTACTGTAAGTGCCATATTTGCATAGCAAATGGCTTTGGTCTTCCGCATTAACAATAACCAGAGCTCCCATAGATAGATAGATAGATAGATAGATAGATAGATAGATAGATAGATAGATAGATAGATAGATAGATAGATAGACACTTTACTAATCCCAAGGGGAAATTCACATACTCCAGCAGAAGCATACTGATAAAAAAACAATATTAAATTAAAGAGTGATAAAAATGCAATATAACAGACAATAACTTTGTATAATGTTAACGTTTACCCCCCTGAGTGGAACTGAAGAGTTGCATAGTGTGTGCCTCCCCAGCACACCACAGAGTAGAAGAGGGCGCTCGCCACAACTGTCTGATAGAACATCTGCAGCATCTTATTGCAGATGTTGAAGGACGCCAGCCTTCTAAGGAAGTATAGTCGGCTCTGTCCTCTCTTGCACAGAGCATCAGTATTGGCAGTCCAGTCCAATTTATCATTCAGTTGCACTCCCAGGTATTTATAGGTCTGCACACAGTCACCTCTGATGATCATGGGGTCCATGAGGGGCCTGGTCCTCCTAAAATCCACCACCAGCTCCTTGGTTTTGCTGGTGTTCAGTTGTAGGTGGTTTGAGTCACACCATTTAACAAAGTCCTTGATTAGGTTCCTATACTCCTCCTCCTGTCCACTCCTGATGCAGCCCATGATAGCAGTGTCGTCAGCAAACTTCTGCACGTGGCAGGACTCCGAGTTGTATTGGAAATCCAATGTATATAGGCTGAACAGGACCAGAGAAAGTACAGTCCCCTGCGGCGCTCCTGTGCTGTTGACCACAATGTCAGACCTGCAGTTCCCGAGACGCACATACTGAGGTCTGTCTGTAAGATAGTCCACGATCCATGCCACCAGTTATGAATCTAATCCCATCTCTGTCAGCTTGTCCCTAAGGAGCAGAGGTTGGATGGTGTTGAAGGCGCTAGAGAAGTCCCGAAACATAATTCTTACAGCACTGTAAGTGCACTGTCTTCAAGTTTGCACTTAACTCAGTGCATATATTTTTAAATAGAATTATTTCATATTCATCATTTTCCTTCTACTTGCCTTGGTATTCATTGTGGTAACAACATGCCATTCTGACCTGACCAGGCCAGACACTCCCAGACCAGTTGAGAGACACGGCGTATGAATGGCAAATCATTTTAAGGAGAGAAACAGAAAAGAATAACCCATTAAAGACCCTCAAGGTAGTCTCATTTCAATCAAAGGGAATCTCACCAGGACTCACTCCTAGTACCTGAGCAGAAGTGATGTTCACCCCTAATGACCAGTTGAGATCAGTCTGAAAAAGACAGGCAAGGGATGGGAGTTGGGTGAAGATCCACTTGGGCAACAGGCAAGAACAGAGTAGAGCTATTTTAATGAACATTAATAAAAAATCAGTTAAGAAAGTGTCAGACAATTCTATAACCAACAATTCTCCTAAAGAAATAATGATACATATTAATTTTAATTCTTGAAACATTATACAAGCATAGCTCTGTATGTATTAATAATTCCACATGATAGAGTTTATACAACATGAATCTACATGTTCTTTTACCATAACAACTGAAAAGTCAAGCAAAATGACACATTTTATTGGCTAACTAAAAAGATTACAATATGCAAGCTTTCGAGGCAACTCAGGCCCTTCTTCAGGCAAGATGTAATCAATCATTCATTTCATTTCATCAATGAACCAATTCATTTAGGAAATTCTGGCACCACAATGATCCACTACACTGATTTACAAACAATATGTTTCTGCCAGGGCAGCATGGTGGCACAGTGGTAAGTAACACTGCTGCCTTGCAGTAAGGAGACCAGGGTTCATGTCCCGGGTCCTTCCAGCATGTTTTCCCCGTGTCTGTTCCCCAGTTTCCTCCCACTGTCCAAAGGCATGCAGGTTTAATGAACTGGTGATGCTAAACTGGTCCTATTGGGTGTTTGGTGTGTGTGTTCGCCCTGCTAATTTCTAGCACCTTGTCCGAGGTTTGTTCCTGCCTTGTACCCTATGCTGTCTGGGTTAGGCTCCAGAAGCGCAACCCTGGATAGAAAATGACATGACCCATTTCTGCCATGAGCACCTCACCTAGGGCTAGTTTCTGCTTTGTTAAGCTGCTGTCCTCCAACACTACTGTGGATTAAACAGATTGAAAATGGATGGGTGGGTAGATAGATATTCTGAGCAAACGTGCAGTTTTGCTCTACCAGCCATTCATTCAGACTGTCCATGATGAAAATGTATCTCCCTCCTCTTCAGGTCATCCAATAACTCTGTGCAATACACCACTGAGACTGAAAATTTATGAAGTGCATGGAAGCGGGCATATCACTCAAGTGTGACAAAAATGTACTTCATTGTGTCTGCATTCGCATCATTTTGGCTGCACACAAGCCTGCACTTCCATTATTGCAAGTAACTCTGAAAATGTCTGCTGAAACATATGCAGTTTTATTTTATCGGTTTTTAATCACCTTCTGCATGTATTATTTTTTATATTTTTTCTAAAGGAGATTGAAATGTGGGGATAGGCCATCACTAACCCTGGAAGGTTTTGCTTAGTGCTTACTGTTGTTAAAACATTTGTCTATGAGTCCATCCATTGGTTCTTTTTTCACAAACCTGCTTTCATGGATATTGGGAGCTGGAGACCATCCCAGCAGCATTGGGAGCAAGACGGACACAATCCTTGGATGGGACATCAGGGCCCACACACAGACAGGCAGTTTAGAGTTGCCATAGCCTTCATGTCATTCCAGATGTTGGAGAAGAATTTGAATGCCCAGTAGAAAACCCATGCAGACATATAGGTGCTGGTCATAAAATTAGAATATCATGACAAAGTTGATTTATTTCAGTAATTCCATTCAAAAAGTGAAACTTGTATTTTAGATTCATTCATTACACACAGACTGATGTATTTCAAATGCTTATTTCTTTTAATGTTGCTGATTATAACTGACAACTAATGAAAGTCCCAAATTCAGTATCTCGGAAAATTAGAATATCAATTAAGACCAATGCAAAAAAAGGATTTTTAGAAATGTTGGCCAACTGAAAGGTATGAACATGAAAAGTATGAGCATGTACAGCACTCAATATTTAGTTGGGGCTCCTTTGGCCTGGATTACTGCAGCAATGCAGCGTGGCATGGAGTCGATCAGTCTGTGGCACTGCTCAGGTGTTATGAGAGCCCATGTTGCTCTGATAGTGGCCTTCAGCTCCTGAATTGTTGGGTCTGGCGTATTGCATCTTCCTCTTCACAATACCCATTAGATTTTCTATGGGGTTAAGGTCAGGTGAGTTTGCTGGCCAATCAAAAACAGGGATACCTGGTCCTTAAACCAGGTACTGGTAGCTTTGGCACTGTGTGCAGATGCCAGGTCCTGTTGGAAAATGAAATCTGCATCTCCATAAAGTTCGTCAGCAGCAGGAAGCATGAAGTGCTCTAAAACTTCCTGGTAGACGGCTGTGTTGACCTTGGACCTCAGAAAACACAATGAACCAACACCAGCAGATGACATGGCACCCCAAACCATCACTGACTGTGGAAACTTTACACTGGACCTCAAGCAACGTGGATTCTGTGCCTCTCCTCTCTTCCTCCAGACTCTGGGACCTTGATTTCCAAAGGAAATGCAAAATTTACTTTCATCAGAAAGCAGCAGTCCAGTCCTTTTTGTCTTTAGTCCAGGCGAGACGCTTCTGACGCTGTCTCTTGTTCAAGAGTGGCTTGACACAAGGAATGCGACAGCTGAAACCCATGTCTTGCATACGTCTGTGCGTGGTGGTTCTTGAAGTACTGACTCCAGCTGCAGTCCACTCTTTGTGAATCTCCCCCACATTTTTGAATGGGTTTTGTTTCACAATCCTCTCCAGGGTGCGGTTATCCCTATTGCTTGTACACTTTTTTCTACCACATCTTGTCCTTCCCAGAGCTCTGTGAACAGCCAGTCTCTTTAGCAATGACTTTTTGTGTCTTGCCCTCTTTGTGCAAGGTGTCAATGGCCGTCTTTTGGACAACTGTCAAGTCAGCCGTCTTCCCCATGATTGTGTAGCCTACAGAACTAGACTGAGAGACCATTTAAAGGCTTTTGCAGGTGTTTTGAGTTAATTGGCTAATTAGAATGTGGCACCAGGTGTCTTCAATATTGAACCTTTTCACAATATTCTAATTTTCCGAGATACTGAATTTGGGACTTTCATTAGTTGTCAGTTATAATCATCAACATTAAAAGAAATAAACATTTGAAATACATCACACTGTGTGTAATAAATGAATCTAATATACAAGTTTCACTTTTTGAATGGAATTACTGAAATAAATCAACTTTGTCATGATATTCTAATTTTATGACCAGCACCTGTAAACTTCACAATGCTATTGTGTCAGAGAGAATGTGCAGCATTGTTCATAATGGCTATCAGTTTTTCTTCTCTCTCACCCAGGGGATCCAGAGTGTGTCCCATACCTTAGCCTGCCCTTTAAATGAGCTTGTAGATTCAGTGGGCCTCTCTTGAAGTGATGTTACCAATCCAGTACACCACAGTGTAGACCATTGCGCTTGTCAGAAGATGTAAAGGATGTCTTTTCCCACATTAAAGGAGCGCAGTTTCCTGAGAAAAAAAGAGCCCACTCTTACAGTATGTAGCTTCTCTGTGTTATAAGACCAGTCCAACCTGTCATTGATGAAGTGCTTAGGAATGTACAAACTCCACATTAAAGAGACATACTAATCAGGAACTAAATTGAGAAACATTTGTGTAAAGTCTCTTAAAACTAAAAATAAAAATAAGAGATTTCAAACTTTTAGTGAATTTTACAGCAGCTAAAATTAATAGATAAACTTCTATTCAAATTCAAGCACTTTGGTCACTGTCTATGTTCGGTTGTATATTATAATAAAATATGAAGGCCTGTGTGTTCAGTCAGTCAGGGCAGTCTGATTGGTTAGTTTGGTACAGAGGAAGGGCACTGAAGGTCTGAGATCTCATTTTTTGCAAGGCATGCTTCACATCAGCAGACGCTTCTTCTGAATAGCAAAGTCAGAATGTTTGAGTCTTTTTTTTTTTATAGGTCGAAGTGGCTCTAAACCACACCTCCAATCTCGTTTCATTGGTTGGGCTCCAGGTTTGTTAACTCCTCATTCCAGTTAGCATTTGTTGAAGTCATCAGCCTAGGGCTTCACATAATTTGTCCAGCCTACACTGTAATTGTTTGAATGATGTATTCAATATCTACAAGAACAATCCAATAATTTGTAATTTATTAGCTAAGTCAGACATATTTGTTCGCTATTATAACTTAAATGAAGATCTGAGGGTGTTTTTAGTTACATTTATACATAAATGCTCTTATTTCTGAAGGGTTCATATACTTTTCTTGCCATGTCTGACTAGCGATACTCACTGATCATGGTGCTGGAGAGAAGTGATGTGCTGCATGTTGATTACACATGTAAGTGAGTATTTCCACGATACTCTGCACATGTTATAATAAATTAAAATCAGTTAACTGAAACAAGGGGAGAATGAGCAAATTCCATATTAAAAACATTTCAGTAAGAAAAGGAAAGTATGAGGTGATAGCTACAGTGCCATTTTGATCAAAAAATCAAAAAAGAAATATTGAAATTTTCTGTTTTTACTGGTAATTTTATTTTAACTCTACATTTATTGATGCATTGTGGTTCACAAAACCTGCTTTATGATAGTGGCATACAATAAAAATACAGTATATCCTGTAAGAGCTGTTAGAAATGCTTTCCTCCCTGATATCCTTGTAGCAGTAGTGCATAATACCACTGTACTAAAGAGATCTAATTTTATTTCTGAAAACATGAAAAGGCAGTGAATAAATATGAAGAACGCTGTATGCATTAAGAATTATGGCTTGTGTGATTTACATTCAGAATATCCCATGTGGCCTCACAGAATGAAATGCATTGTGATGGAAAATGTACAAAGGAATCCATTCAAGATGCTAATTGTTGAGAATTTTACAATGGAAACAGATCATTTAGCAGCAACCACATGTCTTCATAGTATACCTACAATTTGTTGAGTCGCAATGTTAAATCCGCCGAATGCTTCTTTATGAAGAAAGAGCCTGTGTAATTGTTCTGACATCTGTATCACTCAATTTAAACTCAACACCAGACAGTCTTTCAGTTTGCCTTGTACATCTGTCTAGAATATATTAAAAACGAGTGTGCGGAGGGATTTCTCCGACTTTCTCCTGCTGTTTTCAAGTGGATTTTAGTAACGCAATTAGCTCAGTGACAGCCGGATATCAAAACAACAGTCTTGCTTCATGTTGTGGATTGTACAGTGTGGCAATTTAGGGATGTCAGTGCAACATGGAGAAGTTTGAGAAGATGTCTTGTCATTATTCTGTGTTTTGCTGTGTCCCTGGCTGCTACTTGCCCTGTAACTGTAATGGAACAGGAGCAATACACTTTGTGGTACTTTAATAAGTATGAGTGTCGTGTGCAATGCCTAAGATGGCTTTAAACTCACATGGAAGGGGCAGAGATGCAATCTCAACAGCCTTCTAAACTGAAACACAAGGAAAATCTACAGAAATTCAACTATTGTAATTAATTTATTTATTTTTAATATATGAGACCTACCTGGTGGCAAAATGGTTAATTAGTTTGTGCTATTGCCTCAAAAATTCAGTGTTTGCAGCACTGTCTGTGGGGAGTTTGGGTATTTTTCCAGTGCCAATATAAGAACATAAGAAATCTGACAAATGAGAGGAAACCATTCAGTTCATCAAGCCTGTTTGTTTAGCTAATAGCTGAGGTTTCCCAATATCTCGTCCAGATTCTTCCTAAAGGTTGTAAAGGTTTTTGCCTCAATTCTGTCCCTCAGTAGTTTATCCCAGAGCCCCACAACTCTTTGAGTAAACAAGTGCTTCAGTTCTAAATGCGGCTCGGACACTAGGGATCTGCACTGGCAATCGGAAGTTTGCTGGTTCGAATCCCGTAAAATGCCAATAGGGACTCTGCTCTGTTGGGACCTTGAGCAAGGCCCTTAACCTGCAATTCCTGAGAAAAGCGCTATATAAATGCAAAGAATTATTATTATTAAATGCTCTTCCCCTTAATTTCCACTCATTTCCTTGAGTATGTTATTTAAAACTTAAGCTGAAAGAATGTTGCTGGATCTACTTTATCATTACCTTTGAGGACTTTAAATACATGCATGAGATCCCAACACAGTCTTCCTCTGCTCGAGACTAAACAGGTTTAATTCTCCGAGTCTGTCACAGTAGGACATGTCCTTAAGTCCTGGGATGCACTTGGTTGCTCTCCTCCGCACAGCTTCAGATGCTGCTATGTCTTTCTTGTATTGTGGTGATCAGACCTGCACACAACACTCCAGATTCAACCTTCCTAGTGCATTATATAGTTTGAGCATAATGTCCCTTGATTATATTCAACCGTTTTTATGATATAACCTAACATTTTATTTGCGTTTTTAATTGGTTTTATACATTGCCTAGTTGATGAAAATGTTGTGCCAATATTAACCACTAAATCACTTCAGAGGTTTGTGCAGGACAGTGTTTCCCATCTTGTATTTATAACTGATGTTCCTTTTGCCCAATTTGCACTTTTCTACATTAAACTCCATTTTCCAAGTGTTCACCCAGTTCTGAAGGCATTCCAAGTCTTTTTGCTACCTCCTCTGTGTCTGCCATCACAGTGTCTGTGAATTTTGCTGTTTATTTCGCCTTATATTGTATTAGGAATTTGTTAGTTTTTGCATACCCCTTGGGGTCAGAGCGCAGGGTCAGCCATTGTACTGCAGCCCTGGAGTAATTGGTGGTTAAGGGCCTTGCTCAAGGCCCCAGCAGAGCAGGATCTCTTTTGGCAGTGACGGGGATTCGAACCGGCAACCTTCGGGATACCAGCGCAGATCCTTAGCCTCAGAGCCACCACTCTGCCTGAATTTCACAGGTTTATTAATTATACCAGAATTTATGTCATTAACCTAAATCAGAAAAAGTAACAGTACAAGGACAGACCCCTGAGGGACTCCACTGATGACCTTGCTCTTCTCTTATCTGCAGTCTTTGTCTCCTGCCAGTTACCCAACTAGAGATCCAGTTCTGTAGGTTACTTCTGATATCAACAGCTATATAATATATATTTAGCCTACATCTATCTATATTTGTATACCAGTTTTCATCCCAGGTCTTAAAGATGTGAATATTAGGTTGACTGGCATCTCTAAGTGTTCCCTGTAAAGAACTGGCATCCACCCCAGGTCTGGTTCCTGTGCCCTGACATTTACCATAAGCTGGATTAATCAGGTTTGTGATTGGAGGGATGGACAGATGAAACCTAGGCAGATGTCACATTTTTTTCAGCTTTTTTCCTTATAATTCCTTTTGCTTTGACATTTAGTTTTTCTTTTGGTAGCATCTTTGTTTTTCTCCAGCCCCCACAGTTTTTTTTTTTTTGGTTTGTCTTTTCTGTCCTCCCTGACCATCAGACCTTACTTTACTCTTTGTTACTTAGCATTGTCTAATTTTTATTTTTATATTTTTCTTTTCTCTTTTTTCATCCTGTAAAGCATTTTGAGCTATATCATTTGTATGAAAACGTGCTATGGAAATAAATGTTGTTGTTGGTGATGGTGTTACTTTATTTTTTACTTTTCTGTGGTTATTGGGGAGGACTTTCTGCTGTTGTTCAGTAGCCTTGGCACATGCGTCAGTTCATGAGTTTGTTGGCATCCTGTAATCTTGAGAAAAGAAAAGTTCATAACCCAGTTTTCTGTTAATAACCAATAATAGCAGTTGTCACCGTCCACCGTTGCTATGCTTGTATGTCTCACTGAGCAGTTTTCTCGTACTGCCATCATTCCATACCCTCGGTGTTGTCTAGTGCCTTCATCACTATATTCTCCCTGATATGTTTTATGAAGATACATGCAGATATTCTTCTATTCCTTGTTTCAAAATCCATTTTCCTTTGCTCAATACATTTTAACCCATGAAAATAAAATGAATAAGTTGTATAACTAATGATATCCTTTGAACTGACTCAATTAAAAGAAAGTAGCTGAAGTAGAGGCAACTATGACTATGAAAATTAAAATTGTATTCAAGGGGCTGCCCTACATCCCAGAACGTCCTATTCCACTGAATAATTTACAGAACATCTCTTCCTTCTAAGATATCTAACATTTTACCACAAGTTAGTCTTTTCTCTTTCTTTTAAAATCAGCTTTTGCCATTAATTGTACTGAGCCAAAAGAGAAAGCACTGAAGACAAAGTCTATTGCACTGTTCATCTACGCCTAATTTATAATTGATAAAGCTTTTAAAGGTTAGAATTTTTGTTCTGATGAGATATGTCAAAAACAACGAAGATGCCAAAGAACAAATATTCTGATCCCAAGACACCGTAGCTTTAAAGTTCTTGGCTCCTGCAGTCTCACTCATAACAAATAATTGTAATATAAAATTAAAAGAAAACAAATCCGAATGGTACAGTACCATTAAACTGTAAAAAGCCATAGTTTAGAGAAATTCAGCAAACTCCTTTAGCTCAAAGTGGTCTGCAGGGTGCAGACACGCTTGGAAAAATAAATTACATTATTTTATCTTGCGCAAAGTATTAGTCCGAAAATACACACACTGACACACCTCAGAACAGGTGATGGAGACCAAAGGACTCAAACGTTAAAGAAGGGGAAGCCCCTAACTTAGCATTGAATGCTGATTTAACTTCTTGAAACACACATACAGTAGGTACCACATGAACATTACCTGTGTTCCTGTTGGAACAGAGACTTGTTTGGTGATTTGTTTGTCGTAGACTCGTTTTCATCTTTCCAGTTGTGTCCAGGTAGTTTGATTCAGAAAAGGTCCCAAGGATGGACAGCATGATGAATTTCAACAAGACGGCATAAAGATATTACATTATGAAGACACAACAGATAACCACAAATGAACATGGAAGCTGCCCTTTACTCCTGGTATTGAACTGATTGCCCAATAACTGATATACCTACAAAGAGAGGGTGGTACGGTGGTGCAGTTGCAGCGTTGTTTCCCTTCAGTAAGGGGACCAGGGTTCAAGTGCTGGGTCCTCCCTGCGTGGAGTTTGCTTGTCTGTCTGGTGTTTATATGGGTTTACTCCTACTGTCTAAAGACATGCAGTTTAGGTGAATTGGCATTGCTAAATTGGCCCTAGCATGTGTTTGGTATGTGTGTGAGTGTGCGTGTGTGTGTCTTCATCACGTCCAGGGTTTGTTCCTGCCTTGCGCCCTTTGCTAGCTGAGACTGTGGATTCAAAAACTACTCCGGCCCATCAATCTACACTTAAAATCCCATAAAGACAAAGTGAAAATGTGTTTAAAAATGTGTTAAAAATCAAAAGGTGAAATCTCTCATTCATTTAAACATTCAGACCCTTTTCTGTGGCACTCCAAACTGTGCTCTGGTGCATCCTGTTTGCTTTAATTGTCCTTGAGATGTGTGTAGGACTTGAATTCATTGGACATCATTTAGAAAGGCACACACATCTGTGTATAGAAGGTCCCACAATTCTCACTCCATGTCAGGGCAAAAACTTTCTGTAGACCTCTGTAATCAAATTATAGTTGGGCATAGATTGGTGCAAGGAAGGTGATGAAGAACCTAATGGTCACTCAAAGAGAGCTTCAGAAGTCCTCTGTTGAGGTGAGAGAAACTTATTGAAAGGATGACCATCTCAGCATCACTCCAATGGTCAGACGTTTATGGTAGAGTGGCTAGATGGAAGTCAGTCTTGAGTAAAAGGCGTATGAAGTCCAAAGTCATGGAACTCGCTGTAGACCTCTGTGATCAGATCAGGGCAAGGGTCTAAAACAATTTCCAAAATGAGCACAGTGGCCTCAATAACTGTGAAATGGAAGAAGGTTGGAAGCACCAGGACTTTCCCTAAAGTTGGTAGTCTGGTTAAACTTATTATCTGGGTGAGAAGACCATTTATTAGGGAGGTTCTCACTCTAATTGAGCTTCAGAAGTCCTCTGCTGAGGTGGAAAAACCAACTCTGTTGCAATGCATCAATCAGGTGTTTATGGTAGAGTAGTTAGACAGAAGCCACTCTTGAGTAAAAGGCATATGACACCATTTAAAGGGCTCTGAGAGCAGTCTAACAAGAGAAAACTCAAACTCTTTAGGCAGAACTCAAATCACTATGTCTGTCGAATTGAGGGAAAGATGAATGCAAAATGAATGAAGGATGAACGAAATGAAGGATTAATGCAAAAACAAAGTGAGGTCCTTGAAGAAAACCCACACCAGAGTGCATGAGGCCTTGGTACTGGTTTACCTTTCAACACAACAATGACCTGAAGTATAAAGCCAAGACAACACTGGAGTGGCTTCAGGACAAGTCTCTGACGGTTCTTCAGTGGTCCAGCTGTAACAAATCTTCCCCGCCATGCGGAAACAGGTGTATCGTTACCACTCACCTTTCCTACTTTAAGGCAGCTGATGAAAAGGATAGGCCAATATTGTACCCTCCAGCGCACCACCGTACACCCCTTTTTGAAAAGTTCAGTTCAAACAGACAACTGAACATATACAGTATGAGAGAAAAAAATAGCTAGAGTACAATATCCGTAAGCACTGAGAAATGTATTATACAAAAGAAAAGACAGGAGGAGAAAAGAACAACAATCCTTTTCCCCAAAATAAACCTTATACGTGCAAATAAACAATATTATACATGGTGGAAATATCACTGCCCCAGTTCCCCTTCTGACATTCACACGCAAGTCCAAAGTACCAGCCCAAGTGTTGGCAGCAGGTGAATGAATAGCAGAACTGGAGGCTGACCCCAAACAGTGAAAGTCTTAACTGTAAAATGTTCAACAGTCAGTCTGCGCCATGATAAAGAAAAATAAGGTCTTTGTGAGCTCACCCAAGTCCACTGGAACTCCAAATTCATAATTCAGGAGTGAATCGCCGACTTCCACCTAACAGTCAGGTCTTTAGGAGCTACAGAACCTCTTCTCATGGCCCAGGCAGATGCTGATCTGTTTAGTCAGATTTTTCTGTCTTCCTGATGGCTGTCCTTGCTTTCTTTTTAAAAGCAGTGAGGTTTATGCAAATTTCCCCCAAAAAAGTAAAGGACACCGGATATCCCACCTACCGGGGCGCCACTGCCAATCACAGTCTGTATGTACTATCCACACAAGCCCAGAATAATACATTACATCTATTTATGTGGCAGCACTACACAGCCAAAGCTTAGACTTAAACCCCAAAGGGCAGCAATGGAGAGACCGAAAGATGGCAGCTTAGAGAAACTTCCCAACCAGTCTAACAGGGCTTGGGAGGATCTGCCAGGAAGAACGTGATAAATTGCTTAAATTCCAAGTGTGATAAGCTTGCAGAGACTTACCCATGGAGACGCAAAGCTGTAACTGCTGCCAGAGGAGCTTACACAAAGTACTGCATTAAGGGTCTAAATACTTATATAAATGGGAGATTTAAGAATTTTGATTTTTTCTAAATTTGCAGACTTTTCGGGAAAACATGTTTTCGCTTTTTCATTATGGGTTATTGAGTGTAGATTGATAGCCAAAAATAGCAAATTTATCCATTAAAAGTAAATCTACAACCCAATAAAGTGTACAGAATGTGTAGGGGTCTAAATACTTTTGGAATCCACTGTATATAAAACTGTCATCCATATTGGGGTATCTTTTATTTGCACCAACAGCTTAAAATATTGTGAAGAGCTGATGATTTTCCTTTTTGCACATATGATAACTCCATTTGAGGTCTTGACAAACTGCAGATTAACTAGTGCTGTTCAAAAACAAAGGAACATAACACTGAATATTACTCACCGTCACACTGAGCATTTTAATAAAACATTGATGTAGGTTTTGCTCAGGGTCATCCACAATAGCCAATCCTGCACAGGATTCAGTGTTTCCCAAGGTAAAAGTTCATGATCAAATCATTCCCTCTGGTATCCTTACTCATGTGTGCTCCTTGAATCTCCCTGAACATTGAACTGTCAGTGTGTCTGACAATTGCCTTTATCTGTTATTGAAACTGTCAGCTGTTTCAGGTTCACTTTACCATTTATTGAAAGCTGCTTTTCCTACTTTTGATGAATAACTCTCAGAGTTTGTTGTCAAAGCAGACTCAGGGAGTTCTGGAAGCTTACAATTTGCATACAGTATGTAAGGCATAGAGATGAAGGGATGGTCACCATTACTGACTGTGAATACATATTATGTCTGCAACAGAGAGTAGTTTTGGATTTCAGCTTGTGTTTAAAATATAGTGTGCTAAGCGACCAGGGCCATCAAAGCTATGACTTTACTTATTATAACAGCAACAATAACGACTAATTATTTTATATGTTGCACTCTTCACTGAGTGGAGGGGGTATAGCTCTGTGAACAATTCTCAGTTAAAATACAAGTTTAGATTGTACTAATTACATAATATAGAACTGGTACACATAAAAAAAGCATGGTGTTTTAAAAAATACTGTGAAAAAGGATTAAACATAAATGGATGCCAACAATATCTCTCCATTAATAAATTGATGAATTATGGCCAGTTGATAATGGAGGAGATTAAAATTGTACAAGAGAAAACAAAAACAAAGTCGCAGTCCTAGAGACCTCGGCCAACTGGCCACCTACCCCATTCTGGGTTTTCTATAGTGGAGTCTGTGCTGAGCCCTCCAATCTTGAACATGAGAACAATCTACACAAAAACAGGCCATTCAGCCCAACAAAACTCGCCTCTCCTATCCACTTAATTCTTCCAAAATAACCTTGAGTTTTAAAGGTCCTTAAATTTCTACTGTCTACCACACTACTTGGTAACATATTCCATGTGTCTACGGCTCTCGTTGTGAATAAAAATTCGATTGTGGTGGAATAAGCCTGTGGCTAAAAATCCTCCAAGACAGTACCTCCTGAAGGGGATGGAGGGGGATTTTTCATGATGGCATCCAATTTTGACATCATCCTCTTTTGTACAACAGTTTCCAGTGTGTCCAGGGTTCACTCTGTGATGGAGAACACGTTCCTGATAAGTTTGTTTGGGCATTGTGCTTCTTTTGTGCTCAGGTTGCTTCCTCAGGAGACAGCAATATAGAGCACCACAGTGGCTACTATGGACTAGCAGAGCATTTCCAGCAACTTACTGCACACATCAAAAGACCTGAGTCTCCTTAGGAAGTACAGTCTTGCTCTGACCCTTCTTGTACAGAGCCACTGTGTTGTCAAACCAGTCCAGTTTGTGGTTTATTTGAATCCCTGGGTACTTGTAGCTCTGCACCCCTTCCACATTTTACCCCCCAGAGGTTTCTTGGCATGCTGAAGTCCACCACCAGCTCTTTTGTCTTGCTGATGTTGAGTTTCCGGTTGTTGTCCCTACACCACAATATGAAGTTCTCCACGACTTTCCTGTACTTGGACTCATTTTTATTATTTATGCAGCCTATGATGGACGAGTCATCAGAAAATCTCGAGGCATGACGAAAGGCATCGATGCTATTGTCTGGCTCGCATGTTCCCCAGACCTGAATCCAACTGAGAGAATCTGGGATGTTATGTATCAGTACATCCAACGCCACCAAGTAGCACCACAGACTGTACAGGAGTTCACTGATGCCCTGATCTAGGTCTGGGAGGAGATCCTCCAGGACATCATTCAGCATATCATCACGAGCATGCCCAGACATACAGGCAGATGGGGGCCATCCACACTACTGAGTCACATTATGAGTTGCCATGATGATTTTCATACATGTCGTGATTTTAGTCTTTGACTTTGATTTTCAGTGTGATGTTGAATCCAGCCCTCAATGGATTGGTGACTTTGGTTTCCATTGACCATTGATATCATTTTGTTCTGAACAAATTACACAGTATTACCCAGTAAAGATTTTCCACTTGAATATTTTGTTCATCGAGATCTGATGTCCTTATTTTTTTTAGCATTGTATGTACAGTACATGCAATACCATCTTGGATATTTTCTGTTATTCTGCAACTCAACTGTGCATAACAATTAAATATGAAAACTTCTAAAGGAGTCACTGAATACACTTTAGACACTATATAGAGTACTGTATATTGTAAAGATAAAGGAGAGAAGTGAAAATTAAGAGTTAGGGTACCAATGTGTAAAAAACGGCTACTACCATAAATAAACCAAAAGGGTTTGTAGAGATTAAGTGTCGAGTCTGAGTCAGTCAGAGCTCCATC
Organism: Erpetoichthys calabaricus; assembly: GCF_900747795.2. Lineage (NCBI taxonomy): Eukaryota > Metazoa > Chordata > Cladistia > Polypteriformes > Polypteridae > Erpetoichthys > Erpetoichthys calabaricus. The sequence continues at coordinate 23,511,502 of NC_041399.2, forward strand.
TTCTCAGTTATGGTTCTGTAAAGAACGTCTGCATCTGGTGGCCTTCAAGACAGGGCTTCCTTTGATGGAATGGACGTTCTCTGGCTAGCGCCCCTCGGAACTGCAGGTGTAAAAGTAGATGATAACAGCAGCTTCCCCTCTTGAATCGGGGTGGCATTGCTCACTTCGTTCGGCACCCTGAAGATGTCACCTTAAGTGTGCATGTGTGACTATATGCATATTTTACTTGTGGTCGGGCGGTGGAAGGACAGACTGGAAACAGTCGGAATGTTGGGACACCAACCAGGTCTTCCCTTTTAATCGTCATGAGATGAAACAAACAAAATAAACAAAAGCAACGAAAATCCCGATCAGGGATTTCTTTCACAGGAATAATCCTTTTGAGAGTCACGTGCTCTGCCGTGCGGCTCATTCTGGTCTCCCTGTAAAAGACGCCTTTCTCTTTGCCGGCCCTTCCTTTATAGCGTTACTTCCGTAAGGGGCAGGGTTAAGTGGCCTTGCCGGGCGGCTTCTCGGAGCTGTAAGGGAAAAATAACAGTGATAAGGTCAGCAGTAGCCTCCGTCTCGTCACGGCGGGCTATTGTGTGCCCTTAGAGGAGCCCTTCGACGCCCATGATTGACATACTGCATATATGTACAGTACATACAATACATACAGAAGTTAACATTGAAAAAGTAAATGAACATTAGAAGCAGCTCTTCAGCTAATGAGCTGAAATTGAAATAAGCACAGGCAATATTGAAGTGACACATGGGGGCTAGAAGGGGACAAATTTTGAACTTCATAAGGTGACTGGGCCACTAATTAAAACTTGTTCCACAAAGCTGTGTGGCAGCAGTGCCACCAAGTGCGCCTCTGCCACCCCTTTCAGTATGTGTATGAAATATTAAATTCACAGAATGGAAACCTTATAGTTAATGTTTTTTTCCATTACTTTGACTCAAGTTTATCTAGTCATACTGGTCTAAAGTAAATATCAAGACACACGCTTTCTTTTCTTCAGTGGTATTTATGTCTCTGTAATTGAGCGGCAGTGTATTGTTGATTATGTAAAGCATAAAACATTCTCTACTTTATTTTGTGTTGATCTATGTTACCTAACTATTATTAAAAAGAAAAAAAAAATTTTTGTTTAAATTTAATAATCTGCAAGTAAAAATCGGAAATTTGTTAGGATGAAAAGCAAAAGAACTTCATTTATTTACTTGCTGCAGAAGTCTCCAGAGGACTCCAACATTTTCACATAGGGTTAGTACAGAACTTTAAAAATTTTGCAAGATTATTATAACATAAATTTTCTTTGGAAAAGAAGGCATATGTTAAATAAATATCCTCTAAATATAACCATGTTTTAATCTTGTCCTCCTGTTCCTTGCTTTTTCCTCAGTTGATGGCGATTGGTCGTGCTGGTCTACTTGGTCTAAGTGCTCCGTGACCTGTGGAGGCGGGCACTATATGCGAACTCGGACCTGCACCAATCCTGCACCAGCCTACGGAGGTGACATCTGCCTGGGGCTGCACACGGAGGAGGCTCTGTGCAACACTCAACCTTGTCCAGGTATTTCATTTCCACTGGTTGAAGGGCTATTTCATTTTGAAAACTGTACTTTACATCTCTATTAATGAAAAAACATTGAGATATTTAAAATAAATGTTGCTTTACAGTCTGTAAGACAATAATTGATCAATTTTGTTAAATGAATCATGCACAAGCAGGATGTACTTTAGATGACTGAATATGGCCAATAATAAATAACAGAAAATGTGTTTCTGACGCAGACAGAATCAGAATCAGAATCAGAATCAGCTTTATTGGCCAAGTATATGTACACATAAAAGGAATTGGACTCCGGTTTTACCTAGTATTGTCCCTGATGCTGTGAGATTGACTTAAGTGTTCATGAGAGTGATGGCCTGAGGAAAGAAACTGTTCACATGTCTGGTAGTTTTGGCGTACAGTGCTCTGTGGCGCCTACCAGAGGGAAGAAGCTGAAAAAGGTTGTAAGCAGGGTGTGATGGGTCTGCAATGATGATTTCTGCCCGTTTCCTGACTCGAGATCTGTATAAGTCTTGAATGGAGGGCAGATCAACACCAATGATTTTTTCTGCAATCCTGACTGTCCGTTGAAGTCTGTTCCTGTCCTGTTTTGTGGCTGAGCCAAACCAGACTGTGATAGATGAACAGAGAACAGACTGGATTACTGCAGAGTAAAATTGGATGAGCAGCTCCTGAGGCAGGTTGAACTTCCTGAGCTGGCGCAGGAAGTACAACCTCTGCTGGGCCTTTTTAACAATTGTGTTTATGTTTAGTTCCCACTTTAGGTCCTGGGAAATTGTGGATCCCAGAAACCTAAAGTTTTCCACAGCAGACACAATGCTGTTGAGTAGTGTGAGAGGGGGCAGCACTGGGGGGCTCCTCCTGAAGTCCACTGTCATCTCCACAGTTTTAAGCTTGTTCAGCTCCAGGTTGTTTTGACCACACCAGAGGGCCAGCTGTTCGACCTCTCGTCTGTATACAGACTCGTCACTGTCCTTGATGAGGCCAATGACTGTCATATCATCTGCGAACTTCAGGATTTTAACAGACGGATCTCTTGAGGTGCAGTCATTTGTGTAGAGGGAAAAGAGCAGAGGAGAGAGGACACATCCCTGGGGGGCGCCAGTGCTGACTGTTCGTGTGCTGGATGTGATTTTTCCCAGTCTCACTTGCTGCTTCCTATCTGTCAGGAAGTTTTTGATCCACCGGGAGATGGGAGCTGGTACAGTGAGCCAAGTGAGTTTGGTGTGGAGGACTTCTGGAATGATAGTATTGAACGCTGAGCTGAAATCCACAAACAGGATCCTAGCATATGTCCCTGGAGAGTCGAGATGTTGCAGGATGTAGTGCAGTCCCATGTTGATTGCATCATCCACTGACCTGTTTGCTCAGTAAGCAAACTGTAGGGGGTCAAGCAGGGGGAAGTGTGATTGCAGAGTCTGTGGAAGACAGTTTATCGGTTGCCTCTCCCAACACTGCAGCGGCTCGCAGCTAAAGCACATCTGAGCGGACTGCAGTCGCGCTATAAGAGCTTGCTGTTGATGGGTGTTGCAAGGAATATTATAAATGCAGGGAACATAATTACTTGGCCATGACCCTGCCTGACTGCTGTGTCTGTATATAGGAGAGTGAAAGATCCCGCTACAATAAATAACCGTGCTGTTCCTGTTTTAACCTGAATAAAGCTGGTTTTGCGAAAGTACTGAGACTCAGCTTCGTGTTTTGTGGTGCAGGACAGAGACTTACGCGTCACAAGTTCTTTATATGTAAGTTAAGTCATACATGCATACATACAATCACTGAACAAATTATTAGGGACACCTGTCCATCTGTAATTATCCAATCAACCAATGATGTGGCAGCAGCACAATGCATAAAATCATGCAGATACAGGTTAGCAACTTCAGTTAACGTTCACATCAAACACGAGAATGGGTAAAAAATTAGATCTCAGTGATTTCAACTGAGGTTTCAATTGTTGGCCCCAGACGGGCTGGTTTTAGTATTTCTATAACTGCTGATCCCCTGGGATTTTCACATAGAACAGTCTGTAGAATTTACTCAGAATGGTGAGAAAAACAAAAAACATCCAGTCAGCAGCAGTTCTGCAAATGAAACATCTTGTTGATGAGAGAGGTCAGTAAGGAAGGCCCAGACTAGTTCGAACTGACAGGCAGGTTACTGTAACTCAGAGACCCACAAAGAACAACCGTGTTGAGCAGAAAAGCATGTCAGAATGCACAACACATCAAACCTTGAAGTAGATGTGCTACAACAGCAAAAGATAGTGCCCTTCCATTCTGGTCAGCTAAGAACAGACAACTGAGGCTGCAGTTTCCACAGGCTCACCAAAACTGGACAGCTGAAGACTGGAAAGACGTTGCCTGGTCTGATGAATTTAGATTTTTTTGGAGGCACATAGATGGTTGGGTTCAAAATTTTTAGTACCAACAGTATTACTCCATACACCCATCCAGCCTTGTGTAAACAGTCCCGACTAGTGGTGGTAGCGTAAAAGTGTGGGGAATGCTGTCTTTGCACGCTTTGGGTCCATTAACCCTTAAACCACCGGAACCAGCTATAATCGGTTCCCAATGCAATTTTCCAGCACACTGGAGCCGAGTATATTCGGCAATGTACATTCGTTGAACGCCGCAACCATCTATAGTCGTTTCCCAGTGCAATTTACTAGCACGCCGGAGCTGAGTAGTCCATGCCGTACATTTGTTAATCAGCCAGCTCATGACCACGCAGCCCCCTGCTGTACTGCAGCATCACTGTCCCTGGGATTCAGCCCCTGCATTAGACTAGCCTGCCAGCATCAGCGTTAGCCTCTGTGTGCTTGCCTGCAGCCAGTTCAAGCACAGTTGGCTCGGTGATTTACTGAATTTCATCCATGGCGTCAGTTGCACCTTGTATATATTGTTTAAGTAGTTTTTTTAATAGTTTTTACACTTCATTGGCAGTGTGTAAAATGATCAGTGTTGCAGTAATTGTGATGCTTTTTGCATGAAAAAAAATATGTGTTCCATTAAAATTTCGCTTTTTCTTGGTGAATTGTGACTTTACTTAAAAAGTGCAGCAAAAAAGTATTGGGCGTCCAGGGGTGCATTAACCCCCAAATATGTGGCAGTTTAAGGGTTAATACCAATCACTCATCGCTTTCATGCCATGGCCTATCTTAGTATCATTGCTGACCATGTGCATTGCTTCATGACCACAATTTAGCCTTCTTCTAATGGTTACCTCCAGCATAATAACGCACAATGTCAAAATGCAAACGTCATCCCAAACTGGTTTCATGAAAATGACAATGAGCTTGGTGTTCTTTAGTGGTCATCCCAGCAGGACTTACTAAAAGCAGGAACCAGCTCAGAACAGGATGCCAGTCCTTCACACGGCACACACATGTACTACAATGGCCCAATTTCTCAGCTGCAAATCTTTGATCATGTAGGTGGAAAACTTGAATACCCAGATGACACGGACAAAGGGAGAATGTGCACACTAGTGCAGGATTCAAACCTGTCATGCAGTGTTGTGATCTTATAAAATAGAGCCCTTTTATAGACTGGGGATACCACAATCAAACTTTATTGAGCTTTTTAAAAATATTTTTAATTTTATTTTTTTCTTACCACTTATGGAGAAGCTGGCTACAGAGAGTCATTGCATATGCAGGCAGCAATATGTGTGTAATAAAACCAGGCCTGTGAGGGCTGCCATTCTACCACAAGAGACTCACACATGCACACTCGCATCTGGCTATAATAGAGAGACAAATCCATTAACAGCATGTCTTTAGACTGTGGGAGCAACTCCACTCACGCATATTGAGAACATGCAAATTATAGGAGACACATGGCAGCTCTCCCCAAGCTCCGTGAAAAAGCAACACCCACTGCATCATTAATTATTGTGCTAGATGACTTTACAGTATAGCAACACAGATGAAGTTACAGGGGCTGCATGGGCAAATTTCAGACATCTTCCTACCTCTGAATTAAACTTGAACATGTGGATGTACAGTAGGCAGAACATTAGCAAAATTATATGTTGCGACGGTAGTTTCAAAACACAAAACTGTCCTTCAAAATATTACCTTTACAAAGAAGAAGAAATACTTATTCATATGGATATGCTGAAATGAGGCTATGAATTCATGACAAAATATAAAGGACACAAGCAATGTTCAGATTTCAAAACAAATCTAATCATTCTTCCTCTTCTGAGTTACTTCCTGATTTTGTCTAATTGGATTAATTGGACTTGAGAATGTTACATGTTCCTGTCTAACCCTCAGGCTGTCTCTCGCTCTGTCTCTGACAGCTCTAGAGAGTGGGGCTACACAGCTACAAGTGGACATTTTTAAAATTACATGAGGACACATATTATTATTAAAATATTAATATCAGCGGTGCTAATTGTATCAACTGTGCCCAGTGGAGAGTGGGTGACCAGCTGGTCTAGGTCATTCTGACTTTTATGATGCAGAAACTGATTACCATCAGACCTAACAATTTGATAGATAGATAGATAGATAGATAGATAGATAGATAGATAGATAGATAGATAGATAGATAGATAGATAGATAGATAGATAGATAGATAGATAGATAGATAGATAGATAGATAGATAGATAGATAGATACTTTATTAATCCCAAGGGGAAATTCACATGCCATGGCCTATCTTAGTATCATTGCTGACCATGTGCATCGCTTCATGGCCACAATTTACCCTTCTTCTAATGGTTACTTCCAGCTTAATAACGCACAATGTCAAAATGCAAACATCATCCCAAAATGGTTTCATGAAAATGACAATGATTTACTTGATTCTGTCTTCTGACCATGGCCTTCCAGAGATTTTTTTTTCTCCTATGGCCCATCGTAGGAGTTTGTTGATTTCCTCTCCTCCATGTCAGCTGGTGAGCTAATCACGCTCAGGAATCACAAACTCCATCTACATCCTAAATCAGCCAAAACCGCTATGGACTGCTTTATTGTTTCTACTCAATGGGTTGCCATGTACATATGCCTAGGTAAAATGTAGATACAGTCATATGAAAAAGTTTGGGAACCCCTCTCAGCCTGCATATTAATTTACTCCACTTTCAACAAAAAAGATAACAGTGGTATGTCTTTCATTTGCTAGGAACATCTGAGTACTGGGGTGTTTTCTGAACTAAGATTTTTAGTAAAGCAGTATTGTGATGTGAAATTTTGCATACAAGTTGATAAATATTTTGTATGTCTTCATTTGTAATTTTGGCAAAGCAATGTAATTTTAGTGTTACATTAGTGAAAAGCATTTATGTTTACAACCCCCCTCCCACCAGGACTGAGTCTCTTTGAATTTTACGACAGAGTTGGGGGGAAGTGCCTGAAACAAGTTTGGTAAATGTTTCTCTGATGTCTCTCATCTCCCACACAAAGCCAGGCTGCCTAACTGGCAAACTTTAGGTCAACAAATGGTTTTGGGCAGGTGTGAAGATGTTTTCCGTTCCCCCATTGCTCTGAAGTATGGCAGTTTGGAACTGGCTTGTATCAGAAGTAGTATGATGTCCTATTGGCTCTAGGGGTTGGACAGAACATCATTAAATTTGCTCACTCCGTCACTCTCTCTATCTTACCAAACTGGATGAATGACCATCTCACAGCATGAACTGAAAAAGACAACACAATGAAGAACACAGCTCGGCAGCCATATTCAGACAGGCAATGTGGCCTGTTCTGAAGAAAGTTGACCATAAACGATGCCTTAACTAGAGACATTTTAAGTAACTAACAAGTCTGTGTGCCGCCTGAATCTACACATCACCATTTATCAGGTTGTATGGTTGCCAATATTCAAATGTACTTTGCATATTATTATTATTTATGAATATTATCAATAATACATTGTTTAAATTGTAACTTAACTCCTGCTTGTCTTTTACTACACCTAATTGTCTGAGGTTATTGATGTAGGAGGGAAGGTGGGGAGAAGTTATATACTATAATACCTTATAAACAGTGGTAAGTCTGTGAGATTTGAGGCATTCTGACAATGGCTACATATTAATAATACAAAAGGGGAAAGCAGAGCAATATATTACTCTACCAAGACAAAACAAGCAGTATTTAGTTGTATGAAATTAAATCAAATGAGAAAAACTGGCTGTGCAAAAATTTGGGTCCCCTTGTAATTGTGCTGATTTGAATGCATGTACTGTAACTGCTCAATGCTGATTACTTGCAACACCAAATTGGTTGGATGAGCTCGTTAAGCCTTGAACTTCATAGACAGGTGTGTCCAATCATGAGATACAAAGGTATTTAAGGCGGTCAATTGCAAGTTGTCCTTCCCTTTGATTCTCTTCTGAAGAGTGACAGCATGGGATCCTCAAAGCAACTCTCAAAAGATCTGAAAACAAAGATTGTTCAGTATCATGGCTTAGGGGAAGGCTAAAAAAAGCTATCTCAGAGGTTTAAACTGTCAGTTTCAACTGGAAGGAATGGAATCAGGAAATGGAAGGCCACAGGCACAGTTGCTGTTAAACTCAGCAGGTCTGGCAGGCCAAGAAAAATACAGGAGCGGCATATGCGCAGGATTGTGAGATTGGTTACAGACAACCCACAGATCATCTCCAAAGACCTGCAAGAACATCTTGCTGCAGATGGTGTATCTGTACATCATTCTACAATTCAGCACAATTTGCCCAAAGAACATCTGTATGGCAGGGTGATGAGAAAGAAGCCCTTTCTGCACTCACGCCACAAACAGAGTTGCTTGTTGTATGCAAATACTCATTTAGACGAGCCAGATTCATTTTGGAACAAAGTGCTTTGGACTGTTGAGACAAAAATTGAGTTATTTGGTCATAACAAAAAGCACTTTGCATAGCGGAAGAAGAACACCGCATTCCAAGAAAAACACCTGCTACCTACTGTCAAATTTGGTGGAGGTTCCATCATGCTGTGGGGCTGTGTGGCTATTTCAGAGACTGTGGTCCTTGTTAAAGTCGAGAGTCAGATGAATTCAACCCAATATCAACAAATTCTTCAGGATAACGTTCAAGCATCAGTCACAAAGTTGAAGTTACGCAGGGGTTGGACATTCCAACAAGACAATAACCCAAAACACAGTTTGAAATCTACAAAGGCATTCATGCAGAGGGAGAAGTACAGTGTTCTGGAATGGCCTTCACAGTCCCCTGACTTGAATATCATAGAAAATCTATGGGATGATTTGAAGCAAGCTGTCCATGCTTGGCAGCCATCAAATTTAACTAAACTGGAGAGATTTTGTATGGAAAAATGGTCAAAAATACCTCCATCCAGAATCCAGACACTCATCAGAGGCTATAGGAGGCGTCTAGAGGCTGTTATATTTATAAAAGGAGGCTCAACTAAGTATTGATGTCATATGTCTGTTGGGGTGCCCAAATTTATGCACCTCTCTAATTTTGTTATGATGCATATTGCATATTTTCTGTTAATCCAATAAACTTAATGTCACTGCTGAAATACTACTGTTTCCATAAGGCATGCCATATATTAAAAGGAAGTTGTTACTTTGAAAGCTCAGCCAATGAGAAACAAAATCCAAAGAATTAAGAGGGGTCCCAAACTTTTTCATATGACTGTATATGTTAATTAGGTCTGGTTGTTCTATTGTCTGTAATTAGAAAACCTTTTTCTGATAAGAGTGAGAATTTGTTTGCACTTTAGTAGTTAAATTTTGCTTAACAATACCTGGTTGATTTTGTATTTAGTATACTTACATTTATTAGAAATTATTAGAGTATTAATTAATGATAATAATCCAAGTAAATGTGGTATATGTTTGTTTTTGTTGATTAATCAGTGGAGAGCACCTTGAGTTGCATGTAAATGTATGATAAGGTGCTATATAAATAAAGTTATCTACTCTCTATATATAAAATCCTAAGCCTAAAAGTGCAACGATTTTGTGCAACAATTTTATGTGCCTTTTTAAGTCACGTTTTTTGTCACGCTTTAAATCAGGCTTATTTTAAAACCAACATATATATGTTTGGTATCATTCTTTTCAGAATGTAGCGAACTTTAATGTGACGTTGTTATAAACATAAAAATATCAAGAACTCACGTCCCGCGAGATGAGACTTTGTGCCAAAAGAGTAGGACAGCTGCTATACAGACTTTTAAATGTTCAAAGCATGCAGATCATGGGGTACAGCAGTAGCAGCAAGCCAGCAGCTGATCGAGCAAAGATCGATCGAATCTCCTAGTTATTATTATTATTGTTGTTGTTGTTGTTGAAGTGATCTGTCAACACCTAATGTCAATGGATTCTTGCTCTTCTGCATCATCCTTTTAGGTAGCTTGCTGCCTTTAGAAGGACGGCTTGAATTTGCTGAACTGGTTGGAATTCATGTGAGACTTTGGCTTGACATCTGTATAGGTTCCCCTGCAGTTGGCACTTGGAACTGCTCATTTAAATGATGAAATGCCAGCTCATACTGTTGTTTACTCATTCCCAGGGTGATGCAATTTGTCAGAGCCATTACATAACCCTTCTTTCAAAATCGCTGTCCCCAGCAACCACTTCCATCTCCTTGCAACGGTGCCCAACTCTTTGAAACAACAGGGTACTCTTTGTTTCTGCTGTCGTTGTGTGGGAGGTGGCAAACACTTTGGCAAGGGTCTTGAATACTTTGTTGTCAGGATGTTAAATGCTGCGCTGGCATGAAAGTGTTTTCTGTGTAGGAAACTGTTCATCACATGTGGATAGGTGAATCCCCTACTTTCGAGGTGCAGATGCTTTAATTCACGTAATTGACGTTAAAAATTACATTCTATTTCCATATCTCAACTTTTAGATAGATAGATAGATAGATAGATAGATAGATAGATAGATAGATAGATAGATAGATAGATAGATAGATAGATAGATAGATAGATAGATAGATAGATAGATACTTTATTAATCCCGATGGGAAATTCACAAATTTAGTCACTCCCTTCATGGCCATTCTGTAACTCCACCATGATCTGCCTCATTCAGACTGTAGGTCTTTTACTCATCCCACTTCTCACACCAATATAGCACAACATTGGTGCTTGCTGGTGCCAGACCAATGGATTTGTACACTTTTGCGTAGCTCTTAAAGGTAGCTTGCGGTCCTAAAAGGACACCTCACAATTTGGAGCTCATATGTGACTTTGGCGGACTTCCTGTTTTTATGGGCACTGCAGCTGGTACTGAACCTGCTTATTTTAATGATGGAATGCCAGCTCATACTTTGGTTATTCATCTCTACGATGATGCAACTTATCAATATCATTACAATTCAAATTGTGTGATCAGTTGCAAAACAATTAGCCATTTTTCTATTTAAATTTAAATCTATTGACACATGCACAGTGTACAGTTGATTCTTACTTGAATATCTTCCTCATGGTAGTGACAATAGAACAATACTAACAAATGCAAAAACAGTAACTAATAAAGAATCATGCAGTCAAAATTAGCAAAGTGAATGAAAAGAAATTTTATTTAAGAAAGCGGTGTAATAAAAAACAATCTGGAGAAAACCTGAAGAAGACAAAACAGTTTTTTCACTTGAAATTAATCAGATGTAATATAGTGGAGAGTAAGAGGTCCTCAGTAAGTGTACAGTGTTTCTTTTTTAAATTAATTTTATTTGAAGAGAATAATATTCCATATGATCAAGTCTGACTTATACAATGAAGAAGATAACATTACATACAATCAAGTCGAACTTAACAAAACAGAGTTCAACCCCCACCCAACTGGTGTGATTGTTTTTGTGGTATTAGATATTATCAACATTGTAGTTAAAGACCTGTCCTGGTCTGGATTTAAAACACAATTAAAGTCTCCAGCCATTACAGTTTTTTGTGTTCATATTGGGATTTGATGGAAATACATTTTGGATGAAATCTCTGTCATCCATATTAGGTGTAGAGATATTTATCACTATCACCTTAATCAAAGTGATGCATAGCCCTTCAAGATTAGATACTACATTTGATACTACAAATGAGATTGTTTTATGTATTAAGATTCCCACACTTCTAGTTTTTGTATAGCTGGAGTGAAAAATTTGGCCAATCCAATCTCTTTGCAATCAAAACTGGTCCTTACTTATTAAAAGAGTCTCCTTTAAAAACACTATTTTGGCATTTAGGCCTGTTAGGTGAGAGAATACTTTTTTTCTCTCTTTAGATCGTTTACTGTTTGGTCAGAGATGCTACTTCTGAACATTTGAGGACATTTTGTAATCTTAAATAAAAGTAGTGCTTTGTTTCGTAAAATAGCTTTAACCTTGATTTCATATTATTGCCAGGTATTATGACTAAGATTCTTATTATTATGTTAGCACTTAAAGTTGTTTGAGTGAAAACATAAGAAGTAAGCTCTCCCTTTCTGTCTCCCTGTAAGCACCCCCCCCCCCCCCCAAAAAAAAAGGTACCTTAATGGCACTATAATGGAGCACACTTTTAAAAATAAAGGTTCCAAAGCTCTTCTTCTGAGCAATACCATAAGGTAATAATGCAAAAAAACACCAAACTATACTAATCCAGCTGCATAAGTTCTGTCAGACTACCAATTAAAAAGTAGAAAAGTCAGTTTTCAAATAAGTATATTTAATTTACACAACCTGTATTACATTTTAATGTTTACAACATTCTAAAATACTTTATATAACATTACAAATAAAACAAAAAGGCTTACAACAATATATTTGACCACACAGCTTCCAGCATTTTAGACATTATAGAAACATATACCAGATCAGGCCGAACACCTGTATTTATAAATGAAAGGGTTTAAAGGGGTGAAGTAGCCATAGTGTCCAGAATCAAAAATTCTAACAATGAATAATCGTTTTGTTGTCCATCAGGCTGTCACGTTTCAGGAATATACCCTTCTTCAAGGCCAGACAATTGGAAACTGGAGATAAACAAAGATCTTAAAACACTATATAATTACAGGCTCTGGAAAGGGTATTAAAGATATGATGGACCTGTGAATGTGGCTCTGGAGGAAAAGGGGTTCTCCCAGTGTTTATACAGTGGGTTCAGAAAGTACTCTGACCCATTCACTTTCTGCAAACTTAATTTTAAATGGTTAAATTTGCCATTTTTACCCATCATTCTACACTCAGTATCACATAATGACAACGTGAAAGCATGTTTTCAGTAAGGTTTGCAAATTTACTAAAAATCAAAAACTGAAATCTTTCATTCCTATAAGTCTTCAGACCATTTGCTGAGCATCCAAATGATGCTCAGGTGCATCATGTTTGCTTTAAATCTCCTTGATATGAGACTAGAATGTGATTGGAGTCCACCTGTGGGAAACTAAACTGTACTGGACATCATTTAGAAAGGCATAGACTTGTGTATATAGTAGAAGGTCCCACAATTCACACTGTAAATTAGGACAAGGACTTTTTGCAGATGTCTGTGATCAAATTATTGTGAGGCACAGAGTAAGAGAAGAGTATAAAACCATTTCTAAAGCTTTCTGTGTTCACAGGAGCATGGTGGCCACAGTAACTGTGAAATGGAAGAAGTTTGGGACCACCAGGAATCTTCCAGAGTTGGTCATCTGGCTGAACTGAGTAACTGTGCAAGAAGGGCCATGGTCAGGAAAGTGATGAAGAACCCAGTGATCATTCTAACAGACCTTCAGAAGTCCTCATTTGAGGAGGGCAAACCTGTAGGAAGGATGACCATCTCAGCAGCACTCCAGCAGTCAGGCATTTATGGTAGAGTAGCAAGACAGACATCAGTCTTGAGTCAAAGGCATAAGACAGCTTTTAACGGATCCTGAGTACATAAAGAAAACGATTCTCTGATCTGATTAGACAAAAATTGAACCCTTTGGTCAGAATTCCAAGCCTTATGTCTGACAAAGACCAGGCGATGCTCATCATCTGCCTAAGTCACTCTTTGGTGAATTTCTGTCATAAGTCCTATTAACTGTTAGATTTTGTAAATCTGGGAATTGTAATTCATTTATATTTTCTTTGGAGCTTTTCTCTGGTTGAAATCAATTTTGTATCCTTGTCCTGTAGCACGTGATCCCAAACAATCCATAGGCTGATGGTACTCAATTATGTTAATATCTTTTGTAAGTTCCTTTGGACAGAAGTGTCTGCTGAGCAAATACATGTAAATGACAGCATAAGGAAAAAGATTCTCGGTTCTAATGAGACAAGAATTGAACTTTTTGGGCAGAACTTTAAGCAATATGTTTGGTAAAAACCAAACACTGCTCTCCTGCCTAATATAATACCTACAGTGAAGCATGGTGGTGGAAGCATCACGCTATGGGACAGAGGGACTGGTCAGAATTTAGTGAAGGGTCAATGCGCCAAACACTGAGAGGTCCTTGTGCAATATCTGCTCCAGTGTGCACATAACCTCAGACTGGAGCAACGGTTCACCTTTCATCATGACAATGACCCACAGCATACAGTGAAGACAATACTGGAGTGGGTTTGAGTGACCCAGCTGAACTCCAGACTTAAAACTCGTAGAACGTGTGTAGAGAGACCTGAAAATGGCAATTTAAAGATATTTCCCATCCATTTTAATGGAGCTTGAGAGGATCAGTCCAAAAAAAATGGGATAAACTGCCTAAATACAAGTGTGCAATGCTTCTAGAAACTTACCTAAGAAGACTCAAAGCTGTAATTGCTGCCAAAGGTGCTTCAACAAAGTACCAAGGATTAAGGGTCTTGATACTTATATGAATGAGAGTTTTCAGTTCTTGATTTTTAATAAATTTGCAAACCTCTCTGAAAATATGTTTTCATTTTGTCATAAAGGGTCATTGAGTGAGCGGCACGGTGGTGCAGTGGGTAGTGCTGCTGCCTCGCAGTTAGGCTTCCCGGGTCCTCCCTGCATTGAGTTTGCATGTTCTCCCCGTGTCTGCGTGGGTTTCCTCTGGGTACTCCGGTTTCCTCCCACAGTCCAAAGACATGCAGGGTAGGTACATTGGTGATCCTAAATTGTCCCTAGTGTGTGCTTGGTGTGTGTGTGTGCGCGCCCTGAGGTGGGCTGGTGCCCTGCCCGGGGTTTGTTTCCTGCCTTGCACCCTGTGTTGGCTGGGATTGGCTCCAGCAGACCACCGTGACCCTGTAGTTAGGATATAGCAGGTTGATAATGGATGGATGGATGGGTCATTGAGTGTAGACTGATAGGCTCAAAACAGGAAAGTTTTCCATTAAAAATAAAACCTACACCACAATATAGTGTGCAGAAAGTGAAGTGGCCTAAATACTTTTTGAATCCTCCCTACATGTCCTATGTGTTTTTATGTTAATGTATACCATTTTGTGTACGTTTGGCCTCTTTGGCTTTATTTTGGGTGAAGCAGGTTGCTAAAATGGTCCTCCAACTGTCACGGTACCCTTTTATTTTTATTTACAGTATCTTTCTGGTCTCCAGCAATAATAATAAAAATAGTAATAATAATAATTGGATTGGTATTGCAAGTAAAGCCCCATGTTGTGTCCTGAAATATTTGTTTCCATGTTTCTAAGTAAACTAGAAAATTGAATTCATTTGAAGAGAAATGATGGATTGATGTGTACCATATAATTTTGGAGGCTTTGAATTGTCAGACATGGTCCAGGATTTAAAATGCTCTGATTTAGCTGCCCCCTTGCACAGCTCTCTCCGCTATTTACTTTCCTTTGAAAAGAAAAAAAAGAGCTAATTAAGAGCACAGTGTGCTCGGGTGGACATGCTGTCATTTTCGTAGGACTGTTTGGGAAATCAAGGGAGGTTATCTGTTGGAAGAAAGGCCAGTGGACCCATGAGGAGCTATAAAGGTGTCTTTGTAAAATTAACAACTACCTTGCTTATCCTTTTGAGACTTATGTTCCTTATGTTATTGCTTGCAGCTATCTTTGTATAGAAGGAAAAAAGAAATACAATATTTTCAGGAATGAGAAAATTACAGCTCGGGTAATTTTGCAAAAAGTTGTCAAGTTGCTTTCAACCGTCTGCACACCTTGTGCAGTGAGGCATTGCCACTTGAAAAACACACACAAGTTTGTGGGGGGAAACAGGTGGAACAATTTATGATCAGGCCATCTTTAAAAAAGCCTTCATTCAAAGCTTAGGTGACAGCAAGCAGTAAGCCAAACTTATTCTGTGCATTTCATATTTAATACTTGAATGTCACTACAAGCTAGGCAGAGGTCTGATAGCATACTAGAGGTAGCTCCTGTATGTCCTGTGTCAGCAATGCTAGACACCTTGGATTAAGCTGCTCGTCTGTCCCAAATACAATACAAGTTATTTTTGTATAGCCCAAAATCACACAAGAAGTGCCACAATGGGCTTTAATAGGCCCTGCCTTTTGACAGTACCCCCAGCCTTGACTCTCTAAGAAGACAAGGAAAAACTCCCAAACAAAAACTTGGAAGAAACCTTGAGAAAGGCAGTTCAAAGAGAGACCCTTCTCCAGGTAGGTTGGGTGTGCAGTGGGTGTCAAAAAGTACAATACAATACACAGAACTGAACACAAGTAATCCTCAGTACAATATAATAGTGCAATAGAAATATTACACGTACAGAGCAGAATGCAAGCAAAGCATCAGCAGACCGGTGAGACAAATGTCTGCTCAAGATCTGGTCACCCTCAGGTGTCCATGCCATAGCAGGACTGACATATCACATGAGAAATCATTTTTAGACTTTCAACCCATACATCTACAGTCCAAATCAGTGACAGGACAGTGATGTCACAGGCTCCGTGCTGGTACGTGATAACCCTTTGTATAGCACCAGCTATGTCAGGCAGGATGCTATTGGTAGTCAAGAAAAAGGATGAGCACAACTGTCTTGGAAAATAAGCATGCAGTCAATATATTTAACAAGCCTAACAATTTTAAGTCATTTATACTCTGATATGGTTTAATGACCAGATCAGCAACTGCAGTAGGCACGTCTGACATACCCTACGAGTAGAAGTCTCTTACTGTTATGTGTAATCTGCTTAAATCTTAATTTGCTTAAATTTAAAAGTTTCATCTTCTTCAGTCTCTCTTTATAGCTTAACCTTTTAGTTCCTGAATCCAGCCTAGTTTCTATCGTCTGGACTTTCCCTATCAATACTATGAGCTCTTTGTAATATGGAGACCAAAAATGAGCCCAGTACTCCAGGTGAGGTGCTCACAAATGCTTTATACAGGCTAAGCATAACCTCTCTTGGCTTGTACTCCACGTATCACGATACATAACCTAACATCCTACTCTGCAGTCCTGGAAGCAGCATAGTCCCTCTTCTCTGGACATTTGATGTCTTCTTTTGTAGACAGTATTCCAGGGGCTGCCTCACCAGTGTGTTATAAAGCATAAGTATAACCTCCTTAGAGTTTTACTCTTCACATCTTGCTATATAAACTAATACTCTGTTAGCCTTCTTAATGGTTTCTGTGTACTGTCTTGAATTCGATAGTGACAAATCCACTACTCCCAGATCCTTCTCATAAGATGTATTTTTCAAATGTCAAGTTTCCCCCTGTGTATTCAAATCTAACTTTCTAAATTCCATTTTGTAAAGCCATACTTTTATTAAATTTAAATTAAATTTTACCAACCACAAATTAGCAAGAATCTAAATTCTGTCCTGGTCCATTTGTAATGATTCTGGTGATTTTAAATTATCTGTAATTACATCTAGTATGATGTCACCTGCATAGTTTACTGAATTATTATTTATACCATTACAAAGATTCTTTATGTATATTATAAACATCAACGACCCCAGTACTAATCCTGGGAGACACCAATTTTGCCATCTCTTACTTCAGAAAATCTTCCTCATACTATAACCCTCAGAGTATACTACACTAACTCTAATCCTCCCTTATACTGTAACCCTTTCCTTCTTTTATTTTAGCCAATTTTTCACCCATCTACACACTCCAACTTGAAATCCCATTTATCTTAGTATATATACAAGCCCACATTTGGTACCTTATCAAAAAACCTTCTGAAAATCAAAATAAATATCATAATATGGACCTCTCTATTTCTATGCTTTGTTACTTCCTCATAGAATTCCAGTATATTACTGAAACACGACCTCAACATCAACCCATGTGGACTGTTCACTTACACACCTGTTCTTGGTATGATCTTCTCCTTAATACAGTAGAACATCAGTATCCACAGATTCAGTTTCTGAAGTTTCAGCTCTCCACTGTTTACAATATTAACGGAAAGTTCCAGAAATAAAAGATTCATAAGTTTCAAATTGAGTGCCATTCTGTACAAATTTTATCACCACTTTGGATACATGGTGTCATGTACATTACGTACACAGTATGCAGTAAAATCCAAGCATGCACCAGCAGTGTGCAGGGATGTGCCTCTGTGTCTGAATTCATTTTTCCTGCTCTGACACATTAATTTGAGAGAGAGTATAATAATCCATCCATCCATTTTCCAACCCGCTGAATCCGAACACAGGGTCACGGGGGTCTGCTGGAGCCAATCCCAGCCAACACAGGGCACAAGGCAGGAAACAATCCTGGGCAGGGTGCCAACCCACCGCAGGAGTATAATAATGTTCAATGTATTTTATTATTATTTAATATTGACAATGTCTTATTCTGTGTAATTTATCAATTAAACCTTATCATAAGTATGTACGTAAACGAGAAGTTACTCATATGTAGGGTTTGCTACTATCCATGACAGCATCCACAGCAGCACTTGGAACATATCACTTGTGGATGCAGGGGGAACTACTGTAATTGCTTCTATTAATTTACCCATAATGCATGGTAAGCTTACTAACCTATAGTTGCATGAGTATGCTGGATCACCTTTTTTATAGATTATGGCAACATTTGCTAGTTTGGAATCTGAGCTTTCCCTGTTTTCGGATATTTTTGAAAAATAAACGTCAAGGATTTATACATGTAATCACAATTCTCCTTAAAGATAAACATCATCTGGTCCTGATGGTTTGTTTCATTTCAGCCTTTTTAATCTAAGCAGAACTTCTCTCTCTATCTACATGTTAGCAAAGTGGAAAATGGTTATTCTGTTCAATAAACAAAGTAAATTGTGTTTTCTTTGTACTGTGTTAATACAATTACAAATGTTTCTCTAATAATAATTTAACATTTAAACGTGAATAATTGAGGGTGAGCTAAGAGATCTTACTGTAAAATACTGGAGTAATTTTTCTTCTTTTTCTTCTTCTTCCACTTCATCTTTTCCCATTTGTATGTGGGGTCGATGTGCTTGATTAACCTTCTCTATACAACTTGGTTCTGAATCCACTCTCCCTTTTCCTTCAGATCTTCTTTTGCTTTATCCATCCACCTCCATGTTGACCTCTTTTACCCACATAATCATTGTATTTCATCTTCATCACATGTCCATGCCACTTCAATCAACCTTCCTGTACTTTCTTAGATATCTCTCCCACTTTTGATGTTATACCTCTGATTGTCTCATTTCTTTATTTTGTCCTTTTTTGGAACTTCCTCATTTCCGCCACATGTAATTTCTTCACCTGCACTCTCTTTACAGCCTATATCTCAACTCCATACATCACTGCTGGTCTTACCACTGTCTTAATACTTTAATACTTTGATCACGCCATACTCCTGATACCTTCTTCACACTGTACTCTATGGGTTATCTGTGTATGAGGTTCTCCCTCAAATTTTATTAATTTTATTGTAATCATTCATACAAATCGATCAATTTTTACAAAAAATACGACTGACCCCCACCCCTGAGAGAGAGCATGGCCAATGGGGTAAAACTTAAAGCTTGTAAACATACCTAAATTGATGAGTTTAATAGGCCAGTAGAGATGAATGGAGAAAAAAAAAGAAATGCAGAGATAATTGTTTTAAGAGCTTATTCTAAAAATGTATTGATTATATCCTGCCAGGTTTAAAAAAAATTCTGTACAGATCCTCTAACTGAATATTTGATTTTTTCCAATTTCAAATAGTATATAACATCAGTTAACAACTGACTTAGAAGAGGAGTGTTAGGATTCTTCCAGTTTAGCAAAATAAGGCTGTGTGCCAAAAGTGTAGTGAATGCAATCACAGTTTGTTTGTCCTTCTCCACTTTAAAACCATCTGGAAGAACACCAAACACAGCTGTTAGTGGATTAGGAGGGATTGTGACACCAAGGCTGTCTGAAAGGCACTTAAATATTTTGGTCCAAAATGATGTTTAGATACTGGATTTAAATGTATCCACTCTTTTCAATAGCTCAAAAACACTGGAGTAATGGTTGCTGAAATTGGTGCCTTGCATTCGTATGTCAATAACAAACAATAATCATTCATTTCCACCAGTAACACCTCTTTGCAACATTATTAATGTCTTGGCTGTAATTTAAAATTATTTTAATTGTGCTTATTCCCAACCTTTACTAAATTGGAGATTAAAACAAGCTGAAACTCTCAAAATTATCCTCTTTTGGGCTGAACCTGTCTTTACAAATAAAGTATATTAGTATATGTTTAGTATATCATGCAAGATTTTCATGATTATTTCTAGAGAGTTGGTCAGACTGGTCTGAATGGTCGGATTGCGATTCATCTGGTGTACAGTTTCGGACTAGACATTGTGACATCCTTTTCCCAACTGGAAACCAATGCTCCGGGAACAGTACAGAAACAAAAACCTGCATCTCAGAGTCAAACTTCATACCTGGTGAGTTCACAAAATTGTGCGTTATGTTTTCTTTTGTTATGCCAATATCTTTTCCAGCATGTTCAAAATTTTGACAGATAGATAGATAGATAGATAGATAGATAGATAGATAGATAGATAGATAGATAGATAGATAGATAGATAGATAGATAGATAGATAGATAGATAGATAGATAGATAGATAGATAGATAGATAGATAGATAGAACTTTATTTGTCTCGAGGGGAAAATTTGGCTTTTTACAGAAGCTCTTTAAATGAATAAATATATAAATAGACAGATAGATAAGTAAGTAAATACTGTAAATAAATATATACACACACTAAAAAGAGAAGTCAGTGGAAGGTGTAGTGACTTCCATATTTCCCCTGACATGAACAAGTACAGTTGTTGAATTGTGAACAGCACATAGGGTTCTAAAGTCTTTTTTGCCCCTACACTTCACCTGGCATTTCAGTTGTGCAGTGTTGTATGCGTAAAATTCCCATCTCTTATCTCTTGAGTCGATCAACAGTCCTGTTTCAGTTTGTTCTAAAATTGGCTTTACAGCTTTTCATTTCCATACCATTGTGTGTTTTGGTTGAAGGTGTCCTCACAGGTGGCGCAGTGGTATCGCTGCTGCTTTGCAGTAAGGAGACTGTGGAAGATTGTGGGTTCACTTCCCGGTTCCTCCCTGTGTGGATAGCGCTTTGAGTACTGAGAAAAGCGCTATATAACTGTAATGAATTAAGGTTCTACTTCACTTGTGAATATTGATGAGTTAACATGCAGTGGCAGAAGACATAGAACAATTCATAATTGTTTTGCAGTATGAAGTTTTTTCATCAACAAGATGTCAGTAGAATGCTGTCCTGAGAGTATTCAGGCTCATCAAAACAGCTTAACCCAAGAAAGACTCAGGGTTAATTATTTTTACATAGAATTCCAAGCCCGAGAGACACTCTGTGTTAACTCCAAGAAGGTTAAAACCACCTTATCCTGTTTCACTACTCAACTTTACTCTGATTCAGTCCTCTCTACCAACACTATGCACTTGTCCTTCTATAATTCATAACACAAAATATTGTTGGAGTGCATTGTTGTTTCTTTTTTGAGCCCCCTGAGCCAACCTGCATTCAAGAAAACGCTTTCATCTTTACTACAAAATGGAAACTACTGTGATTTCTGTATACTCATATAGTTTTTATTTGTATTTCATAGAAATCTCAATTGCACGTTCAAGCATGGACAACAGGAGATGTGGAGGTAAATGTCTTTCTTTAATATAATTTAAGAAGAATTATAAGTGCAGATGATTCTTTTATATTAGTTTGAAAACAAAAATTATTGTTTTGAGGAGAATGAGGCTGGGAAGCTGCTGGAACTGGAATTCTCTGTGGTTTTCAGGTGGAGCTGATTTAAGCAGGAGAAAGGAAAAATACCCGATAGATAATGGGGTTGGCTGCACTCAGTGTAGTGTAGTACAGAACTTACAACTTTTTTGTATTTTTATATATGAATTAACTATATCTATTGATCTATTTTCTTTTCATATCAATAAAACAACTTGTTCCTCTACTGACTTCAAATAAGGCAGGCAGTCCAAAAAATATAGACCGAGGATCTGGAGAAAGAGTAGAGTTAAAGGGCAAAGAAAAGCACAAGACCAGAAAAGAAAATGACAGAGACATTAAAGCCAAATCACAAACCAAAAATCAAAGTCAAAAAACAGAAATTATTAATCAAAAATCAAAAGAATCACCAGTAAGTTCTGTCCAATCTCATGCAAAATGGCAGACGAGATGACCTTTTAACTCTTTACAATCTCACCCCCCTGTTGTTGTGAGCTTAGAAGTCACTTCCATAGCAAACAAGGACCTGAATCATGGTGACAGAATCCCCAAAACAGTGGTGCCAATCTTCAAAACAAAATGGCATCTGAAACAATGTTAAATAAAACTCATTTTCTAAAAGAAGGCTTTAATCAAGAAAATGGCCACAGCCATGAACTACTTGAGTATAAAATAAATCACAATATGAGGATATTTATTACTCATGAAAAGCCTAGAAACAAATTAAAAAAGAAACTCCATTCATAACTGTTTCTAAAATCCTATTTTCCTTATATATACACATGACTCCCGATCCTTTACTCTTTTTCATGGTTTTCCTTTTGCTCTACCACTTAGGACCCTAAAGATTTATTTTATGTTTATGTACTTTGTCCCCACCACCAATCTCTTCACCCAAAGCTGTTCCTTGGTCCATGTCCTACTCTGTGTCTCAAGTATCACTTACAGCTACATTCTGAGTTAGCTGCCCACTCTAGAGCTATGATAGTTGGTTTCCATATCCTCTGGAGTTAGTAGTTAAGGCTTTGGACTTCAAACCCTCAAGTTGTGAGTTCCAATCCCGCGACTGGCACTGTGTCATTATAAGCAAGTCATTTCTCCTGCCTGCAATTAGAAAAACAAAAGAAATGTAGTCAATAGTATCTCAGATGTTGTAATTTGCCTTGGATAAAGGAATCAGTAAAAAATAAGTAATATCCTTTTTTCATAATGTTACATCTTGTAATATGGGACAGCTAAATTTAGCCTGGAAGCTACTTGACAGCACCATTTGCCACTCCTCACAGCTCCATCCTTACTAATGCCCCTTAGCCATCTTCAAGTGTTTTTCTCTCACTGCCTGTTAAATATCCTTGAGCTCCTTATACTGCTGTATGTCCAAACTTTCATCACTTTGGTTATTTGTTGTTCCCTTTGCTTACTGTTAAAAATACAGAAGCACAGAATGATATCAGGAGGATGATGTACAGTATACTGCTCTTTTTATTACTGTATGTCTTATGTTGCTTGATTTCTTAGATAGACTATAGTCTGAACACACACAAGAATGACTGAAAAGGAAGAAAATTAAAAAGAACGGAAAACGTCTGACTTGGCAGTCACAGTCACAATGAGGCATTATGCAGGCATATTGCTGTTGGTATAAAGTAGAAGCACTTCATTGTTGTACTTGAATTAGTTTTGAGAACATTTCTACTTTACTTGAGTATAACAATGGCCAGCCAAGAAGAGGCTCACACCTGACAAGATTGCTCCCCAACCACTACCTACAGGCTCCAGTCTGACAAAAACCAAAACTGAGAAACTGTCTTTTAAAGTTTAAAACGCGCAAAATATTAAAAATGTCTCACGAGGGGGAGAAACTGTATAAGCTCTGTCTTGTAGAGACAAACCAAAACAAGGAGACTTTATAAATGAAGGACTTTATTCATAAAGTAAAAAAAAGAAAACATAAAAGAACATTTCAAATAAGCAAAAAAGGAGTTCTCTAAAAGACAATCCACAAAGAACAAGTGCCAAAACACAGCAGAAAATAATGAAAAAGTCATAAAATCCACAAGAAAAAACAATACTCACTTTTGACTCCAAACAATTTCAATGAACCACTCCTGGATTCTTCTTTCTGGCAGACATATAAAGCCAAAGACAAGACCCTGCAGTAGTGATGTCAGGGTGGCTCTGCTTGCTGGGGCATCACCCACAAAGAATTAGGAATGGTCACCACTTTAAACAGAAAGTACATAAATAATGAATAATAAACCTAGCCAACATAAATAACATGAAAGATAAATATTCAAGGTTAACAAAAACAACAGAAATGACAGGAAACACCTGTAACACGGAGTATGATCCCTGGCAGTAAAATAAAAGCTATGCCAATACACATTGTACTTTGCAACAGGTTTCTCCCGTGTTAGAAATGACTGCTTTTGGAAAATATGTGTTTGCAAAGAATCTGCTATGACTTTCATATGTGCACCTGCAGAATGGGGTGGATCTCGGTATTTTTGGATGGGACTGGACATTGGTGATGTGGAGTTCGTGTCTCAGTTATTTCTACGGGATTGTTGTGATGATGCTGGTCCCCTACAGACTCCCTCTTCCCAAATGGGAGTCTGCTGAACCAACACCATCGATAGTTATGACCGAGATGAGCTGACAAATGAAGACAATTCACTGATGATGCTAGAGGATGGTAGAAAAAGTGCCCAAGTGCTTTTATTAAAAACCAGTCAAAACAAAAGTAAAACCAACAAAAGTGTCAATTGTGCAGTGTTCTAAAAACAGAATATATATAAATCCATAAAAATCCAGTAAAAAGTGAGGATAAAAAAAATCAATAGATCTCAGCCCACCTCCTTCTCATTCTCCCCGGTAAACCCATTGCCTGTGTAGCCAGCGGAGACTCAGCAGTCATGAGCTCCTTTCGGACGACTTCTGTCTTGTCTGCCTCCAGGCATCATGGCCAGACTGTCTGAAGTCGGTTCCCCTCCCTTCTTCCTTCATGCTCACATGGTCGCACCTCGGAAGCCTAGGGAGGGCACCTGCCTTGCTCGCCACACTCTACCCGACTGTTCAGTGGGTCAAACTAGTCCCTAGAGCACCACAGCTCTAGGGGCTAGCCACAGCACAGCTTGAACTATTTCCTCCTTTCAGGTGGCCAGATTGTCCTTCTAAGCCTGTTTTTCACATCCTTTAACTCTTTCGATCTTTTTTCCATTTCTTTGATTCCTCCTGGCTGATTCCTCCTCTTTCCTTGTGCCAACCCGTATATATACACTCACGTCTCTGTGGACGCAGCACCTTAATCACACGCCGCAGGAAGTCCCCGTGGTCGTGCAATTGCGTCCACGGATAGTGACAAGGCTTTATTTATTTTTTTATTTAAAACCTGGCCCCATGTTTTTTTTGAAGCCGCAGACCTGTTATACCACAGTTGTGTTCAACTTCTGTCCTCAAAGCATCCTATCAAACTGTGAGGGGCTGATCTGCGGCTACAGTGAGGTGTAGTACTTGTGCATTCATGTGCTGTGGATCAGTCACCTTGTCGCGTGTGTTGCTCCAATGTCTTCTTATGTTATCCTGGACATTGTGTCTCCAAACGTGATGAGAAAAGCTCACGAGCATTCCCTTCAATGTGACACTTAATGAAACCTCATTAAATAAACATTATTTAATAAAGGGCAATGCCTTATTAGGGCTTGATTTGATGAGTAATGTTGTTATTAAACCAATTTTACCAATTTTTATATAGTTTGACGTTATTAAAAGAAAAATGAGAAACACTTAAAAATGGTTTACATTTCATTTAATTGTAATTAGGTGTTCATATTCCAAAAATTCAATTTTACAAAGGCGTTTTCATGGACAAATTAGCTCCTTCTTAAAATGGGGGAAGCCTGCCCGTTTCTCCTATTAGCGTCCTCCCTGCTGACTTAGGATACAATCATTAAGATGTCATAGCTGAATGCCACTGCTTCAAATTGCAGTTACGTTGCTGATACTGACTGTAATAAGACTCATATGCAAAAAGATGGAAGAGTGAATTATTTTAGGTTTGCAATAATTTTTTTTTGACTGTATATAAAGTGAAAGAGAATCCTTGATTTACTCGTACGTTTGATACTTAAGTTCATTCATATCAGATACTTTAAAACTTCTACCTGACCAGTTTTCTAGTGGCCAAATTGTTCTGTTTCCTGAGTCACTTTTCCGAATTTTATCTCTACTTTTAAGTGTGGCTGTTGGGTACTTTGCATACCACTAAGTAACATCACCATAGCCTGACTCAAGGTAGACAGTGACCTGAGTTGGATTAAGTCAGGTTTGCTTTATCTCAGTAGGTTAAGCTGATAGTTTTCCTGCTGTGTGCGAAAGAGAAATGATTGAATTGCTATTTGTTCTTTGCAAAATGTGGATTCTCTTTCTCTGTTTAGACTATAATATAAACCTGAAATTACTTCAGTTGTAGTCCAGTTTCTTTGGTTGTTCTTAATTCATTTATGTAGTACACAGAATTCAATTTTAAAAAATGATCCTCTGCTACTTGTATCTTCAGGTTGTTTGGCATTACCGTTAATGTTCATTTTTACTCTTTGCAGAGTTCAACATGTTCCACATGATTGCTGTTGGACTGAGCAGTTCCATATTGGGATGTTTAATTACTCTCCTCATCTATACTTATTGTCAGCGATACCAACAGCAATCCCACGATGCCACAGTCATCCACCCAATATCAGCTGCTCCTCTTAACACCAGCATTACCAACCACATTAACAAGCTTGATAAGTACGACTCTGTGGAAGCCCTTAAGGTAAATTAAAAAGAAATAATAAATAACTAACTTTTTTTAATGATGAGGATGAGGAATATGAATGTTATTAAATGTGTAGAAATTAGATTCTTTCTTACACAGAGATTGACTTCACCTTCACATTTAAAAATAATTCTTATTAAGGACATTAAATGACATTTTTAACAGAACATCATGCTTTTTCACTTGCAACTATAGCATATTAATTACATTTTCTCATGGCTTTAAACATCCTTATATTTTCTATGAAACATTTTTTGATTTTATTCTTTCTAAACGTACATCAAAAGAAAGAGCTGGAAGACATCTTAGTTAGTTAATTCTTATGTATGTTTCTTGATTTGTATGGTACTGAGTAGGTTTATTGTACACTAGAGCATTTTTTAAATGACTCATTGATAACAACTTATGAAAATGAAACTGTGTTTTGTAATATTTAGTTCTGTAATCTTCTAGTTAATTTTTCTTCATAACTGAAGATGTGCAGAGACAAAGAGGACTGCTGGCTTACCAGTTCTACAAATTAGAAATCTGGACCAGTCATCTTTGATGCAATGATCACTGTAATATGGACTCAATTTTTGGTTCGATAGATTGACGTTGTAAATATAAAGAACAAATCTAAAAGAGTAAACTCCCCTTTCATGTCTGACTGCAATTGGTAAAGCATACAAAATGGCTTCTGGCACACCGATTAGTACAACTGTCGCACATCTTTAGGGCAATACCTTCTGAATATTGAATATAAATATCTATCTCTACTATTACATAGATTATCAAAATCTTTATTTAGTTTGCTTTTTCTGTTCATGGTTGCATGATTTTTTCCCCAGCGGAGTGCCATTATAGTTATTTCTCATCCCAAATGCCCTTGCTGTTCTATTTACCACACAATGGTAAGTAATGGTTATTCTAAAGTGCACCATTGTCCACAATGTCTCAAAGGAAGGAGTCTGCTGTGCCCTTTCGTATATAATTCCCCTGTGTAACTAGACCAGTCCAGCCCATCTTGAATGTGGACACTGATCTACTTGTAGCAGCACACTACCTTCATGTTCACTCCTTGAACAGAGACCGGGCATAGAGGCTCTTTGGTCAATAAGCACGTCTTTGGTTCTCCTGATCTTAAGCTGCAGACATTTCTTTCTGCACTAAAAACCTAAGTTTTTCACCTGACTTCTTTACTCTGTCTCATCCCCATTGTCAGTAAGGTAATCCCTCCTCCATCGTGGGGGTTGCGTTCCAGAACCCCCCACGAAAGGTGAAAATCCACGAAGTAGAAACCATATATTCATATGGTTCTTTTTATATATTTTAAGCCCTTATAAACTCTCCCACACTATTATAAACATTTCCCACACAATTATACAGCATAAACCCTTTGTATTCTCTTAGATATTAGGTAAGATTCGTTGAAATTATGTATGTAAACACAGTTTATATACCGTAAAACCTAAATATTATTTTAAAGATATCGAGCGTCTCCGATATCACATATGTTACAGCCATTACGACAGACAGGCCACCAGCAATAAATACGTACAATGCAAGAAAAATTGTATACAGTAAAATGTGTGTACAGTGACACTAAACTATGTACATGTAATAAGTACTGTACGTAGATAATTAATTATGGTTACTCACCAACAATGACACTTATCCGATAATGATGAGTTTAATTTTACTGCACAACAAAGAAGAGCGTTACAGCTCTTCTAAAGGAGCCTCTTCAGGCGACTGTGTAGCACCGCCGTTGTTCTCCTTCCGGGAGTCTTCAATCCAAATCCCTAAAGCAGATTCCATCCAGAGTACTGCCTTATTACGTCCACTTGCAACTTGTTTTGCGCCCTGCTTAAAGGACACTGCGGCCATAGATCTTATATGCTTTTCCTCCTTTTTAAATAAAAAGAATCGTGGACTCATTGATGCCGCAATGGTGTCCTGCAGCGGTGTAGCTGTTCCCTTCCTTCAACATATCCAAAACTTTTACCTTTTCTGCAATCATTTGCATCTTCTGTTGGCGCTTGGACACGGCCCCTGAAGCAGTAGCAGGAGCACGTTAATGCTGAATGAGTGAGATGAGACTTCCTGGTTAATGCAGCACTCCGTCGCTGGGCCAATCAGCACACAGGAACTTAACTGTGTGCTCTGATTGGGTAGTTTCTCAGCCATCCGCCAATAGCATCTCTTGTATGAAATCAACTGGGCAAACCAACTGAGGAAGCAAGTACCAGAAGTAAAAAGACCCATTGTTCGCAGAAACCCACGAAGCAGCGAAAAATCCGCGTTATATATTTAGATATGCTTACATATAAAATCCGCGATAGAGTGAAGCCGCGAAAGTCGAAGCGCGATATAGCGAGGGATTACTGTACACCCAATTAGTAGAGAATCATTTGACATAAACTAAACTATTTATACGGAAATTGCAGAATTACTAAAAGATGTGGTAGTATACTTCTATACTATACTACTATACTATCTTTAAATTCTTGTTGCTCCAAATTTTGGTTCTGTTTATTTTCAGTTTCACATTCAGAAACTTGTTTATGTATTTGTGATTTGAGTAAACTGAACCAAAAAAAGGTATTTGGACAATATTTATAGTCAAGTGTTCAAAACACTTTGTCACTGTGGCTTGCCAAACAATTTTCCTTTTGAAAAAAACATAAACAACTGTGACTGTGTATCTTCTACACAACTTGTAGGAATCCCTTCCCTTACTGTAGTACAATAAATCTGAAAGATCTGAACCCAAAAATAAGGGTCGTCATGGTAAGTGGAAATTAGCAAATCCCATTACATTGCTCCTGTGTTTAACCCAGTCACAATCAGAGTCACACAGAGTCATTACCAAACAATTTCCCATAGTATGTTAAAACTGAATGGTTTTAACCCAAAAAAGTAAGGGTTGTCCTGGTAAGTGGTAATAAAACCTGATAAATTGCTCCTATGGTTAACCCAGTCACAATCAGAGTCATACAAAGTCATTAGCAAACAATTTTCCTTTGCAAAAAAAAATGAACAATTGTGATGTCTAAGATTGAGTATATTTTACACAACCTTTAGGAATTCCTTCCCTTACCATAGTACATTAAATCTGAATGGTTTCAACCCACAAAATAAGGGTTGTCCTGGTAAGTGGAAACTAGTTAATCCCACTACATTGCACCTATGGTTAACCCAGTCACAATCAGAGTCATACAGTATGTGTAAAAGAGACAAAAACTGTAACATTTTAGTTGGGTAAAGTCTAAAATACTTTGCATATATCTAACTTGCTACTGTGCTAAGCTCCATGTGCTAAGGGAGCTTGAAGGCACGATGCACATTTACATGATGAAACTAATTTGATCCCTTTCTCTTCATTTCTAGGCTTTCAATAAAAATAACCTAATCTTGGAAGAGAGAAACAAATACTTTAATCCCCACCTCAATGGGAAGACCTACACTAACACCTATTTCACAGATCTCAACAGCTATGAGGAGTACTAGCGAGGGCCGTGTACTCCAGACAGTCAGATGGCTCTACCAAATTGATATTAAAAAAACTGTAATAATTCAATTCTCTTTTTTTTTTGTTGTTGTTGCTGATTCCATTGTTTTTTAGTTTTCTCATTTTTATGACAAGTTCCCCTATGGAAAAATCCTTAGCCAGTACAAATTCTTGTGCTGTCATCTCACAACTGACCAAGAGCCATAAAAATCAAAGCATTTTCGAATGATTAGAAAGGAAAACCGGTGCCTACGAAGGACAACTCAGCTCATCCTGAGATGAAGCCTTTTTCTTTTCTCTCTGCAAACATGTGGAAGGAGGAATTGGTACAGGCTTCTGGCGTTACTCAAACAAGGGTGAACTTTTACGCTCCTGCTAAACTTGTCAGTGTGAATAGAAGAACTACTTTCAGATGACGTCACAAGATTGGCTTGCATGATGTTACTGAGCAATGTATTTGTTGCTTCATTGATTGACTTGCATGGTTAATAGCATTCCAAAGTCCTGCACTCTGCAGTTTGAGGAACATTTGTGTCTGCATTGCTGTACAAACTGGGTCTGTGCCAGCTACTTAAGACGTAGGGACAGCAGCCTCATGTGTGCCAGAAGCAGAACTGACCTCACGGAGTCAACAAGGTGTAGATGTTTAGGTTTTACAAACAACTGTAAGCCATTTTTATTTTGGATTTGACAACACTCACTTAATTAACTGATTAGGAGGTTAACTAATTAAGTAATCAATTAGTTAATTAAATAACTGTTTGACTAATTATAGCTCTGAGTAGAATTCTGTACTCATGTTTTCACAATGCAATTATGCACTGTTTCAAAGAAAATGTAAAATTGGGGGAATAGGTAACCTCTTGTATATCTTTAAAGTAGCCTGACTGACATACTATAAATATAATTTGTTGGAGGTGGAAGATACATCCTCATTTTTTAAGGGTTTACTATTTAAAATGAGATGCCCAGCTGTAGGAGATTATTAATACTATAAAAAAAATAGACAAAGCCTAAACAGGCAAATTTCTAATGCATTGAAACTGCTCCTTGTCTGTGCTTTCATTGTGCTTTTACGTCTTATTGCGTCTTTTTTTGTTTGTTCTGTTTTGTTTTTAACACAAGCTCCATCTTTCAGAAATCATCCTCATGGCTTGATCTTTCTTTCTCTGCTTGAGTGTTAAAATAGTCAGCTTTAACATGTTCAGGACATGACCTGAAACTAGCTTTTCCTTTTTTTTTCTGTCTTCTCTTTTCAAATTAGATTAGAAAACCACCCCGACTTATACCGCTTTTTGGTGATGAATTATAATGTTTGTGCGAGATGAAGGGCATGAGAAACGGAAGCCCTTTATCAGCAGACAATTCCCAGCAAAGAAAGATGCAGCAATCTGACTTGCACTCTTTACCAGTAGGACTCAACTCTCAACCCGGAGAGACCATCTGTGTTTAAATAAAGGGCGTAATCAAGTCTCTGGAAATGAATCAGTCTGCACTCCTTGAGGATAAAGACTGCTGATTTTACTGTACAGTACGTCCATTCTGAACAGAGGAGTAGATGGAAGTGAACTACTCCCATTTTTCTTCAATTTTGTTTGATTTGATGCCTCTCTGAAGAAGCCATGAGGCCTTTGACAAGGAACTACATGGAAATGATGCTTTGTATTTTGTCTGGCAGTAGTATGTTAACTGTCCATATGTAGAGACAGAAATGTGACCTGCTTTGTGTTTGTTCGATGTATAGTACTGTCATGAACATGCTGACATGTTTTATTCGATTACAAAAAAGATTCTGGACAGCAGCTTGTCATTGCTATAAACCTTAATGCTTTCTGTATGATCATCTTCATAAATACAGAACTGGTTGATATAAAAATGGTGATTTTTTTTTAATTTATTTTGATAATGATTGTGGATTATAAAATAAATAGCATATGATCTTTCTGCCACCTGTAAACTAGGCTTAGCATAAGCTTAACACTACGTTGCTGTACTTTGGTACCTTTTCCTGTTTCTATTTTCTAACTTCTTTATTTAAGACTATCTGCAAATTTGGAGTGATTAATTTTTATTCTAATAATTTTCTTTCTTAGGCCATTTATTCTTATGTGGAAATATTTGGGATATACAAAAAATGAGCTTCATCTCAAGTCATTAGTAAAATTCACATTGTACTCATGGGAAATATTATGTAATGAGCTCTCATTTTTTTGTTGCAGTGCAAAGCATATTTTGAAACTTCTTATTTTTAAAGAAATAAATATTATCACTTTACAAAAAAGAACAGCATGGTACATGAATTACTCATTATTTCCCATATATCATTGGCTATATTTCAGTTTTTCAACATGGGCATTCTAACAAACCTGTTAAAACTGCTTAGAATCAACAGTGTTCTTGAATTATTTTTTATTAAATTTGTTCTGCTGTATTCAACAATGCTTTGGCCATATGGCAAGTCCTCACCCTCCATCACTGGCACCAAATACACTGGTAATATAAAAAAAAGATTTTTTTGTCCCCATCAAAAATCTTAGGTGTTTTTTTTTATATACAGTATATCTGAGGGTGCGGAATCCAAATCTGGTGATGGAATTATGCTATCACATTCAGTTTTTTTTAACAGAAGCATAGATGACAACAATTACAACTATTTGTACTGCACATTTTCATACACAGAATGTAGTTCAATGTGCTTTACAAGATATTGAAGAAATAGTTACAAGAAAAAAAACAAGTCAAATTAAGCAAGGATAGATAGATAGATAGATAGATAGATAGATAGATAGATAGATAGATAGATAGATAGATAGATAGATAGATAGATAGATAGATAGATAGATAGATAGATAGATAGATAGATAGATAGATAGATAGATAGATAGATAGATAGTGTAGGGTGAATGATTAAACAGGGTAAGTTCCAAATGGTCGGGGTACAAACTGGGAAAAACCCTACATTTAATTCTACATTAAATAAAACACATGCTCGATGGTATCCTCTTACTGGGACAATGCTCTTTACACAGGACACACTCTTTCTGACTCACTTTCTATGACAATCTGGTCTGAAATGAGATACAACCTTCCGGGTGTTTCTCCTGTCTATACTGAGTAGACCGGGCTTCCTTGGCTTCATTGCCCTCAGGGGCAGATTCTTAAGGCTGTGAGGGAAAAAGGAGACAAGACTTTTAGCGACAGCGCCCCCTCTCATCCCGGGTTGGAATCACATACCTTAGGTGAGCCTGGAAGATGAGCCTCTGGCACACATGCGTGACAATAGAGAGATAGATAACATTCAGTCAGTAAAGGTTGAGGTTTAAAGTTTCCATTTACTTAGACTAAGTTGGTTCACTTTAGCTTCTTCCACTGTTGAAAATCATTACAACACATTTTAACAAGTCTAATCCAATGAGTAATATTTAAATATTGGTACCTTTCCACTTTAAAGAAAAAAGAAAACACAATTTTCTATTATGTTGAAACTGAAAAAAGTACAGTGGTACCTCAGTATACATCCTTAATCCGTTCCAGATCCTTTGACTTATACCAAACAGGACGCATACCAAACAAATTTTTCCCATAAGAAATAAAGGGAAAATGATTAATCTGTTCCCTTGAAAAAAAATCCTATTGTTATTGGCATATTATATATTGATGGGGTTGTATAAAATAATTTAAACACTGCTTAATACTAAAATACATAAATACAAAAGCAATTAGATGAAATAAATTAAAATTTAACCTCACTTTACTTTTTAATAACGTCTTTGTTTTTCACAATCACAGATACCGTCATTCTCTGCATACGGTATGCAGCAGCCATGTCCCAGATACGCATGCCACCTTCATACTTTTCAACAATCAATTCAAATTTACGTGAAAAAACACAAAAATCACGTGAAAATTCACATAGAGTTATAGTGCGGGTAGTTCACTGAATGCTAGCAACTGGCGTACTGACGCTCGTGGGCAGCGTAGGGTAGCGCGTGGTGTGATGATGCAGGTCCGCTCCACGCTCTCATACATCCTAACGGGGAGCACTGAACCCAACAGTGTCAGTAATGTCACCGAGATGAGCTGACAAATGAGGACAATTCTCAAATGAAACCAGGGGATAGTGCAAGAATACCAAGTGGTTTTATTTAAAACAAAAATCAGGGTCTAAGCAAAAAGTGCAGTGCATCTGGTTTCAATAAATAATTATTTAATAAATATCCATAAAAACAAGTGTTCTGTGGGGATAAAAACAACAATAAATAAATCTGATAAAATCCAAGGTTAAAAATGCAGTCTCACTCTTCCTGATCACAGCCCACCTGTGCAGGTGCGACTCGCTCCAACTACATCATTAAACTCCCCGCTGTTGTGCAATCACGCCCACGGAGAACGACACGGCTATACGGATTAAAACAGGCCCTTTTTTTGAGGCCGCGGACCCGCTATACAACACGCGGTGTTCTAGCACGCAAGTCGTATTCCAAACAAAGGTCGTATGCCAAGCAAAATTTTTCCCGTCCAAACAGGACGTATACCAAGTTGGACTTATTCCAAAGCAGATGTATACCGAGGTACCACTGTATTTGGTATCCACCATTCTTTATTTTATGCTTAATAGAACTTGAACTATGATTTTAATGTATGACCTAACATATTATTTTAAATAATAACACAAAAGGCAAGGGCAAAAATATTAGTACTCTGTAATAAAGTAGGTTTGTGGCATGTGAATTTTAGATGATTTAGATGTTCATGTTTTCTGGTGGAGTATACGTATTGTGGCAGAGCGGCTCCAGAGACAGATGTAGGAGCGGACGATCCCACATGCACATATGGGTCTGACCTGTTCCCTCATTTGTGCCGGAGTCATGATTGCGGTACCTGCATCCCACAGGGTTTTAAAAGGGATCCAAAGCACAAAAGGAAAGGAGGAAAAAGAACAAGGGACAAAGACACAGAGAAAAGGCTGACGGAGTTGAGATCGGAAGACGTCAGTGTGTGGTAGTGTGGAGGCAGGCAGCCATGCAGAGAGCCCTGCGGAGAAGCGTATGGCCTGCGCTCAAAGAGCTGAAGAGAGTTGTTCCAGCTGAGCATCCTGTAGGTAATATAGCAGGAGTGACCCGTTGCTCAAGAGGGCTCAATTGTAAGCCCAAGGAGTGGCAGTGGGTGTCGGAGGAGCCAGGATCGGTGAGGTGCCCTGTTGGGAGCCTGTGTTGGCCATAGTGGTCCCAAGCCTGGAATTTAAAGGTTGACTGTGAGATCAGTCGATTTTTAGAAGGACACAACTGGGCTTTTAGATCTGTTTCTTGCCATTTGTTTTAAGCAAATTTTTAATGAATTATATGTTGGATCTGAACCATCACTGGTTACTCGAATTCTATCCTGGATTATTTATTTATCAACTGCACTGCACTTTTGAACACTGTTTGCTTGTCCATCCATCTATTTTCCAACCCGCTGAATCCGAACACAGGGTCACGGGGGTCATCTGAAGCCAATCCCAGCCAACACAGGGCACAAGGCAGGAACCAATCTCGGGCAGGGTGCCAACCCACCGCAGTGTTTGCTTGTTTTTGCTTTTAAATAAAAACACTAAGGGCTTGTACCACCGCTTGCTGATTGTGTGTCTTCATTTGCCTGGCGTCTCCTCAGATACGTCATTGATGTTTCTGTGTTCAACTGGTTTCCTGAAGCAGCTAAGAAGTGTGGAATTGACCTGGACATCACATTCTCTTTAACTTACTATTTAGTTTGGAGATAATAACTACAATCAAGAGCTTTTTTCATACTTTTCTACTAGTAGTTTGGGCCACCCTTCTTGAGCCAACTGCCCCATTTCTCTGAGGTTTGATGGATATCTTCTCTCAGTTCTTTCCACAGATGTTCAAAGGAAATCAGAAAGGATCCATAGGATGCCACTTAGGAATGTCCAATGTTTTGCACTCAGCCATTCTTGGATGCTTTCTGATGTACTCTATGTTTTGAGTTGTTTTACTGCTGGAGGATGCATGACCTGTGACTGAGCCACAGCTTTCTGACACTCGGTTACACATTTGTTTCCAAAAAACCCTGATAGTCTTCTGATTTCATTGTGCATTGCACAGATTCAAGGCACCTAGAGCTAGAAGTAGTAAACCAACCCCAAACATCACTTAGCTTCCCTCATGATTCATAGTAAAGATAGTATTCTTTACTTCAAAATCATGATTTCATTTGCTGTGAACACAGGGTTGGTGTGATTTTATAAAAACCTTTCATTCTGTTTTGTATGTCCAAATATCCATTATCCCAGAAGGTCTGGCAACTGTGAAGGATGACACACATGACTGGCATTACCCAGCAGGGATGGGGCAAGCTTCTTTACCTGGATGAGAGGCTAGCCCTTTGGAGGCTCAAGAAGGAAGTTGGCAGAAGATGCCAGTCTGGAAGTAGGTAGGTTGTCTGTCTGTATACCTGCATTGTTATTACTCTTTAATTTAATATTGTTTTTTATCAATATGCTACTGCTGGAGTATGTGAATTTCCCCTTGGGATTAATAAAGTATCTATCTATCTATCTATCTATCTATCTATCTATCTATCTATCTATCTATCTATCTATCTATCTATCTATCTATCTATCTATCTATCTATCTATCTATCTATCTATCTATCTATCTATCTAATTGGTTGATACCTACTGCGTTTTCCAATTTTATCAGTTATTGGGTAACGTTCGCTGTGACTGCAAGCTCATTGGTTGATTGAACTGTAATTATCTGTGAAATTGAAAGATTTTAAACTTAAAATGGAGAAGTTTGGCGTGGAAAATTAAAAGAGTTGGTTTCATAGGCTATAGAGTCATGGAAATGTAAACAGCCATTTTTGTCTTTACAAACTTCCACACAATTTCAAAGAAAATAGCCCAAAATGAAGAGTCATGCCAAAGGTTTTCAAGTGTGACAGATTTAAAAACACACCAATTGGGCATAAAATGGCCCAATATGGCAACTATATTGGCTGCATTCTAATGGGTCTGTAAACTTTTAATAATATTGACAAAAGTGATCTCCAGAACATGAACCACTTTGAAGAAGGCCTTGTCGCCTTCACATTGACTACGTTTGGCTATTACTTTCTTTCTTACCTCCCCTGACACACACTGTACCACAAACCATTTTAACTGACCAAATGAGTAATTAGTAAGATCAGTCTGTTTAGATTATCACTACAATACAATTATATGTTGCATTTCGGGTCTAGTATTGCACAAAGAAAACTCAGAAACGTCCATTTAAACACACTTTATTTCTGAACTTGAAAGAAAAATATTGGCACAAAGCATCTGCGATCAACGTCTTCAACCATTTCACTCCAGTCATCTCTTCCTGAAAATGAAAACAGAACTCAGAAATGACTTCATCAGAATTCTCTTGCTCCGTGAATGATCTACAAGGCGGGAAACGAAGTGAACTGATGACGAAGTGAACTAATGAGCTTTAAAGGTTTCTGTTACCGTGAGATATGAGACTCGCACATACCTGCATTAAACCACGCACTGCCAAACTGCTATTTGTCTGCAAGTGTGTTTTCTCTGTAAGTGAATCAGTTCTAAAAAGTGCAGCCCGGTCACTCACATTTTCTAAAATATTTCTAATGTCTTCTAAATGGTTCCAATAATTTTGTGCGAGCCATTTTGAAATGTGTTTATAGAGTAAGTAAAAATGTAGCTCTTTCCTCAGATTTTTTGTTTTGAACCACTGCATACAGATGATAAAAGAATAACTCTCAGGAAAAAAATGCATTATTTGAATAAAATGAAAGTTTACCAATATTTTTAGCCAGGTCTATACTTTATGGACTGAAGAGTATTAATTAGCATGAACAATATCAGTATGAAACTAGAAATTCAAAAACTATGACTAATTTGTTTTTTATTATTTACTTTTGTAATTAATTTCTATCTAAACACTTTTCCCAATAAATAAAAAGAATGTTTCTGTTATTAACACCCTTTATTGTAAAGGACGTTGGAAATCACAGAAATTAATAAAAACTGGTTTTGAATCCATTTCTGGTACTGTTTACACATGGTTGTTCCTTTACAATACAGTAAATGACAAAACATTGTGATTTCTTGATGACAAATGTTATTGCCTCATGAAGTATAATCCTAAATGCTTGACCACTTTGCTGTATTAATATGACCAAGATAATCAAGTTTAACCCCAACCTTAAAGAAATGTAATTACGGTGTAACTAATGTGAGTAACAAAATACTCATTTCAAAATTTTATTTATGGAAAAATTCTTGCAGCAGCCATATTCTTCCAATCTTATATGTTCATAAGAGGGACATTATAACATTATAACACACTAGTGAGAGCACATCTGGAGTACTGTGTGCAGTTTGGATTACCACACTACAAGAAAGACATAACAGCACGCGAAGATGTGCAGAGGAGAGCAAGCAAGTGCATCTCAACACTTAAGGACATGTAGCAATGTGACAAACTGTTCAGTGTCGAGCAGAAGGGACTGCATGAGACCCAATACAGGCCTTCAAAATTCTCAATGGCATTGTAAAGTAGATCCAGTTGAATTCTTTATACAAGCACTTCTTTATACAAGGAGTTGTGGGAAGTGGGAACACACCACTAAGTCTTGGAGACACTTTGGCAACATTTAAAAAGTATCTGGATGAGATTTTGGGACAGCTCAGATATTAGTTAAACAAATGAGTTTGATGGAGTGAATCATCCCATCTAATCTATCAAATTTCTTATGCTCTTATACAGCATTCATTCAAAACTTTTGCAAGTCCTAGCCTGCCATCTCAACAGCAAGACTTGAAATGATTTAACTGAATTTTATTTTGGGGAAAGTTTGTCAGTTTGGGGCTAC
Organism: Erpetoichthys calabaricus; assembly: GCF_900747795.2. Classification (NCBI taxonomy): domain Eukaryota; kingdom Metazoa; phylum Chordata; class Cladistia; order Polypteriformes; family Polypteridae; genus Erpetoichthys; species Erpetoichthys calabaricus. The sequence continues at coordinate 23,550,276 of NC_041399.2, forward strand.
AATATAGAGCCATAGGTATACATTAGCTTATCTGCTGCCTTAGGACCTAAAACATATGTGTACTGCCAGCTAAACTTGCTCAATGAAAAAATAATTACTGTTGATAATAAAGTTTATACAGAGGATGGACAATGGCAATTAACCCAGTTTTTTTTTTGTCTTTAAACATTTGAAGCAAATATCTGCTGCTTAAAACTAGTAGCCCCATTGTCTGAGAGACGTATACAGTTGTTTGCCATGTTATGGCTGTTTTTCTTGTTTTTATTAAGCTAAAAGGGTTTTAATAACTGATGTAGACATGTCACGCTATTTTCTTTTTTTCTGTGGATAAAGAGGAAGAGAAATACCAATATTGCCTTAGTTTAACTGTCCATTAGAAGAGTGTGCTGAATAAAAGTAAATGTTTCTGAAATGAATTGGTAAAAGTACAGAAACAAACAAGAAAAACATTTCATCTCTGGCTAACAAATGTATTTTTAAATGTAGCCATAATGCGTATAAAGTCATTTTTATTAATAAAATTATTTGTTTTCGGCTTTAAATGGTACAATAAAACATTGCTTGAAAATTGTAAACAAAAATACAAGTCAAATGTTATTTGTCACATACACTCATACACACAGTGCAAACTGTAGTAAAATACTTAGTTATCAAAGTTAAGGAAAATATAATGATTATAAACAACAACAACCCATAAACCAACATACAAACTTCTGGTTTGGATAGTAAGAGCACTGCTGCCGTCTGATGAGGGGCTTGTGGGTGAGAATGAGATGAGTGAGTGGTCACATCTGCCCAGTTGAGCCACAGGTTTACATTTAACATGTGAATAGCTGCTGGTCCACAAATGGAACAAACTGATAGACACTTGTAACTTCCAAAGTTTCCTGGTTGAAGTCACCTGCATTCTGGGGTCAGATGATTTATAAATAGTGTTTTGTGAATTGAATGAATCCTTTTTGTTGCTGACTTAATAATCATTAAAACAGAATGCTTTCATTTATCCCACTAGGTGGAAATATGGACAAACTCAGTCAGCGTATCACCTTTTACTATGCATTATAATGTCTCACCTTTTTCCATTACTCATCTACATAAAATCCAGACCCCCTTCTGACTTTTCCACTCATTCCACCCATTAAGAATTAAAATAAGGTCTGAAATAAGAATTGTAAGCCAGTTTTCTGCAAAAAATAAAGACCACAGTACCTGACCTCACCATGTCTCACTATGAGAAGTAAAAGTTCAAACTTATTTAAAAGAGATTGAACATTTACGGAAACAGGCCAGATGTGAATCCTTTCCTCGTTATTTTTATTTATGATCCTGTGATAAGGTGAACAGATTTAATTAGATAGGTAGAAGTTAACTTATCACCAGGGGGAAATTTGGATTTTTACAGAAGGTTATTAAGTTAACAAGTAAATAGATAAATATCTATGATCTGAACATACACAAGAATTACAAAAGTGAAAGAAAACCAAACAGAAAGAAAATTTTCAAAATACATATTTTGTCTTAATTTTTAACCTCTAGCAAAGGCGTTGCTATAGGCAACACCAGATCACTGCCCATCTTTGTTCATAATAATATGCCTCACCTCATAGCAGATTTGAAGAAGTCTCTTGCAAAAGAGCAGGAATCAGCCCAGTACCATCTGAAACAAAAGTCTTATAGATAGAATTAAAAGACAATAAAGAAAAATTAATATAAGGTATGTATTCATATTGATAAGCATAATAAATTCCACACCACTCTACCATAAACACCTGATGCGGTGCGGCTAAGACAGTCGTCCTTCTGACAGGTTCTCCCATCTCACCAAAGGTCTTTTTGAAGCTCTCGTTTCATGGTCACTTCCCTGACCAAGGACCTTCTTTCTCAGATCCTCAGTTTGGCCAGATGACCAACTCTATGAAGAATCCTGTTGGTTCCAAACTTCTTCCATTTCACAACTATTGAGGCCACTGTGCTCCTGGGAACACTCAAAACTTTAGGAATAGTTTTATGTCCTTTCCCTGATCTCTGCCTCACCACAATTTGATTACCGAGGTCTAGACTTCATGACTCTGCACTTGTCCTGACATGCAGTGTGAATTGTGGATCTTATATACTGTCACACACATACTAGTAGGAGGAAGCTGAGTGGACGGAAAGAAGGTAATTCCATGCCAGGCCAGGGCGCGGTGGTCCGCACTATACCTTTCTCTATTTTTTTGCAGACCAAACACAGGAAAACCTACCCGATTTCTCATAAAAGACATCACTTCCGGTTTCAGCGACAAGAGTGACGTCACTTCCGGTTCTGACTCCTAGTAAAATGTCACTTCCCATTCCGGCCCCAAGAAAGACGCCACTTCTGGTTCCGACATAGATGACATCACTTCCTTTGATGGCCTTTAAAGCCGCCATCTTTGCCACTACTCATCAGTTCATGTTGAGAACTCATCCGGAGCACATCTGTGCAATTTCAGTTAACCGTTGCAGCTAGGTATAATATACGGGTGGCTGCCCCAAATCTTTTTGTGTGTCCGAGGGTGACTTCTTTCACAACACACAGGCGTGGGCCTTTCTAAACAAGGTCCAATGAATTTAATTTGAAACAAGTGGACTCAAATGAAGTTCTAGTCATATCTCAAGGACAGTTAAAGCAATTAGGATGCACCTCACCACATTTTTGAAGTGACATATCAAAGGGTCTGTATACTTATATGAATGCAAATTTTTTGATTGGTAATAGATTTGCAAAACATTTTGAAAACATATTTTCACTTTGTCATTATGGGTTATTGAGTGTAGATTGAGAGGCCCAAATGGGAACTGTATTCACTTAAAATTAGTCTACAACACGTTAAAGTGTGCAGAAAGTGAAGGGATCTGAAAACCCACTAATACCAATGGCTCTTGCTGCTCCTGTATATTCATTTGTGGGAGTCCTCTTAAAAATCTGTTTTAATTCCAAAGGCAGTAAAGAGCTGCACACTGTTTACTGTGTTTATACCAGCGTTTTTCAACCTTTAAGTATTTGCGACCCGAGTTTTCATAACAGTTTTAATTGCACCCCCCCCCCCCACACACACATTTTTTTGAAAGGAGCCCACCAATACCAATTTGTTCTTTTTTATTTAATGATATATCATAGATGCATATTTTATTATACCTACTTAACTTTTATCGACATTTATCTAACTCTATATTTAATTTTCTAGTATCAGAATGTAGTTTAAGTTAATTTGTTTTGGTTTCAATAGATGTATTTTTCATATTTTTGATTCTTGTTTTCTTTTTTTCACATCTTCGCGCCCCCCTAGAGGGGCCCGCCCCACAGATTGAGAACCACTGGTTTATACTTTAAAAGCAAATTTTCTCCTCTTTAGCGTACAAAATATACTATAACTGTTGAACATTATTTTAGTAATTTCAATTGCATTTATTTCAAAAGACCAAAAATTAGATGTTTTAATACAAAATTATTAGATTTTTTTTTTCATAGGCAACATGCTTACTTCAACCATTTCCTGTATCTGCTGCTTCTTGGAAGCTCCTACAAAGCAATGTACACTGTATTTCTTATAATTTCACCAAACTTACCAGGGTCGTTGAAATGCCCTTTGATGCATTAAAAATCCCTCCCTTCTTTGCTTTTGAAGTCCTTGCCTTTATAAAATGTTTGGTTGTCAGCTCTCAGTCAATTGCTAGCCTAGTGTCATTCACTATGGAAACGGTCAAGATCAAAAGTAAGACTTCCTGGCATTTATGGACAACTCATTTAAAGTCCCTGCTCTGTTTCTTTGTACTGCAGAGAAGTAAAAAAAAAAATCTATAAATGGACACATATTTGCATTCTGGTAATTTTGCTTGGTCGTCAGACTTCATTCAATTAGTTGTCTAGTGTCACTCACTATGGAAACAGGTAAGAAAAGCGACAGCCGTGTAAAATCTCTTGTCCTGTCACTTACAAACATCTCATGTGAAGTAACCTCGCAATTTTTTTATAGTGCAGAGGTGGGAAAAAAATAAAGTTGCCTTATGTAGATAGATTTTATTTATTTGTAGGCGCCTTTCTAAACAGTCAATGACACTGAACAATAGATAAACACAGATTATAAACAAAACTAAAATACAAAAATTTAAATCAGACAGAGCAATTGTAATCAAAGAGAAAAAGCCGTCTTAAACAAATAAGTTTTAAGTTTAGATTTGAAAAGTGAAAATGATTCAATATTTCTAAGCTCAGATGGTATTGAGTTCCAGAGCTGGTGGTAAGATGGACAAAGGGGACAGTCAAGTGGATGGAGGAAGAGGATCTAAGGATACGGGAGGGAATGGCAACATGGAGGAGGTCAGACAGATATGGAGGGGCAAGGTTGTGGAGAGCCTTAAAAGTTAACAGAAGAATTTTGAACTGAATGTGGAACTTAACTGGAAGCCAATGAAGCTGCTGCAAGACAGGAGTGATATGGTGAATAGAGGGGGTTCTAGTAATGATGCGGGCAGCTGAATTCTGGACCAGTTGAAGCTTATAAAGAGATTTGCGAGAAAGACCAAAGAAAAGGGAATTGCAATAATCGAAGCGAGAAGTGACAAGGATGTGAACAAGGATAGCAGTGGTGTGGGGAGTGAGGCAGGGGCGAATACGATTAATGTTATGCAAGTGGAAATATGCAGACTGGGAGATGTTATTGATGTGGGACTGAAAGGATAAAGTACTGTCAAGGATGACACCCAGACTGTTAACCTGTGGGGAAGGGGAGACAGAGGAATTATCAATAACAAATGAAAAATTATAGGTTTTGGATAATGTTGATTTTGTACCAATGAGGAGAACCTCAGTTTTGTCACTATTTAATTTAAGAAAATTTGAAGAAAACCAGGATTTGATTTCTGCTATGCAATCAATAAGTGAGGAGGGTGGAAAGGAAGAAGTAGGTTTGCTAGTGAGATAGAGCTGGGTGTCAGCATAACAGTGGAAGCTAATGTTATATTTTTGAAAGATATTACCAAGGGGAAGGAAGAAAATAATGAAAAGGAGGGGTCCTAGGACAGAGCCCTGGGGAACACCTGAAGTAACAGCAGTGGGTTGGGATGTGAAAGTTTTAAGCTGAATAAACTGAGTGTGGCCTGAGAGGTAGGATCTGAACCAATCTAGTGGAGTGTGGGTAGTGTCAATCGAATATAATCTATTGAGAAGAGTAGTGTGACAAATAGTGTCAAAGGCTGCACTCATATCAAGGAGGATGCGAATAGTAATTAAACCAGAATCAGCTTCTATAAGGAGGTTATTAGCAATTTTTATAACTGCCGTTTCTGTACTGTGGAGGGGATGAAAAGCAGACTGGAACTGTTCATACAGATTCTTTTGAGATAAATGAGAATGAAGTTGAATAGCCACTATTTTTTCAAGAATTTTGGAAATAAAGGGTAGATTGGAAATAGGACGAAAATTACTGAAATTAGTTGGATCAGCACCAGGTTTTTTCAGTATTGGGGTTATTGCAGCAGTTTTAAAAGATGAAGGAACAGTACCAGTAGTGAGAGAAGAGTGGATTTTTAAACCCTCAATAACGACCATTTATAAGTCATAGGGATCATCTGTAACCTGGCAGGGTCAATTTGTAACTTTCTGTCAATAGAAAAATTATCAGAATAACAAAGTGAAGCATAATATTTATATCTTCAATGCATTCCCTCCTCTGAAAAGACTCATTTTGTTGTTTTTGTTACTAAAAAGAGAGATATTATAAAAGACTCCCATTAGTCATCAATAGATAGATAGTTTGAACTTTATTTGTCCCTAGGGGGAAATTTGGCTTTTTTACAGCGAGGGCAAAAGTGTGGGGTGCATTCTTTCTCCGATGTAGAATCCTCATCATCATCTGAGTTCACCTCTGCTATAGCGCACCTTTATGTGAAAACAGCAGTGTCAGATAGGGGGGATTGTGACTGTAACTGGGAGAATAAAACTGAATAAAAAAAATAACGCTAACCTTTACAAGTATCATACATTTACACCGACTGTTACAGACTCAAATCAAATGTATGTTTTTATTCTAAAATAGTAAGAATAAGAGCAGCTCACTTGTGAAAACAGAGTCGTTTGGAGTCGAACTCGTGACCCTTTGATTAGCAGATGGCAGTTCTTACCATTATACCACCAAAGCAATCGTAGTGAGGACGTGTCAATGTCGCATCCTAACGTGGGTTCTTTTTCTGCAGTTATATTCTTGAATAAAAGCACACTTGTTTTGTTATACTTGTACCTTTTCTGAAAGTGTTTATTTGATATTTGGACTTCAGGCTTCACAAATTATACACTTCATGTCTACATTTTGTCAAATATTACTAAAACATGAAAAACGTTTCTGTTTTAACGATGTGTTTACATAGATTGTTGTAGACACGGAACACACATGAAATGCATGTGTTCCAAATAACAAAATATAGTATTTACTCTAGTCTATACAGCTCTAAGCAACTGACACACAGGTAAACAGGCTTGAGCTGAGAAAACCTTGTGCGGCACTGGGAGAATGTGATAGCAGGCTGCTTGCACATTTACAAGACAAAAGACACTGACAGAGAGGTGCGAAGGGATTTAAGGTGGGACGGATTTACGAGTTTTTTCGTAGGCTTTGGTAATTCTAGTGTTAAACTATGGAGTAGAGAGGTAAATCAAGGAGAAATGTCTCTTTGTCCCAAACATTATGGAGGGCACTTCAAATATAACAGGCAAAGATAGCCTCCTGCAAAAATGAATAGTTTTTTTCATACAATAATACACATTTTTCCTACACAGTTTGTTTAGTGAATTTTTTTGTGATCAGTTTCACACAAATCTTTTTGCTTATCACTACATCTGGGTCTGCATATTTTCATCTTTCAGCCATGGTTACTGACAAATGCAGCTAACAAAAATGTTGCATTATGTACTCCGTAGCTTTATTCTAGATATAGAGGTGCCATTTCATAAAATGTGGTGGTACATTAATTTGTAGGTTTTGGATTTTGTTTAAAAATTAATGCTGACATGTGTTACTTTATGTGTTCCCTCTCCTCACTTAATTCTGATTTTACCTAGTTTTAAATGTTTGGTTTCAATAATAAAATAAAAGTTTAATCAAAATCAATCAACACTTTAATAATGATTAGGTTAGAAATATTAAAGATGAAAATTTTACTGCATTGGTGCACCATGGTTCTCAATTGTAAGTCACAGTAGAGCATAAACTCAATTCTTTTGGTTCTTGTTTTAGTTTTGTACCAACTGAGTTTTTAATGAAATCCATTTTCTTATTATTCTCTGCACTTCATGTTCTAACTGTAAGTAAAGAATAATCGTCTGTTTATGGAGGAGACCCCTTAATTTGGTCTGGAGAGGCCAGTGAAGAACACACCAGGGGGGATTTCTACAATATTTTAATATCCTGCCCGGGAAAAGAAAAAAAAAGGAAGACATTGAAGGAGGAGGGAAGTCAAACACCCAACTTATGGATAGTATGGCAACAGCCAGGACCTCATACGAAAAAGGAAACGTTAAAGCCATCATTAAATACAGAGATAAATACAAAAACAACAACATGTATGTCTCTAGCACATTTCCATATACAAGACTGAACTCAAAGTGCCTTACAAAGAAATATTAACAAGAAAAGAAAAACAACAACAACAACAACAACATTTATTTATATAGCACATTTTCATACAAAAAGTAGCTCAAAGTGCTTTACATAATGAAGAAAAGAAAAATAAAAGACAAAATACAAAATTTAAAATAAGACAACATTAGTCAACATAGAAAGTAGTAAGGACCGATGGCCAGGGTGGACAGAAAAAACAAAAAAAAAAAACTCCAGACGGCTGGAGAAAAAAATAAAATCTGTAGGGGTTCCAGACCACGAGACCGCCCAGTCCCCTCTGGGCATTCTACCTAACATAAATGAAATAGTCCTTTTTGTAGTTAGGGTTCTCACGGAGTCACTTGATGCTGATGGTCATACAGACTTCTGGCTTTTAATCCATCCATCATTGTTGTGAACATCATGGTGCTTTGGGTAGATGGTGGTGGCGCAAGCCACCACCAAAAGGACACCGGAAAAGGAAACAGAAGAGAGAGTAGGGGTTAGTACAGATTCTGAATGAACAGTTATTATAATGAATTGGATATACAGAGTATCAGGATTAAATTACAGTGAAGTTATGAGAAGGCCATGTTAAAATAATGTGTTTTCAGCAGTTTTTTAGAGTGCTCCACTGTATTAGCGTGGCGAACTCCTACTGGCAGGCTATTCCAGATTTTAGGTGCATAACAGCAGAAGGCCGCCTCACCACTTCTTTTAAGTTTTGCTCTTGGACAAATTAAACTTAGGTAAGAATAATGAATAAGTAACAACAAATAAATCAGTACGGACTTACATAAAATAGATATACGGTATAATTCGCAGAAAGGTAGAGTTCTTATATATGATGTTGTATTCTAAGTTTCTGAAGATGAGTTTGATGATAAGACCAGATGGTGGGGAGGACAGAAACAATTTCAAAAACCCCAATTAAGAAAAAAACAAAATCTTCAAGGGTTCAAGGCCAAAAGACCACCCAGACCCCACTGGGCATTCTACCTAACATTAATGTTCTTAAATCATTCCTCATTGTTTCCAGGTTTAATCCCAGAGGATTCACTGAAGTTGGTCTTGTAGACAGCAAGGGCACCCACCCTCATTTGAGCATCACAGGCATGGGGCCTTGGTCATGTGGTGGTGGCGCAAAAGAAAGCAGAGAAAAGTGGAAATTAGTAATGATTGAAAATAAATAAAGAATGTGATAATTCTGTGCATGTATAGTCTATTAGTAATGCACGTAAAATGTAGCCACAAAAAAAGTCAAATTAAAGAAGCATGTTTTTAGCAGTTTTTTTTAATATTCCACTGTGATAGCCAGACATACAGTATCTCTATTGGTAAAGTACAGTCAACTCTTGATATACGACCGGCCTGACATGCGAACAACTTGATTTACGACCAAAATGTTTGTTTTGATTTACGACCAACATCTTGCATTACGACCTGAATGCGGTCACATGCATCTGCTTGTGCGATTGTAAACAAACAGCCGAGAGCGTTCATAAGCGTCAGTCTAAGCCCAGATACATGTGTTTGTGGACGTAATTTCGGTCAGTGCAGTGATTTATATAATTTTTTTCGATAATTGCTAAGGAAGGAAGAGAAGGTAACGAAGGTAAAGAAAGCGATCACAATCAAAACGAAGAAGGAAATTGTGCAGAAATATGAGAGTGGTGTTCATGTGACCAATCTCGCTAATATGTACAGCATGTCGAAATCCACCATCTTGACAATTTTACAAAGAAAAGATTTGTATAAGGAGGCTCCTTCCAAACAATAACCACCATCCATTTCATTCTCCTCCTCCTCCCTTCCTGCAGCCCAAAGATGTCAAATTAAATGGTGAGTACAGTATGAAATTGTTGTTTCTGGTAGGCTAGGCACTTTTTATAACTTTTTGGTTAGTACATTAGAAAAATTATTGCTGTTTTGGTAAATTATGCACATGATACAGCCCTTTTTTATTATGAAAAGGTTAAGTAAGTGTTGCTGTGGGAGGTTCGGAACGCATTATGGGTATTTCCATTATTTCTTATGGGAAATATAGTCTTGACTTACAACCAACTTGAGTTACAACCAGCCCTCGCAAACGAATTGAGTTCGTAAGTCAAGGGTCCACTGAATTCCAGATTTGTGGTGCATAACAACAAAAAGTCGCTTCATCACTTTTATGCTTAGCTCTTGAAATAAGCATTTGTGCGCCATGGCTGCTGATGAAATTTATGTCATGCACACCCTTGCAGAACCTCACGGTGATGCAAATGCACAAGGTAAAAGCAGACCTTGAGTAAGAACAAGCGATGCTTGTGCATACACCAGCATGCACGCACACGTGAGTGAAAGAAAGAGAAGATATAGAGAGCATTCACATGCTGAGAGAGCACGGTGAGGTGAACATCTCATTTCAGTCTTCTTGTGATTGACTGAATCCAGTAGACATGAGCTGGGATGGGCCAAGTAATTCTGCTCTGAGTTGAATAAAGATGAGTAATGACAAGAGTTCGTCTTTTGACCATCTTCAGACAGTGTGACTTGTAGTTAGATCTGCTAAGCATTTAGGAGCAGTTCAGAGAGATTTGCTTTTGTAAATAGATATATACAGTATTTTTTCACAAATTGGCACTTGAGGATCATCCTCGGGTCTCAGACTAAGCAGGTAATGCCATTTCAGGACACAAGGGGTTGCTATTGCTAACTGTTGTGCCTCTTTCTCCTGTAGTTTCAAGAAGATGCCCATTAAAAGCACATGACTTATGTAAAGAATGCCCCGACCTGCTCTTAAAATGAGCTATTAAGGGGCATTAAGTGGAAGCAAGTGACAGCATTTTTTTCTGTTTCATGTTTCTGCAGTGCCATCAGCACTTGTTTATTTTTGTTCACAAATTAAACGGTGTTGCCTGATTGGCTCACCAACTATTCCCAGGGATGTTACTTGGCTGATTCTGTTGTAAACTGCTCAAAAAAATTAAAAGAACACTTTGAAAACACATCAGATCTCAATGGGAAAAAAAATTATGCTGGATATCTGTACTGATATGGACTGGGTAATGTGTTAGGAACAAAAGGATGCCACATTGTTTGATGGAAATGAAAATTATCAGCCTACAGAGGGCTGAATTCAAAGACACCCTGAAAATCAAAGTGAAAAAATGATGTGACAGGCTAGTCCATTTTGCCAAAATTTCATTGCAGCAACTCCAAATCATACTCAGGAGTTTGTATGGCCACCACGTGTTTGTATGCATGCCTGACAATGTCGGGGTGGGGGCATGCTCCTAATGAGACGACAGATGGATGGTGTCCTGGGGGATCTCCTCCCAGATCAGGACCAGGGCATCACTGAGCTCAGATCTGGACATTCTGAGGTGCAACCTGGTGGCTTCGGTTGGACCGAAACATACTGTCACACCCAGAGGTGTTCTGTTGGATTTAGATCAGGCGAGCGTAGGGGCTAGTCAATGATATCAATTCCTTCATCCTCCAGGAACTGCCTGCATACTCTCACCACATTAGGCCGGGCATTGACGTGCACCAGGAGGAATCCAGGACCCACTGCACCAGCATAGGGTCTGACACTGGGTCCAAGGATGTCATCCTGATACATAATACCAGTCAAGGTGCCATTGTCTAGCTTGTAGAGGTCTGTGTGTCCCACCATGGATATGCCTCCCCAGATATACCATCACTGACCAACCACCAAACTGGTCATGCGGTGTTACAGGCAGCATAACATTCTCCATGGCTTCTTCAGACCCTTTCACATCTGTCATATGTGCTCAGGGTGAACCTGCTCTCATCTGTGAAAAGCACAGGGGGCCAGTGGTGGACCTGCCAATTCTGGTATTCTATGACAAATGCCTATCGAGCCCAACGGTGCCGGGCAGTGAACACAGGGCCCACTAGAGGATGTCGGGCCCTCAGGCCACCCTCATGATTGTTTGGTCAGAGACATTCACACCAGTGGCCTGCTGGAGGTCATTTTGTATATATATGTGTGTGTGTGTGTATCTTCTTATACAGTGGTGTGAAAAACTATTTGCCCCCTTCCTGATTTCTTATTCTTTTGCATGTTTATCACACAAAATGTTTCTGATCATCAAATACATTTAACCATTAGTCAAATATAACACAAGTAAACACAAAATGCAGTTTTTAAATGATGGTGTTTATTATTTAGGGAGAAAAAAAATCCAAACCTACATAGCCCTGTGTGAAAAAGTAATTGCCCCCTTGTTAAAAAATAACCTACCTGTGGTACATCACACCTGAGTTCAATTTCCGTAGCCACCCCCAGGCCTGATTACTGCCACACCTGTTTCAATCAAGAAATCACTTAAATAGGAGCTGCCTGACACAGAGAAGTAGACCAAAAGCACCTCAAAAGCTAGACATCATGCCAAGATCCAAAGAAATTCAGGAACAACTGAGAACAGAAGTAATTGAGATCTATCAGTCTGGTAAAGGTTATAAAGCCATTTCTAAAGCTTTGGGACTCCAGCGAACCACAGTGAGAGCCATTATGCACAAATGGCAAAAACATGGAACAGTGGTGAACCTTCCCAGGAGTGGCCGGCCGACCAAAATTACCCCAAGAGCGCAGAGACGACTCATCCGAGAGGTCACAAAAGACCCCAGGACAACGTCTAAAGAACTGCAGGCCTCACTTGCCTCAATTAAGGTCAGTGTTCACGACTCCACCATAAGAAAGAGACTGGGCAAAAACGGCCTGCATGGCAGATTTCCAAGACGCAAACCACTGTTAAGCAAAAAGAACATTAGGGCTCGTCTCAATTTTGCTAAGAAACATCTCAATGATTGCCAAGACTTTTGGGAAAATACCTTGTGGACTGATGAGTCAAAAGTTGAACTTTTTGGAAGGCAAATGTCCCGTTACATCTGGCGTAAAAGGAACACAGCATTTCAGAAAAAGAACATCATACCAACAGTAAAATATGGTGGTGGTAGTGTGATGGTCTGGGGTTGTTTTGCTGCTTCAGGACCTGGAAGGTTTGCTGTGATAGATGGAACCATGAATTCTACTGTCTACCAAAAAATCTTGAAGGAGAATGTCCGGCCATCTGTTCGTCAACTCAAGCTGAAGCGATCTTGGGTGCTGCAACAGGACAATGACCCAAAACACACCAGCAAATCCACCTCTGAATGGCTGAAGAAAAACAAAATGAAGACTTTGGAGTGGCCTAGTCAAAGTCCTGACCTGAATCCAATTGAGATGCTATGGCATGACCTTAAAAAGGCGGTTCATGCTAGAAAACCCTCAAAAAAAGCTGAATTACAACAATTTTGCAAAGATGAGTGGGCCAAAATTCCTCCAGAGCGCTGTAAAAGACTCATTGCAAGTTATCGCAAACGCTTGATTGCAGTTATTGCTGCTAAGGGTGGCCCAACCAGTTATTAGGTTCAGGGGGCAATTACTTTTTCACACAGGGCCATGTAGGTTTGGATTTTTTTTTCTCCCTAAATAATAAAAACCACCATTTGCAAACTGCATTTTGTGTTTACTTGTGTTATATTTGACTAATGGTTAAATGTGTTTGATGATCAGAAACATTTTGTGTGACAAACATGCAAAAGAATAAGAAATCAGGAAGGGGGCAAATAGTTTTTCACACCACTTATAATACGCTACTGTGGCTGTTCATTTGTCTGTCCAGGATTTAAAATCACCTGTAGATCGCAAACCATTTGACCTATTGACCTAAAATTTGGTACACATGTACTACATGACCTCTACTGTCTGCTTTCGGGGTGATGATTTTTATTACTCTTTTTATTTGATTTTATTGTAGAATCAACTCTCGAATGCGGGCTGCAGGGCAGTCGTGCGGCATATGCATATGGGTGCTGCCACTTCCCCTACCTCTTCATATCTTAAGTCATTCTTGAGGCAGATTGAAGACAAGTGCCAGATTAAGTCAACAATTAAGATAAACATACTAAGTAATTGCAACACAAACACTGACTTAATCAGTTTTAATGTGAAAAGATGATGACGGAAAAAAGAAGAGCTGCTCAGGAAGCAGCAAGCGCATCAGCCTCTGAGCAAACGAATGCTAAACGTACAGAGAAAGAGGATGAAAACTAGGAATGTTCAAGTCAAGTGAATTCACTGCACGTTATCGTGCAGTGTGCTATTACTGGTATATATATATATATATATATATATATATATATATATATATATATATATATATATATATATATATATATATACTGTATATACATACACACAGTATATTCACCTCCAATTGATTGGGAGTTCGTGGAAGTGTCCAGATTTTGGTAATGTGCATTATTTTGTGTTGGTTTTCACTTTTTGATTTTGGATAATTTTTTTGTTTCATTTACTAAGGAAAGAACCTTCCTGAACTGCTTTTATTGAAGGCGGATGAAGGCCCTTTGTTTTTTGTTTTTCACTGTTTATTTTTGGAGCCACTGTAAACACAGTAAATATTCAATTTATTGTGCCATTGCAATTAGGGAATCCATTCCCGGACAGGTTTATCCATTCCCGGGAATTCGGGAATCCCGCATGTCATTCCCAGGAATGACACAGTGCACGTGCATCTCACATGTGAACGGTTTTAGAGTGAGCGACACTTATTTTTAATAAAACTACTGCAATATGTTGACACCAATAAAAGACTAACCTTAACTACAAGCAGTTCATGCTGTCATATAAGTACATGTATCTAGTTAGTTGCGATAATAAGAGCGTAGAAAGCACAACATGTCGAGCGTGCGGTCGTCCAGACGAGAGCGCACTTTCATGCAGAGTACGTCAGCCGCTGAGAAAGCACGCTCTGCCTCCACTGAAGTAGGCGTCACACTCCCGGCATTCGTGAGCTTCAGAGTGCAGACACCTCCCAGTCCACTGTGCTCAGTCTTAGTGGGAGCCGGGAGACTGACTGCTGCTGGTCAGTTGTTGACTGAATTAATGAGTAACACACTACACTGTGGGCCAAAAAAACCGTGCCACTTAATTATTTTTAACTATAATTCTGTTATTTCTTTATCGATTTTTACACTTTTACACGCTATATATGCGAGCTTGGCTTTTCCCGTTCAGCCGGTAATTCCAGCAGTTTCATTCCCTAATTGCAATGAACTGTGATTTAATAATTGCTTGACACTGTTGTGGGAATAATTCTGCAAACATCTATTGAGTCTGGGTTATTAGCCCAGTGATGTCCAGGGATTAGGTCTGTGCAAGGGTTTTTCTGTGCCAGGCATCACACTGCAACAATGCTAAACAAAAATGAAAAGAAAACCGAAACTGAAACCCAAGTCTTTGGATCTGTAAGGCAGCAGTGCTTAGACCAGGCTCTCCATTTACTAATCTAAAATGACAAAATGATTTATATACTTTTACTCAGGGAATTCCTTTTCACCTAGGATGTCAGACTGCAGTTTTAAAGGGTCCAGTAGAATCATAGTGAAGAAAACAAAGCTCTAATATCCATTCTGAAATTGAAGGACTGAGACCTAAAATGAAAGCTGACAAAAAAGGGGAAAAGCGTGATTAGTGTCTTTAATGTAAAGCGAGATCCTCAACCAGTGTACTCATAAAGCTGTCAGAAAGAGCAGAAGTATGAGTGATGAAACAGTCACAAGCAGACGCTTGCAGCCTCCTGGAGTGTCTTGCTCGTGTCACTTTAATAAGAAATATCTCTGGCAGACTTGAAGGTGTGAAGCAACATGACAGTCCAAGAACTATAGAGGGGTGCCGGGTCAGAACCAGAGTTACTGACAATGAGGCCAAGGAGGAAAGGGGTAACTAACAAGGCTATGAAAATAAGATGGTCAAGAACAATGGGATTTGCTATGCCAGCAGCAGGGTGAGTATTTACAAAGAGTGCCTTAAATGAACTTATGCTAAGGACATGGAGATTTGAAATACTTTGAGAGTCTTTCATTTTTGGTTTAGCAGGTCCCCAGCTCAATAAGGGGTCCTTGCACTATGTCTCATTACCATGCTGTGGTTTTTGGTAGATAGGCTGCCTGGAGGTTGCCCGCTCCTTTCAGGGTATGATGGGTTTAAAGAATGCAGATACAGGGAGTGCTGGGCGGTATGGCTCATGCCATTTCATTCCTTACTCTGATATCATTGCACTTTTGCTGGAAGTGAGCTCCTGACTGGGACTTTATAGCCTTTATATGGCCAGTGCTCCAGAGATTCAGAAGGTGATTTGGACAACGTTTGAACTGGTAGGAAGAAAAGATTCCAGTGATTTTAGAGGATGATATGGGAAGTGAGGTGCCAAATGCTTACTTGTGGAACTTCAGTAGGAAGTAGACCAGTTGTTATGAAATGATTACACAAACGTGACAAAAAGAGGCCTGCAAAAAATCCCACAACCAGAACTTTTACTAGCCTGTCCAGATATCAGCTCACCTGGGGTAGCTAACCCTCAACCACCACAGACAGGCTTCATCCTATATAGGCCTAAAATAGGGCCCTGGCTTTTAAAGTTTCAAATATAATATAAATGTCACAAAAATATAAATACATGTCTTTCAAGGGAGAACAACTATGAAACCTCTGGTTTTATAAGACAAGTTCAAACAAAAACTTTTATAAATCAATAAGTTATTCATGAAAAGCAACCAAAGAAGCACAAAAAAGGAGAAAAGGGCAATAAAGGATTTGCCCCCAAAGACAACCTAAGGGAAACAAGCTCCAATATGAAATCCAACTCCAGAAATACAAAAAAAACAATAAGAATGATTTCTCTGGTTTTGTGAATTTTCAAAGGAAAACAATGCTAATTTCTAATTAAAGTGTTAGAAATGATGTCATGGTGGCCCTGCCTCTTAGGGTTTACACCCACAAAACACAAGAAATATTACTGGAAAGTCACTGACTCACTTACAGCCACTAACGGCAGTTCAATTTAGCAACACCAGCTCACCTAACAGGTACAGGTGCTGGTCATAAAATTAGAATATCATGACAAAGTTGATTTATTTCAGTAATTCCATTCAAAAAGTGAAACTTGTATATTAGATTCATTCATTACACACAGACTGATGTATTTCAAATGTTTATTTCTGTTAATGTTGATGATTATAACTGACAACTAATGAAAATCCCAAATTCAGTATCTCGGAAAATTAGAATATCAATTAAGACCAATGCAAAAAAAGGATTTTTAGAAATGTTGGCCAACTGAAAGGTATGAACATGAAAAGTATGAGCATGTACAGCACTCAATATTTAGCTGGGGCTCCTTTGGCCTGGATTACTGCAGCAATGCGGCGTGGCATGGAGTCGATCAGTCTGTGGCACTGCTCAGGTGTTATGAGAGCCCATGTTGCTCTCATAGTGGCCTTCAGGTCTTCTGAATTGTTGGGTCTGGCGTATTCCTCTTCACAATACCCTATAGATTTTCTATGGGGTTAAGGTCAGGCGAGTTTGCTGGCCAATCAAGAACAGGGATACCATGGTCCTTAAACCAGGTACTGGTAGCTTTGGCACTGTGTGCAGGTGCCAGGTCCTGTTGGAAAATGAAATCTGCATCTCCATAAAGTTCGTCAGCAGCAAGAAGCATGAAGTGCTCTAAAACTTCCTTTTAGATGGCTGCGTTGACCTTGGACCTCAGAAAACACAATGGACCAACACCAGCAGATGACATGGCACCCCAAACCATCACTGACTGTGGAAACTTTACACTGGACTTCACGCAACGTGGATTCTGTGCCTCTCCTCTCTTCCTCCAGACTCTGGGACCTTGATTTCCAAAGGAAATGCAAAATTTACTTTCATCAGAAAGCAGCAGTCCAGTCCTTTTTGTCTTTAGCCCAGGCGAGACGCTTCTGACACTGTCTCTTGTTCAAGAGTGGCTTGACACAAGGAATGTGACAGCTGAAACTCATGTCTTGCATACGTCTGTGCGTGGTGGTTCTTGAAGCACGGACTCCAGCTGCAGTCCACTCTTTGTGAATCTCCCCCACATTTTTGAATGGGTTTTGTTTCACAATCCTCTCCAGGGTGTGGTTATCCCTATTGCTTGTACACTTTTTTCTACCACATCTTGTCCTTCCCTTCGCCTCTCTATTAATGTGCTTGGACACAGAGCTCTGTGAACAGCCAGCCTCTTTAGCAATGACCTTTTGTGTCTTGCCCTCCTTATGCAAGGTGTCAATGGTCGTCTTTTGGACAACTGTCAAGTCAGCAGTCTTCCCCATGATTGTGTAGCCTACAGAACGAGACTGAGAGACCATTTAAAGGCTTTTGCAGGTGTTTTGAGTTAATTAGCTGATTAGAGTGTGGCACCAGGTGTCTTCAATATTGCACCTTTTCACAATATTCTAATTTTCAGAGATACTGAATTTGGGACTTTCATTAGTTGTCAGTTATAATCATCAACATTAAAAGAAATAAACATTTGAAATACATCAGTCTGTGTGTAATGAATGAATCTAATATACAAGTTTCACTTTTTGAATGGAATTACTGAAATAAATCAACTTTGTCATGATATTCTAATTTTATGACCTGCACCTGTATGTCTTTGGAATATAGGAGGAAAACTTAAACCTGAGTGGGGAAAGCTTATAAGAGCAGGTAGGCTTGTGGTGGCAGTGCCAAGCAGAAAGGTGGGGGTTGAGGGTGAGAGAGAGAGAGAGAGAGAGATCAGCTGGCACTATTAAGAAGTGCTCTGCTTAAACTCTAAAGTCTACTTTTTCTTGCACAGCAGTGCATTTTGGGAAGTCTTTTGCACAGCCAAGAAAAGAAGTTATTCTATTGCTCTTGTTGTGGAGAAACTATTTCTTAGGCCATTTGTAATCCAGACAGGTTTGTGGCTGGCTACAGGTAATTATAAACTGTGCAAAATCTGTGATCTGCGATGGGTTGTGGTGTAATACCACAACAAAGCAAAGCTCCAAACAAACCGCGACAGGCAAAGATTCAAACCCAGTCTTGTGGAGCTGTGAAGGCATTACATTATTGAAAGACCAAGAGCACCATCCTAGTCTGCAGTTATAACATAAATACCAATGTGCAAACTGGATTCTTGACTTTCTCCCATTGCTGCAAGTTAAGAAACAGTTTCTTCCATGAAAATAGATGGATGAATTGATCATTCAATTTTTACTTCAGAATACTGAGAGATCTCAAGCTTCTCTTTGAACAGGTCTAGAGTTAAACATTTTTAAGTGACCACTGAGCTCCATGAGGTCAGAGAACTTAACAAACATTGTGCACCGCGGATTGCAATAAAATTCATTGGCTTTATTTGTTGGACATTTTTTTTTTGTTTATTTTTTTCTGTCAGTTATTGCACTATATCACTTCAGGGTACATTTAACACCTTAATAGATATTTGTAATGGAGTAGCAATTCTTATGCTGCAGTTTTCTTCTTCAGTGGTTCATATTTTTCATTTCCTTGATTCTTGACAATATTTGTTACAACTACATTTTGAACCCATCTGTCTGATTACCATCTGCATTAAAAGCCATTAATATTTAATCTTCCTGTTGAGTGTCATTTGTTAAATTAAAAACATATGCATATATATGAAGTCAGTATCATTTCTTTCAATTTTAAAATAGAAAAAACAATGGCAGTTTTGTTTACACTAAATTCATTAGACTAAAAAAGTCCCAAGATGCACTTTGTTTAAATATTCTTAATTTTCAAAAAAAATTATAATATTTTGTGATAGATGAAATCTCTGAGGCAAATAAAGAAATGGAGAGACGCCGGTCTTCTCATTTAGTGTAGTTGACAGAATGAAGAATAACACACTGAGGGTGACGCTTCATTGACCATGCTACTATCACAGGGAGCTCTCGTTGATAGGCTGCACATCCAAGTGGGTTGAATCTTGAAGGCTTCTTTCTTTCTTTCTTTCTTTCTTTCTTTCTTTCTTTCTTTCTTTCTTTCTTTCTTTCTTTCTTTCTTTCTTTCTTTCTAGTCAAGTTCTGACATTACATCCTGAGTCACTGTGTGACAACCACAAAATACTCAATGCCCCATTTATTAGGTGAGCATCATAAATTATTACTCTACTTGCATTTGCCAAAGGTTTCCAAAATAGTTCCAAATACAGCGCTTCAAAGGTTCAAGCATTAATGTGTGATACTTAAATAAAAAATCCAAATATCGTCATTTTGAAAGTTTTTGTGAAATTCAAAGCAAAGAGTTCACAAAAATTGATAGTGCCAACAAAAAGCAGAAATACTTTGTGTCTATGATGTTTCTGTTTGAGACTAAAGTATCTTAATTGCATTACTTTACATTTCTTTATATTATCCCATACACTATGGCATACGTCAGTACATACAATTTGAAAACTATATTCCTCGATACTATTGATTCTAATGTATCTAACAGTTCATATTACTATCTAACCGTCCATCTAACAATCTGAGATCATTCCATTGTCCTACCAGAATTATATCAGAGTATTAAGAGTATTAGCTTACAGAGAAAAAATGAGAATCTTTCATCATCTACCGCAAGTGGCTATGCTCATCGTACACTCTGTTTCACTTAAGTAAACACAAATGTGAATTTAATGTTAACATTAACTTTCTAAAACTAGCTACTGTATTACAAGCACTACAACTTTTAATTACAGAGCCAATGAAAAGAGCAGACATCTTAGAGAGACAAAATATAAATAGTCTATCATAAAGTCAACATCATCAGTTTTACCAGCCAATTACTCACTAACACCCACAGAGCCGCTCTGCCACGCTACTCCTCGTACCTATGCCCCTCTGCCTGAGAGTCTCATTTATTTATTTATTTGTTGTGGTGTGAAATTTTGTATACAAATTGATAAATATTTTGTATGTCTTTATTTGTAACTTAGACCAAGCAATGTAATATTAGTGTTATATCATTGATAAGAAAAACATTGGTTCAATGCCCCCCTTTAAGACTGAGTCTTTGCAATTTTACGACAGAGTTGGGGGAAGTGCCTAAAACCAGTTTGGCAGGTGATTCTCTGCAGGACTCTCTCAACCAACCCCTGCATGGATGCCAACTACCTAGCTGGCAAACCTCATCTTAACACATGATTTTGGGGGCAGGTGTGAAGGTATTCTGTGCCCCATTGGTCTGAAGTATGGCTGTTTGGAATTGGCTTGTATCAAAAGCCTTTAAGTACCATGACGTCCTATTGGCTATAGGGCTTGGACAGAGAGTCTATAAACTTGCTTGCTTTACCCCTCCCTCTCTCTCTTACACCATCATCATGAAGGAGCATCTCACACACCATGAACTGAAAAGGGCAACACAATGAAGAGCACAGCTCAGCAGCCATATTGAGACAGGCAGGCGGCCTAGGCTGAAGAAAGCTGACCACAAATGATGCCTTAACTAGAGACATCTTAACACTAGAATTACCAGAGCCTACGAAAAAACTTGTATATTCGGCCCACCTTAAATCGCTTCTTAAATCCGTTCACACCTCTCCGCCAGCATCCTTTGTCCTCTAAATGTGCTGATAAAAGACAAGCTGCCAGCAGCCGGCTATTCCATCCTCCCACCGACTTAGAACGTGAGCGAACTTTTCCCAGCTCATGACTTGATTGATTATCTGGGACTGAAGTGGAGTTTTACAGTGGAAATAATAGATCGTTATTCTAAAGTAATCTGTGTAAACACATTGTTAAAACAGAAACTTTGTCATATTTTAGTAATAAATGTTACAAAATGTAGTAGGCATAAACTATAGAATGTGTAAAGCCCGAGTTCCAAAGATCAAATAAACACTTTCACAAAAGCTTCAAGGATGTTACAACAGCCTCTGTGGCATAGCACGTTAAGATTTGCCTCTTCGAGCACAACAGCTCTGCCGCCTCACAGACCTGAGTTTGATTCCCCGCTGGGGATGAAATGTTGCTTTTTTTTTTTTTCTTTTTAACCTCAAACAGACATAAAATTTATAAATTGGTATGCACTGTCAATTAACGAGATCGTTATATTTTCATGTGGGATGCTCCTTTTAAAATATTTTTTTAACAATTGAGACTGCAATTAACAGGAACAACTGTCCTTATAACTGTTATTTTTAAGATCCATAACACACAGACAGACGAGCACTGTGTATTAGAGAGACAGACAGTCAGAGATATACAAACAAACAGGGAAGGCACATGTACTGAAAGAAAAAAAAAGATCAACATGTGCGTTGTTGGGCGGCACGGTGGCGCAGTGGGTAGCGCTGCTGCCTCGCAGTTGGGAGATCTGGGGACCTGGGTTCGATTCCCGGGTCCTCCCTGCGTGGAGTTTGCATGTTCTCCCCGTGTCTGCGTGGGTTTCCTCCGGGCGCTCCGGTTTCCTCCCACATTCCAAAGACATGCAGGTTAGGTGGATTGGCAATTCTAAATTGGCCCTAGTGTGTGCTTGGTGTGTGGGTGTGTTTGTGTGTGTCCTGTGGTGGGTTGGCACCCTGCCCAGGATTGGTTCCCTGCCTTGTGCCCTGTGTTGGCTGGGATTGGCTCCAGCAGACCCCCGTGACCCTGTGTTTGGATTCAGCGGGTTGGTAAATGGATGGATGGATGGATGTGCGTTGTTCCTGCAACAATGAATGAGCTCAGGCGCTCTAACATCACCCCTCCCCCCATCTGACTCTCTAAGTAACAGCGCAAGTACAGACACAAATCAAGTGTATGTGTGTACTGTATAATATTAACAAAAAGAGCAGCTTACTACTAAAAACAGCAAATATTGGAGTGAGTGGGGATCAAACCAGGGACTCTTGATTACACTTGGTTTGCGTCTGTACTTGTGCTGTTACTTAGACAGTCAGATCGGGGGAGGGGTGATGTTAGAGCGGGTGAGCTCATTCAGTGCTGCAGGAACAACGCACGTTGATCTTTTTTCTTCTTTCAGTACGTGTGCCTTCCCTGTTTATTTATATATCTCTGCCTGTGTGTCTCTCTATTACGCAGTGCTCGTCTGTCTGTGTGTTATGGATCTTAAAAATAACAGTTATAAGGACAGTTGTTCCTGTTAATTGCAGTCTCAATTGTTAAAAAAATATTTTAAAAGGAGCATCCCACATGAAAATATAACGATCTCATTAACTGACAGTGCATACCAATTTATAAATTTTATGTCCGTTTGAGGTTAAAAAGAAAAAAAAAAAAGCAACATTTCATCCCCAGCAGGGAATCAAACTTAGGTCTGTGAGGCGGCCGAGCTGTTGTGCTCTAAGAGGCAAATCTTAACGCGCTACGCCACAGAGGCTGCTGTAACATCCTTGAAGCTTTTGTGAAAGTTTTTATTTGATCTTTGGAACTCGGGCTTTACACATTCTGTAGTTTATGCCTACTACATTTTGTAACATTTATTACTAAAATATGACAAAGTTTCTGTTTTAACTATGTGTTTACACAGATTACTTTAGAATAACGATCTATTATTTCCACTGTAAAACTCCACTTCAGTCCCAGATAATCAATCAAGTCATGAGCTGGGAAAAGTTCGCTCACGTTCTAAGTCGGTGGGAGGATGGAATAGCCGGCTGCTGGCAGCTTGTCTTTTATCAGCACATTTAGAGGACAAAGGATGCTGGCGGAGAGGTGTGAACGGATTTAAGACGCAATTTATGGTGGGCCGGATATACGAGTTTTTTCGTAGGCTCTGGTAATTCTAGTGTTAAGTAACAAAGAAGTCTGTGTGCTGCCTGAAACTACACTTCACCATTTATCAGGTTGTATGGCTGCCAACATACACTTGTACTTTACTTATTGTTATTATTTATGAATATTACCAATAATACATTATTTAAAGTGTAACTTAACTCCTGCTTGTCTTTTACTACACCTAATTGCATGAGGTTATAAATGAAGAAGGGAAGGTGTGGAGAAGTTATATACTACAATACCTTATAAACAGTGGTAAGTCTGTGAGATTTGAGGCATTCTGACAAAGACTACACATTAATAATACAAAAGGGGAAAGTAGAGCAATATAAAACTCTACCAAGACAAAACACACGGTTGCAAAATAACCAGAGCGAAAACTCTAAGACAAATCAAAGAGCTGGAGTTAATACAAGAACACCAAAAATGAGATTTTTCACAGTACACTGGTTTAATGGATGAATCTGTATTTTGGGACACATTAACTCATGGCATTGCACTGAAATTTGTCAGCTCATGTCAGGAGGGCATTTCAGTACACTGCCTCTAGCGTTCTTTATGTCCAGCCTTCTTGAGCAGCAAGGACTATGCTGTGCTCCTGTGTTTAGATGCCATTCCCTACCCTGAAGTTTGCAACCCTACAAAACAGCTTCCCCTGAAAAGAAAAACTCATAGAAATGCAACTGTTTACAATTAAGCTCTACCAAATATATATGGAACACTTTAAACAACAGACCACCAATATGAAATCAGTTTGGTAATCTTTCTTCAACAAATTGATGAATATGTTTCTACTACAACCATTCTCAGCCACACAATGTGTTTCATTTTCTGACTCTTTGATTCAGCTGGCAGAACAGAAAACAAAAACTGATTAAATGCACTGGCCTGAGGGGAAAGGTATGTTTTGAGGTTTATCCAAGCCGTAAGTAACCCAGCGCGTCTTATAAGCTGCCATCGTGACAGATACCATATCAAAGGACCCGTGATGTCGGAGGGTGCATGTTAGGCCCTGACTCATGTTGTGCACCGGTGACAAATGTACAGGCAGGACTTCAAATAACTAATGTGAGTTAGCCTTGAGGCAGGAAAGCGTTTGGTACTGGCAACAAAGATACTTGCTGTGAAAGAGAAAGCAGATGCAAAGCTTTATAGCTCTTAAAATTTATTTTTCTATTTGCCACAAACTTTGCCCATAATACCAATTAGCCTGACATCTACAGGTTACAAGGTTCCCTGTTTCTACAAGTTGTAACATTCTTCATATATACAGTAGATTCAGAAAATACCATGACCCCTTTATTGTGTTGTAGGTTTAATTTTAAATGGATACATTTGACATTTTTACCCATTAATTTATACTTAGTAATGACAAAGTGCAACCATGTTTTCAAAAAGGTTTGCAAATTAAAATGAAATCTCTCGTTCATGTAAGTATTCAGACCCTTAATTCACTACTTTGTAGAAGCACCTTTGGCAGGAATTGCGACTTTGATTCTTCTTGGGTAAGTCTCTACAACATTGATATGGGCATTTTATCCCATTACTTCTGGCAGATCCTCTCAAGCTCACTTAGATTGGATGGGAATCATCAGTAAACTGACATCTTCAGTTCTCTCCACAGATGTACTATTGGATTTCAGTCTGGGCTTCATCTGGGTCACTCAAGGACAAGCAGAGATTTGTCTCAAAGCCTCTCCAGTCTTGCCTTGCATGTATGCACCGGAGTCACTGTCATACTGAAAGGTGAACTATTGCTTCAGTCTAAGGAACAGGCTTTCCTCAAGGACCACCCTGTTTTTGGCTACATTTGTACTCCTCTCAATTTTGACCTGTCTCCCTGTCCCTGCTACTGACAAGCACCCCCCATAACATGAAGCTGCCAGCACCATGCTTCACCATAATAAATGGTATTAGGCAGGTGATAAGCAGTGCCTGGTCTTCATCAGACAGTGTTTGGAGTTCTGTCCAAAGAGTTTATTTTTTATCTCATCAGATCAGAGAATCTTTCAATTCCGTTTGGCAAACTCCAAGCAGCCTGTCATATACCTTTGACTCAAAAATGGCTTCCGTCTAGCCACTGTCATAAATGCCTGAGATGGTTGTCCTTCCAACAGGGTTGGCCATCTCAGCAGAGAACTTCTGAAGCTCTGATAGAGTAACCACTGGGTTCTTGGTCATCTACTGTATGTGACCAAGGCCCTTCTTGCCTGGTTACTCAGTTTGGTAGAACGGCCAACTCTAGGAAGAGTCCTGGTGGTTCCAAAAGTTTTCTATTTTCCATTTCTTGATTCCATTGTGGTTCTGGGAACACTCAAAGCTTTAGAAAGAATTTTATTCCCCATGTCCTGATCTATGCCTCACCACAATTTGATCCCAGAGATTTACAGAGAGTTCCTTGGACTTCATGGCTTTGTTTTTGTCCTGTATTAAAATGTTTTAAACATACATACAAAATGTATATTTTTTATACAAGAAATAAACAATATAGATCCACTAGGCACATACATATTATCATATTCAACAAGTAATATGTATATATATATATTTTATACAAGAAATAAACAATATAAATCCACTAGGTACAGACGTTTTATCATGTTCCACAAGTAATATATCTGAGTCAATATACAACCAATTAAACATATATCATATAAAAATAAAGAACATGTACAACCCAATATGGAAAAATCATATAGTATTTACATAAACCAGGGGAAAAGATACAAATTGCATACCAGTAAGCAAAAACATGTTGCATATGAAACAAAATAAATGTGACCAAAAAGTTCACCAAGCAATTAACAAGAATCAACATCAAATAAACAAATTTTATTTTGTAATAAAACCCTGAGCTTGTGCTTTCTTCCACTTACCTCTCCCATTTAGATAGTCACTGGGTTTTTTGAGTTACATGATGAGTTAAGGTAAATTCGTTTTTCAGTTTTTTTAGTACTTATACTTGCTATGGTGCACGGTAGTGCAGTGGTAGTGCTGCTGCCTCGCAGTAAGGAGACCTGCGTTCGCTTCCTGGGTCCTCCCTGCGTGGAGTTTGCATGTTCTCCCCGTGTCTGCATGGGTTTCTTCCAGGTGCTCCAGTTTCCTCCAACAGTCCAAACACACGTAGGCTAGGTGCACTGGCAATCCTAAATTGTCCCTGGTGTGTGCTTGGTTTGTGTGTGTGTGTGTGTGTGTGTGTGTGCCCTGTGGTGGGCTGGCACCCTGCCCAGAGATTTGTTCCTGCCTTATAGCCCTGTGCTGGCTGGGATTGGCTCCAGCAGACCCCCGTGACCCTGTGTTAGGATATAGCGGGTTGAAAAATGACTAACTGACTTGCTATAATTTATTATATGTGATGCTGTTTATACTCCTTTCCTTAGTCTTATTTGAGGAATTTATAAGGATTTGGGACAAGAGTGTTTCAACTTGTATTTTGAACGTGGATGAGGTAAGAGATAACTCCTGTTTAGTTGTTTTTTTAAGTGTTTATTTTTCAGTTGAATCTTTGATTACCATTTTTATATTTATTTTTATATGATTTTACTTTTATACAGCTGTCATTTCAGGGAAATGAGAGCACTTGTTATTGTATAATAGGTAGTTATCCTTTTAATTGCATGGTTGGAGGTATATAATGGAATTGTTATATGTGCAATGGTTGATTATATTACTCTTTTCAAGATTCCTACTTTGGTTGCTGGACCCTGAAGAAGAGGGGATTCCTCGAAACACGTCGGCCATATCTATACATCTTTATTATTTATTAGATCCATGTGCGGCTCACAATGTTTATTTGATGCTGACTCTTGTTAGCTGCTAGGTGATCTTTATGGTCACATTTATTTTCTTTGATATGTCTTGATTGCGTACATGTTTTTGTTTACTGGTATGTAATTTCTATCTTGTCCCCTGGTTTATGTAAATATCATATGATTTTTCCATATTGGGTTGTAAATGTCATTTGTTGTTATATGATATACTGTATATTAATAATTGGTTGTTTATTGACTCAGATATATTACTTCTGGAATATGATAAAATATCTGTACCTAGTGGATCTATATTGTTTATTTCTTGTATAAAAATATATGAATACATTTTGAATGTACAGGCACATGAAAAAGTTTGGGAACCCCTCTTAATTCTTTGGGTTTTTGTTTCTCATTAGCTGAGCTTTCAAAGTAACAACTTCCTTTTAATATATGACATGCCTTATAGAAACAGTAGTATTTCAGCAGTGACATTAAGTTTATTGGATTAACAGAAAATATGCAATATGTATCATAACAAAATTAGACAGGTGCATAAATTTGGGCACCCCAACAGAGATATGACATCAATACTTAGTTGAGCCTCCTTTTTTAAATCTAACAGCCTCTAGACGCTGTCCTCCTATAGCCTTTGATGAGTGTCTGGATTCTGGATGGAGATATTTCTGACCATTTTTCCATACAAAATCTCTCCAGGTCAGTTCAATTTGATGGCTGCCAAGCATGGACAGCCTGCTTCAAATCATCCCATAGATTTTTGATGATATTCAAGTCAGGGGATTGTGACGGCCATTCCAGAACATTGTACTTCTCCCTCTGCATGAAAGCCTTTGTAGATTTCAAACTATGTTTTGGGTCATTGTCTTGTTGGAATATCCAACCCCTGCGTAACTTCAACTTTGTGACTGATGTTTGAACATTATCCTGAAGAATTTGTTGATATTGGGTTGAATTCATTTGACCCTTGACTTTAACAAGGACCCCAGTCCCTGAACTAGCCACACAGTCCGACTGCATGATGGAACCTCCACCAAATTTGACAGTAGGTAGCAGGTGTTTTTCTTGGAAAGCGCTTTTTGTTATGACCAAATAACTCAATTTTCGTCTCATCATTCCAAAGCAATTTGTTCCAAAATGAATCTGGATTGTCTAAATGAGCATTTGCATACAACAAGCGACTCTGTTTGTGGTGTGAGTGCAGAAAGGGCTTCTTTCTCATCACCCTGCCATACAGATGTTCTTTGTGCAAATTGCGCTGAATTGTAGAACGATGTACAGATACACCATCTGCAGCAAGATGTTCTTGCAGGTCTTTGGAGGTGATCTGTGGGTTGTCTGTAACCATTCTCACAATCCTGCTCATATTCCGCTCCTGTATTTTTCTTGGCCTGCCAGACCTGCTGGGTTTAACAGCAACTGTGCCTGTGGCCTTCCATTTCCTGATTCCATTACTTACAGTTGAAACTGACAGTTTAAACCTCTGAGATAGCTTTTTGTAGCCTTCCCCTAAACCATGATACTGAACAATCTTTGTTTTCAGATCTTTGGAGAGTTGCTTTGAGGATTCCATGCTGTCACTCTTCAGAGGAGAGTCAAAGGGAAGCACAACTTGCAACTGACTACCTTAAATACCTTTATATCTCATGATTGGACACACCTGTCTATGAAGTTCAAGGCTTAACGAGCTCATCACACCAATTTGGTGTTATAAGTAATCAGCATTGAGCAGTGACAGGCATTCAAATCAGCAAAATTACAAGGGGACCCAAATTATTGCACATCCAGTTTTTCACATTTTATTTAATTTCATACAACTAAATACTGCTTCACTAAAAGTCTTTGTTCAGAAAACACACACTGAGCAGTACTCAGATGTTCCTAGGAAATGAAAGACATACCACTGTTATCTTTTTTTTTGAAAGTAGAGAGGGGTTCCCAAATTTTTTCATATGACTGAATGTTTCAAACAAGTGTTTATATGTTATAATATATTATTAATTTAAAACAGTACATTTAGTGCCTGCTTACTTGGTGTGTTTGTTATGTTTGTTAGTGTTGTGATGTGAGATATTACATATAACTTAATAAATGTTTTGTATGTCTTTTATTTCTAATTTGGGCAAAGCAATGTAATTTAGTGTTTACCCCCTTAGGAATGGGTCTGTCTGAATTTTACGACAGGATTTGGGGGATGTGTGTTTTAAACCAGTTTGCCGAGTGTTTCTTTGCTAAAGTCATTTCTACCCCCGCAAATGGGCTAAGGTGTACTTTAACATATGGTTTGGGGGCAGGTGTTAAGATGTTGTATTCCCACATTGGTCTGAAGTATGGCTGTTTGGAATCGGCTTGTCTCAGAGGCCTTTAAGTACTACGACGCCCTATTGGCTGTAGGGGTTGAACAGAACATCTATAAATGTATGTGTTTAACCTCACACTCTCTCTCTTACTAACCAACATCTGAAAGAAGCATCTCTCTTGCTATCCTGTGATGATGAAGAGAATAGCTCAGCAGCCAATTTTGAACAGACATGTGGCTGAAAGCTGAGCACCAATGATGCCTTAACTAGAGACATTTTAAGTAACTAGAAGACTGTGTGCCGCCTGAACTACATATCACCATTTAATCAGGTTGCATGGTTGCCAATATTCAAATGTACTTTGCATTTTGTTATTATTTATGAATATTATCAGTAATACATTATTTTATGTGTAACTTAACTTCTGCTTGTCTTTTTACTACATCTAATTGCATGAGGTTATAGATATAGAAGGGAAGGTGGGGCTAAGTTATATACATTAATACCTTATAAACAGTGGTAAGTCTGTGAGATTAGGTATTCTGACAAAGGCTACATGTTAATAATACAATAGGGGAAAGTAGAGCAATATATTACTCTACCAAGACAAAACAATTGGCGTAGTCCGGCAGGATTTTGCGGTAACCATTGTTTTGCACCTTGTTAGACAAAACAGTTAGCAAGCAGCTGTATTTGATGATTTTTCAGTTTTTTGTTCGGTATTTATAGTTGTTTGTTTTTGTCCGGACGTGCAGAGTTAATTGTGGGACCACCTATACACAGGTGCGTGCCTCTCTACATGACGTCCAACCAATTCTTTTTGCCACAGGTGGACTCCAATCAAGTGGACACATCGCAAGGAGAGTTAAAGCAAACAAGACGCACCTGAGCAGGACTTGGAGTGCCACAGCCAATAGTCTGAGTTCTTATATGAATGAGAAATTTCAGTTTTTGATTTTTAATTATTTTGAAAACCTTTTTCCAAACATGAGTTCACTTTGTTATTATGGTTTATTGAGTGTGAATTGATGGGGAAAATGGTTAATTTCAGAATTTAACATCTAGAATACAGTACAGTGTGCAGAAAGTAAAGGCGTCTGGATGCTTCCTCGATCCTCTGTACTTTAATGCAGAATGGCTTAGCAGTGGATGGTGTTGCTGCCTTACAAATCCAGCATCATGAGTTTGAATTCTGCAACCAAATCTCTGTCTGGGTGGTGTCAAAAAGAAGCTCTCAGCCAGAGGGGCTGTAGCATCCAGAGAGCTACAAGATGACTGATAATAGTTGTAAAAAAGTAAAATACTTTATTAACTACCAATCAGGCTACAGCAGGGGTATGAAACTTACGTCCCCAGGCTGGATCCAGCCTTGGGACTTTTGAAAGCAGCCCTTGTCATCAATATTCAAAACATGTTACATACACTCCGCAATAGCTGTTAGCTTTTTTCAAAGACCAGCTTTAATGTGTTTAATACTTAGATAGTATCTGGCGTTAAAGTGCGTCTCCAGTGTCTGCATCATGTCAGGATAGAGATTGGTTGGACAGAATGGGAAGAGGCTGCACAAAGTGGTTCACCAGGAAAAAGTGAGATGAAGGTGACATGTCTCACTGCCATTAAGAATTTGATGTTCGAAGGCAAAGATGTGTGACCATCTAATGAAGGAAATGGTAGTTCAACTTCACACCCCACTGCTTCCACTCCACTTGATTTTTAAAGCTGCACAAGTGTCAGGGCTGCCCACCTTACCTGCAGCTTACCTTTCTGCTCCCACCGCTCTACATGATACTTTTGTCTTTCCTGCTGACTTGATTGTTGTATATGGACAGAAAATGCATTTGTGTTTCTCTTGTCTTCAATGTGGCTATCGCTGATGAAAACACATGCATCAACCAAAAGGTTACACTTGCCCACAGTAAAGACTCCAATGGACAATGTCAACTTTTTCTGTTAAAATTGAATGTCATCGTGATAGTCTCTACTGCCTGAACTTGCTCAGCCTGAGCTCAGCTTCTTCTCCTTATAACAGACCACTTATTACCTACTAAACCTACTAAAAAGGAGAATCTAGTTCAGGATCCCAATAGTGGAAGATAACCTTTAATGGGGTTTAGAATGGATGCCAGCCCAGATAAAGGAAAATAAAGGGATACAAGAAAGCAAGACTGTCTGTGAAAGGCAATGCATTCACCAAAGGAA
This sequence comes from Erpetoichthys calabaricus, assembly GCF_900747795.2. Lineage (NCBI taxonomy): Eukaryota > Metazoa > Chordata > Cladistia > Polypteriformes > Polypteridae > Erpetoichthys > Erpetoichthys calabaricus. The sequence goes on from NC_041399.2 coordinate 23,581,785, forward strand.
GGGATAAATGAGTACTAATCCATGGAAGACACACATTATGTTAGCGACACAGGATAATTATTTGAAACCTCAAAAGGTTTGACAAAACCAAAAGACCCAGACAATTGAATACAAACCCAAGAGACCCTGACAACTGAACACAAAGCATGTTCTTACACTGCCTGCTCCAAAGAAATGTCAATGAGAATCCCAAAGATTTTGCATAAAGCAACACCTCTAGCCCTTGACACTACAGGAACTGAACCAAGGCTAATAATTACTGTTGCTTTGTACTCTTGAAGATAATGCTGCTTACTACCTCATAGTTGGAATAAAAGCCAGTATTAGTATGTGCTCTGTTTTTCAGGTTATTGAGGTTACCTAGGCAGAAAAGTAATAACCTGCATGCCAGAGAAATTATTAGCTTGTATACATTTCCTCCTTTAAATTAATAAGAATGCTCACGGGAGCAAAACCATTTTCCATTACTCTAACAACTATTGGTGCTACCACCATACGGCATCTTCAGGACGTCATGTGCAGACATACACACTGACAGACAATCCCTCAGAGAAGGAACACCAGCTGTGTTCAAAGTATGCTGGCACCAGCACGGTTGTAAACACAGTAAGCATTTGCCCACCTAACAGACTATAAAGAATGATATGTCTGAAGAAATTCTGTGAATGTTGGGGTTGTGTTAGGACATTAGAAGAATTATAACAAGAACATGATAAACTCTATTCACCCAGATTACCCAAAATGACCCCTACCAGTTCAAACAGCCAAAATGGGAGCATGCTGTTCCACTTTTTAGGTCACTATACAGGGTATAGGCTCTCTGTAGCAGCATGCATTATCCTTGATGCTGGAATGCAGTGTAGTCAATGATTCAGCACCTAACATTATGGAGACACTCATGAGATCCTATGCTTTTTCTTGCCCACTCAAGTCTGTTAGTACACAGCTACAACCCCTGCTTTCAGAACATCTGGATCCTCTGCAGTTTGCCTATCAGACACACATACTGCAGGTATGGAGGATGTGCTGATCTACACGCTCCACAGAGCCTAAATCCACTTGGACAAAGCTGCTACCTACCACAGTCAGAATAATGTTCTTTGATTTTTTTCCAGAGCCTTTAACACCATTCTGCCTCATCGACTGGGGAAATAGTTCAAGGCTTTACATCTTGATGTCCGCTGACATTACTATTTTAATGACCTCAAGGTTCAGATCGAGTGGCTGTGGACTGCTGAAGGTTGCAGGAATATCTGGAGAAGCAGGCTATGAAGTGTGGTGCTGAGGTGTCACCCGCTGCACTCAATCCAGGTGGTTCGTCGTTTGGTGGAGTACAACAATGCACTATCAGAGCATGCTCCCCAACTTCCTCCTCCTCAGTCTATGAAGCGGGATGTGAAGTAACCCTGTGAGCAGCAGGTTTGCATAGACACTGCACATAGAGATCACATCTCCCAGGTGCTACAGCCCATCAGCCCAGATGTTTGGCTACCAGTGAGTCTCAGATTTGTACCATGGGCTTGGGTTGGCTCACAGAGAGCCGGGGGAACTTTGTGGCATGTGGGTAGTAAGGTGCATCCAAACAGTCTGAATGAGGTTATAAAGAGAGAAAGCAGCTGTGAGCAAGTGGCACCAATGAAGACCTAAGCTGCATGGCAGAAACAGCATCGAAGAAGTCATTTGGTCCTTTTTAGGGCAACTCACTCGCAACCATCAGAAAGAAGCTAATTCCATTCCTCCATCTGTTGCAACATAGGTGGTAAATATTATTGAGTGTCCTCCAAAGCAACAGTGTCTGCAATCAGAGTGTTAACATAGTGTGTGTGAGGGAGAGAGACAGAATAAATTGCTGTTTTCTATACATACTTCAATTTTATGTATTTCTCTTTCAGGTCATTAAACAAAAGCAATTTGTAAGTGTGGAAAGAAAGAAAATGTTGTGTTGCTGCTAAGGTGTACTATGTAGTAAGGTGTTGAACATGTACAAATGTTTTTTGTGGGATTATTCCCTAACCAATACAGTACTTTATAATATTATAACATTTACATTGTATTAGATGTTATAAGTAATCTAGAGATGATTTAAAGTATACAGGAGAATGTGTGTAGGTAATATGCAAATACTACATCATTTTACATAAAGGAACTGAGCATCCGATGATTTTGGTATCTGCTTGGGATCCTGACACCAAACCTCTGCTGATACAGAGGGCCGACTGTAGCTGGTCTGAAAGGAACAACAAAGATGATTTTGGATTGTGTTATACACATAGGCATTGGGTGCTTTATAGAGGTTTTTCCTGGACAAATACAGGACAGGAATTAAGTTTGATACCACCGCTAACTTTTGTTCTGTCTGTTTCCTTAGACTGGACGAAGAGCAAACCCCTGCACCTCTGAAGAGTACTTCATTAAGGGTAGCCACCGATAATTGTTTTTACTTTGACACAATTGTGCCCTTTTTTTGTCATTTGGAACTTGCCATTGTGAGGTTTCTGAACTCTTTTAGGGTCGGACCACCTACCCCCCCCCCCAACAGGATGATACTTCAAAGTGCGACTGCCATGTCTGTGAAGGACTGCTTGTTCATCACCGAGTCAACCGCAGGTTCACAGCACAGCAGCAAAGTGCCGCGGAAACAACTCCGAACCAATTGTGGTCACACTATAAGCACCTGTTGCCGATGGGTGATGCAAGGGACATTATAACTTGGCCACTGACCTGGCCCTGACTATGCCCGTTGCTTTATCTGTGTATAGGAGAGTGGTAGATCCTGCTGCAATAAATAACCCTGCTGTTCCTGTTTCAAGCTGAATAAAGCTGGTTTTGATAAAGTACTGAGACTCAACCTCGTGTTTTGGGATGTAAGACAGGGACTCATGTGTCCTCCAGGACCCCAACCCTCATTTAATTGTTTACAATAGGTTTATAAGCAAGACATCCCTGTTTTGCTCTGACTTGGACACCAGCCTTTCATCCCTGTTTCCTAGCTCTCTTTATCCAGTTGTTCTTATATTAGTCAAGCCAGTTTTGTTGTCTAAGAATGGCTGTTGGCAACACCTTTGTATTTATTAAACTAAAAATTAAATGCTGAATACTTGCTTCAATGTAAAAAGGGATTTATTGATTGTTAATAATAATCATTATAACTGACTGCACAATAATAAAAAAATTATATACAAAAAAAAGATGTCCCCAAGGAGAAGGATGCAACACATCACCATTCTTGAAATCGTAGTGTTCTGCTTTGACACCGCGGTCACAGGTCTTCTTTAAGAATGCATCTACTGTATATAGCAGTATCTGACCTTTACAATATTAATTCTTGGTCTGACAAAAATCAAAACTGTTAATTAAGAAAGACGAAGAGCAGTGGATCAGAGCTAATTAGCAGCAGAACGAGAATTTAGCACTGAACATCTGGTATTATTAATTTTGATGAGTGTGCACTGTCTTTTATCATTTTCTGTATAAAGAACCATAATACAAGACTTCATGTGATATGAATAACTGTGTTTAAAACTTAAGTCTCAGTAATCTACTTTTAAATGCCATTTAAACAATTATTTTATAGGGAATGTTCTTTTAGGTTCATTTTAGAAAATCTTTCTTAATAATGTAAATTTTATTTATGAATTTTCACATTTTATGCATTTGATTGCCAATCAGCTATTCAGTAATGAAAGTAATTTCCATTATTATTTTTTATATATGCTGAACATGTGACAAAACCACACACTGTGCTAGAAATATGCTATAGAAACTGCAAGAACTTGCTGAAGATATTTCTTACCATTAAGCGATTAGGTAGGGTTTTTAAAAAGCCGCAGTGCAGCCTTCTCTGCAAAGCTGAAGAGCGTATTATATTAGGTTTTTGTTACTCTCCACTGCTGTTATTAGATCAGATGTTGTCAAACTTTCTCAAGTCTAAGTTTTGTTTGTCTTTAGTGTCTCACTCCCACCATGTTCAATGCATCCCATTTTAAGATGATCCAGCTGCCAGCAACTAAACAGAATTTTCGGGTGATCTGCTGTTGGTATGTTATGACAGTCCATCGTTAACAATTTTGAAACTGGTGGTTGTTCCAATGCATGTGTCTGTAAAGGCCAAAGTATGACCCACAGGATTTTTTACATGTGGGGCAGATTTAGGCAGCACCAAGGAGGGATGCTAGGGTCACATTATGGGGCTTTTTTCCCTTGTTTTCTGAATAACTCCTCCTGTATTTACAGGATAGCATGGTTGATGGCAGAAGATGACTTATCTCTCACCTCATCTACAGATTCCTTAGATGATGGCTGGATGCCGCAGAGCTTCCGAAGTGTCTTCATGTAGTCTTTGAGCCTCATGTTCTGACCTCCAGCATGGTGCTCTCCATCTCTTAGTTGCCCATATAGGTTTATTTTAGAGTTAGGGTTAGGTGTTGGGTAATTCCAAAACTGATTTGTTTTCCTTATCCTTTTATTTTTTGCTTGTTTTACACTAACTTCCTGCATAACTGGCCATAAAGAAAACTTATATTCTATGTTAAAATTGTATTTTTACCATTAAATTGTGGACCACATGCATCATCTGTTTATATTTTCATTAACAAAACTAAATGCAGTACACTTATATTTAATGACCACTAAAAACACTACAATAAATAAAATCCCCTTAACACATCCACTTTAATAAAAGAACAAGAGTCTGTGTGTGTGTCTGTGTATCTGTGTGTCCCTCCAGTTGCTATGTCTTTGTTTTATGCCATTTGGTATGGGAGTCATAAAATCACTGCTAATGTTTGTGATACACCATCGGTTGGAATAAAAATGCAATGCATTTTATTACTACACTCATTACAAAATACATGCTGTGTAATGCTAATACTGAATATGTCCAACAGAGAGTAACTGCCAGACGATTAGAAACCAGCTGATCATCCTTAAAAAAAGGAGAAGTGTCACCGTGTGTGTGTGTGTGTGTGTGTCTATGTACCATAAACTACGGTTAGGAATAAAATATTTAAAAATAGGTAAAACATGTAGAAGAAGGGTAAAAAATCAAAACTGATATTAAAAATACTAAATAAGGGTCTAAAAATAAGAAAATTGGACTTATAAGCCTATTGCTCTGTGTTCCGACACCAGTCCAATCTGTCATTAATGTGGATCATGACCAAAGGCCTCCTCACCACTTCTTTCATGCTTATCTTGTGGAGTAATGAGCAGACAATTATTAGATGACTTAAGGGAATATGGCTGGACAGGCACTTTAAAATATAGGAAATAGAAATGTGAGATACCGTTAGTAGTATTTTAAATTCAGTTCTAAAGGACATAGGTAACCAAGGTAACAATGCTAAGAGGGGTGAGCTGCAGCTGACTGACGTCTTTCTTAGGTAGTCCTGTTAGGAGTGCATTACAGAAAACTGGCCGACTAAAACCAAAGTATAAATTAATTTCTTGCAGTGTTATAAGTGGTCTAACTTAATTTGTAACTTAAAGTTTAGGTTGGAGTACATGTTTATGTCTTCTACTTCTTCACAGGTGGCGCAGTGGTAGTGCTGCTGCTTTGCAGTAAGGAGACTGTGGAAGATTGTGGGTTTGCTTCCCGGTTCCTCCCTGTGTGGATAGTGCTTTGTGTACTGAGAAAAGCGCTATATAAATGTAATGAATTATTATTATTATTACTTTCACTTTTAATGGTAAGGAATTAAGTTTATATCTTCACTATTTCTAAGACCTCTTCAATAGTATTGATGAATGCTTCTGTCACACATCTTTACACTTTGTATTAGTAAGACGACAGCACCCTACCAACAAACTCGGCATCATTACAACATTGGAAAAATTTTACAAGCTATAAAAACCTGGACATTGACACAAATAGATGAACATACACCAGCTTGGGCTGCAATAGAAATTAAATCCTGCAGGACTTCTTTATATTCCTTGCTTTGTACCCCAGTAAATACAACTTATCGGCAATATACTAATGAAATTTTTTTAATGAAAATATAAACAGATGATGCCTGTGGTCCACAATTTAATTGTAAAAATACAATTTTAACATAGAATATAAGTTTTCTTTATGGCCAGTTATGCAGGAAGTTAGTGTAAAACAAGCAAAAAATAAAAGGATAAGGAAAACAAATCAGTTTTGGAATTAGCCAACACCTAACCCTAAGTCTAAAATAAACCCAATTGTCCTTCACTCACTCAGAATATGGAACAAATGTAGGAAGCACTTCAAGTTACAGAATATTTTATCTGTGGCACCTCGACATGATGATCACCTTTTTCCATCCTCTCAAACCTACAGTTTTTAATGTTTGTAAAATGTATGGGAATAAATCATTTAGAGATTTGTATATAAATAATGTGTTTGCATCCTATGAACAATTACATTCTAAATTTAACTTTCCATCAACATCATTCTTTCACTACCTTCAAATTAGAAACTTTGCTAAATAAAATCTGCCCAATTTTCCTCACCTCCTACCTATTTCTATTCCAGAAGAGATATTGATCAGTCTTTCGGGGCTCAGACAGCATTTCTATAATATATAAAAATATTTTAAAGTCCCTTCCTTTAAAAGATCCCAGAGTACATTTCAGAAAAGGAGTGGAAGGCAGCCATGCACAGAATTCACTCAAGCTTAATAGGCACAAAGCATACAATTATTCAACTTAAAATCTTTAATCGAGCACATCTGTCTCGTTTAAAATTGTCCAAAATGTTTCCAGGGCAAAATCCAACCTGCGAACGTTGCAATCGAGTTCCGGCCTCACTGGGTCACATGTTTTGGGCCTGCACCAAATTAACATCATTTTAGACCAAAATCTTTAAATGCCTATCAGACAGCCTTGGTGTCGCAATCCCTCCTAATCCACTAACAGCTGTGTTTGGTGGGCTCACAGATGGGCTTAAAGTAGAGAAGGACAAACAAACTAATTGCCTTCACTACACTATTGGCACATACACTTATCTTGCTCAATTGGAAAAATCCTAACTCACCTCTGTTAAGTCATTGGGTAACTGATGCTATATACTATTTGAAACTGGAAAAAAATCAAATTCGCACTTAGAGGATCTGTACAAAACTTTTTCAAAACCTGGCAGGATCTAATCAATAACAGTTTAGAATAAGCACTTATATTGGGGGAAAAGACTCCTTTCTCTCTTACTACTCTCAACAGTTTTGCTGTGGCTGTTGGCCTTCCTCTATTTCTCATGGGTGGGGTTGATTTGATTTTAGTTTTGTTACGTTTCACTTGATTATATGGAATGTTATATGCTTTTAAAAAATTCAATAAAAGATAAAAAAAAATATATATAGGAAAATGTTTGACAAGAACAGGCCATTCACCCCAACAAAATCTGCCAATACTATGCAAAAATCAAGTCAGACCCCAAAAGAGCAAAAAAAAAAACTCCACAAAGAGAAATCTTAAATCCATCGAAGCACATTCAATGAACTGCAAGAGACTTGGTGCTTGTGGTGGTCCCTAGTAGAGATGCAAGGGTGGTGCCGCCCCTTGGCCTTTTGATTTGGGCAATGTCGAGAATAGTCAAAGCCTATTTTGACAACAATGGGCAAAAGATCAAGACCACACATGAACAGGTCCATCTTTAAGAAGAACAGCATAGTTGCACATAAACTTAAAATATTTTGTATTTCATTTTTATGCACTTAACTATTAATACAATCTGCTAATAGCAAATTACAAATGTTTGTACAATAAACCAAATATAACGAATTGGAAAAGGGAAATCTAGACTGAAACGTAAGCTTTCCAGTATATTTGTATTATGAATTTTCATCTTTATAACATTTTGTTGCTCATCTTCTCTTCTCATCTAAGAAATCCTTTCTTTGTTCTCTGTAAGTAGTAGCAGTGACATGGCTAGAGTTAAAAAAAAAAAAAAATCTTCCCACCCCCAAGTAGTTTCAGTGAAATTGTGTTTTCGAACAGCTCTTGGCCTACTAGGCTTGTCTTGACCTGCACTAAATTATAGTAATTTATCTTCAGAAATATTGGAAACTCAGATGACAAAGGGCATTGTTAATCCTAGTCAGGAGCTTTTTTCCCTTGTATAGCACTTTCCACTACACGGTCACAATGATTTTAAGCCCTCCGGTGTCAAAGGCAAGTAACACTTATTGTATATAAAGTTAATTTTGTTCGCAGAACCCTTTCGCCCTGAAGGAAGAGACCTGCCTCTTCCATTTTAGTGGTTTGCGCAGTATAGATTGGATGACTGATAGATATAAATAGACAAACAACTTTAAACTCTTAATTGTGGAGAAGAAAACATGAATCAATAACGCAAAGTGTTACAGGAATTGTCTATCTACCATACAGACAGTAATATTTAAAGAAACACAACCGTAGTTTGAGTGTCAGGATAGTGACAAAAGGCAACATTAGAGAGCAGACATAAAACAACTGGGACATTTTACAATAGCAATGACATTTACATTATTTTTGCCCTTATGACCCATTTTCCCCTTGAAAAGGATGCATTGCATTACATTGGTTTAATTCCAGAAGTGTCAAAATGCAAGGCGTGCAATGTCTGTTTGTTTTCTTTAAGGCTAACTTGATAACCAGCAGTTTCATATGTAGTGATAAATGATACAAGCAAGTTTCAATTCTCATACAGTTTTGTGAAATTGATACTAAAATTTGTTTTGCAGGTGATTTGGCAATTGTGAATTCAATACTCACTATAAAGAGAATTTTAGGAGTTTGAAAAGTTTTTGTTGGGTGTGAAACATGGAATATTACTTCCAAATGCCTCTTCACACTTCCGTATTTAACTATATTGTTTTCTGCAGTTGCATGTAATCCATCTCACATCAGCAGAATCAGTTCTGTTTATGCCTTCCATTCACATAAATAGAGATGAGTGCAGTACATTTTAAAAAAAAACATGACCTGTTGCATATTTTCTTTGTGTAAAGAAAAACTTCCTAATGTTTGTGTGAAATTTACCCTTAAAAAGTTTCCAACTGTGTCCCCGTGTTCTTGATGAACTCATTTTAAAATAACAGTCTCGATCCACTGGACTAATTCCCTTCATAGTTTTAAACACTTCAATCATGTCACCTCTTAACCTTCTTTTGTTTAAACTGTAAAGGCTCAGCTCTTTTAATCTTTCTTCATAATTCAACCCCTGTAGCCCTGCAATCAGCCTAGTCACTCTTCTCTGGACTTTTTCCAGTGCTGCTATGTCCTTTTTGTAGCCTGGACACCAAAACAGCACACAGTACTCAAGATGAGGCCTCACCAGTGTGTTATAAAGCTTGAGCAGAACATCCTGTGACTTGTACTCCACACACTGCGCTATATAACCTGACATTCTGTTAGCCTTCTTAATGGCTTCTGAACACTGTCGGGAAGTCGATAGCTTAGAGTTCACTATGACACCTAAATCCTTCTCATAAGGTGTACTCTCGATTTTCCGACCTCCCATTCTGTATTCAAACCTAACATTTTTACTTCCTATGTGTAATACTTTACATTTATTGACATTAAATTTCATCTGCCACAAATCTGCCCAAGCCTGTATGCTGTCCAAGTCCCTCTGTAATGATATAACGGATTCCAAATTATCTCTTAATCCACCTATCTTGGTATCATCTGCAAACTTAACCAGCTTGTTACTTATATTCCTATCTAAATCATTTATATATATTAAAAATAGCAGTGGCCCTAGCACTGTCCCCTGTGGAACACCACTCTTAACATCGGCCAATTCTGATAAGGTTCCTCACACCATCACCCTCTGCTTCCCATTACTAGCACCAACCTTATCCTGATTAAGGACAGGCACTTCTCATATGCCAGTTTCTTTTCTGTTTTCGATGTATCTGTAGGACTGCAATTGCCAACATTGTTATAATTGGCAAAGTGGTCACTGTATTACACACTACCAGAACAATCACAACACACATCTTAACAGCTCAGAAAAATGTCTTCACGTGACAGGAAATTACTCAAGTGACTTTTTTATCACTAAAGATCTTTGTTTAAATCCTAAATGTAAACAGACACATGCAGAATTATTGTATGAAAATGCTTCCAGTCCCGTCAGGAACTAAACACCATTTCTTCTTGTGTGAATGGCACACATTAGAACGTTGGAAAAATCGTGATGAGAACAGGCCATTTGGCACAACAAGCTCGGCCATCCTATTCAACTAGATCAGTGTTTCTCAAAGGGGGTCCACAAAATAACTGGTAAAATTTGGTAATTCATGAATATCACATAGACTTGATGTACTCACAGTGTGATTATCCTCTTCTCTTTTTTTCTCTGTTTTACTTATTTTATACAATCACCACAAAAAATCTCATCAGAATGTAAAAAATAATGTCCTTTTGTAGTGGCTACTAAATATTATTTTGGCTTTATCTGTTTCTGCTGCCTTGTTCCCCTTGAAAGTATTTTTTATGGAAATTAAGTAATTGTAGGATGTAACTTTAAGGGGAGAAGGGGGTCAAGCTGTGCCTGTGGGTCCTTGGATAAACGTACTATTTTGTGACGTAAGGGGGATAGACTAAGGCGTAAGGGGATAGACTAGACGTAAGGTGCAATTTTTGGGAAGGACGAGAAGATGAACCCAGAAAGGGAGTTCAAGAGGCACTCCAAAAAAACCACGAGATGCTGACGTGGTGATTGGTTCATGCACATGTGATTACAAGGGTTGGCTAATCATTGGAAGACGTCTGTATGTGCAGTGATGTCTTTCTTACAATTGAAGCTTGCGTCTTCTACTTCTTAGCAAGAGAAGCTTTAATGCCATATACCCGAGTGAGATGGACAACAGCTTCTGAACCGGTAAGAACGTTCCATTATAACTTAAAAAGAAGGTGCACCAATTGTTCCATTTTACTAGTAATCTGGATACAACTGTGTCATACCCATGTGTGTTGGATTGTTGAGACAAACATAGGGATAAGGATACTTGTTTAAAAAAGGACTGGGGATTGTTTACAGCACGGTTGTGGAATTCTCTCCCTGATTACCTGAGAGCCCCACAGTCGACTGATGCTTTTAAACAAAACCTAAAAACGTATCTTTTTAGAAAGACATTTTGTTAAATTATTTTTATAGATTATCTTGTTTGTTAATTTATTCTTATTTTGTAGCACTTTGAGATTGTTAAATATAAAGCGCAATATAAATCAAATTTATTATTATTATTATTATTATTAGAGGTGCCACCAATAAGAGATTATCTTAAAATGCTTCCTACATTGGTTCCATATTCTGAGTAAATGAAGCACATTTGGGTTGTTAGTATATTGGCGATAACTTCCATTTATTGGGGCACAAAGCAAGGAATGTAAAGATGAACTGCAGGATTTTATTTCTATTGCAGACCAAACCTGTATATGTTCATCTATTTGTGTCCATGTCCAGGTTTTTATAGTTTGTATGTTTGCTGCCCACTAATAAAATTGAAAGTTAGGTAGAGCTATGCCATCTTCTGCCTTTGGCCTTTGTAGGGTTGCTCTTTGAATATGTGGATGTTTTGAATTCCAAATAAATGTGGTTATGGTTGAATCTAATTTCTTAAAAAACAATTTATTGATGTATATTGGAATGTTTTGAAATAAGAAGAGAAGCTTAGGGAGGATATTCATCTTAACAATGTTAATTCTTCCAGCTAAAGTGAGATGAAGGGTTGACCATCTATGCAAGTCTTGCTTAAATTTTTCCATACAGATGGCAAAATTGTGTTGATAAAGAGCTTTGTGTTTACTTGATTTTAACCCCTAGGTATTTAAACTGATCTGCAATGATAAAAGGGAACTTGTCCAATCAAATATTGTGTGCTTGAGAATTCAATGGAAAGTGCACACTTTTATTCAAATCAGAAATCTTTTGAAATTCTGTTAGTGCTGTTAAGACTGCAGAAACAGTATTTTGTAAGTCTGATATATACAGTACCATATCATTTGCATTTAGAGAAATTTTCTGTTCAAGTCCTTCTCTGATAATCCTCTTTATCTCATAAGCATTTCGACAGTAAACTGCCAGTGGCTCAATGGTGATTGCAAAAAGTAGTGGTGGCAAGGGACATCCTTGTCTGGTGCCATGTTCTAGTTTAAAGTAGTCTGAATTAACGTTGTTAATACAAACTGAAGCTTCTGGATTGATATACAGTAGTTTGATCTATGCACAAATGTTTGGGCCAAACCTAAATTTCTCCAATATAGTGAGAAGGTAGTTCCATTCAATCATATCAAATGCTTTTTCTGCATCCAAGGATAATAATATCTCTAATATCTGAGATGTTTGACTTTGAGAGTGAATATATTACATTAAACAGGCATCGAAGATTGGACGCCAAGTGTCGGCCTTTAATAAATCCAGTTTGATCTTGTGAGATTACCGAAGGCAGCACTTTCTCCATCCTTCTACCTAGGACTTTGTCTGTATGATGCATATTGCATATTGTAATATGTCCTTATTTTGTTTAAGAAAGACAGTGATTAATGCTTGGCGAAAAGTAGGTAGAATTTTATTGTCTCTAGCTTCTGTGAATGTTGCTAATAAAAGGGGAGCTAGCTGTGTGGAGAACTTCTTATAAAATTCGGCAGGGTAGCTATCGGGACCTGCTGCTTTCCCACTCTGAAGTGACTTTATGGCATCTAGTAATTCTGATAGTGCCAATGCTTTATCCAATTCCTCTGCACTAAGAGTATCTATTTGTGGTATCTGTAATGCATCCAGAAATGCATTAGATTGTGTGTTGTCTTCTTTAAACTCAGTAGAATGTAAGGATTTATAGTAGTCTCTAAATGTGTGCATTATATTTTTATGGTCAATGATTTTGTCTCCGTTTGTGTTGGCGATTGCTGGGATTGCATTGCAAACTTCTTGCTTGTGGATTTGTTGAGCTAAGTGCTTATTAGCTTTCTTTCTATGTTCATAGTAATGATGTCTTGATTTAAAAATGAGTTGTTCAGTTTCTTTAGTTGTTAAGAGGTTGATTTCTGAATGCAGAGCCTGCCTTTTCCTATGAAGAGCCTTACTTGGACACCTGGCATGTTCTTGATCTATTCTAGTAATTTCGCTGGTTAGCTTTGATACCGTCTTGGTTTCCAGTTTATTTCTGTGGGAAAGATATGAAATAATCTGTCCTCTTCAGAAAGCCTTCAGGGTTTCCCAGAGTATTCCTGCAGAGACCTCTGAGGATGTATTTGTCTCTAGGAAAAAACAGATTTGTTTTGATATAAATTCTGTACGGTTCTCGTCTGCTAATAAAAGGAGGTTAAAACGCCATCTGCGAGATGAGTATGCGGGGCATAATGATTTCAGCTCCAAGATCAGAGGGGCATGGTCGAAAATAACAATAACGTTGTACTTGCAAGATTTACAGTCATATGAAAAAGTTTGGGAACCCCCCTTAATTCTTTGGATTTTTGTTTATCATTGGCTGAGCTTTCAAAGTAGCAACTTCCTTTTAATATATGACATGCCTTATGGGAACAGTAGTATTTCAGCAGTGACATTAAGTTTATCAGATTGATGAGTGTCTGGACTCTGGATGGAGGTATTTTTAACCATTCTTCCATACAAAATCTCTCTAGTTCAGTTAAATTTGATGGCTGCCGAGAATGGACAACCTGCTTGAAATCATCCCATAGATTTCCATGATATTCAAGTCAGGGGACTGTGACGGCCATTCCAGAATATTGTACTTCTCCCTCTGCCTTTGTAGATTTAGAACTATGTTTTGGGTCATTGTCTTGTTGGAATATCCAACCCCTGCGTAACTTCAACTTTGTGACTGATGCTTGAACATTATCCTGAAGAATTTGTTGATATTGGGTTGAATTCATCCGACCCTCGACTTTAACAAGGGCCCCAGTCCCTGAACTAGCCACACAGCATGATGGAACCTCCACCAAATTTGACAGTAGGTAGCAGGTGTTTTTCTTGGAATGCGGTGTTCTTCTTCCGCCATACAAAGCGCTTTTTGTTATGACCAAATAACTCAATTTTTGTCTCATCAGTCCAAATCACTTTGTTCCAAAATTAATCTGGCTTGTCTAAATGAGCATTTGAATACAACAAGTGACTCTGTTTGTGGCGTGAGTGCAGAAAGGGCTTCTTTCTCTTCACCCTGCCATACAGATGTTCTGTGTGTAAACTGCACTGAAATTGTAGAATGATGTACAGATACACCATCAGCAGCAAGATGTTCTTGCAGGTCTTTGGAGGTGATCTGTAGTTTGTGTGTAACCATTCTCACAATCCTGCACATATGCCACTCCTGTATTTTTCTTGGCCTGCCAGACCTGCTGGGTTTAACAGCAACTGTGCCTGTGGCCTTCCATTTCCTGATTCCATTCCTTACAGTTGAAACTGACAGTATAAACCTCTCAGATAGCTTTTTGTAGCCTTTCCCTAAACCATGAGACTGAACAATCTTTGTTTTCAGATCTTTCCACCCGGTGGGGGGGGGGGGGGGGGGGGGGGGTAAACGTTAACATTTAACATTATACAAAGTTATTGTCTGTTTTTCACCTGCATTATTATCATTCTTTAATTTAATATTATTTATTGTATCAGTATGCTGCTGCTGGAGAATGTGAATTTCCCATTGGGATTGATAAAGTATCTATCTATCTATCTATCTATCTATCTATCTATCTATCTATCTATCTATCTATCTATCTATCTATCTATCTATCTATCAAAACCTAATTAGCTATCACTCTGCGCTGGGTATCACTTTTTAAAGCGGAATGTAGTAATCTAAAAGACTGACCATTTAACACATGCTGAGACCCCAGGCACCAAGCATGAACATAAGCACACATGTTTGTGCTGCCTACTCCCAAAAGGTTCTGAGCCAATCAAAAGAAACCCTGGACTTAACCTTCTTCTTCTTCTTTCGGCTGCTCCTGCCCGTTAGGGGTTGCCACAGCAGATCATCTTCTTCCATATCTTTCTGTCCTCTGTATCTTGTTCTGTTACACCCATCATCTGCATGTCCTCTCTCACCACATCCATAAACCTTCGCTTAGGAATTCCTCTTTTCCTCTTCCCTGGCAGCTCTATCCTTAGCATCCTTCTCCCAATATACCCAGCATCTCTCCTCTGCACATGTCCAAACCAATGCAATCTTGCCATTCTGACATTGTCTCCCAACCGTCCAACTTGAGCTGACCCTCTAATGTACTCATTTCTAATCCTATCCATCCTCGTCACACCCAGTGCAAATCTTAGCATCTTTAACTCTGCCACCTCCAGCTCTGTGTCCTGCTTTCTGGTCAGTGCCACCGTCTCCAACCCATATAACATTGCTGGTCTCACTGCCATCCTGTAGACCTTCCCTTTCACTCTTGCTGATACCCGTCTGTCACAAATTACTCCTGACACTCTACTCCACCCATTCCACCATGCCTGCACTCTCTTTTTCACCTCTCTTCTACAATCCCCATTACTCTGTACTGTTGATCCCAAGTATTTAAACTCATCCACCTTCGCCAGCTCTACCCCCTGCATCTTCACCATTACACTGATCTCCCTCTCATTTACACACATGTATTCTGTCTTGCTCCTACTCACCTTCATTCCTCTCCTCTCTAGAGCATATCTCCACCTCTCCAGGGTCTCCTCAACCTGCTCTCTACTATCGCTACAGATCACAATGTCATCAGCCAACATCATAGTCCATGGGGACTCCTGTCTAATCTCGTCTGTCAACCTGTCCATCACCATTGCAAATAAGAAAGGGCTCAGAGCCAATCCCTGATGTGATCCCACCTCCACCTTGAATGCATCCGTCTCTCCTACCACAGATCTCACCACTGTCACAATTCCCTCGTACAACTCTTACGTACTTCTGTGCCACTCCTGACTTCCTCATACAATACCACAGCTCCTCTCGAGGCACCCTGTCATATGCTTTCTCCTGGTCCACAAAGACGCAATGCAACTCCTTCTGGCCTTCTCTAAACTTGTTCATCAACATCCTAAGAGCAAACATTGCATCTGTGGTGCTCTTTCTTGGCATGAAACCATACTGCTGCTCACTAATCATCACCTCACTTCTAAACCTAGCTTCCACTACCAGCTTCCTGTAGTTACTGCAGTCCTGTACATCCCCCTTATTCTTAAATATCGGCACCAGTACACTTCTTCTCCACTCCTCAGGCATTCTCTCACTTTCCAAGATTCCATTAAACAATCTGGTTAAAAACTCCACTGCCATCTCTCCTAAACATGTCCATGCTTCCATAGGTACAATATGTCATCTGGACTAACGGCCTTTCCATTTTTCATCCTCTTCATAGCTGTCCTTACTTCCTCCTTGCTAATCCGTTGCACTTCCTGATTCACTATCTCCACATCATCCAACCTCTTCTCTCTCTCGTTCTCTTCATTCATCAGCCTCTCAAAGTACCCTTTCCATCTGCTCAACACACTCACCTCGCTTGTGAATATGTTTCCAACTTTATCCTTTATCACCCTAACCTGTTACACATCTTTCCCAGATCGGTCCCTCTGTCTAGCCAATCGGTACAGGTCCTTTTCTCCCTCCTTAGTGTCCAACATCTCATACAACTCATCATACAACTTTTCTTTAGCCTTCGCCACCTCTCTCTTCACCTTGCACCTTATCTCCTTGTACTCTTGTCTACTTTCTGCATCTCTCTGACTATCCCACTTCTTCCTTGCCATCCTCGTCCTCTGTATACTCTCCTGTACTTTCCATTCCACCACCAGGTTTCCTTTTCATCCTTCCTCTTTCCAGATGTCACGCCAAGCACCCTTCTTGCTGTCACCCTTACTACATCTGCTGTATTTTCCCAGCTGTCTGGTAACTTTTCACTGCCACCCAATGCCTGTCTCACCTCCTCCCAAAACTCAACCTTGCAGTCTTCCTTTTTCAACTTCCACCATTTGATCCTTGGCTCTGCCCTCACTCTCTTCCTCTTCTTTATCTCCAACGTCATCCTACAGACTACCATCCTATGCTGCTTAACTACACTTTCCCCTGCCACCACTTTGCAGTCTTCAATCTCCTTCAGATCAACTCTTCTGCATAGGTTGTAATCTACCTGTGTGCATCTTCCTCCACTCTTGTACGTAACCCTATGTTCCTCCCTCTTCTTAAAATACGTATTAACCACAGCCATGTCCATCCTTTTGGCAAAATCCACTATCCTCTGACTTTCTTCATTCCTCTCCTTGACACAATATCTAACCATCACCTCCTCATCTCCACTGTTCCCTTCACCAATATGCCCATTGAAATCCGCTCCAATCACCACTTTCTGTCCCTTGGGTACACTGTTCATCACTTCATCCAGCTCACTCCAAAAATCATCTTTCTCACCCAATGCACACCCAACTTGCGGTGCATATGCACTAACAACATTCATCATCACACCTCTAATTTCCAGCTTCATAATCATTACTCTGCCTGACACTCTTTTCACCTCCAAAACACTCTTGACATACTGTTCCCCATTTCTCCCCCCATCCACACCATGATAGAACAATTTGAATCCACCTCCAATCCACCTGGCCTTACTCCCCTTCCATTTAGTCTCTTGTATGCACAATATATCAACCTTCCTTCTCTCCATCATATCTGCTAACTCTCTCCTCTTACCAGTCATACTGCCAACATTCAAAGTTCCTACCCTCAGTTTCACTCTCTTTACTTTCCTCCTCTCCTCCTGCCTCCGGACATGTATCTCACCTCTTTTTCTCCTTCTTCTTCTTCAGTCAACAGTTGCCCAATTTCCGCCAGCACCCTGTTGGCTAACAGTACTGGTGGCGGCCATTGTTAACCCGGGCTCAACCGATCCGGTGTAGAAATTTGTATTGCTGTCCGCATATTGATTTGACAAAATTTTACACTGGATGCCCTTTCTGATGTTACCCTCCCCATTTATCCGGGCTTGGGACTGGCACGAAGAAACACACTGATTTGTGCATCCCCTGTGGCTGGGTTCCTGGACTTAACCTTAACCTGAGTTAGTGTAGGCAGTCAGAGTCCTTTTAAACTCATGAGCTATTGGTATTACACAAATGTGTTACCATCTAGTCATGATTATTTACTGTTTGGAGCCTGTTACAGTTCTGAATAAATAAATGTTCTTTCTGGAACGTTTATGTGGATGGGTCTTTGGCAAACAAAAATGGTTCCCGTATGGCATTGCTGTAAAGAATAATTTTTAAGAGTGTTGATGGGTGTGTGTATGTGTTTGCTCTGTGATGGACTGGCGTCCTGTTTGAGTTTGTTCCTCGTATCCAATGATAATTGGAATGGGGTAGAGCACCCTCCACGACCCTGCTCTGAATTAAGTGGGTTAGAAAACGGCATGACATGACATTGAAAGTAGATGCAAAACTGTGATTGAAAAGGTGTTATACTTACAAGAGGTTTATGCATTTGTGATAACAAATAGTTTGTTTGGTGTTTCCATATAGTGGAGGTCCATCATTTTCTTTCCTCCTAAGGAGTCCCTGGTCTGAAAAGATTTCAGAACCTCTGACCAAGGTTGTTTAAAATAACATTTTTATTTATACCTTTATTTAACCAGGAAGTCCAATTGAGTTTAAAATCTCTTTTACAAAAGAGACCTGGCCAAGGTATCAGCCATAGAAACTCAGAACATGTTAAAATCTAACATATACAATGTAATATAAAATATATAATATAAATAATATAAAATAAAATAACATTACATTAAGATTTGAAGGTCCTAAATTTCTGCTTTCAAATACATTAATTGGTCATTTATCCCATATGTTTATGTGAGGCTATTGCTGTATTTTTAATCAAAAAATTAATGATATTAGAAACAATATAGTACATCTCCCCAATACTGAACCTCCTAAACACCGATACTCCATTATAAACAAATTAAATTCTTTCACCAGGATAGATTTACCTGATTTATATAAAATAATTTCTCAACTGAGACCCTCCACCTGTGCCCTTGACCCAATACCAACAAGGTTTTTCAAAGAAGTATCCGGCATGCTAATTGACAGTATTCTTGACATAGTAAACTGGTCATTAGAGACGGGGGTCTTCCCAGACTGTCTTAAGACTGCTGTAGTTAAACCCCTACTTAAGAAAAATAATCTTCACTCCTCTGCTTTTGAAAATTTTAGACCTATCTCTAACTTGCCTTTCTTAAGTAAAATTCTGGAGAAGACAGTCATTATGCAGCTTAATGACCACCTCAATAAACCTGCTATTCTTGATAAGTTTCAGTCGGGTTTCAGAACAAATCACAGTACAGGAACTGCACTTGTTAAAGTAGTAAATGACTTGCGGGTAAATGCAGACAGAGGCCGTTTATCTGTTCTCATCCTCTTAGATCTGAGTGCCACATTTGATACCATTGATCACAATATTCTTAGAAATCGCCTTAGTCAGTGGGTGGGCCTCTCTGGCAGTGTCTTAAATTGGTTTGAATCGTACCTGGCAGGGAGAAAATTCTTTGTTAGTTGTGGTAATTATACTTCTATGACACATGATATTCTATATGGTGTTCCACAAGGCTCTATCCTGGGTCCGCTGCTCTTTTCGATTTACATGCTTCCGTTAAATCGGATTATCTCAGGGCATAATGTGAGCTACCACAGCTGTGCTGATGACACACAGCTGTATTTATCAATAGCACCTGACAACCCCGACTCTGTTGATTCATTGACACAGTGTCTTACTTGGGTTTCTGAATGGATGAGTAGTAATTTTCTCAAACTAAATAAAGAGAAAACTGAAATTTTAGTGATTGGCAATAATGGATATAATGAGGTTATTAGAAATATACTTGATGCATTAGGATTAAAAGTCAAGACAGAGGTAAAGAATTTAGAGATAAACTATTGACTCTGACCTGAATTTTAAATCACATATTAATCAGATTACTAAGACAGCATTTTTTCACTTAAGAAATATAGCAAAAGTTAGACCTCTTATAACATTGCAAGATTCTGAGAAATTAGTTCATGCTTTTGCTTTCAGTCGACTAGATTACTGTAATGCACTCCTTCTCAGGACTACCCAAAAAAGACATCAATCGATTGCAACTCGTGCAGAAAGCAGCTGCTAGAATCTTAACTAGGAAAAGAAAATCAGAGCACATCACACCAGTTTTCATGTCATTACACCGGTTACCTGTGTCATTCAGAATTGACTTTAAAATACTGCTTATGGTTTACAAAGCCTTAAATAATCTGCTCCATCTTATATTTCGGAATGTCTGACACCTTACACTCTAAATCGTAACCTTAGATCTTCAAATGAGTGTCTGCTTAGAATTCCAAGAGCTAAACTTAAAAGAAGTGGTGAGGCGGCCTTCTGCTGTTATGCACCTAAAATCTGGAATAACTTGCCAATAGGAATTCACCAGGCTGATACAGTGGAGCACTTTAAAACACTGCTGAAAACACATTATTTTACCATGGCTTTCTCATAGCTTCATTTTAGTTTAATCCTGACGCTCTGTATATTTAATTAATTATCATTAATATTCATGGTGGCTCCAAAATCCGTACTAACCCCTACTCTCTCTTCTGTCCTTTTTCCGATTTTCTGTGGTGGCGATCTGCACCACCACCACCTAATCAAAGCACCGTGATGTCCCTACATTGATGGATTAAAGGCTAGAAGTCCACATGACTGTCATCATCAAGTCCTACAATGAGAACCCTGAATACAATGAAGACTGATTGAGGTCATTTATGTTAGGTAGAATGCCTAGAGGGGGCTGGGTGGTCTCATGGCCTGGAACCCCTGCAGATTTTATTTTTTCTCCAGCCGTCTGGAGTTTTTATTTGTTTTTTCTGTCCCCCCTGGCCATTAGATCTTACTCTTATTCTATGTTGACTAATGTTGTCTTATTTTAATTTCTTATTTTGTCTTTTATTTTTCTTTTCTTTATTATGTAAAGCACTTTGAGCTACATTATTTGTATGAAAATGTGCTATATAAATACATGTTGTTGTTGGTGTTGTTATGGTTCTCTGCATGAACAAAGATTTGTGTGAAATCTGCTCTCAACAAGTTTCCAACCGTATCCCTGTATTCTTGTTGAAGATTCTATTTTAGAGTAACAAATGGAAACCACTCTATTAATTCCTTTCATAATTTCAAACCCTCTTCAGCTTCTCCACATAGCTCATACTGTCCAGTCCCAGAATCAGCCTAGACACTCTTCTGTGGACATTTTCTAGTGCTGCTATGTCTTTTTTGTAATATGGAAACCAAAATGAATACAATACTCCAGGTGAGGCCTCACTAGTGTGTTATGTAACTTAAGCACAACCTCCCCTGACTTCTATTCCACACTTCATGAGATATAATCTGACATTTCCTAAAACTCCTTCTTAGCCTTCTTCATCGCTACTGTCCACTGTCTGGATGTTGATAGTGATGAGATCACTATGACTACCAGGTCCTACTAATAAGGTGTACCTTCAAGTTTCAAACATCCCATTATGTATTAAAATCAATCCAATCTACTTCCTACAAGTAATTCTTTACATTTACTTACATTAAATTTACTTACATTAAATTTCATCTACCACAGACCCACCCAAGCCTTTATGTTGTCCAAGTCCCTCTGTGAAAATGTAGCTGATTCTCCATTATCTGCCTTTCCACCCAGTTTGGTATCATCTGAAGACTTAACCAGCTTATTGATTATATTTTTGCTCAGATTATGTATTTGTATTAAAAAGAGATGCACTCCACTTTTAACATCACCTAATTCTGAAAAACTTCTCCTCACCATAACCCTTTGCTTCCTGTGTTTGAGCCAACTTTGTGCCCACCTACAGACCGTGTATTATATTCCGAATTGTTTTAGTTTGATCAATAACCCTTCGTGTGGTACCTTATCAAAAGCAAAACGGTGAGTTTCATGCAAATCATTTTCACTTCTCGCAATTCATATCTAGACTGTATGTTGTCACGCAGTGGGTCACCAACTGGGTTCCACCCATGTATGTAATACCACTGTGGGCCAAGAAGGGACACTGCTGCTAACTGTGTTATCTTCCTTTGCCTCCACAGTGCCAGGAAATCCCTCAGAGTGGGTGATTGACTTAGCGCCTTCTGATCCAAGGCTCATAAAAGACCTGGACTGGGAGAGGCGGGGCTTGTGGATATAATGGGGTGTGGTCAGCCAGCCACCAGGGTGTCTTCTCTGAACTATGAATCAAAGAAACGACAATTAGTTAGCAACAGCACCCTCTTGTGTCCCGGGCTGGTTCCACATACCTGAACAGAGCTGGGAAGGTGGTCCTCAGACACGCATGAGTGACAATACATATTCTATAAGTGTAGATGTCAACTAGCTTTAGTGTAACATTGAATTAATGCACATATGTTGTTGGTTTCCACGTATGTTAGTCGGTTTCTATTTTGTTTTCCTGTGTGTTTAAACACAGGAAACATTCTTTATTTAGTAACTAGCCAATTACCCAGTGGCTTCGCTCACTGAGTGCAAGGGAAAAAAATAAAATGTAGTCTATAAGTTATTAAACAGTAAAACATTAACATTTAAGAAGTAAAGATACATTCAGCACTACTGGAGTGGTTTCGGGTAAACTACATTTTAAAGGCGGTATAACACAACAGGTAAGTAGTACTAACAGCAGCTAAAATGTATTTGGATCATCTCTCGGTAGTAGATCCCTAGTGAAAGGTGCTACACGACCGCTGTGGTATAGAAATTACATTTTCTATGTGATCATCCAAATTTCTGCCTGACAACCTTGCACTATGTGTCTGTGATTTAAGAGAAAAATAATTCTGATAAATGTGGATGCTGCCCTTCCGTGCTTAATGGGCCAACTCTTTACATGAAGAGGTCTGTACATCTTCTTAGATGTAGACTCTCCATCTTCTTAAAATAATTGATCACAAAAGCAACCTTTAATGTTGCTGGGTTTCAGTGACCGTAACTCACCTTAAGGGACAGTAAGTAGTTGTGCAGGGCAATTTACAAACAGAGTCCTGCTTCGATGGTGCCGATTGCACTCATTTGCAAAGATTTCCACTCTCCCAGGAGCCAATGGGGCACCTGAAGTGTCACAAACAGTGCGAGAAGAGAGGACGCTGCCCGAAACTGCGAAGCTCTCAACCCGGTGGAGCAGCCTGACATTCTGAGCCTCCCAGTGTCCACTTTGTTCTCACGACCTCTTGCTGCTGAAGGCGGTCTCGTCTTCACATTGTTTACAGCTCGGCGCAGTTGAAAAGTAGAAAGACGCAAAGCTGTTTTCCTCATATCTTCTACTATCAAGTACTGCCAAGTAAAAAAAAAGTTACAATGTGACAGTTTCCGCGACAGTCACGTGGATAAATAAATAAAACTTCTCTGTCAGAACGCGCCTGGCGGCGGACGGCTTGGCTCTGTAGTCCAGAGAGTGGAGGGCTGGGAGAGGGCGACGCGGGGCGGACTTCTATGGGATAGATTGGCGTGTTTGTGTTTACTTAATATCAGTAAAATAACTCTCACACAAATAATAACAATTCGTAAAGACAATATAAAAATGGTGTCCACAAACGAAGTGATTAGGTTCCTGTATTATAGTATGTTCTGTGGTCATACAGAATGTCCATATCGCGTGGTCATGCGTAATTTCCGTTTCATACGTAATTTCCGTTTCAGACGCGAAAAGAATTTTATATAGATAGATTTGTGTAATCTATATGTGTATTTTATCTGAGAATATGACAAGAACTTTGTGCCTGCACTCAGTGAAGAGCACTATACAAAAATAAACTGAATTGGAACTGAATTCAATACAATAATTAAAGAGCATATATGTTCTGCGATTCAATAAATCTATAAATAAGATGTTATATTTCAATCTAATCTTCATACCTATGTTAACAGCTCTACAGTACTAGGGTGTTGTACTGTGTTAGCCATTATGAATGTATGAAAAGTCAAGAAAAATGACACCTTTCATTGGCTAACTAAAAAATTACAATATGCAAGCTTTAAAGGCAACTCAGGTCCCTTCTTCAGGCAAAATGTAATACAGAAACTGGAATTCCCTGTGTTTATACAGACACTAGGACAGATACAGCATTGGAAAACCTTTAAATGAGACATCTTAGATGAAAAAAATTAATAGATTTCTCCAGGCTAAGATTCATTTAGCAAGAGAGTAGAACAATGTATAGTCAAGATCTATTGTGTCTATATAAACACAGGGAACTCCTTGCCTGAAGAAGGGGCCCGAGTTGCCTCTAAAGCTTGCATATTGTAATTTTTTAGTTAGCCAATAAAAGGTGTCACTTTGCTTGACTTAACAGCTCTACAAAATATATGTTTGCCTTCGTTCTAAAAGTATAAAAATTCCCTTGCAGAAGAACTCCATTCCCGTCAGGTATAAGCCAGTGTCGCACTGATGCTCGGACAGGCTCATTTCTCTGATTGCCATCCAGTGGTTCTCTTTGATATGCTCAATGATTTTTTCCTCTGAGGGACTTTATGCTTGAAGGCACACAATTTCATATTTTTAATAACAAATTTAAAAAACTGGTTATATTGGAAATTTAAATGATGAAATTTTTTACCTGCCAGCGGATTTTCATACATTTTTATGAATGAAAAAGGAAGGGTTGTTTCAAATTCAAAAAGGAGGATTTTTTTCAGGTTTTTCATGCACTTCCTGGTTTATGATGTCAGATGCTTAGTTTAAGCTGATTGGCTGAGAATGGCTGACTGTCCTGGAACAATAACTGACTTTTGTATAAACAAGAGAAACCTGACAAGGGGCTGAATGGTGACATCTCTGTTCCTTCAGATGCTTAACCCATCATCTAACACTGTCAAAAACAATACAGGAATCTCCATCTATACACTGAAGTCCACATTGATTTCTTCCTTTACAATAAATTATTTGTCAGCCATTCTTTTACACTCAACATTTGACATGAAATGAGGCTGGCGTGAGTCAATAGATGCAATTACTGTTACAGGTGCTTTAAAATAAAGAATAATAAAGTAGCGGAAAACAAAGTTGAAAAGGAACAGGCACAAAATGAAGTGAGAAAACCATGCAAAGTCAGGGGAGAAAAGCAAAGTTTTTTTGTCAAAACCAACACGATACTGATAATTTAAGTAAAGCTATAAAACAACAGCTTCAAAGTCAGAAACTCCTACCACTAGCGTGGATTTTTTACTCCTAACTACCACTATAGAAAGTTGAGTTTTTTAACAATTCAGATGCAGTCAAGGATTAGGTTATATGAAAACAGAGAAGATTTTGATAATACAACAATTATAAACCACTCCTCTGTTCTGTGTGTTTTCTTGGTATCTTATGGTGGTGCATGGTACCACTGCTCTACTGACAAGCTGTTCTCCGGCTCATGAAAAAGTCATCTGAGATACTTGGAGCCCTGGAATCACTGGATGGAAAGATTCTGCCATTATATTAGACCATCCAGCACAGACTCTAATATAGAATGCCCTGGAGGAGGAGAACAGACACTTGGCCAAGATCTCCAGGACTGTGACTTTGTCTGACTTCCTGGGGTTCCACGGTCAATTATAACAGACAAAGTCAAAGGCACATAGTCTCAGTCTTGGAAACCCAGGCCATCTGCTCGCCCACCCTTTCTGATCATTGTATGTCAGAGTCTGTTCTGGGTTGTCTAATATGATGACAAAATCTTTCCATCCTTTGATTGCAGGGCTCCCAGTAGTCAGGCAAATCAAAAGGTGAATTATTCACATTTTTTTAGAAGCTCTAGTCAGGGTAATCTAGAGATGAATTATTCAAAAGATGAATAAGACCCGGAAAAGGGTGGAGTGCCCTCTCAGGGTTGGTAGTGAGATCTTGCCCCAAGTGGAGGAGTTCAAGTATCTCGGGGTCTTGTTCACGAGTGAGGGAAGAATGGAGCGTGAGATCGACAGGCGGATCGGTGCGGCATCCGCAGTAATGCGGGCGCTGCATCGGTCTGTCGTGGTGAAAAAGGAGCTGAGCCGCAAGGCGAAGCTCTCAATTTACCAGTCGATCTATGTTCCTACCCTCACCTATGGTCATGAACTGTGGGTAGGGACCGAAAGAACGAGATCGCGAATACAAGCGGCTGAAATGAGTTTCCTCCGCAGGGTGTCTGGGCTCTCCCTTAAAGATAGGGTGAGAAGCTCAGTCATCCGGGAGGGGCTCAGAGTAGAGCCGATGCTCCTCCGCATCGAGAGGAGTCAGATGAGGTGGCTCGGGCATCTGATCAGGATGCCTCCTGGACGCCTCCCTGGTGAGGTGTTCCGGGCACGTCTAACTGGGAGGAGGCCCCCAGGGAAGACCCAGGACACGCTGGAGGGACTATGTCTCTCGACTGGCCTGGGAATGCCTTGGGATTCTCCCGGAAGAGCTAGAAGAAGTGGCCGGGGAGGGAAGTCTGGGCATCTCTGCTCAAGCTGCTGCCCCCGCGACCCGACCTCGGATAAGCGGGAGACAATGGATGGATGGATGGATGAATTATTCACATTTTATTAGAAGCTCTAGTCAGGGTATTCTAGAGTAAAGCAGTCTTCAGCCTGGATTTAAACATTTAGACCAAACGGACATCCCAGTGTTGATAATAAAACATTAAGACCATGGGCAGAGTTTGACATTTAAGATTGGGTGCGACCAGACATATCCTAAAAATAATTCTTTGTTTTAGAGTCATTGTTACATATTTACATTGCATCACATGTCAAACACAACAATGTAAATTGTATATAATATAAATTTCAATATGAATTGTACTTTAATTGCATTTAAAGCTTACGAAAAAGTACACAGATATCGTTAATATTTATTTATTCTTTTAAGGTCTACTTATTGTTACTGTGTCAAAATAGCACTTTCTTATTTTTAAACAAGTTAGAAAATGTATACATGGCGTAACTTTTCTGATGCATTCGGGGACTTAGTTACCTGATTTCTGTTTCTGTTATTGATTTGCTTCATCAAAGAGACATATTACATTTTGCTTTGTTTTGTTTTTTAAATATTTTGTTACAATGGAATTTGTGACGTATGATGGAGATTTGTTCAGACAGCCACGCCACTATTTGTCCATGCAGTCATAAGCGCTAGCCCCGCATGAACTGCCATTTTAATCGGTCACATAGACTACTTTTGCTTTTAATATATTTCTTTTGATATTTTGATGAGCTTTGCCCATGGGAAAGGTACTATTTAAATAAAATATATTATTTTTATTATTATTGATTATTACTAAGGATCTATCCAGTCTGTGTGTATAAAAGAGGAACATGCTGAATACAAAAATATACAAGTTGAAATGAACATTACGCATGCGCGTCTGAGGTTTGCCTTCTGGGCTGATCGGACATGAGGGGGCAATGACAGTATCATCTCTTTTACCTCCCAGAGCCCTGAGGAACTGCTCCCTTCTGGCCTCTCCACTATAAAGCTGAGGCAGTCCTGGCAAGAGTCATCTCACTCCGGAGACCGAAGAATGGAGCTCCGACCCAAATACTGACCATGTTAAGAGAACCCTGTATCCTCTTGTTTACTCTCTGTTTGTGCTCTACTTTGTGTGTTATTATTTGATGTGCCGTTGAACACGTGTTCATTTGGGACATTTAAAAAAATATTAAAAGTGGAAACTTGGTTGGTGCCCCAACATTTCCTCCATGACCGTTGTGTTCCCTCGGTTGATGATACCACTCTCAAGCTAAATCTGAAACAGTAAACTTATTTGTAATTGAAATCGTACAGAATGTTTCTTTGTCTGTTTAAAGACAAGACAAATTGAAAGAGTTACTTTTGGCAGGATGGATTACTCATTGGTGCATCTATCCATTTTTTAAACCCACTTATTCCTTTTACTGCAAGGCAGGAGTGCTACCACTACATCTCCATGCCTCATATTTGTTGATTACTAACACGTTTCCATTAAATGTGGCCCCAAAAAATTAACAAATAAAATACCTTTAATTTGAGACTTAATTTAGTAACATGTTGAATTAGCAGGCCCTCCTGGCCACCTCTGCTCAAAGATTCAGACAATTAAAGAATAGTGGAACTTATTACTCTTATTAGTTACATTACAATCTATATATTCTTGCATTTTGAACTCCATAGTCCCACACATTGACCATACCCTCTTAGCATCTCAGAGTTTCTTTCTTAAGCATACTCATTTTCAGAACAAAGAATTTAAAACTGTGATTAGACAATTGATTCAGAAGATATTGTGCAGGATCTCCTGAATCATCAATGCCTTGAACAATACAATTCCCATCAGATAACCAGTAATTTCATATACATGATATCAAGCAATATCAAATGCTACCATTCCCAGATCTGCAGATGATGATCCTTATTCTTTGTAGAAGAATATCTGAATTTATATTTTAAATAAGCTCAAAAGCGTATGAGCCTGGGGATTTCATTTTGTACCTTTGTACACCACATTCCTTCATTTATATTCCACAGAGTCATCAACCGTCTCCATTTATTTCTGAAGATAATCAATGCACTGTTGCATTCCTTCTGTTTTGTAATATTATTCTTGATTGCTTTGTAAAGCACTTTGTGATCAGGCTTGAATGTGTGACATGTGCCTTAAATAAAAGATGGATTGATTGATTCATGATGAATCTCTGCACAACTATAATTTTTTTATTGACCCACACCAGCAGCACATTTCGTAAATTAAGATTACAGTAGTGTGTGCATAATGAGTATTGCCAAAGTAAATGTTTACTGTTATCAACATTTTAATATAAAATAATTTAAAATAAAGTTTTTTTGAAAGATACAGATTAAAAACATTATTTTAGCTTTGATTTTCAGTGCATGATGATTAGGTTTGAAACCTGTTAATGATTCACAAAATGAAATGATTTGCTCAGAATATCCTCTTACATTATGCATATTCCTGTTTTTCAAGCCTATATTGTGCCCAAAATAATCAAATGCTCAACTTTACAATAAAGCTTTTCATATGCAGAGGTATTTATATTTTTTTGGTTTGTAAATAACATGCTGAAAAGGATTTTAGCCCAATAAAGCAGATGAAAGATGGGCAAGGTGTGGTCTTGAGTGAACATGATAGGATCAAGAATAGATGGAAAAGGTATTTTGAAAAGCTACTGAAAGAAGAAAATCCAAGGGTAGTATCTGAGGATGGAGTCCCAAATGAAGGGCTAATACCAAGAATAATCAGGGAGGAAGTAAAGGAGGCACTAAAAAGAATGAAAAATGGAAAGACAAAAGGAGCAGAAGAAATACCAGAAGAAGTTTAAAAGAGTTTAGGAGAAGAGGGAGTAGATGAGTTGTGGGATCTAATGCAGGAGATCTATGAACAGGAGAGAATGCCAGAGGAGTGGAGGAATAGTGTGATTGAACCCTTTTGTAAGGAGAAGGGTGATATTCAAGAATTTGGTAACTATGAAGGGATACAACTAATGAAACACAATGAAAATTTGGGAAAGGTTTATCGAGAGAAGGCTTATGGAGGCGACCACAATAAGGGAGGAGCAGTTTGGTTTTGTGCCAGGGAGAGGAAAAACTGATGCAGTCTTTACACTGAGACAGCTCATAGAGAAGCATCAAGAAAAACAGAAAGGTATGAATATGGTATTTATTGATTTGAAGAAGGCTTATGCTAGAGTGCCATGCCAAAAGTCTGGAGGTACATGAAAGAGAGAGGAGGTTCAAAGATTTGTTTGAGGATTGTCCAGGATATGAAGTGAGCACTCGAGTTAAAAGCAGTGTTAGGGTAAGAGACAAGATCCTGGTTAGAGGAAGTCTTCAGGGATCTTCTTTAAGATCTGACCCTTTTGATTTGGTTAAGAATGTATTGAGTCTTGGGATAAAAGACCCATCCCCTGGTGCAGACTTTTTGCGGATGGCATTGTGTCATGTAGCACCAGAAAATAGGTAGTGGAGAAGAAGATGGAAGAGTGGATAAGTGCTTTGGAAGATAGAGGATTGAAGATAAATAAGAAGCAGACAAACAGTATATGAGGTTTAATGATGATGAGGATTCAGAAGTTAGCTTGCAGGGAGAGTTATTGAAAAGAGTGGATAGGTTTAAATATCTAGGATTAGTGGTCGCCCAAGATGGAAAATTTCATGGAGAGATAACCCACAGAGTGCAGTGTGGATGGAACAATTTGAAGATGTTATCAGGAGTATTGTGTGATCGAAGAATTAAGGTGAAGGTTAAAAGTAAGGTTTTTAAGAACACCAATGATGTATGGAGCTGAGATGTGGGCAGTAAAGAGAGAGCAGAAGAAGAAGTTAGTTGTGGCAGAAATGTGAATGTTGAGATGGATGTGTGGAGTTAAAAAATGGACAGAATAAGAAATGAGATCATCAGATGTACAACAGAAGTTGAAGAGATATCTAAGAAAAGTATAAGAAAGTAGGCTGAAGTGGTAAGGACATATTGAGGAGGGCAGTCAATGAATATAGGTGCAAATAAGTGATAGGAATTGAAGGGGCAGAGAAAGTGAGGGAGGCTGAGGTGGATGGATAAAGTAACAGAAGACATGAAGGAAAAGGGCCTGACTGGGAGGAGGTGCAGGACTGAGCAGTTTGGAGAAGGTTGACCAAGCACATCAACCCACATAGAAGTGGGAAAAGGTGTAGATAATATAACACTCTGATCTTCTATGCTGCTCCCATGACCATTTTTCTTTGGCTTGCCCTACCTGTACACTCATGCCATCAAGAACACCTCACACTGCTAATTTGGAGTTAGAGATAACACTCAGTTTTGTCAACTCTGAGTGGAGGATCTTCTTAAGGCTCGCCAGGATACACATATCCAGGACAATGTATTTAAGCAGAGGAGTGGGTGCCGTACATTCTGCCCTTTCAGTAATTGATCATCTCTCTGTCTCTCTCAGTCATTCGCTCACTCAGTCTCACACACACACACTCTGAAAATCTGTTCAGGATGGCTCTGCCCATTCTGACAGAATCTTTCTCCAAAGTCTGTGTGGCCATAACAGAATTTTTATAAGAAAAATTCAATGAAGAATCCACAAAAATGCTCAACATATTTTTACATTTGAACAGGAACAGTTTCAATGATTTTTGCAGAATTAATGTTTAAGCAGATATGTATTTAATTTAGAGACTAAATGCTTGCACATTGACAAACACGTATTGTCTATGATGGGCTGGCACACCCCTCCATGGTTGATTCCTGCCTTGTGGCTGGTATTGTAGAGTTGGCTAAATGTTTAAGTGGCTGGTTAAGCCTACTTTCACTACTATAATCTTCACAGGGTGCAGGCATTACAAGACTGGAATCAACACAGGTGCTCCTGTAGGATGTGTGCTCTCCCCACTGCTCTTTTCCATTTATGCTAACGGCTCTTCCTTGTCTTGCCACCCTTTCCAGTGTTTGTTCCTGCCTTGCACCCTACACTATCTGGAACAGGTTCCAGCCAAACCCACCTGACCCTGGTCTGGATTAAATGGGTTAGACAATGACGTGACTTTTCTCTCAGATATTCAAATGACATAACCGTCATTAGCTTCATCAAGAATGGTGATAGATCTGCATACAAATGGGAGGTTGAGCAAGTTGCCCTTTGGTGCGACAAGAACAATCTGGAGCTAAACACGACAAAAAAATAAAAAGTAGAGAAGATAGTTGACTTTATGGTGAGAAGAGAAAATATTGGGAGACCTCTCCTAATGTGTCAGTTGTGGAGACCTTCTCGCTTCTGGGAACCATACTATCACAGGACTGGAAATGGAAGACCAATATGCAATTGATTACATTATTAAAAAGGCATAGCACTGAATTTACCGTCATAGAAAAAAACTTTTCTCTATCTTCAAAGAAGGCAGTCATAGAGTCCGGATGAGAATGCAAAACAATTCTTCATTTGCACAGAGTTATGCACAAATGTCTCAGTTCATGAAGTGAGCAATCGGTTTAACAATTCATTTGCTTTTTTTCTAATTACATCACCTTATCTAATACATCACATCTTCTGACTCTTAAAATGCAGAACTTTATCATCTCCCTTAATCAACTAAAGCCACCAGTAATTTCTGACTCATGTCGATTCTCCTATTGATCTTAGCACCACTTCATGGGGAGGAGGTGTTTGGACTTTCTCATCACTTTATCCACACTTTCTAGAGGAGCGTTTGTTACTCGTCTAACACATTCTAACCTATGAAAAATTATGTTGATGGATCTCTAAGATGACGCTTGCAGCTTTAAGTTACATTTAGTTAACCCTTGAATTACATTCAATCCTTTTCCTTATGTTTAATAATTCATTCTGTTGTTGCTTACACTCTCTGGGATGACTCATTTTGTTAAACTTCTGTTTTTCAGGATAGCACCTGGCACCCCAGGATCCCTAAATCAGATGAGGGCTTTGAAAATTTCTGAAGTGGGTTACTGGAATGACAACATTGTTTGATCAGGAGATGTTTGTTGAATCATTATGCATTGCAGAACCCAATCATACCTGAAGAATGGGAAGTGAAATGTTGTATACACTGACACTGACACCAACACTATTTTCTGTGCTATGTTTAAGGAATATTAAGGCTGTTCTCTATTTTATCTTCAATGAAAAGGAAAGACTTCCTTAAGAGCACAGATGTCAAGAGCCATCTGGGTGGAATACCCATGATAACTGCATTCATTCACTGGTGTAGAACAGGCTGTCATTATCCGTTTTGCCAGGCTAGAAACAAAGCCCTGGCTTAGCAAATTGTTGCCAATCACTCTGATCACTAGCTAAATGTCTCAGTTTGCCTGACTGAGCCTCCCTTTGTAATGTAGTCTTATCAGATAAGATGATTAATACCAGACCATGTAACAGACAGGAACATATCTGTCTAAGGCACAAAACAGATTCAAGTTCTGAACAAAGGACTGTAAATCCACGATGAGTTGATGGGCAGAACTTTGCACCAGTGGTCATCCAAATGATTGGGCTTATGTGCACCAAAACATCCAATGACACAACCTCTACTCCACCCAATAAAACCATTGTAACGTTCTAACTTATTGCTCTTCTCTTACTACGCTACAGGTTGACCTGGCCATAATTTGGCTGCTCGTAGCCAGAACTCATAGCTTATAGGGTGTGGCTGCAACAGAGGTTGATGGAATCCTTTTATTCCAGAGGGCAACAGTGCTGGGCTGAAAAGGTGGAATACTTATCATTGTTGAAAGACAGTGAGGATGGGAACAAGAGAGAAAGAGGCCATATGTAAACCACGCGTTCACCTTGCTAAAGATGGTCACTGACTGATCACCAGTTGTCTTAGCAGGCTTAACTTGGCTAGCATCTGAGAGCACTTTGTGTAAAACCCTTGAAGAGAAAACTGCAGTACCACCTGCAACCACAAGGTGCGACCAAAGGCAAAGAAGGAGACCTCCTGAGCAAAGTAAAGAGAGTGCGCTGAAAAAATCATTCCACGTGTCTCGAGAAAGCCGGCCAGGAAAGGAAACCAAGCATCACTCACCTCAAACCATAAGTATGCTTTGATTCAGAGAACTATTAACTGTAATTTAATAGATAGGTCAAAGCCAGCCAATGTACTATAGTATTGGTGGTAACCGTAACTAAAGATAATAATCTTGTGAAGGATAAGTTCGGGCTATTATAAGTTTCTCACCTTAAATCCAAAAGGTAAGGGCAGAGTAGCACCTCACTCACACATGCACTCACACACGCATGCATGCACACACGCGCACACACACTGAGATAGTGAGCTCGGTGTGATCAGGGTTGGTCCCTGAGCCAGGGCAAATGCTAACTGCTGTGAGCTAATGAATGCCACATGCCGGCAACAGAAACTTCATAATCAGCCTGAGAACTTATCCATCTTAAACTTGTGGACTGAAAAATCATAATTCATGATTCAGAAGTCGTATGTCTTTTCCTGTAAGGGAGGAAAGTTCTGTCTAAGCCAAGAAATAGAGTTGACAAGTTATGTTCCCTTATCTATAAGAGAGAAAAATTTAAACTAAGCTTTTGTAATTTTATGTTTTGTGTAGTTGTAGGTATGATGTAGAAGAAGGGGCCTGAGTTGCCTCGAAAGCTTGCATATCGTTAATCTTTTTAGTTAGCCAATAAAAGGTGTAATTTTGCTTGGCTTTTCTCTACATATTTGCATAAGTCCATGTTCTATTATCCATAAATTATAAATAAACTGTATTATTTTGCTTATTTCAACACGCGTGTCTGGGATATTTGTGAAAGTGCAAAAATGTAGTCAAACCTTGTTCATAAATGATACAGATCTCTTCATAATCCTGCCATCCTGGCCAGAGCGTTAAACAGAGATTCTACACCCCATCACCTCCATTAACCTCCTTAGCGTTAGACCTGGGAAGCTGTATAGATGTGTCTTGCATAAGCGTTTGACCAGAGGATTACTTGGGTTGTAAAAGTGCCAACAGCGTTAATGCCGAACGTTGCCTGGAAAACAATGTAGGCGTGTGTTGCGCAAGCGACAAGCCCAAGTGTTAATTAACCAGGCAACGGTGCAGACACATCTTCTTCTAGCCTCATTATGGCATCTCGTAAGAAACATTTTTTGGCAATACAGGTGTTGCACGCTCTTGACCGTGATACGAGCAATGACGACAAAGTGAATCTGTCTTCAGGCAGTGAAATTGAAAGTGATTCTGATTAATCTGAAAGTGACGCTCATGTGTAGTGTGCTGTTCAAAAGATGAGCAGTCTGGAAAGAGAATCTGCAAGGAATCACGCTACTATTGTGACGCTGGATTGTGTATTTATTTCACTGTGCTTCAAGATATCCCACGCAAACAACACATTTTGACAGTATATATATTATTATTATTATTATACTTTCTACACTTCTGACTTTGTATTTTTAGCTTGTTACACATTTTACAGTAGAAAGATGAGATTTAATAAATGTGTCATTTTTCAAGTCAAAAAAAGTAACGCTTTTTACATGTTTAAAAAAAATGTTATGCTAAGGAGGTTAATTTGCTGTCCCAGGGTGGGTTTCTTACTGATTATTAATAATCAAAATACTACAATAATTTGGCATCCCTGTGTGGGCAGCTTATTGATTATTAATCATCAAAAATCCTACACCGAGGCCCATGGTAATGGCATTTGGATATGAATTTGGGGAGAAAAAA
Organism: Erpetoichthys calabaricus; assembly: GCF_900747795.2. Classification (NCBI taxonomy): domain Eukaryota; kingdom Metazoa; phylum Chordata; class Cladistia; order Polypteriformes; family Polypteridae; genus Erpetoichthys; species Erpetoichthys calabaricus. The sequence continues at coordinate 23,616,926 of NC_041399.2, forward strand.
ATATGAGACTCTAAAATATTTAAGACATAGTTTGCTAAAATTTGTTTGTGTGAAAAAAACAATATTAAAAGAAAGCATAGTTCAAAATTCCTATATATATTTTGCAATTACATCCAATAAAACAGAATTCATCTGAGAAAGAAAATTGAAACTAATTGTGCTGCAGTGAGTGGAATGATTTTGAGTTTGTATTCTTTCTTAAAAGCCTGCTCAGAAATGCACTACTAAAGATAAGAAATCAATATTCCCTTACATTCTTTAATATTGACCTAGAGCCTATCAGTGAATAGACAATGTCATCAAGATGAGGATTATTTTTACCCTTTACTGCAGTAACAAAAAACTGAATGCACTCAAAAATATCCTACATGAATAAAAAAAAAATATTTTAGCAGCAAAGTTACAAACCCTTAGACTCATTAAAAGCCATTATGGAAAGAGTTTTCACTTAATATTGGTTTACATTTATTACCGCAAGTGGGGAGTGTTCTATATGTGAATTCCTGCTGACTAAAGCAAATTCACTCATTTACATCAAATGATTTTGTGTAACGTATTATAAGATAATAAGCACAGTAAAGTTGATGAGTGGGTCAGCTCCAGGGTTCAAATCCGAGCTGGGTAACTGTAGTGTTTAGTTAGCATATTATTCCCTGATGCTGTTAGGATTTTAATCAGCTTATCCATTTTCCTCCCACATTCTAAAGATATGCATGTTAGATTTAATTGCTGAACATTAATTAGCTCAGTCGTGGGTATTCCTTGTGATGATTAGTCATGTTGTTAAATAGTTTCTGATTTCCTGTGCACCCATAATGAGGAATGTCTACTCAAACAATGGATAAGTGGATACTGACATGATATAACAAACTCAGATTCACCCTGGCCTATTCTATGTTGAAGGGGAAGGTATGAAAAAATGGTGCTGTCGTGATAGTAGGGAGTCCCAAACATTAAACAGCTCCAAAGCACTTCCAATAATACCCACTAAAAGGGAATATTGAATCCTGGCTAGTAATAAGGGCAAGCACAAAATCTTTATAAAATAAAATGATTTATTATCTTCACAAATAAGTATTCAAATCACAATGAAGCTCCCTGGAGCACAAAGGCAAAACCGAATTGCCTGAAACACAAAGGCAATCCATATCAAACAAGTCCCAATGTGTTTAAAGAGCTACTGTAAAAAGCCAAATTTCCTCCTGGGGACAAATAAAGTTCAACGTATCTATCTATCTATCTATCTATCTATCTATCTATCTATCTATCTATCTATCTATCTATCTATCTATCTATCTATCTATCTATCTATCTATCTGTCTAATATGAATTTGAACCGCCACAAGAGTTAAATGGTCTAAGGCATAGAGAGAATATTGTATTTTATATAGTGCCATTAGCAGTGTGCTCCATCACAAGGTACCTTACAGGGCGAGCAAGGTTATAACTTAGATAGATAGATAGATAGATAGATAGTGTGGCAAGTGGCTGGGGGTGGCACCCAGCCGGGATGCCCAGAAGGACCAGAGGAGGGGTTATGCCTCCTCCAGACCATGAGGGGGCGACCGCCCTGGTGGCTTTGGGGACTACAGGAACTGAGCTTGGAAGCTCAACCCTATAGGGGCCCGTTGTCACCGTCAGGGGGCGCCCCAATGCCTGGAGAGCCCTGGTCCTCAGCACTTCCACCACACCGGGAAGTGCTGGCAGGAAGACAACCAGGGAACCTCAGAGTGCTTCCGGGTGTGCAGCCGGTATTTCCGCACACACTGGGGAGTCCCGGTGGACGATTATCGGGAGGCACCTGGAGCACATCCGGGTGATTATAAAAGGGGCTGCCTCCCTCCATTCGATGGCTGGAGTAGGGAGGACAAGAGACAAAGTCTAGGAGGAGAGGAGTGGAGGTGGACCTGAGAAAGAGAGGTATTGTGAGGCCTGGACTTTCGGGGAGTTTTGGGGGTTGTGTGGCACTTGTAAATAATAATAATGTGTAATAGTAATGAGGGCAATCCCAAAAGTAAGGTCTCCAAAGCGGTGGGGACGTAGAGAAACTGTTCGTATGGCTGTTGGCCACACTGTTGTAATTGGTGCTTCCTCCACTCCCAAACAAGCATGTGCGGCTTCGCAGGGATGCTCAATCATGGCTTGGCAGCCCTTGAAAATGGAGCTCCCGTTGAACGCTACCGCCAAGTGCAAAGTTCACGCAGGAGACCGTCAATTTCCGTCGAGACAGTTGCGAAGGTTGAGGAAAACATGTGTAAAGATCAGCGGTTGGAACTTCATCACCCACCCACCCTATAGTCTAGACTTGGCACCCAGTGACTACCACCTGTTCCCTAAGTTGAAAGAACATTTGTCCGGAAGGCAATTCTGCTCCGACGAAGAGGTGAAAGATGAGGTTCAACGCTTCCTGAAGGATATGGCGGCAAGCTGGTATGACATGGGCATTCAAAAACTACCACAGCATCTACAAAAATGCATCGACCGAAATGGCGATTATGTAGAAAAACAAATTAAGTCTTTTACCTTTAAAATGATGTAAACATTATAGAAAATAAACGGTTGTTTGTATTTCTAAAAAAATAGGAGACCTTACTTTTGGGATTGCCCTCGTATAATAAACGTGTGCTGGGTGAACCATCAGTGTCCACCTGTCTGTGTCCGGGCCAGTTACCACGATAGATAGATAGATAGATAGATAGATAGATAGATAGATAGATAGATAGATAGATAGATAGATAGATAGATAGATAGATAGATAGATAGATAGATAGATAGATAGATAGCAAAAAAAAGAAAAGTTCTTGTTAAGAAAAGTTCTGTTCAAAGCTTAAATCTTGTTACATTTCAAATCGTTACTAATCACTTCAAAATGCTTCTGAACCATTTCAAAACAACGGTCAGAAAACTGTATGCCTACCCCAATTCTAATTTGAAAATGGGTCTTTTAAGTTCCTGTGCACTGGGACCTGTTCTAAACAACAACTGACTCAATTATCACACTGTCTCTCAGTTATAGCAAGAAAATTCTTTCTCTTGCTAAATTATAGGGGGAAAAGGTTATACCATTGTCTATGACTATAGAAGAAATTTATATTCTATTCAAATTAAGTAAACACTAATATGAATTTATCTTTCTAAGATTGGCTCTTACATCACGTGTGTAAGAAGTATATCAGTTAAAAATACTTGAGTAAAAAATATCTGCTTTAAAAAGTACTCAAGTACCAAAGTAAATGTACATTTTATAATAATGAGAAGGTGTAAGTGTTTGTCTAGGGAACACAATAGAATACATTTTATTTTAACACAACACTCATGCAATATTTCTGCTACAGAAATGCACTACAGAATAATGAATCATGAAAATGTAATCCTGCATTTGATCAGTACAAAACTGCAGTCAGTGTCAAAGTGAGAGCCTGGAGTGTGGTGTTAGTGAATGTGGATGTGATTTACGCTGTGCCTCCCCTACCGGAATACCCGGCAGCATTACACAAGGGGCCCCTAAACCAGACAGAAGAAAAACAAAGTAAAATTTAAAAACTTGAATAGATATGCAATAAAAAAATTTGTGAAAATCAACACCGATTGGAGTTGTTAAACTTCACTAAAATAAAAATTTCAGAAAGGCAATTATAACATCAAACTGTAATACAATAATTTCAGAATTGTAATTTATCTTTTAAGAAGAATTCTCTTAATAAAGAGAATAGTTTGGTACCCAATTTTATCTTTAAATTGCCCTCGCAAGCACACATGTAAACTATAAAGTTAAACACTGTTTTTTGACAAGTAGAGGAATGGCTAATTAGATGATTTTGTGTGTTGTATTTACTTTATTTCTTGAGTACCCGTTGCACGCCCAACCTATCTGAAAGGGGGTGTTGAAGTACTGAAGTATTAACCTCAATTTTAGTATAAATCAGTATAAATCTTAAACTCTTAATCCAGTATATTTTGTACTTGTTATTAGCTGATTCTGTAATAGCAGGTGCACAGCATTGACCTTTGAGACAGCAATTGATAAAGAACTGCACAAACGAGCAATACTAGAAAGGGAAATTAAACAGATGTGGTGAAACCTGCTTGCTTGATGTGCAATGGACTATGTTAGAATCATGCCACTGTGGTTCTGTGTGAGGGTGAAGAGCATATAAAATAGATGGTACTCCGAGAAAAGATCAGGCCCACCTCGGTATATGCTGTTCTGTCCACTGGGTCTCTAATTCTGCATGTAGAATTGTAAATAAATCCTTGATTCTGTGAGTTAAATTATTAAGCCTGTTGTTTTTCTTCCACATGGTCTGTTACTAAATAGCCTTTCCCAACGTTTCTTCCATTTTGGCTGACCCCTCACACACAGCACATAGGCCCCTGAGCTCCTGCCATCTAGCAGATGGTATTGCAGCATTCGAGCCCCATCATCCAGACTCTGTTACAGCCTCTTCTCCCGTGCTGTCCGATTCCTTAATGGCTTAGCATAACCCAATACTTGCTGTTGAACTGTGAACTCTTTAACACTATTTATATCTTTGAAAACTGTCTAAATCAAATGCACACATTGCACTTCATGAGTGGTAAACAGTCACTACATTCCAGATGTACATTTGGTATCTAGTTACAGTATATTGCACTTTTTTAACAAAATAATGTTGCTACTCTTAAGCCTTTACTCTATAGTTATAACTGATCTCATTTTCCTACTGTTGTCGTGTCATTTTACTGTCTTGTCTGTTTGCACTGAATTTTTTATTTGCAATAAATTATGCACATTGTCTTGTTGCACTACAACTTGTACATTTGTACTCTGGCCCTGAATACATGCAATTTCTTCTAAACCCGGATTTTGTATTTGGGTGGGATCACAATAAAGTAACTTGAACCTGAACATGATGTAGCTGTACCAAAGCTGCATCACCACAGCACTGGACACTAGACAAACCTTTCTTACTGTATTTACGTTAGTATTTACATGTTTCTGTTAATAATAACATTTTTCTTGGTCCTCCTATGCCAGGTGGCACACTGGACACCAAGTAACTGCCATCAAGTCAGTTCAGCAACAGTAGTTCGGCTTCTTCTGATGCCAAGTTGAGGTCTTCGAGAAAGGTGCACCACCATCTTTGCCTTGGTTGACCTTGCTTCCGTTTCCCATGCACTGGTGTTCACAACATTTCTAGGGACATGTGTAGAATGTGGCCCACAAACAAAAAAAAAAACAGAATTTAGTAACAATTTCAGCTAGAGGACAAGTGGCAGTTCAACAATATACTTCTTCAATTCTAACTTGGTCAAGATATGCGATTTGAAGGATTCATAGAAGGTACTGTTGCTGAAATACGTACAGGTGTTTCGCGATGGTTCTGTGATAGTGGTAGGTATTACAATTGAGTGCAGAAGGTAAATTTTAGCTGGTAGGGTGATACTGCTGGATTTCCAGATAGGCCCCAAGTGGTGCATAACAGTCACAGCCTACCCAGTCATACATAGGGTTTCTTGGTTGAACCCACTGCCTGTCACCACAATGCTACCAAGGTAGGTGAAGTGATCAACTTCCTCAAGGAGCTGTTGACCGACATAGATGGGGGATATGACGTTGGAGTACCCTACATGTAGAATCTTGCTTTCCAACGCAACGCAACTTTTGCTGCCTCATACTCCAACACTGCTGTGTACACACTGAGTGCTCACACTCCGAGCAAGGTGATAATGTTGGCGAAGTCCAAGTCCGCATGCCTCAGCCCATCCTTATCACAGCAGGCCAAAGTAACCATGACAAAGAAAACATCACATGGTGAGGTCTATGACCAGGAGGAATAGCTCACACCCTTGGGGCACACCTGTATCGATCTATGAAAACTTGGAGATACCTTGGAGAAACTTAACAATAAGGAGATTAAATAGTTGCTGATTACAGTGCATCTTCCATGTGTTCTCATATTTTATGTTTCTGAAAATGTAATAAAACTTTGGTTGTTTTAATATGATTCCTGCGTGTTTTTGACTTTCTGCAAACCGTGTGGAATAATTTCACCTGTACTCTATAGGTGTGGTGGGCGGAGTGGTGGCTCTGAGGCTAGGCATCTGCAGCGACAATTGGAAGGTTGCCGGTTCAAATCCTACAAATGCCAGAAGGGACTCTACTCTGTTGGGCCCTTGTGCATGGCCCTTTACCTGGAATTGCTCCATCCTCGGTATGACGTTAACCTGCATCCAGCACTGCCAGCAGGTCGTCCAACTTGTGGGTAAAACTCTGGGGTTGGTGACAAGATTGGCACTCCAGCCGCTGTAACAAACCTCACACTGTTCCAGTGTGCTGCTGAGGTGTGACCCGTTGCGTGGCTGCACTCAGGTACCAAACCGAGTGGTTCGTGGTGTGGTGGGTGCAGCAACACACTGTAATCAGCACATGCTCCCAACATAATAGACGAGGTCTTTCAGCTTCATCATACTAACATAAGCAATAGTTCACTATATTTATAATGTGCTTTTAATAGTTGGTCTAGATTTACGGTTTGCTTCCAGACCCTCCACTTTGAAATTTCTGCCTTGTAATTAAGGCATACAAAAAACAGTTATAATGGCACTCGAAGAAGACACAGAGTCAGAGACACAAGACGTAGCATGTAGCAACTGATTGCAAAAATATAAAATCAGCAGACCCTGATTGCCATCAGGGCCAGAATTACAAAATGCTGTAAATTACTTTACCATGTTTTCTGGAAAATAACAATGTAAGTATATGCTAATGGCACAGAAGCAGTCCTCTCCAATTCATTATGTATTTAGGCAAAGGTTTTAAATTTGGCCTACAAATTGCCCTGAAGTTCTGTATACTTAAGCATTTTCTCTTAATTGATTTATTGGTGGTTAAGAAAAGCTTCAGGGAAAGTAAATGAGAAACTCATTTTATTCCATTTCTGCAAAGCTTTCACATTGCTGCAAGTACACATCTAGATTTTAACTTGTTCTCTGTAAACGATCTGCCTTTGCTAATAAAAAGCTTCAATTTAAGACAAAATGAGAACGTGGCAACAATAAAAAATATGATGTTAAATCTAATTCATTACAGTTTAGGAGCTGTGATATTTTATCATACTTATTCACAAACTCCCACCCATATGCTGCATCCTGGATGCTTATTAAATGGCTTTGCTATTGCTTTATCACCAGTAGTTTGGTTTAACTCAGTGTTATTGCTTTTTGTTGTTAAAGGATCTGTGGGGGGCACAAATGCCATCAAAAGTAATTGCCAGTTGGGAGCACCTATAAATGATGCCTCGGATATCCCATAGGTTTAATATGTACTCCTCGAGCATCAGGTAATTAATTACAACGCTGTAACATTATGCAGCTCATTACCGTAAGGCCTGCTATTATATGTTTTCAAGTCCTGGGAACAAAGACCAGTTAGAAGCAAGTTTTTGCCAAGAAAACCACTGCTGAGTTTATTGATTGACTTTTAGAACTCTGTTGTGGTTTGCGTGACTGAATTAGAGGATTACACGGTCAATCTGCGCACTAAAGAAGGTATCACATTGTATATAAATACTGTATCAGCTTAAGACCGTTTAAAATGTCAGGGCATTTACTATATGTTGTTTACTGAAATCTCCTGAATCAGTGCAATTTAGCAACTGCAGTGATAGGAACCTGAGCTCTATGGCATTAACTGCTGCTTACGAAAGTAATGACAGGGAAATATGTAGAAAAGTGCAAATAGTCAGGGGGCATGGTGAACTCATTAGTAAAAGTTAAATGGTGATAGAGTAGCTCGAGAATGGATGCTGAGCTGGTTTTCGTACTCATAGCCAAAGCCCACAATGCTAGCATTCAAGCCCAGGTTGCGACATACTTTTTGAGATGACTTACATAGAGGACAATCCACTTTGTATTGTACATTAATATGTGGAAGTTGTAAAGGAGTATGAGGAGGAGAACATTTTAAGCATGAACATTCCAGTGAGGCCTGATTTGAATTTCCTATATACAGTAGACTCAGAAAGTATTCAGACTGATTGTGATTTCCAGTTCATAGCCATAGCCATACTAACTGGCATCTCCTTTCACACTAACCGTTCAAGCCCAGGTTACAACATGCGTTTTGAAATGTCATACATTGACGAAAATTCACTTGGTAATGTACATCAATAGAAGTACAGTATGTGGAGGATGTACAGGAGTATGTGGAGAAGCACACAGACATGTCACTTACATTGAGTGGTGTTTTAACCATGAGCATTCCATTGGGGCCATACCAGAATTTTTTAGATTCAATAGACTCAGAAAGTATTTAGGCTGATTATGATTTCCTGTTCATAGCCATAGTCATACTAACTGGCATCTCCTTTCACACTAGCTCTTCAAGCCCAGGTTATGACATACGTTTTGAGATGTCATACACGGTGGACAACTCACTTGGTAATGTACTGTACATCAATATGCATAGGTTGTACAGGAGTATGTGGAGAAGCGCATGGACATGTTACTTACGCTGTGTGGCATTTTAATCATGAACGTTCCAGTGAGGCCTGACCAGAATTTCTCATATACAGTACAGTATATTCTGACAGTATTCAGACCTATTATAATTTCATTATCATAGCCATAGCCATATTAACTGGCATCACCTTTCATGCTAGTTGTTCAAGCCCAGGTTACAACATACTTTTTGAGATGACATATACTGAGGATAATTGACTTTGTAATGTATATTAATATGTTGAGGTTGTACAATGATATGTGGAGGAGCATGTGGACAAATGGACATGTCACTTACACTGTGTGGTATTGTAAGCATAACCATTCCAATGGGGTCATACCAGAATGCTTTAGATACAGTAGACTCAAAAAATATTTAGACTAATTATGATTTCCTGTTCATAGCCATAGCCATATTAACTGGCATCTCCTTTCATGCTAGTTGTTCAAGCCCAGGTTACGACATACTTTTTGAGATGTCATACACTGAGGACAATTCACATGGTAATGTACATTAATAGAAGTACAAGTATGTGGAGATTGTACAGGAGTATGTGGAAGAGCACACATACATGTCACTTACGCTGAGTGGTGTTTTAAGCATGAGCATTCCAGTTAGGCCTGACCAAAATTTCTTAGATACGGTAGACTCTGAAAGTATTTAGACTGATTATGATTCCCTGTTCATAGCTATTGCCATATTAACTGCCATCTCCTTTCACACTAGCCATTCAAGCCCAGGTTACGACATGTGTTTTGAAATGTCATACATTGATGAAAATTCACTTGGTAATGTACATTAATAGAAGTACAAGTATGTGGAGGTTGTACAGGAGTATGTGGAGGAGCACACATACATGTCACTTACGCTGAGTGGTGTTTTAAGCATGAGCATTCCAGTTAGGCCTGACCAAAATTTCTTAGATACGGTAGACTCTGAAAGTATTTAGACTGATTATGATTCCCTGTTCATAGCTATTGCCATATTAACTGCCATCTCCTTTCACACTAGCCATTCAAGCCCAGGTTACGACATGTGTTTTGAAATGTCATACATTGATGAAAATTCACTTGGTAATGTACATTAATAGAAGTACAAGTATGTGGAGGTTGTACAGGAGTATGTGGAGGAGCACACAGACATGTCACTTACACTGAGTGGTGTTTTAAGCATGAGCATTCCAGTGGGGCGATACCAGAATGCCTTAGATACAGTAGACTCAGAAAGTATTTAGACTAATTATGATTTCCTGTTCATAGCCATAACCATATTAACTGACATCTCCTTTCACACTAACCATTCAAGCCCAGGTTATGACATGCGTTTTGAAATGTCTCACACTGAGGACAATTCACTTGGTAATGTAAATTAATACAAGTATGTGGAGGTTGTACAGGAGTATGTGGAGTAGCACACAGACAAGTCACTTACACTGAGTGGTGTTTTAAGCAGGAACATTCCAGTGGGGCCATACCAAAATTTCTTACATACAGTAGACTCAGAAAGTATTTAGACTAATTATGATTTCCTTTTCATAGCCATATTAACTAGCATCTCCTTTCATGCTAGTTGTTCAAGCCCAGGTTATGACATACTTTTTGAGATGACATTCACTGAGAACAGTTCACTTTGTAATGTACATTATTTTGCATAATTTGCACAGGAGTATGTGGAGCATGGTCGTCATAGAGGGGGAAAAAGGGTAATGATTACCCAGAGCCCACTGGGTGGGGAGGCCCTCGAAGCCTGGAATAAATAGTACATCTGACAGACATCGATCGAGAGGAAGGGGGCCACAGAGACGCCCCAGAGTTCCCTTCTACACTCCTGTGTGGAGGAGCACACTGACATATCACTTATGTTTAGTGGCATAAATTCAACCCCCACCCAAGAGAGTGGCATTCTAACCATGAACATTCCACTGGGGCCATACCAGACTTTTTTATACACTGTAGACTGAGAAACTATTTAAACTGATTATGATTTCACGTTCATAGCCATAGCCATATTAACTAATACCTCCTTTCATGCCAGCAGTTCAGGCTCAGGTCATGATATACCTTTTAGGATGACCTACACGGAGGACAATTCACTTGGTAATGTACATCAATATGATTGTACAGGAGTACATGTAGAAGCACATGGACATATCACTTATGCCATGTGGCATTTTAAGCGTGAACATTCCAGTGAGGCCTGACCAGAATCTCTCATATACAGTATTACTCTGACAGTGTTCAGACTTATTCTAATTTCATTATCATAGCCATAGCCATATTAACTGGCATCTCCTTTCATGCTAGCAGTTCAAGCCCAGGATATGACATGCTTTTTGAGATGACATACACTGATGACAATTCACTTTGTAATGTAAATTAATACATGTAGATTGCATGTGGAGTATGTGGAGGACCACACTGACATGACACTTACGGTTAGTGGCATTTTTAGCATGAACATTCCAAAAGTTCACTCTAAACTGACCACACAGCAAAGTTTCATCCAACACCACTACACTTTCATATCATAAACATCAAATGCAAAAAAGCCATTCATTGCACAGTGTGAGAGGATTCCTCTCTACAGTATCAGATATGATTTTGTTTGTTATTATTTGCTGTGGTACAAACAACAAAAATCAAGCTGTAAAGTATTAAAATGATCAAATCCATTGTCCATATTATTACTGCTATAAATTTCTGCGCCAGTAATACTATCTTATGAAAAAAGTCAAATGCCACTGTCACCACCAGTGCTGTACCAGTTAATACAGAAAGAGAGATCTCAAATACCAGTAATTGTCACGCAGGCTCCAGTTACGTCTCATTGAAACTCAACCTGCTCAGTGCATCAGATCTACAAAATCAAAAAAAAAAAAAACACCTCTTCCCTTTTCTTTTTTTTGTTACAGAATAAGAAGCTTAGGGGGCCAGTATGGACGAGGCTGTACCAGGACATCAGGGAAGACTCTACCTCTTTTCCAGAGATGCCCAGTGAGACGGGACCTCAGTTTTATGTCTCATCTAAAGGATGGCACAGTCACTGTACTGAAGCACTGGGATCCACACACAGACCACAGGGTAAGTGGCCCCCGATGACCTCACCAACATCTCTTCCAGAAGGAATCCAAGCTTTCCTGGCTGGTCTCCCATCCAAGTACTGGTCAGACCCAAACATACTTAGCTTTAAACATGTCTTGAAGTGCAGGTGGGATAACAGCTGGCAATAATAACCAAATGATAAATTCAAAAACTCACTCTAGGAATGGTGCAGACATTTTAAACAACATCTTTCACGTACTCGTTTGGGTTTACCAATTAAGACACAAGGCAGGTAACGAAAGGGCCATCTTGGTATAAAATGTCTGTCCTTTAACTACTTACTATACCACACTGCATTCCTTATCATTCATCCATTTTCCTTAACCTGTTCATCCACAGCAGGGCTGCAGATAAGCTGGAGCCTTTCCCAGCAAGCATCAGTCAAGACCAGCCCTTGGACAGTAAGGCACACACACATACACACACAATAGTTCCAATTTAATAGTCCCAATCCACCGGACCTGCAGGTTTTTTGGACTATGGAAGAAAACCGGGGTACAAAAAGAGTGGAAACCCCCAAGGACAGGGGGAGAACGTGCAAACCCCAGTCTCTTGGCTGAGAAGCAGCAGCGCTACCACTGCACCATCAAGCCACAGTTTTTCCTCCGTATTGTGAAATTTTCCATTAATTGTATCTACTTTTCTTTCATCTGGTGAATGCAGAACATTTTTATTAATATATTTTATTGATTTCATTAAAGTGAAAGTGTAGTGTCTTAACAGGCTAGGATAAATTTACTCAGTGTGCTTTTATTTATTTTTTTTAAAATTCATTTCAATAATATATTTCAGAATATATGGCTTTAATACAAAAAAAAATGAATGCCATCATATGAATGCAAAATTCTCAATGGAACAGACTGTTTTATCACCCATATATATCACAGTGCCCAACATTTCTGTTCCCAGAACTATTCTGCAATGTATTTAATTTTAGAAAAAATTCATTATCCTTTCCGGTCTGAAAATCACACTTTCAGATTAATTTACTCATATGGTAATGGCCTTAAATTCTTTATGTCCATTTCATATTTTCAAAACACTGCACCAATATTTCAGAAATAAAAAAAAATCAATAAATGACATAAATTATAGTAATTTGTTCACATGTGACTGATTTTTATTTTTTTATGAAAAATACAGAAAGCCTTCCCTTCAATATGGGATATGAATTAAAATATGAAAACATTTTTTCTTTTTTATGTTTTATGTATCTCTGCACTACAGTACAGGTTGTGGCCTGCAGGGGGTGCACTGAGTCCCAAAACCCCAGACACATCTACTACAGACACAGTCCTGGGTTCAAAATCAGTTCTCTTATTTACAACAAGCCTTACTCTTCACAGGATGCTTCCCCACACTGCCATAAAGGGTTCTGACACTCGACAGTACAGCACAGCAAACTTGTCGGTCCTTCCTTTATTTGATTCGTTCTCCTCCCCTCCAACCAGGTGAGTGTTGTCCAACTCCAACTCCCTGGGCCAAGTGGAGGGCTCTCCCCAGGAGTACTTCTGGTGCTTAATTTATTGACTCCAGGAAGCACTTCTGGGTCAGACAGGACCCTAATGAGTAGGGACCTCCGCAGCTCTGCAATTCAGCAGCTGTGCTGGGCAGCCAATTGGACTACACGTTTTAGTCACTTGATTTACTTGACTTGAGTCAGACAACTCCTTCCACACATAATATCACTGACGTATAATGCAAAGCGACAACTTCCTCAACGGAGCAGAGCTCTGGAGTCCTGCAGCTAGACTCTATTGACCCCAAAGGTCCTTGTGCTGTCAGAACCCCCTGGCAGCCCCCACAGAACCCAACTGGGAAGGCCCATGGGAACACAATTCTAATTGCTGCCCAGCATGTGTCCATAATGGGATGCTGCCACCCAAGGTGTGGGAGTTGAGGGGAAACTCTGCCCATAGCAGGCAATCACCTTTGTGTCCATGCCCAAGAAGCGTGTTCCTCTGTGGCTGTTGGGTTGCCAGCCCAGGTGTAGCTGCTGCAACAGCGTCTTTCTGTGTCCATGTTCTGGCATGGAAGGGGAATATCACTGCACCCGTGCTGACCTTCCTTTCCAATGGCCTCCTGGGCCGGGGAAAAGGGGACAAGATCCATCCCAGTAGGGATGCCGGATGGTCCCTCACCAGGTATTAGTAGTATTATTCAGAGCATTTTATTATACTTGTTAGCAATTTTAATTATGGTGATTTAAATTTTATTACTGGAACGAATTATACACTTTGAAATGCAGCCTTACCATATAAGTAAAATAAATCACAAATACATATTTATTCAACACAAACTAAAATGTCCATATTTGGCCAGTAAAACAAATAAATACAAACAATAAAAAGGGTATAATACTAAAATATGAAAGCTAATTCCCTGCATGAACTAACGCAGACCTTTAACAGTAACTGAAGTCGCCAGAGACTCCCAAACAGCTGCCAGATCCCGGTCATCAGTTTTTGCTGATAGGGAAGTTTTCATGTATGCAATTGACTTCATGCTTCAGTAGTTAAGAGCAGCATGACGCCGACCTTCATTCGCATCTAAATGGTGCTTGTAAGGCAAAACCCTAGCTATTCCACTGACATAAATAGCAAGCCAATCAGTAACTTCTTCTGTTTAGCTGAACTCCTCAATAGTCTGAAGTCATGGCAGACTGAAACACCGTTCAGCTTTTACCTTGCAGTTTCTAGTAATTCTGCTACCTTCAGCAACCTTTATATGTCCTGTGATAAAGCGGGTATACTGATCAATGGCTGTATCTTAATAAAACAAGTATAATTTTTCATGCTAACTCATGTTAAATACAAAATAGACACTTGGTTATACAGACCGAATGGTCTGTCTTTGGCTTTACAAAGTCTGAAAATATTTCTTTTGGTTTCCACAGGGCTGGATTAAGGCACCCCCAGACCCCAGCTCTTCCCCTCAGAACTGCCCAATAGGCACGCACATATACTCACACAATATGATCATCACATATATCCATAATAAATCAGGTACAGGCAATGATGTACAACAAAAAAAAAACCAAAACTTTATAAAGGATCAACTTCCCCCTCCTTTTTTGTTCATTTATGCATTATAATGAATGTAACAAATCAAATCCAACTTCATTTGTCACATACAATGATACACACATCACAATACAGTATGTAGTGAAAAGCTTAGCTGATGAGGGCAATGCTGGGATGACTGATAGCTCCGCGTCACAGACACTACGGGTCGGCTGACATCCCAGACAGGATCAGTGACTCCTTACACGGCCGGGATGCCTTTATAAAGGAAGGACATGGGCGGCCGGACATTCTGTCAGTTTGGCTGCTAGAGTCTTCCCTGGCCAGGAGGCCGTGAGAGTGGATGGACAAAAGGACTCGGACTCATGGGGTATATATTTCCCCCACTACTTTGGGTGGCAGTATTCCCTTGGTGGACCTCCCTGTTGTAAAACCACATGGCAATATGTGAACTGTAGTCCTGATGTGCAGCCCTGCTGGGGTACTTGGGTGCCGCCAGGGGGAACTGCTAAGAAATAACAGACAATTAAGAAGATTCTGCTTGATCTGGAAGTGCTTCCTGGTTTTAATGTTGTCACACCTGAAGTACTCCAGGGATCCGATATGAAAAGGCCACTTCACCTCACCCAAGCAAGCTGGAATTGGAAGAGGAGCTGGACAACACTCACCTGGGAGAAAGGAGAAAGAGAAAAGAAAGAATTAGATTTCTGTGTTGAGTTCATGGAAAAGAAACCTTCTTAATAAAAGTACTTCTTTTGAATCGGGGACTTGCATCTAGGGCAGCACAGTGGTGCAGTGGTAGCGCTGCTGCCTCACAGTAAGGAGACCTGGGTTGGCTTCCCGGGTCCTCCCTGCGTGGAGTTTGCATGTTCTCCCCACGTCTATGTTTGTTTTCTCCGAATGCTCCGGTTTTCTCCTACAGTTCAAAGACATGCAGGTTAGGTGCATTGGCGATCCTAAATTGTCCCTTGTGCGTGCTTGGTGTGTGAGTGTGCCCTGGGGTGGGTTGGCGCCCTGCCTGGGGTTTGTTTACTGCCTTGCACCCTGTGCTGGCTGGGATTGGCTCCAGCAGACCCCCGTGACCCTGTGTTAGGATATATAGCGGGTTGGAAAAAGACTGACTGACTGACTTGTGTCTATGGAATGGTGTCTAGGGGTTTCGTCTTCGTGGCACCACCTAGTGGTCACATCTGATACTTTTCTTTCTCCTGGTCCGACTTTGCTTGGCATAATAGATGTCCTGGAAATTATAGAGGGCACACCCAGCGATGCCTTCAGCTGACTGCACCACTCTCAGCAGAGACTTGTGGTCCTACTGTGTGTTGTTTTGATGATGGATTTATAGAAATTCTTTAGTATCTGAATGGATAGCCTAAAATACCTTAGGTGTCTGAGGTGGTAAAGAGGTTGTCGTGCCTTCTCCACCGAGGTGTTAATCTGCTTGGACAAGGTTAGATCCTCTGTGATATGGATACCAACATATGTGAAACTGTCCAACCTCTCCACCTGAGTACTTTTAATACTGATGGGCTGGTAGCGCCTCCGCTATTTTCTCCCAAAAGTACACAATCAGCTCCTTTTTCTTACTGACATTTAAGTTTTTGTCCTGACACCAGTGCACCGATTCATTGTGAGATATGAGGCCCACCACATCATCAGCAAACTTGATAATGACATCAGAGTCATGTGCAGCCTTGCAGTCAGACATATTAGAGGGAGCAGAGCAGAGGACTGAGAACACAGCCCTGTGGAGCCCCTGTGTTAAGAGTAAGGGATGATGAAGTGTGACTGCCCACTCAAACAGGGTCTGCCTGTCAAGAAGTTAAAAACCCAGATGCACAGTGAAGTGTTCAGATGCAGGTGCCAGAGCCTGAGGTGATGAGCTTAGAGGATTTTATTGTGTTAAATGCTGAACTATAGTCTATAATAATAATAATAATAATACATTTTATTTATATAGTGCCTTTCCCATGCTATACTGTATATAGTTTTTGCACATAAATCGGTATTTCATAATTCAAAATTGTTGTTGCCCAGGTGGACCAATACTGTATGTAGGGTCAAACTGATGACATCTTCTGTGGTTCTACTGGAATGATATACAAACTGTAATGGATCTAGTTGTTTGAGAAGTGAGGACCATATGTAATTCTTGACTAAACTCATCTTTATAGTTGTTTGTGCAATGGGACGTTAGTTATTTAGACTGGTTAAATGTGATTTCTTAGGCACATAAACAATAGTGGACCTTTTAAAACACATTGGTACAACCAAATGAGAGAGATTAAATGTTACCATGAATGCTGGAGCAAGCTGATCAGCACAGATCTTAAAAACATGTCCTGGGCTGCAGTCTGGACCTGCTGCCTTCCTGATGTCCACTTTTCTGAAAGCTCTCCTTACATCGTGTTCTGACACAGTCAGCACTATTTCCTCCCTGGGCAGAGTTCTCATCATAGATGTTCTGTTGTATCGTTAGCTAGAATTAGCAACATTCTAATTGACGCATACGTAGAAATTCTTCAGCTCATCTTCCATCGAGGTGTCACTCACCGTGCTAAGGGTAGTATTTTATATTCTGTCATTATCGATAGACCTTGCCACATGCGCCTGGGATCGGATTGCTCAAATTGTGCTATTGTGCTTTCACTTTTAACAAAATGAATTAATGAGTGCAAAATCACATATATGTGAAATCAAATCCCTCCTGACAGCAAAGTTAACAAACATCAATTATTAAAAAACATTTTTCAAAGGCTTATGGCACTTTATGGCAAATGGTAATATGTCACTAAGCATTTTGGGCTTGCATATTTGCAACAAATAACATAAAAGACTGTATGGAGAGAAAACTTCATTCTGGTTTGGTATACTTTGGTGCATCTTACTCCTGCAGTGGTCTGTTTACCACATTGTTGCACATGTCTATAGGACGGCCGATTGCTGCTAAAGCTGACTGAAGCAATGATATTAGCTATTTAAAGACTAACTGAAGAGTCAGTCTAATTAAGGCCATGTTACATTAGACGACTTTCTCAACGATTTTCAGTCATACCCTTCATTTACATAATCTTGGCCAGTCAGAGGCAGTCAGCAGCACGTTACCGTGAAGCAAGTCATGCAATGTGACATGTGAAGTGACTCGCTACAATTGGTCCACGACTTGCTCTGACAAATTCAGATGGTGTAGATGATTTTCTTATTAGTTAGCTCTGTGTACATGAGAGCGAACGACCAATGAAAGCTCATTTTTAACTACAATATGCAACAATGAGGAATAAGGAATGCGGATGTTTAGGACCCACAAACAGAAGATAAAAGAGACATCAGACTGGAACCAAGAAAATAATGGGCAGAGATTGCAGCTGAACTTGTCGTACCTGTTAACCCTTTAGTACAGTGCCAGCTCTGTGCGGCAGCACACTATTAGTTGTCAATAACAGGTATGAGCTGGACTATGTTGGAAGGTCGGCTCCCAGTTATTAAATATGACATGACTAGTGATTTTTAGTTATTTAAATTAACAATGGTCTGGTGACAAGATCAGCAGCTGTAGTCGGTTAGTTCAACATACCCAACGACTAGAAGTTGTATAATGAGATATCAATTTTAGGCTCCTTCAGATCACCATTTAGGTAACAACATCTTTTGCTTGTATCTTTTTAGTTTTTCCTTACTTTATACCAGTGGCTCTTGCTTTAAATGGCCATCCATTTTGTCTTTTTAACTTTTGCAGCATGGTATGTATGATCTCATAGAAGGTGACCTTTTGATCTGCTCTGATCCTGCCTGATCCACTCATAGTTTTCTTTTAAAAGCTATTTTATTTTGGTTTGACTGGACAGGTAATCATGAGGATCAAAGTGTGGTACAGATGGCTGCTGCATAGTGGGCTCTTATAAGTGCCTGTTGGTGGAAGCTTGGATTTTATTCTAAATTGTGCTAAGGCCTCTTTGCTTGCAGGACCCCAGGGTGTGCTACCAAGTCACTCTAATAAGGCACCCTGATGAAAGATCTGGCCGTAGGTTTCCAAATACCACACAGTGTGCAATATGCAAGTTCTTCCCAAATGTACTTCTTTTTCATAAACCTTGCAGGAAGAGCACTAGGGAAGTGAGATAATAACACTGGAGTAACAAAAATCACACAAAATAAAGCTTCCAGTTAAGAGGCATGACAGATCAAAGCCATGGGGGAACAGAAGAGTTAAAACATGGCAATATGAGATAAGGCAACACACAAAACCTAATGAAATGGGAGGAATTACACACAGCAGATGTGCAGCAAAATGAAATTGTAATCTAACAGATAAAAGTTTTCCCATTTAAATGTTGGCACAAATCAAAACATTCTAGAAATCAGTATGAAAAATTCCTAACTTAAAATAAAAATGAGACAATATATTTATGCATTTTAGGTTAATTGGCAACTCTCACATTGTGCCAAAGTGAGTGAATGGGGTTTGTGTGCAATGGACTGGCATCCTGTACGGAGTTGGCTCCTGTCACATATTAGCCACTGCCACAATTCTACAAGTAATTAATGGACACATGCTGTTGGTTTCCATTTATGTTACTCAGTATCTACTTTGTTTTCGATGTATTTGAACAAATCTGCATCCGTAAATGTGCTACTTCTCCATTTAGTGAGTGTTATCATTTATTCATGCATTTTGCCTTGAGAGTTGTGGTGGCACTTAGCGCCTGCACTTGATGAGGAATGCTGTGCAAGAACAGATTATATTGTATTATTGTATTGTATGTCTGAGGTGGCCATGACAGATTGGCCACCTAGCTCTGTGAAGAGGATTACTTGTGTTCTGGTTTGTGTGATATACTTACTCCATTTTTGAGACCCATTGCACACCCAACCTACCTGGAATAGGGGGTCTCCCTTTTAATTGTCCTTTCTGAGATTTCTCCCATTCTTTCCCACAAGGTTTTTTTGGAGGTTGGCTTCTTAGAGAGTCAAGGCTAAGGGGGCTGTCAAATAAACAGGACCTGTTAAAGCCCATTGAAGCATTCCTTGTGTGATTGTGGGCTTTACACAAAATAAATTCTTATTGTTACATTGTCTCAGCTCTATACTAGGTAAAAAGGATTCAGAACATGCCTATTATGCCTGCTATGCATTAATCATACATAGTGATGGATGAAGCTAGGATTGTGATTTGCATTCTGTTACACAAAACCATCACTTAAATTCAATTCAATTTCATTTGTGGGGTAGGAAACAAGAAATATTGTTCTTCAAAGGTTTATTTGTATGTCTTTGTTTACCTAATTTTTTTCTGTAGCTGTGTAATGCAGCTCATCTTTTGAACACCACTTAAAATAATGCTTTTTATGGCTCTCATTCACATTACTGCGGAGAAAAAGTCCATATTTCAAAAATGTGATATGTCGCATATTTTCCACATAAAAACACACCGAAATGCACCATCCTACATTTGGAGAAAACTTTGTGTGTGAGAATGTACATTTTCTGAGTAACCAAGACTTTTGGTGCCATCTATTTCTAGCACATTTGCCATGGAGGCAATAACATCAAATGACATTTGAGTTTTTAAATATAGTAATTATATAAAAGACATTCCTATTTAATGAAAAGATGTTTTCAAAGACTTTAAATCAGTCTAAATATTTTGGGATGTTACAATCTATAAAGATGTAGAGTGTGCCATGGATTATACTATAAACTGCATGTTTGTAGCAGGGCGACTTATTGTGTTTTGTGCCGAGTCACGTCTTTAGTAGCGTTGTCTCGTTTATGTAGTCTATAGTGCATCTGTGTAAATGTTGTCCTGCAGGACCATGAACCCCTCAAGGTAATTTTCCTGTCCACCCATCAAGCCCACCTGGGTTATTTCCTATAAAAACAAGAGGAAAAAAGGAGAGAAAAAAGAAAAAAAAACACAACACAACACAGAAACACATCAAGAAACAGGGAAATGCCGATCCAGGTTGTCGTGCACCTTTCCACAGCTTGCTGCTCTCAATGCCGGACCTGCAACGATCTCACCACTTTCACAAAACCCCGGGGTTCAGTAGTAACAGGACACACCGAGGACCTTATTGTGAGACTGTTTCTTTTTATATTGGGAAAGGAGCAAACAATCAAGTGCTTTCATATCGCAGTAACCGCTGGACAGTTTCTAACCGGTTCAATTTCATTATTGTTAATCATTCTCTGGACGCTTTCCTGGACTTTACATGTTTTATGTGTTTTGTGTGCATCATATCTGTTTTATGCTCAGTGTAGGGTCAAGGGAGAGTTTACTCTGTATATTTAGTGCTGCACTGTTTATTATAATTTTCTGCCGTCCACTCGTGGGGTTGTGTGTATTAGGGGAGGGGAAGATGAGATATTTAGACTGCTTGGCTTTTGTTTCACTTCTTTTTCATCAATATACATATAGTCACTTTAGTAACTGTGGTCACTGAAAGTCAGGAACGACAGGAGACGGACACCTATGTAAAGTAAAAAGCAATTTCTTTATTCTTGGTGAACGGACAGCCTCCCATCAGCAGGGAGTTTCCCTCTTTTTATACCCAGCTTGTTTATTAAACAAAAAAGAGGAAATATGGCAGTTCAATTTGAGGTCATACATAGATCATTATAGCTTGCGGTCACACCCTGGATTGGAACGAGCAGGAGCGCACAGTGTTTCTTATAGATAAAAGAGTCATCAGCACACTCACAGTCTTAAGCAATACGCCCTTGTCAGCACCGCACACACACAAGACCAGTTGCAGCAATTCCTTATTCTAACTGTCACAGGGTGTGTTCAACTTCAGCAGTTTAGACAATACTTATTTACTCATTCTTAGTACACACATAGCTTATACAATACCAAAGGTTTCATAAAGTTACAAGAAATACATTCTTATAGCTTAATATCTACACATTTGTTCGGTTAGTTTAACACATCCTTATTTAATGTCTAACTGACACATTCCTATAATTCTATTAGCACCACACTTCTTATTATTCAGGAACACCAAAGCTTCTTAACTCTAAATATTCTTTCTCATAACTTACCTACTGTTTGCCTTTTTGTCTGTGTTGGGGTACGGCTTGTCTAAGTCTAACGCCCCTCAGATTGCCAGGCCATAGGTCTTGGCGGTGTACTTGCCAGTCCAGACGATTGGGCCGGCCGTTACATGTTCATTAGTGTAAACTGATATATGCCAAGTATCCTAGCTTTACAAACTAATGCTCAGTTATTATTTACTCAGTCTTGTATAGTGAACTAAGCTGTTCATATGCAGGGCTCACACAGGCTTGTTGTAATAAAAAATGTCCATATATGACCCATTATAGTGATGATCTTGATTGTTTTATAAAATAATTCCCCAAGAGCTGCACCAGCACCCTGTCCTGTTTCTTGATGGCTTCAGAGGAGGGTTCACTCTCTCCGTGTGCCAGAGATCTTCAGGTTTCATTTCTAACTGTGATGCATCTATGGGATTGTAGAACACCAAGATTATCACCATAATTAGGTAATTAGGTGTCCTCTTAACAATATAAACTTAAGACACATCTAATGGATCAATAAAATATCTGTACGTGATAGGAAAAGAGTCAAGCAATTTTTTTTTTCACTAGAGGTCTTTATTTAAATGCTAAATGAAAGACAGACACTTGTGGAATTAATGCAGGGAAAGGTTTCCAGACAGGAAATAAACACTTTTCTTCTTTGTGTCAATGACACAAATGTTGCTAGAAACAAGACACTATTTATTTTGTGATTTTTTTTTTCAGAGGCAAACATCAAGTTTCGCAATGAATTCAGCTTCATGTGAATCATTTCACCCATCAGTATTCATAAGAGAATATATATAGGCAAACTGTGTGATGTAGAAACAGGCAGAAGGGCAGGCAAATGTAGGAAATGGGTGCAATTACTTTTTTACAGGCCAGCAGTAGTAAAATAAAATAATATAATGCTGGGTAAGATTTTTGGAATCAAAACCAGCTTTACTGAGTATGATCAAAAATGGATTTCTATCTATTGTACAGTTCTGTTCAAATACCCCTATCTGTGTGTCAATTAACTAATGGCCATATGTCTTCCTGTGATGCCGATGTCACATTATGCGACTTCTAGTCTTAGGATATGTCTGCAATTGCTGATCTCTTCGGAGGAGGTCAGTGTAAATGACTGAAAGTCAGTGGGCATGTCAAATTTGGCAAATGCATGCCATCTTTCAAGCACACTTCAGCTCACCTATTTTTCTGACAGCCAATAACATGTTGCCTAATAAAGTCAGTGCTGTACGAAGGGTTAACAGGAGCAATGAGTTCAACCACAATGTCTGCCCTTTTTTCTGTTTTGCATTCTGTTTTGCTAAATCCTGAGACATCAGACAGATAAGCTGCTCTTTTGTTTGTGAGGTCCAAAACACAGACTTCCTTCCTCAACGCTGCATTATATGTTTTGTACTTCTGTATAAGCATTCATTGGTTGTCAGCTAGTGCAAATGACTGAAGAGAAAAATTGATTTTGTTGGAGCAAGACATTGACTAATTGGAGTAAAATTGCTGGATATACAGAAGGAGAGAAATAAAACAAAACTGACTGTCATTATGAACAATGTCGCACATTCTCCTTCTGACACTCTTAACACTGAGGACATTCAGACAATGAGTCATTCAGCAGACACTACTGGGGCTCCTTTACACCGACAGCAATATGCCTGCATACCGCCTCACTTTAAAAGTGATTGCCAAGTCAGTAGTTTTCTTTCTGTTTAGTCATTATGGTATGTGTACAGAACATAGTGGGTAAATATATCAATCTATCGAGCTTCTGTAAAAATCAGAATGTCCCGCTAGGGACAAATAAAGTTCTATTTACAGTGCCCTACATTTTGTTTGGGACCCCTCTGCTCCACAGTTTGAAATTACAAATCAAACCATTCAGATGTGATTGAAGTGTACATTGCAGACTCAGGTATGTTTCATGGCTTAATAAGATACCTCAGCTTGCATCTACCCTTTGGAGCCTGTAGCTGCCATTATTCAATATGAGGACAAGATTTGTGTCAATGAAAGTCAAAGAAACAATTATAAGGCTGTAAAACAAGACTAAAACCATTAAAGACTTTGGTAACACCTTAGTATGACCTAAATCAACTGGCTGGAATATCATTAAGAAGAAAGAACACACTGGTGAGCTCAGTAATTGTAAAGAGACTGGTAGGCCAAGGAAAATCTCCACTGCTGATGACAGATGAATCCTCATTATGGTAATGAAAAACACCCAAATGTTGGTCCGACAGATCAGAAACAGTCTTCAGGTGGCAGACATGGATGTGTCAGAGAAGACTATCAGCAGAAGACTTCATGAACGGAAACACAGATGCCACACTGCAAGACGCAATCACCACAAAAATAGCATGGCCAGGTTACAATTTTTGAAAAAGGACTTAAAAGAGCCTGCAGAATTCTTGAAAAAAGGTCTTGTGGACAAACAAGACAAAGATGAACCAAAGTGTGGAGACAAAAAAGAACTGCCCAAGATCCAAAGCAGACCACATCAGCTGTTAGACATCGTGCTGGGGGTGTTATAGCTTGGGCATGTATGGCAGCCACAGGTCCTGGTACACTTCTTTTCATTGATGATGGAACCCCTGACAGCAGCCACACAATAAATACTGAGGTGTATAGAAACATCTGATCTGCTCAAGTTTCAGTAAATGCCTCAAAACTCATTGGATGGTGCTTCATCCTATGAGAAGATAATGATCCAAGCATACTGCTAAGGCAACATAGGAGTTTTTCAGAGCTAAAAAATGGAAAAAAATTTTGAATGGTCAAGCCAGTCGCCCAATTTAAATCCAATCGAGTAACTCTTCCATATGCTGAAGAGAAAACATAAGGGGGCAAGCCCCTGAAACACGCAGGAGCTGACGATGGCTGCATTAGAGGTTTGGCAGAAAATCACCAGAGAAGATCCTCAACACCTGGTGATGTCTATTAACACTAGAATTCCTGAAGCCTACAAAAAAACTCATAATCCCGGGCCACCTTAAATTAGTACTATAACATGAAAAAATGTTTCTGTTTTAGGTATAATGATATATCATTTACCCTATACAACTCCAGGCACCTTACACTGAGATAAACAAACTTGAGGTGGTAGAACTTTTTGCCTGAGTTGAGCTGTGGCAGTGGCGGGATTGTGACACCCCGTGTAGTAGCAAGTTTGTAGTGCAGGACCGACTGGGATCAGATCTGTGAGAAGTCAGACATGGAGACACAGACACAAAAAGGTGGGATTTCTAAACAAGAGTGGGTTTATTTACAGGTGCAACAAAACAACAAAAATAATGTTCAAATCAAAAATAGTCAGCAATATATGTACTGCGAAGCTTCCAGTCCCCAAAAATGAAAAATACAGACAGAAATGTATATAGACAAAAAAATTGGTAGTCTTTCTAAATGAAGAAAAGGAGTTCAGGAAGAAGCCCAAAAGAAGGCAAAAATATTTACAAGGAATAAAAAGTAGTGTATATACAAGAACAAAAACAAAGCGCACCAAAACCCAAAATCTATCTTCTTATACTCTGTAGCTCACAAACCGTTTGACCTATTGACCTGAAATTTTGTAGATGATTGATCTCCAAAGTCAAAGGTCAACCCAGGAAGGTCAAGGTCAAAAATCAAATAACCTTTAGCCTGAAATTTGGTACACATATACTACGCTGAAACTCTGCACCACAGCTTTATATTAGAAGCAAAGAGTTTTGGAATTATTACTCTTTTCATTTTTATTTTATTTTACTGTAGAACCAACTCTCGCCAGTGGGCAGCCGTTCTCACCCTCCCCACCACCTTCGCCGTCACTTCCCCTACCTCTTCATATTTTAAATCATTCTTTAGGCAGTTATTGAAGACTTAAGTACCAGCTTAAGTGAAAAATTAAAGAAAATGTACTAAGTAATTGCAAAACAAACATTGACTTAATCAGTTTTAACCCAAAAAGATGCCGACAAAAGAAAAGAATAAGCGGGCCGCTAGGGTGGAGAAAAGAACAGCTGCTCAGGAAGCAGCAAGTGCATCAACCTTTGAGCTAAACATACAGAGAAAGAGGATGAAAACTCTGAATGTTCAAGTCAAGTGTATTTACTGCACGTTATTATGCAGTGCGCCATTACTGATATAAATATAAATACCTCCACCAAAACCAGGAGATATCCATCATATATATACAAGAAATCTACAAAAATAAGACACAAGTGGCTGGTTGGTAAACTAATTGAAAGAGCTATATTAACTACACCACCGAGTCTAAAGTCAACCATTACGAGGCAAGAAGTGCCTCTTATAGTCTGGGCACAAGTCTTCACCCAATCCCGTGACACGTTTCTCCCTTTCACTAATTACGGCAGATGCGGAAGCTTTTTGCACAGGTGCTCCTCTCAACCTTTGCAAGGCATATAATAACTACGGCTAGTGGCTTGGTGTGCACGCAAGTGAGCACAAGCGCAAACTGGAGTACACCCCGACGGAAGAGCCGATATGCACTACAAAAGTACTTCTTTTCTTTGGGAATTCCCTTCTCACACTAATGCATGCATGCACATTCTTAACTAAACACGCTTCGCACCACTCTTTGCCAACGGCAGGACTAAAGAGACACTCACCTTTATTACGAGGTACACGCAGCATCCTCCAGCAAGCCTGACCTGGAGGCATGTCCAACCCGTCGCTGGCATCCTGCTGCGTAAACCTGCCAAAGACAAAGTTAAAATGATAGAGAAAGCGCACTATGTACTTATTGACTTAAACAGGTAAGTGCCTTCACGTTTATTTTAAAAAGTTTCCTTTACCCTATCTAAAGGACTTTTTCCTTTAAAGTGATAATGCCTGGTAGGCGGATTACCACAGGGATAGGATAGCAGGCTGCTTGCTGCTTGTGCTGATCAACACATTTGCAAAACAAAAGACGCTAATAGAGAGGTGCGAAGGAATTTAAGGTGGCCCGGGATAACAAGTTTTTTCGTAGGCTTCAGGGATTCTAGTGTTAATCACAGACTTCAAGCAGTCATTACATGCAAGGGATACACAACAAAGGTCTAAATATGATAGCTTTAATAGACGTACCGTTGCTGTGTCCTAAACATTATGGTGCCCTGAAATGGGGCACCGTGTAGAAAAAGTGTTATTATTTCTACATGATGTAACTGAAATGTATGCAATTCCCCTTTAATGAAGGTCTGCAATGTGATCTTTAATCACAAGTCTGAATTGATTGATTTTGTAATTTTAAACTGTGGAGCAGAGGCGTAAACCAAGGAAAAACGTGACTTTGTCCTAAACATTACAGAGGGCACTGTATCCATCTATTTATTTACTGATCTATGTCACATTAAGCACCTGCCTCAGACTCAATAAGATTATGTAACTAAAGGCTGTAAATCACTTGAAAAGTCCTGGAATGTTACATGGACTTTATACACATAGTGCTGCTTTGTCTTGGACTCTAGATAAGGCACTATATGTTAAACAGCTCAGAACAATTAAGGGATTACCTAAGAGGAAATTTGACAAAATAGGAACAGCCCAGAGCCAACACAGATTCACACAATCAATCTATGAATCATAAACAAAACAAGATGTCACAAAATACATAAGAAAGGTTAAATCATAATGGTCAGAATGTCCTTTGCAACATGCTAAGGATGTTTAGTCATCATAGTGAGTGACAATGTAATCCTGCGTTACTGTGTCAGATTTACCTTTGCAGTCAGGACAAAGCGGCTTCTGCCTCTGACTGACCTGAATTTTGAAGTCATGTGTCTCCTCCCTGGAGACAACATTTAAAAGCGGCTATTCAGATGTGTGTGCCTGGAGTGCTGTGAGCTTGGCCTCTTTCCTTTATTTCCTTGGGGCACAGGTCATTTCTTTGCACAGATAACTGGCACAACTTTGATTATTTACCTTCGTTTGCTCTGGTTTCCCCTTAGAGAAAAATCTTAGGATGAAAGTGAAAGAGTTGGTTCGGCATGTGTTTGTGCTTGGAGGCTGCGCTTGGTGGTAGTGGAGCGCAGCAGTAGAGCACAAATCACGGCCGACTGAAGAGAAGTTAATTAACAGAATCCGTTAACAGTGACTTTTGTATTGGCCAGGAATGGTTATTCAAGATGAGCACAATGATGAATTTCTTTTAAATATGTGTGTGCTGAAAGACTCCTGAAGTGTATCACACTCGGGGCCAAAAGAAGAGGGACATTTTCTAACACAATGGCACAACTTCTTAATAAATAATTAGGAACAGCAATGAGCCCACACAGCTGCAGAGGACAGTGGTTCTAAAAGAAACTAGACACACAAACCCCATTACTTATTCTGGCAATTCCTTCCTATGTGTGTTATTATTATGAAATATGGATGTTCAAGAGCTGTAAATGTGCATTGAAAAGCCATTGTCTCTCTTCATAATAATTCCCTTATAGCTAGAGTTAACTAAATTGTCACTGTCCCAGTCCTGTGTGGCACCATTCTTTATAGGGTGACAACAAAGAATTATTTACACAAAACAGCATAGGGATACTCCCTTCTAGTGGCACCTGTATCACAAACCATTTTGTGGTTGAGTTCAGAGGATCTCTTGTGGGTGCATTAGAGGATCTCCTCACGTACTCGATTGAGGTATGTAATAAATAACCTGCCAGGACGAGAGGGGGTACTGTCGCTAACATTGTCTCCACCTTCTCTCCCTGCAGCACAGAGAAACTGCCTAGTAAGGGCACTCAGTCCTGACCCTTCTAGTCCCCCGGATATAAGAACCCTGGCTGCCCAGGGGGAGGCGTATTTTTGACAAGAACGACCTACCAGACGGATCTCCCAAGCAAACACACCCTGATCCTACACCTAAAGCCAATCCAATTTTGTTGTTTGTAAGCCTGAGGGCACAATGCCTAATGCCACAAAGTGATTGTGTAGCGGGGCTACATAGGTTTTTTTTTTTTTTTTTGTGTCTGTGCTGAGTTGCTTTTTGTTTTTGTCATCTCGTTTACTATCATGTATGTGAATGTAAGTTAATGTTGTCCCCGTAAGTCAAACAGAGAAAGACGATGAAGGAAGACCGCAACCCAGAGACGGAAATTTCATGTTTTCTCAACCAGTTACATTCGGGACATTCAGTTTTTAAACGTGAGGAGCGGAAAAGAAGAGAGAGGTCGAGGAGAGAGACAGGAGATCGAGTGAAGAAAGGAGCCACTTTATGCATTCAGTTTCCAACTCATTTTTCCATTCATTGTGCAGGTCCACTGCTTGCTTTTTCAGTATCCAGATCATCATCATGACAACCAGGGGGTTGGATTCCTATCAACCATTGACGAAGATTTACATGGTGAGGTCGTTTTGTATTTTCAGGATGAAGCAAAATATCACTTCAGCCAATATACAATTATCGCCGGACTTTATTAGCTTTGGACTAATTTATCACATACATTTTAACTGCTGTTTATCATTAATCTGTTTTTATGTGCTTCGTGTTTATTCATTTATTTTTTAGGGGTTAGGGAGGGATTTAGTAAATATTGTTATTTTATATTCGATTGTTCATATAAATAATCTTTATATATAATATGCTATTGTGGCTGTTTGTTTGTCTGTCCAGGATTTTAAATCGCCTGTAGCTTGCAAACCGTTTCACCTATTGACCTGAAATTTGGTGCACATATGCTACGTGATGTCTACTATCCACTTTCAGGGAGATAATTGACCTCCAAGGTTATTCCTCGTTTTATTTTTATTTTATTGTAGAATCAACTCTCGGCAGCGGTCTGCAGGGTGGCTGTGCAGCATATGTGTACAGGCGCCGTTCTCATCCCTACCACCTTCACCATCACTTCCCCTACCTCTTCATATCTTAAATCATTCTTGAGGCAGATTGGAAACTTAAGTGTCAACTTAAGTGAAAAATTAAAAAAAACATACTGACTAATTGCAACACAAACACTGACTTAGTTTTAACATGAAAAGATACAGACTAAAGAAGAGAAGAAGAAAAGATTCAAAAAGAATCGCAATACATATACAGGAACATCGCAACGCCGTCAGAAGAAAGGACTCACTATCATTGATCTATACGCATACTAAATCAACAGGACATACATTTAACTGGGACAATGTACAAGTAAAATTTAAGGCCAGTACTAAAAGTGCCAGAGAGCTGGCCGAATCTTGGCTATCAAATGAGAACGCCATCAACAGACACTTGGACATAAATCCAGCATACGCAAACTTAAGAAGAACATGTTCATAATAAATAAACTGTACATCCAATAACCCCAAATCACACTGATTTAGCCACCTCCCCCACGTAATTTTTTGCTATATATTGCCTTTGATTGTTGTAAGTCTAAGCATTATCCTCTGATGAAGACCCCTGGCAGGGGTTGAAAGCTCAGGAATAAAAACTACTTTATGATACGTGATTCATTTTTCTCCTTTTGTGGATCTCCAGCTGCAAATATAAATTTATCCACTGTCAATATACAGTATTTGCACTTGATTTTACATTGCTTACTTGTAGTGCCTGTTATTTCGTTGTCTGGGAGAAAAAAGGACTACTTGTAAGGATTACGGCTTGTTATGAGCTTGAGAATCCTCAGGTTAGCCAAGGCAAAAGTTTTGGTAGTGTAGTTGCAGGTCTTGGTAAGGGGCTCAGCCATTACAATTGTTTTTTGTTGAACTTTTTGTTGAATTAAACATAACAACCCAGCTGGCACCCTAAAGTTTATCACAAGACCTGTCATTCCAGCATCCGGCCACATTATATATTATGATATGATATAGCAGATAAATATCCCGACTTCTCTTTAGTTACATGGCTTTCTAATGTAACTTTAATGGTGAGTTAAGAGCTGTCATTGAAACTAAAATATAAAAACATTACCTCTGAGTAAGCAATTGCAATTGAAAAATAACAGTAGATTAAGGTGTAATCATTCATTGGGTGATAATAGGCAATTGAAAGATTTTACATTATACTTGACATTATCACCTAAATGGAATTTTGGAAAAAATCAACAATCCATTTGTCAATGTCTCTCTCACAGAATGCCCTCAGGAAGCAGAAGAAAGTCTCTCATTTTATCTGTACAAAAGTATAATTGTAATAATTCTGAATATTCACACATACAAATAATTTTAAGATGAGTCTAATCACTGTTCGAATAATTTCTAATCCAAGTCCTTACAGTAGTGATGTCTACACATAATAAGTTCAGCAAAACAGTCTACACACTGAATTTGGTTGGCAAACTTCATAGACAAAAAAAAAGTTTCATAAATTGCTTTAACTCCACAAAGGCCTTCACATGTCACGTCAATTTCATGCTGTAACGCATCTTGACTTGAGATTATGCCAAAATGTAGGCAGAGAACACAGTAGCATTCAAGCACTAAATGCGGTTGGCTTGGATAATTCCTCTGTGAGTGGGATAGTGCAGTATTCTGATTGAATATTCCTGACACTCAAGAAATGTGCTTTGGGCAGCGTATGTGCTGCAATCATCAAGCTTTGGTAAAGTAATGTGCCGTCATTTTAAGATGTCTTTTACGTTTGACTGTGTGTTTTATTCTCATGAAATGGACTGGCACCCCATCCTGGGTTCACCCTTGCCATTCTGCTAAAGTTATCCGGATAGCCTCGTTTCCCAGTAACCCCAAAGTTCTGCTGGGTGGGTTCAGGAAATGCATGGAGGGATGTTTACTAAAAGTATCAAGAAACTTCAATGAGGAAACATATGAAAATATGGCTGATTGATTCAATGTTTAATACCTACTTTATAAGAAAATCTGCCCCTGGGCTCAGATCCATTTTGAGATTCATTTATCACTAACAAGAGTAACTTGATAAATGGGGAAATAATATGAAGATGATTTCAGCTTACACATCTACAAAAAAACAGATAATTTTATTCACCTAATTAATAACTCAAAAAACAAAAGAAGTTCAATTTAAGCTCATCACTTTATGTAGTTTTTCACATCTCTCAATCCACATATTTCACAGTTTTAAATCCATAAAATTCCCTACAGGGCCTAAATTAGTGTCAACTTTTCATTATCTGCTCTATGAGAAATACTACAAGTCTGGTTTTGTACTTCCACAAATTTTCATTTGCTCATTAAAATGATCTCATTCAATAATGAGTGTTGCCTTTTCTCTCTAATACAGGAAAATTGGTTTTTAATATACTGCAAGCTACGAAAGAAATAGCTCTGTCTGATCATCCCCTAATTATGAATTGTTAAGTCATTGTTTAATTTGTTTCTGATAAACTGCTTTTTAAAATCTTTTATTATACCCCTTCTATAATTAATGGGCAGAGTGGTGGCCCTGAGGCTAGGGATCTGCACTGGCAATCAGAAGGTTGCCGGTTTGAATCCCATAAATGCCAAAAGGGATTCTGCTCTGTTGAGGCCTTGAGCAAGGCCCTTAACCTGCAATTACTTCATCCAGGGTATGACGTTAATCATAATCCAGCCCTGCACGTAGGCCCTCCAACCTGCAGGGAAAAACTTGGGGGTTGGCACTCCAGCCGCTATAAAAAAACTCACATTGGTTCCACTCCATCTAGTGTGGCGCTGATGTGTCACCTGTTGCATGGCTACACTCGGGTCCTAATCTGGACCCTGAGTTGGTTTGTCATGTTGTGGGTGCAGCAATGCGCTGTTTCAGTGCCTGCTCCTAACCTCCTCTCTATAGTTAATCAGTGGTCAGACCCTTAGAATTTAGCACAACACTTAACAACAGCCATACCACTTGTGCTTCAGAACAGGTCAAGCATGTTCAACCTGGCCAGTACTGAGATGGCAGACCAAACAGGAAAAGCTTGGGATGTAAAACTGAGGGTTTGATTCTCTGTGGTCATACAGATCCCTGGGCATCCTTCATAAAGAGTATGGTGTATCCTGGTGTCCTGGCCTAGTCATTTTGGCCCCCTAATCATCCCCGCTCTCTAGTTGGCTAACTCTCTCATCACTTCACCGCCTAACAGCTCACGTGTGGTGAGCATGCTGGTGCAAAAATGGCTTCTGTTGCATTATGCAGGTAGTTGAAGTGGCTCCCTACTTCCTGAAATGCTTTGAGTAGTGAAAAAAGCGCTATGTACATGTAAAAAATTATTATTATTATTATTATTATTAATAAGAAGGGACTTGATCAATTGTTTAAAGATTGCTTACAACTTACCAGTCTTTTAATTGTTTGTCATTCTGGAACCTGAAATACAACTCTTAACCTACAGATGATATCAGTGATTAAAACACTAAGTGAACCCAACCCAAAAAAAAACCCAGTAATTGTTCATTTGCAAATTAAGTCCCATATTACACAGAATCTTCTATTTTCCAGTTTTAATAAGACAGAACCTTCAAGGTAAGGTGATTATCATTTACGGATCATAGCATCAGACAATGGTGACTTGTTACACAAGCAAGAGTTTCACTCTGCTCTGTACATGTGACAATACTGACCTACAAAATGATGAACCTAAATGGGAAATAGTAATTTTAGAATTAAATTACATTGTAGGATGATGATCATTTATCTACAGACCTTTCTAACTGTAAAGTAATCTGTTTTCTGCTGTAAGACATGTCTCATTGATCTCAACATTTATGTCCAGGAAGAAAACTGTCTACTGTAGTTCAATGTGTTCTTTAAAGAGATACCAATCAGACTGCACCTATGTTTCTAGATTGCAATTATAGCCCTATTTGGACAGAATCAGTTTTACTCCAAGTGGTGGGTAAAGTAATTATTACCAGAGGACCTCTGTAATTTACACCCATTCAAACTGCTCATGTCAGAAACTTTTTATGGACTACAAATTCCCTATCTCAGTAAAGATTATGGAGACTTTTACCTTCTATAAAAAGTCTTAAAAAAAAATCCTGTGTGAATCGATGTAAGGAAAAATTCGTCATTTCCTGGGAAAATGGCATTCATCCTGGAATTTTGGAGGTTTTTATGGAATAAAATGGAGGCAGTCAAAAAACTTGTCCTTACTCTTTTTGATGGGTTCACACTTATAGATAATCGAAGCTAGACACCTAGTTAAACCTAACCATAGTTAAAATATCAAAATACGTCAATCAGTTTTATTAAGAGACTGGGAACTCTTGAGATATACAGATAATAACATACAGGTTCATTTAAATTGGGTGGTGAGTAAACACACAATGGAAGACACAACAGTAATTTCAAGAAAAACGACAGCAACTTGTATTACAGCATACAATATAAAATCTATCAAGAAGAAAAAAGTACATAAAAATCAAAAAATATCAGGAGCAAAGACGTTTTTAAAAAAGAAAAGCTTACAGTCCACACTAAAGTTTGTTAAAACATAACAGTAGAAGATACAACCTATGCCGCTGCAAAGTCCAAGTTGCACACTATGTTAACACAGCAGTTAGTCTTCCAACTATTCCACTATCTGTTCGCCAAATACTTGTTTCCCAACATAAGTCTTGCTTCTTGTCCGCCGGCTTCACTCACTCCTCTTGTGAGTCTTCCCTCTCTCACTGGACCGGGTGTCTCTCTGGTAGAACTGTCTCTTCCTCCCTGGAGATAGGTGTCCCCCGTCGTGTGGCTCATGTCTTGCCAGCCACGTACCTTCATCTGCCTGAGAGCCCCTGTGCGGTGTGCGAGTGGTCTTGACAGTGTTAATAGCGGACCATACTTTTCTCTGCACCACCTGAACACCACCCACTGCCCACAAGTGTATATCTGCTTCAGTCTCTGTCTAGACCGAGTCCCATAAAATTCCATAATTCCTCTGGTAATAATTCTTTTAACCTCAGCTCCTGGTTTAAAAGTAATTCTGTCCAAAAAGGGCTTACTAATATGTTTCTTAGTTGACTCATCTAAAGCAGAAGTATAAGTTCTATTTATGGATAAGTTCATATTTTTCAAGTCTTAAGTTATTTCTTCATAAACATGATGTTTATGCATTTACCACGTATTCTTGCATTCTACAGTTAAATGTTTTCTATAGATTTTAAAGAATATCTTGCTCTCACTAGCACTTCACAATAGAGGCTAACAGGGCATGGAGCAGAACTGGAAAATAAAATCCTGAAAACTTACAGATGAAGCTGCAAAAGTTTTGATATAACAAAACATGCTTTCCATATTTTGGATGCATGTTTGTGACAACAAAATGTATCTGGAAACGATCATTTTATTGTATATTCCTGGTGCTATTTTTCTTGTGGTAAAGATATGTTTTCTATTCATTTGTGTGACTCCTCACATGAAAAAGGAATTAAATCAAAACAAAACCAATCACGTGACATGAACAGTTTACTGTGATTTGGTCTTTTGAGAGGAAACCACGTGAGTGGGTGAAAGATTATTGTGGAAGAAGACAAGCACTGAGATGCCATGTACAGCTGGCCTTCTTTTAAAAGGGCTGAATGTTATAATTTTGGTGTTTATTGGTTCAGCAATGGCATGTATAAACTATTTACAATGTGAGGGTAATCACAATGTGGATTGATGCTCGACAACTGTCTTGGAATCTATTAGGTAAGTTCTTTAAGCTTTTATTTTCCATTGATGGCCCATGCCCCATTAGTCTCCATTGTAAAGTGCCAAAGAGGGCAAGACATTTTTTAAAATGTATAGAAATTGCTTAACTACAGAAAACAATTTTTGTATCAAATGCATAAACCATATGTGAAGAGATAACTTTGACTTGAAAAATAACAAACATCCTTTAAATAGAAACTGTGAACTAAACACAATGCAAAAGTTTTATATTAGTGTCAGTACAAATACTTCCATGCAGACTGATTTCTGAAATGTAATAATGCTGTTATTATGACTGAATGTGTAATTTGGATGTTTTTCATTCTATCAAAGTGTAAGCAATCTAAAAGAATTAATCTTGCTGAGTTTAACTGTTGGAGTTATTTTTCAGTTTATTTTACAATAAACTGATTCAAAAATATTCCTTGATTTATCTTTGTAAAATGTAGTGCACTTAATACTTATTTCAGTTATTTCATTTAATATTGCAAGAGAAATACATGTACATTCAAAATATGAAACTCCTAGACCTTCAAATGTAGAAATGTCTGACACCATCTCTATTTTTTTTGTCTTGGACTCTCCAACATATAACATGCATTTCCTCAGGCAGAAAATTACTCCTACTCTAAACACAACGAATGTTATTCTGGAAATGGATGAAGATGTCAAGAAAATGATAATGAATTGGTGCAGAACACAATAAATAATAAAATAGATGAGCCATATATCGTATTTTGGAGCATTGTTTCTCTCCTTAGAGACCAAATTTAAATTGCTGTAATGTTTTTAAAATGTTATTTGGGTTATACAATTTCTACCATGGATAATTGTGGATAGAAAGGAAAGTATTATAATTTAAATAATTAGTATTAATAATATTAATTAATATATTCTGAAACCAATCGTGGCCAAAGAACTCTATGGACAGAATGTTTAAACATAAATGATAACAAAAGTGTCAAAGATAACATGAAATTTAAAAAATATCATTACAAAACCAAAATAAAAGAGGTATATGAGCATATTGTGATAAATCGAGCAGAGCTACATTCTTTTTTTGTGACTTACAAATTTATGGAGCTACTTGTCTGATTGTCAATCTTATTAAAACTCTGACAAGTTCCCTCCAGATCTTTGTTTCTAGTACCACCTTGCCAGTCAGACCTGGTCCAAATTTACTCATCAATTCCAGTTTTAGTGTTATTGGACAGAGACCATCCGTTTGTGTCTCCTGAGGTTATTTTCAGGTGTTCCCTTGGTTGTGCTCTGCTGAACCCCAC
Organism: Erpetoichthys calabaricus; assembly: GCF_900747795.2. Classification (NCBI taxonomy): domain Eukaryota; kingdom Metazoa; phylum Chordata; class Cladistia; order Polypteriformes; family Polypteridae; genus Erpetoichthys; species Erpetoichthys calabaricus. The sequence goes on from NC_041399.2 coordinate 23,653,378, forward strand.
AGTATCTCTTATAGATGGTTTGGCAGATAATCTAGAATCTGTTGAATCATCACAGGTACTTGGATAGCATACAGGCTTGGACAGATCTGTGGCAGAAAAAAAATAATGTAAGTAAATGTTAAGTATTACCTGTAGGAAGTAAAAATGTTTGGTTTCAATACACAATGGGAGGTCTGAAAATCTAAAGTACACCTTATGAGAAGGATATTGGAGTCATAGTGGACTCAGCACTAAAAACTGCCAGAAAAGCCATTAAGGAAGCAAACAGAATGTTAGGTTATATAGCACCCTGATGTGAGGAGTAAACGTCCAAGGAGGTCCTGCCCAAGCTTTATAACACACCAGTGAGGCCTCACCTGGAGTACTGTGTGCAGTTTTGGTCTCCAGGCTACAAAAAGAGAAAAAGTCCAATGAAGAGCAACTAAGCTGATTCCAGAGCTACAGGTAATGAGATATGAGGAAAGTTTAAAACAGCTGAGCCATTTCAGTTTAAGATAATGAAGATTAAGAGGAGACATGACTAAAGTGTTTAAAATGATGTAGGGAATTGGTCCAGTGGATTGAGATTAAAATTAAACAATTGATGAAACAAATGAAAAGTTGTTTCATCAAGAACAAGTGGCAGTAATAGCAAGTGCAGCAATCAGCGCCTGCAACAGTGGTACCAGTGTTACACATACTGCAAGCACAGTAATGTGGCAATGCACACCATTGGATGCGTCTAACATTACCATACCTTGTAGGACTATGCTATGTGATAGGTATGTGAATTTGCATAGTGTAGAGGCTCATGGAACATTATGTTGATTTATGTGTGAAATCATTGCTTTGTGTGTTTTTCAGAAAACTGAGTTTTTTGAAAAAAATATTCAGCCTTGGACCAAAACAGAAAAAAAAAAAGCCTTGAAAGAGTTAAGATGAAACAAATTAACCAAACACTAACCAATATTGCACACAGACTGTTTCTGATTTATCTGCAAACTCAAATGACCAGGGGCCTCTTGTATAAATGGTGTGTACGTACAAAGATGTTGCATACTCCTGTTTCCACACTCAAATCGCAATGTATAAAAACCAGTTTGTCACTACCACTGTGCCACAGGCCTCAATGTTTTAAACATGCTTTAATTTCTATCAAGAAAATGATATCAAGTATACATCTTAGTATTTAAATTGTTCAGAGAGCTGTTACATCATGAATGTAATGTATTCTGTGTCCTGTCGGCGGAAGAGAAAGCCCATTTAAGAAGCACGTAGTGATTCATACACATAAGAGTACATAGAATATGAAGCATTTAATGTGCCACTTTAGTTACGATGGGATTTGAGAAACTATTAAATTAAACGATTTTAAGATGAAGTTTATGACGTTCTACTTTAATGACAAAACAAACTACGTGATTAAAGTGGAAATTTCAACCTTTTTGTCACACTGTGTTCCAGTTTATTTTCTTTTCTCTATACTCTAATACACTTCCATATGACACTCAGACAGTGGGCTACAACTCGCCTTTCACGGCCACTTTGATATCTGACCACTTCTTTTTTATTTCATGCACTGTGCGACTTTCTGAACTTGAACTTTCTCTGCTACAATGTCATTCGATCAACTTCCTTTTGCTGTTTATATCACTGCTTAAACCAACAAATAGAATGTTTTTCCTTGCCTCTACTTGGTATTCGCTGAAATTCTTCTTTTTTCCCGTGCTTTTGCCACTTCCTTTGTTGTCTTTTTTGCTAATATTGATATTTTGTTTATTAATGAAGTATAAATCGTAAACAATTGCAACAGTTCACAGAAAGGTACATTATAATATACTAATAAAACACCCACCCCATGTCACCCTAAAGACTTTACTTACCACTGGCCTTATATGAACAAAGATAGCCCTGGAGTGGAAGGCACAACAGGAAAAAAAAAATAGGTACAGTCGACCGGCCTGACATGCGAACAACTTGATTTACGACCAAAAAATATTTGTTTTGATTCACAACCAACATCCTGCGTTACGACCTGAATGCGGTCACGTGTATCCGCTTCTGCGATTGTAAACAAACAGCCGAGAGCGTTTGTAAGTGTCAGTTGGAGCCCAGATACATGTGTTTGTGGACATGATTTCGGTCAGTGCAGTGATTTATATAATTTTTTTCGATAATTGCTAAGGAAGGAAGAGAAGGTAACAAAGGTAAAGAAAGCGATCACAATCGAAACGAAGAAGGAAATTGTGCAGAAATATGAGAGTGGTGTTCGTGTGACCGATCTCGCTAATATGTACAGCATGTCGAAATCCACCATCTCGACAATTTTACAAAGAAAAGATCTGTATAAGGAGGCTCCTTCCAAACAATAACCACCTTCCATTTCATTCTCCTCCTCCTCCCTTCCTGCAGCCCAAAGATGTCAAATTAAATGGTGAGTACAGTATGAAATTGTTATTTCTGGAAGGCTAGGCACTTTTTATAACTTTTTAGTTAGTACATTAGAAAAATTATAGGTGTTTTGGTAAATTATGCACATTATACAACCCTTTTTTATTATGAAAAGGTTAAGTAAGTGTTGCTGTGGGAGGTTCAGAATGCATTATGGGTATTTCCATTATTTCTTATGGGAAAAATAGTCTTGACTTACAACCAACTTGAGTTACAACCAGCCTTCGCAAACGAATTGAGTTTGTAAGTCAAGGGTCCATTGTAACTAAATAAAAAATTAAATAACCTAAGTAAATTTTGGTATACAGTTTCTCTCTATATGAGTTAGGACAAGTTGTGAGACAGACTATCAGTTTAAAATAAAGGTTCTGGACAAACCATTAATCTATGCTGCAGATAAGTCAAGTCCATAAATCAAAAGGTAATAAACAAGGAGACTTTCAGCAATTGTGTCCAGACAGAAGAAACAGCAGAAAAGTCCAGAAGAAGAAATAATTAAGGCAATAAAATAATTTTATAAGAGAGAATAGTTGAGATAAATTTTGACACATTACCCCAAAGACCCTAACTTTGGGAGTTTGCTAATACTGATTAAGTTTGAACAAGCTGAGACTTGTGATTCAGGGGGTTCTTGCACATGTGCTTAAACATCTACCAGAATCAGTGAAATGAAAGACATTTTACAGGACACTTTAGCACTCCGGTTCCAACTAAGTGATTTGTTTGTGTTTGCAAATTGATTATTATGATTTACTGAAAAGTGTTGTTCAAAAAGAACAAAGCATTTGTGAATCGCCTGTCACTGATTGCATAGCAACATTGTGTCAAACACAGTTCAAAATATCAGAATACATGAAAAACAAGATGGTGACTGAAAAATATACAAACTTCAATCATCCTCAAAAATAATATTAGTTGGAAAATAATGAAAAAATAGATCCTGCACCACAACAAAACCTTCAGTAGGATATAAAAATTAAAAAAACTCTTTAGGAACATTTTTCAGTATTTCTCTGTGGTTGAATAACATAAAAAAACAGTGCAAATAATGGCAAGAGAAAACACAGCGTTAGAGCACCGTAGCAATCCTCATATAATTGAGTTAAAGTTTACAGAACAATTTCAGTTGGAAAATACTGAGCTCCGTCATTTCAGATTCAAGTCTGAAGTTTACTGTCTAAAGATGGAGGTGGAACCAGTTTTTAGCTCGGAGGCCAGGAAGAGGCAGGTTCAGGAGGTTTGGAACAGGAAGTGATGTCATTGGTCTGCCGACTGTCAATCACTACTTCTGCAGTGGGAGGAAGAGAAAAGGCATTAGGCAACAGCGCCAACCACTGGTTTGGAGTGCATTTACCTTTGGATGAGCCCTGAAGTTGTCTCCCAATGTCTATTAAAATTGTGCACATCTTTGCCTTAAGCTCAACTCAAAATTAAAAGAACTCCTAAAACAACCAGAGATTTATTCTTTCTAATACTCCCTCTCATCATCTTTGGCAGATTCAGAATATTTTGTTTCTTTTAAGAGCTTTGCATTACACATTCTTTCAGACCTCCGATGCTGTAAAGAAGGTCCTTTTTCCATCCATCCATCCATTTTCCAACCCGTTGAATCCGAACACAGGGTCACGGGGGACAGCTGGAGCCAATCCCAGCCAACACAATGCACAAGGCAAGAACCAATCCCGGGCAGGGCACCAAGCACAAACTAGGGACAATTTAGGATCTCCAATCCATCTAACCTGAATGTCTTTGGACTGTGGGAGGAAACCCACGCAGACATGGGGAGAACATGCAAATTCCACGCAGGGAGGACCCGAGAAGCAAACCCGTGTCTCCTAACTGTGAGACAGCAGTGCTACCACTGCGCCACCGTGCCGCCCAGAAGGTCCTTTTTTCCCTTCTAAATCCTCATTACAGACGAAACAAGTGTTATGTCTCATTTATCCTTTGTAGGCACTTGTTTTTAAAAAATTACCTTTAGGTTAAGGGCCAAAAATATTAAGTTTATTTTGGGAAAAACAGATGAATGAAAATTTCTTTTTCAGCAGAAAATGTATCTTACTAATATCGCACTAATAAGAATGGTGGAATTTTTAAACTTGACATTTTAATTTTAATTTTGTGCCAGCATTGAACAATGCTCAGTAAAGTCTAGATTCTTCCATTTTTCCATGCTTAATTTCTTTTATCCTGTTATGACGTCTAGTTGCATCTCTAAGTACAGAAGTAACTGTTCTTATCAGCCCCTCTACTTACTGTGGGATCTTAATTGTCTTGTTCCATTTTTTTAAAGAGTGATTTTGCTGATCTTCAGGGAATTGGCACAAATAGCTAATGGCTAATAGGGGATGGGAATGACCAAGTACTTTGAAAGAAATTCTACAAATGAAAACATAAAGAGTGCCGATATAACCTTATCTTCAATTTCGTGGAGCTCACTGAAAATTTTTTTACACCTTCAGCTGAAAGTGGAGCTATTTTAAATCAACTGTAGTTCATTTAGATGACTTATGAGTTACTTTGGTGTAATGAGTCAATGAACACCTCACTCTAATGATGCATTTTAAATAAGGTCACTCTCTAATCTATTGATCACCTTTACCGACTAGGATTACAAGTAAAGAGCTGTTTTAGCTCAAAAAATTTATGCAGCGATCTGCTGGGTAAGAATGTCCAAAGACTTGATTCTAGAGTGCGATATTAGTTTTTTTTTTCTTTTTTAATAATGACCTGAGACTTATGAGTTATACAAAACTTTCAAGCATTTAATTAGGTTAATTAATGTTTTGCAGTTTTTTAGTCTTTCTTTCCTTTAGTTTCTTAACTTAATTTGTTCTTCACTTGCTCGGCTGCTTATCCCCTCTGATCCAGGATATCTCGTTCGAAAGAAGGCCTCGATATAAAGTGTGAGAGGACTGTCTTCATGACATCAGCAGTGGAGGTTATTGCAAAAAGTTGTAGCTCCAATCAATGAGGAATTCAAGAATGATCCATTCCATGTAATAAGAAGAATAAGTCCCCCTGGTTTGCCCAAAAAAAAATCTTCAAGCCAAGAAGACCAAACTTAAGGCAGTGGTTGAAGGGATTAGATTGTGTTTTGCTATGGCCTAAGTGCAGATCATCACGTCCTCTTACTCTGACATTGTAGTAACAAAGCCTGCATAAAACGCTACTATAACAGTAAGACAAGACCACAATAAAGATTTGGCATACCATCCTGGTAACCCTGTATAACTGAATGACCAGAAAGAAAATAAAACATTCAGCAATTGCAGAGATGTCTTTACATACATGACAGAGCTCATTCAAGATGGCTGATCTTCCAGTTTTAAGTCTTTCCAGCAGGAAGAGGCAGATCCAGGTGGATGGACACCGGAAGTGACATTATAATTGACGTTACAGCTGTCAATCTGCCATTCTGCAGAGGGAGGAAGAGAACAGACAATAGAACACAGTGCCAACCACTGGAGCAGTGGGGAATTATAATCACTAGAGCCCTTAAGCAGTCCCCTATGTGTGCACGTGTTCTACTTCTTCTTTCATCTACTCCCGTTAGGGGTTGCCACAGTGGATCATCTTCTTCCATAACTTTCTGTCCTCTGCATCTTGTACTGTTACGCCCATCACCTGCATGTCCTCTCTCACCACATCCATAAACCTTCTCTTAGGCCTTTCTCTTTTTCTCTTGCCTGGCAGCTCTATCTTTCTCCCAATATACTCAACATCTCTCCTCTGCACATGTTCAAACCAACATAATCTCGCCTCTCTGACTTTGTCTCCCAACCGTCCAACTTGAGCTGACCCTCTAATGTCCTCATTTCTAATCCTGTCCATCCTCGTCATACCCAGTGCAAATCTTAGCATCTTTACCTCTGCTACCTCCAGCTGTGCCTCCTGCTTTCTGGTCAGAGCCACCGTCTCCAACCCATATAACATAGCTGGCTCACTACCAGACCTTCCCTTTCACTCTTGCTGATACCTGTTTGTCACAAATCACTCCTGACACTCTTCTCCACCCACTCCACCCTGCCTGCACTCTCTTCTTCACCTCTCTTCCGCAATACCCATTACTCTATACTGTTGATCCCAAGTATTTAAACTCATCCACCTTTGCCAGCTCTACTCCCTGCATCCTCACCACTCCATTGACCTCCCTCTCATTTACACACATGTATTCTGTTTTGTTCCTACTGACCTTCATTCCTCTCCTCTCTAGAGCATATCTCCACCTCTCCAGGGTCTCCTCAACCTGCTCCCTACTATCGCTACAGATCACAATGTCATCAGCAAACATCATAGTCCACGGGGACTCCTGTCTAATCTTGTCTGTCAACCTGTCCATCACCATTGCAAATAAGTCAAGTCAAGTCAAGTCAACTTTATTTATAAAGCACTTTACATACAACAGCTGCTGACCAAAGTGCTGAATAAGAAAGGGCTCAGAGTCGATCCCTGATGTAATCCCACCTCCACCTTGAATGCATCCGTCACTCCTACTGCAGACCTTATCATTGTCACACTTCCCTCATGCATATCCTGTACAACTCTTACGTACTTTTCTGCTACTATGTGTACTATGTATGCACACACGTACTCTGTGTGCATTTGTTACACATGCTAAATTCTTAAACCAAGAAAACAGGTCACTCTTTTCTCAAACCAAAACAAAACAATAAATTGCAGTCAAAGTAACATTGCAAAAGAACTGAATTCCAGGAAACTAATATAGAAAAACAGATATCTACATATCACAGGGATTTAGCCATCAGAATCTAATAAAGAGGAAGTGCTGAGCACAACCTTTATGCTGTTTCACTGTTGACATCATGTGACCAGATGACTAACCTCATTACCATAGCGACGGTATTACAAGAGACATCACCAAATTACAGGATCCATAAAAAAAGACATAAATAATTTCTAACAATATTAAAATGAAGGAAACAGAAAATGAGTTGGATTCAGCAAAATAATTAAAAAAACTAGATAACGACTTCAAATTATGCCTCCAAAATGAAGTAAAAAATTATAAATGGAAAATAATCTCAACAAATTGTAGTTCATTGCAGTTTGCTCTTGATATAATTGGTCTTTGAATTGCACCGCATAGGCTTTAGAATTTACTTGGATTGTCAAGCATTGCTATTAATTGTTTTATTTTATATTTATGAAGTAATTTTCAATCTGTTCAGCAAAGTAAATATAATATATAATATAATTCCCTCATTCCTGTCTGTAGTTAGGCATGATGCCCCTCATCTGCTGAGACCCTCACTGTTGGGACTGATTCTATTTACTTTTATTATACTGCCATTACTGACAGACATACTGTATATACAATTCAACTTCTTTTTTGTATAGTACTGGTGCAGAGCACCGTGAACAATTTTCAGTTAAAATACAAATACAGATTATACTATCTGTACAGAACTGGTACATAAATAAATGCAGATTTGTTAAAACACACAGAGAACAAGATTGAAACTAATTAAACATAAATGGAAGCTAACAAATCTGTGCTGGCCATCTAATCTGATGGCAGAGTCTTTCTATCCAATCATTCCAACACTCCTTTACCTGAGATATATGTATCTATACACCCACATTTTATAAATAAAACTTTTAATTTAACATTTTAGTGACAGGAAACAGTGGATGAGAGGCAATAATTTCTTTCTAATTTATTGCTCTTTAGTGTGGTTGAATCCACTTGAAAGGTGTTATCTTTGATGTCACAATTGTGGAGGATTGCCGGCTTTCCAGTCCGGCCCTCACCCCCAGGCCGCTAGGAGGAGCCCTCCGGACAGCATATTGGTGCCCCGAGTTCCAGCAGGGCCTGATGGACTCTGTAGTTTTTATACACAGCCCTGCTGGATACCTTGGGGGCCGCCAGGAGTCGCTGTGAAGGGCCTCATGGACTCTTGCATGCCCTATAACCCGGGAGTGCGTCACAGTCACGTGACTGGAGGAAGCAACGTGCTCCCGGGATGAAGAAAAGGACTGTTTGCCCTGACCCGGAAGGAAAACGGACTTGTGGGTTTGGCTTGGAGCCACTTCCGGGTCAGGGGCTATAAAAGGACTCTGGGTAAGCCCAGACACTGAGCTGAGCTGGGAGGAAGGTGGGCTAAGTGTCTGGGAGTGGAGGATTGTGGTTTATAGAGAAGAGTATTGTAGTTAATGAGGGTGGTGTGTGTAGTGCTTTGTGCACAGTATAATAGTAAAATAAAATATTATTGTACTTTCACCGGAAGAGTGGTACCTGAGGGTTCAAGAGGTGGCTCAACGCTACATCTGCTACACAATATAATGCCTGCTTTCTCTATGTTTCAAATTTTGCAAAATTACAGATGTTCTTTAATTTTCAAGATTTTGAAAGCTAGTGTATTAGTTTGTATCAAGAAGAAATGACTTCTGCAATGCATTAAGTAATTTTCTTTGTACTTTACAGTTACAGTAAATCTTAACATGGCAGCAAGAATAATATCTACGATGTACAGCAAAGTAACCAACATTCTATAATTATTACAGTCACTTTTAATAATGTTCAGTGATGATTTAAAACATTTCCTTTCAACATATAAAGTTACAAGTGCCTTCATCCCCATGTTACCTTATTGAATTTACGAAGAGTTGTATTTCAGAGCATTTCAGAGCATTGACTATAACAAAGATCATGGCCTGCTTAAATACCAGGAATAAATAAAATTATATTTGGAGACAGAATCTTTAACAATGGCTCCCCAAAACGCTGGATTATTTACCTGCCGATACTGGAGATGCCTTTCTGGCCTCAGCATTTCCATCAAGGTAGAACTTGTATTTTAGTAAAATGTACTATTGTGAGAGCTGCCCAGGCTGTTCAAATGGCTTTTTAATAATGGCAGCAGTTGTTTTGATTGGCTGCATCTGAGATTTTTCTCATTTTCTTTCTCTTCTAAGTGCCCTGTGGTGAGCACATGGTGTGACTTCCATTTTCATCAACTTATCTCCCTTGATGTCGAAATGGGCTTTTAGAGTAGATGTGTCATCACCAAATAATTACCCATTGTCAGACCTGGTATTTTATTGGAATCGGAGTGGTCATACTGGTGATGGGTGATCAGTTAATCTAACACATTGGAGTCTGTGACTAGGATTTTTGACCCTTGTTGAAGAAGCCTATGTATATAAAAAAGCTCTCTATACTTGTATATACAGCATGTCTTTATCTTGTTACAACACATTCTATATTCCAAATTACGTATTTGGCTTTGCTGTTTACAATTTTGTGTTTCAATTCAAATTTTCTTTTATTTGTAATAATGTATAGCAGTGTTTCTCAAAGTGGAGAATAGTCCCCCTTGGTGAGGTAAATCAAACATGATCATCAGGACAGGAGTGGTGGGGTCCTTCTTGGTGAATCGAGCATGATCATCAGAACGGGGGGAGTTGGTGATTAAGTGGGACTGTCACAATGACAAGCCGCCACAACCCACTGATGTACGGTGAAGAGCACTTTAAAAGCATACATTTAATTGAAATGAATCGCTCACTGTGGTGGATTGGCTTGATTTCTAGTGTTTGTTCACTCCTGCCATAGGTCCTGAAACCCACTATAATAGAATGTCCCCTGTGGTCTATAGGGGGTGCTCTCACTCCCTTGAACCCTCAGATTTGACTCCAGACACCAGGAAAAAGTCCAATATTTATTTGGACAATAATAAAGTGCACCAAGCACCTACACTCCACTATACTCATAAACAATCACTAATAATTAAACAATAATCAATCCTCCACTCCCAGATGTGTTGCCACCCTTCCACCCAGCTCAGCTCAGCGTCTGAGGATTTCCCACAGTCATTTATAGTCCTTGACCCGGAAGTGTTTTGCCCTCTCTGTCCACGTGATTAGGAACACTTCCGGGTCAGATAGAAATCCTTTTTCTTCACCCCGGAAGCACGTCATTCCTCTTGTCCATGTGATTCGGACGTACTTCCTGGGGTGTAGGGCAAATAATCTTTGTTCCTCCCTGCAGCGTCCTCTAGCGGCCCCCATGGTATCCAGCAGGGCTGGGGATAAAAACTGCATTGTCCAGGATTCCCTACTGGCATTCGGGGCACCTCCATGCTGCAGGGAGGGCTCCACCTGGCGGCCTGGGGGTATTGGCTGGGATGAACGGCCGGCCATATATCACACCCCTTATATGAAGAATACAATCAAAAGCATTGCATATTGTAAAATGTCCTTAGACAACCCTTTACATTGGCCTTAATATAAAAGCAACCGGTAGTTCAATAATGAAAAAAAGGTTAAAGAAAAGATTGTTACAAACACAAGGTTTTGGCTGTATAGCCATCAGGTGTGCAAATGAAAAGGAAAGGGCAGGTAACATATAGTAGTGGAAGAAGAGAACAAAGCCAGGACAGATGAAAAAAGAAAAGGCGACAGTAAGTGAGAAAAAAAGCTGTCATTAAAGGAGACGAAGGGGAAAATAAAAAAAGAGTCATTAAGACCTTTCAGTAATCTGTGATCTGTGCTAAGAATGAGCTTAGCTTCTTCTGTTTTTGTTTGAAAATGTCTTTGCAGCCCTGTGGAAGAACACAGACAGGGAGATCAGTGTGGCTATGGTCAAGAGTGTGACATGTTCTATGGTGGGCTCTGTGAGGTCTTTGATTTTTAACGACTTGAACGTGCTCCCTGGATAATTATCTGCTAACCGTCTGCCTGTTTCACCTATGTAGATGGATGGACACTTCCTAAAGAAATGCAGTGAATAAGATTTTTAGACTGGCAAGAGGCCCGTTGTTTAATGTTGTGTTTACCAGAGAGACCAGCTACAAAGATACAATGGTTTAATATGTACAATAGGTATATAAATCAGTAATGTGTATCAATAGCAACATATCCTTATAAAACACATTGCAGGTAACTCGGCATCTGTGCATTGAGTTAGGCAGACACAAGTTCAGTACAGCTAGAGTTAGAACACAGCATTGTCAAAAATCACTTTTAGCCAGTTGACATCCATAATTGGTGATTAACAAAGAGAGACTTTATGTGTTTCTTGATGGTGAGAATACAAGAGGACCATGTCTCACTCTTACTTGACCCACCTTGTGTAGCATGGAGTACAGCAGGTTCAAGGTTTTTAACTCCCTTGTTCTCACAACACTGCATGCCAGGGTGAGGGAAACAATGAAAGAGTATGAAAAGTCAATGCAAGAGTACAAGGAGGAGCACAACTTCCTTCTTCTCCTTATACTGAGTGAGCATTAAGCAACCGAGGATCTCACGCTTGCTGTTGCCTGTTATGATTGCTTATGTTGGTAATTGTGTGGTTACCTTAATGGTTACTTTCCGAGGTCCTGAATATGAATTTTACGTTTATATTCATAACAGAAATAGTTTTCAGTTATCAGGAATTATTTTGCAACATCTGTTCTTCCTGGGGAGCTGCCTTTTGTGTCACTATTGTCAGGTTGTGCTAACAGTAGTTCTGGGTTACAGTCTTGAAAGTTACGTGATCAACGTCATTAGTGCATTGCTTTAAGATCTGGTGAATCAGATGTGTCCCTATCCCTGAAAAGCAATCTTCCTGTTTGCTATTTAGACTTCCTAGTGCTTGTGCCATAATCAGGCTTAATTTTTGCAATTAAATTGCAATTAAACCATTTATACTACCTTCAACAGTATTTTTAGGTTTTCCAATTGCCACAAAATTTTGGATCTTTCATTAGGGTCACATGCTGAATTTCTACAGGTGTGGCCGAGTAAGAGCTTGTCTCTTTATTCGATCTGCGGATACAAAACCTTAAAAAAAGCACTAATTGCTACTGTTTTCTTCTCTCTTTTCTTGGTTTTGATTTCTTGCTTGGCTTTTGACTTCAACTTTTGCCTCCTGTCTGGGTTTTGGTCAGTATTTTTATTTTTGTTTTTTTTTCCTTTATATTTTTCTCCCAGTTCTTATCAAAGACATTCACATGTCTCTTCTAAGGCTGGACAGCTTGACTTTTGCCTTCAATATCTTAAAACAGTTTTTCTTGTGTTTCGATTTCTGTTTACACAAGAGATAGGACTGAAGAATTTAAATTTCAGCCCTGCTCAATTTCTGGTCATCTCCTTTAAACTTAGTAGCTTTTCCAGCTGTAAGGCCAACATTGTCCATGTGCAGCCATGGAAGTGAGAGATGGAGAGCTCAGTGGTAGAAGGTGTCTAGCCATCCTCATACCACCACATGGCTGAGTGAAAAACAGCGAGAATATGATGGAATTTTATTGAACTGGTGTCATTGAGTTCACTGGCCCAAAATAGGACAACCAGATTCCTCTTGAAAGGATATGGGAATAGCCCCTCTGAGGAATCAGGGAGTTATTGGGCAGTGGACACTGGGGGTATCACAGTTATACAGTGCTGCATGCAAATGACATCTCTAAGCAATAAACCCTTAAAAGTATAACAGCCTTCAATGCCACTCATATAATGAGGTACTTTATTACTTGTGTACTTTAAACAACACCTTATCATTTGCTGGGGGAATAATTCTGTGTTACAATGCAGTCTACAGCCCCTTTGACCCTATGCTGGCACACAGAATAACACAATTGAATGAGAAATCCCTACATAGACACTCAGATCGTATTTTATTTATACTGCCGATTGATATGCAAACAGCTCTACCCTTGCAAAAATTTTGCTGTCTTTACGTCCACATATTAGGCCAAGCAGTTTGTTGCTCTCAGAACAAATACATCTTTCATTGTGAAATTTAAATTCTATTGGTTGTATTTCATTAAACGAGCACAGACACATAGTCATAATGACGGATTAAGCATATGACTAAAGCAATCCCTTTCAAAACTAAGCGCCTTGATGTCACACTTGCAAAATTACCAGTTAGCAAGATTCACTTCATAAATACAGAACATCTGATTGATATGATTGGTGATTTTTAACACACTGAAGGATACACGCTTCAAACTGCTGTTTCAACGACAACTTGCGTACTGCTCTGTTGTTGAACTGAGAAGATAGATAGATAGATAGATAGATAGATAGATAGATAGATAGATAGATAGATAGATAGATAGATAGATAGATAGATAGATAGATAGATAGATAGATAGATAGATAGATAGATAGATACTTTAATAATCCCAAGGGGAAATTCACATGAACTTTTTGTTCAACCAGGAACTATCATGGGTGGGGCTTGGGCAATGAATTGTGGTGGTTGGTTAAGCAAAAGGACAGGAGCCATCTTACAAATCTGTTGGTACTATGGACTAACTAGGTGAATGAAAAGGCACCACAAAAGCTAAATGCTTGGGGTGCCAACATAGCAAAATCATGTTTAATCCGAACCAGGAATAATGAAAACAATGAAAAGGCTGCGCTTGAGTACTTCTTTGTAAGGGGAAGATTCCCTTTAGCTACCGCTAGATGGCATGCTGCACTCTCAGTGTACATGTCATCGTGGTCAGCTCTGAAATGAAATGCCACCTTTCGGACACGTCTTCCTTATTGTATATACCGGGTGGGCTAGAAGAGGTGGGGCATCCTTGGCTTTGTTGTCTTTAGAGAGCAGTTTTCCACGGTTGTGAAGGGAAAAAGGAGACAAGACCATTAGCAACAGCGCTCGCTTTCATCCAGGGGTGATACTACTTACTTTAGGCGAGCCTGGAGGGTGACACTCTGGCGCATATGCGTGACAATCAATAGATAGATAGCACTTTATTTGTTTCCATGGGGATGTATGGTTTTTAACAGAAACTCAGTATGTAAATATTACTATTGTATCGTGACTGATGTGTTATGTTTAAAATACAGAATGAATTGTAAAAGAAATACGTGACTGCCCAGGGAAATACGCACAGTCTAGTATCCCTAACCATGAAATTGAAAGAATACAATAGAAACTTGATAGTATGACAGGTACCTGTTGCACAATGTCAAAAAAATGGCACTTCACCCTGTGGCAAGGCAATTTTAATTAAATTGAATTGTACTCTGCTGTGTCTTGACTTGCTTTCCACCATTTGTTCACAGCTGTCAAAGGTCCTGAGACCTTGTAGTGCAAAATCAAAATCTAATAAATGGACATGTTGGTTTATGGGGTCATTATTGTCCCATGTACAAAGCAGTGTGAAATTTTTACCTGCAACAACGACAACCACATTTATTTCTGTAGCACATTTTCTTACAAATGATGTAGCTCAAAGTGCTTTACATGATGAAGAAAGAGAAAAAAGACAAAATAAATAAGAAAACAGAATTAGGGAGCACTAATTAACATAGAATAAAGTAAGGTCTGATGGCCAGAGAGGACAGAAAAAACAAAAAAAGTACTCCAGACGGCTGGAGAAAAAAAATAAAATCTGCAGGGGTTCCAGGCCATGAGACCACCCAGGCCCCTCTAAGGCATTCTAACCAACATAAATGACCTCAATCAGTCCTCATGGTATTCAGGGTTCACATGGAAGAACTTGATGATGACGGTCATGTGGACTTCTGGCCTTTAATCCATCAATGGAGACACATCACGGTGCTTTGATCAGGTGCTGGTGATGCAGATCGCCACCACAGAAAACCAGAAAAAGAACAGAAGAGAATGTAGGTGTTAGTACTGATTGTGGAGCCACCAGGAATGATATTGATAATTAAATGTATATACAGACCATCAGAATTAAACTAAGATGAGGCTATGAGAAAGCCATGTTAAAGTAATGTGATTTCAGCAGTGTTTTAAAGTGCTCCACTGTATTAGCCTTGTGAATTTCTATCGGTCAGCTATTCCAGATTTTAGGTGTATAACAGCAGAAGGCCGCCTCACCACTTCTTTTATGTTTAGCTCTTGGAATTCTAAGTAGACACTCATTTGAAGATCTAAGGGTGCGATTTAGAGTGTAAGGTGACAGACATTCTGAAATATAAGATGGAGGGAGATTATTTAAAGCTTTGTAAACCATAAGCAGTATTTTAAAGTCAATTCTAAATGACACAGGTAACCAGTGTACTGTAGTGACATCAAAACTGGAGAGATGTGCTCGGATTTTCTTTTCCTAGTTAAGTTCCTTGCACGTGCAAATCAACGCGCAGCATATGCATATAATTTTGACGTTTGTATATAGTTGTTGCAAACAGATTTCACAAAGTGTTTTTGTTTTGCTTATTACTATACTTAATTTGACTTTGGTTTAAAAGTTAACTTTTTGACTTTTAACACATTTTAAGACATATCAACAGGTTGTATCCAGTCTATAGTATCAACCATTGTCCCTAAACCTGAGGACTCAGAAAGTGGCCAACTGCAGAGATGGTTTAAAAATAGAATAAAAAATGAATAAAACTGAATCTGTAAACATGTACATTTAGATTTCTGGTTTGAAGAGACTGTTGTGCTTGACTTGATATACTCCAGCCTTAAAATTTTCTGAAAGTTTATTGATTTTCTGGGAAGTGCGGTTATGCATCAAGTCAGGCATAACTAATACTATTGCCAGCATGTGTTAGAAGAATGATAATTGAAATAGCCTGAAATGGAACAAGGTGACTGCTCTGTTTTTGCAATATCAGCAGTAATTTACTCCCAAGAATCCCGGCCTTAATATACTGACATTCTTCACAATCTAATGTGGGTGGCAAGTGTAGTAGTATTTGATAGCTCTAATACAGTTTATGTTAATGGTGAGCAGAACCCGAGTAAACATCTAATGAAAGAGTAATGGTGGCTCTTTCTTCATTACCATTTTACTTTTTTAGAATATTAACACATTCTGATGTAATTATGTACAGTAGATTCAGAAAGTATTCAGAGCCTTTCACTTTCTGTACACTTTATTTTGTTGCAGGTTTCATACTACATTGATACATTTGCCATTTTTGCCCATCAGCCTACACTCAAGAACCTATAATGACAAAGTGAAAACAAGTTTTCAGAAAGATTTCCAAGTTTATTAACAATAAAAAACAGAAATCTCTCATTCATGTAAGTATTCAGAGCCTTTGCTGAGTCACTCCAAATTGTGGTCAGGCACATCCTGTTTGCTTTAATTCTAATTGAGATGTGTATAGAACTTTGACTGAAGTCCATATGTGGCAAACTGAACTGATTGGACACCATTTAGAAAGGCAAACACCTGTGTATATAGAAAGTCCACAATTCACACTGCATGTCAGGTCAAAACCCAAGCCAAGAAGTCCAAGGAACTCTCAGCAGACCTCGGTGATCAAATTGTGGTGAGGCACAGATCAGGGTAATCGAGGATAAAACTATTTCTTTAGCTTTGAGGATTCCCAGAAGTACAGTGGCCTCAATAACTGTAAAATGGAAGAAGTTTGGAACCACCAGAAATCTTCTTAAAGAGGTGGCTGTCTGGTCAAACTAAATAACTGGGCAAGAAGGGCCTTGGTCAGAGAGGTCATCAACAACCCAATGATCATTCTAACAGAATTTCAGAAGTTCTTTGCTGAGATGGGAGAATAGAACGATGATCATCTCAACAGCTCTCCATCAATCAAGCGTTTACCTATAAATCCGCTTGGAGTTAACCAAACAGCATATAAAGGCCTCTGAGAGTGTGAGCAAAGGATTCTTTGGCCTGCTGAGACAGAAACTGAACTCTCTGGGCAGAAATCAAAGTGTTCTGTCTGCCAAAGGTAAGGCACTGCTCATAACCTGTTTCGTTCCATCATGGTGGTGGCAGCATCATGTTATGGGGGTCCTTCTCAATGGCAGGGACAGACAGACTGGTCAGAATTGAGGGAACAATGTGGCCAAATACAGAGCAATCCATGAGAAACAAACTGCTGCAGAGTACACATGACCTCTGACTGGGGTGATAGTTCACCTTTCAGCACAACAATGACCTGAAGCAAGAAAACACTTGAGGGGCACTGGGACAAGTCTCTCTCAGAGTGTCCTTGGGTGGCCCAGACAAAGCCTGCACTTGAACCCCACAGAATATCAATGTAGAGATCTGAAAATGGCATTTTACAGACGCTTCCATTCCAATTTAACTGAGGTTGAGAGGATCTGCCAGGAACAACGGGGTAAAGGTGTGCAAAGCTTATAGATGATTACCTAAGAAGACTCAAAGCTCAAATTTCTACTAAAGGGGTATCTACAACATACTAAATTAAGGGATTAGACAACTTTTAATTAGTGTTTTCAGTTTTTGATTTTTAATAAATATGCAAACCTTTCTGAAAGCATGTTCATTATGGGTTATTGAGTGTAGGGGAAAATGAGCAAAATATCAAATTTATCAATTTAAAATGAAATCTACAACACAAAGTGTGCAGAAAGTGAAGAGGTCTGAATACTTTCTGAATCCACCATATGTTTTCTGGGTAATTCAAATAGCATTTGGTGTTAATTTAATTATTATTAACATTATTATCGTTTTGTATTGAGCATATGGCATGTTATAAACTTTATACATGGCTTAGTAGTTTTTGAAAGGATGTTTTCACAGTGTGAGACTCCATTATTGTTACGTTGTATTTAGTGTAGGCTGTGCTAAGCCATTTCACTGTCTAAGTACATTTCACTTTAATGCACAGTATTAGCGGATCAATTAACTAATCCACAGTTCACTAAAGATTTTCTGCATTTTTGCATTGCTTCAAATTAATTTCTTCAAATAGGCCACACAGACACAATCCAAAGAGGATTAGGAGTAAAGTTTGCACAAAGAGTAAAGAATATTTGTTCACAAATAAATTGTAAACACACTGAACAAGTTAAAGTTGGGCAGATAAAAGTCAAAACTTCAGAAATGAGCTTAATATTATTTAGGACAATTTAGCTAAATAGATACTGTATATTACTGAGAGTTGAAATAAAATGATGTTACAGTGACTTGTCAGTTTAAATATAACTTGCCATGAATAGCTCATTAGATTTCAATCCCTGCTGTTACGTGAACTAAACTTGCCATTTAAATGTATTACTTGTTAGTGTGGGTGGCACGGTGGTGCAGTGGTATAGCGCTGCTGCCTCGCAGTTAGGAGACTTGGGTTTGCTTCCCGGATCCTATCTGCGTGGAGTTTGCATGTTCTCACCGTGTCTGCGTGGGTTTCCTCCCACAGTCCAAAGACATGCAGGTTAGGTGCACTGACGATCCTAAATTATCCCTAGTGTGTGCTTGGTGTGTGTGTGTGTGTGTGTGTGTGTGTGTGCCCTGCGGTGGGCTGGCACCCTGCCCGGGGATTTGTTTTTGCCTTGAGTTCTGTGCTGGCTGGGATTTGTTCTAGCAGACCCCCATGACCCTGTGTTAGGAAATAGCAGGAAGGATAATGACTAACTGACTGACTGACTTGTTAGTGTTTTATCCTGCCATGTCAGGTCATTTCTATATTGCACAGTTTTCTTTTATAGGGATATCGCCCAAATGACGTGTAGACCAGAGCAGACTAATAATTCTTAGTCCTTCACTTTTTTCTCTCTTCCATTTGTTGTTTCATGTTTAACAACATTAGAAGCAATGTGACGAGAACAAGTGATTCAGTCTGATAAACTCATCAATTATATTCATCTAGGTTGTCCAAAAAGATCTGAAGGTCTGTAAAGTCCTACTCTCCACCACACTACATTGTTATTGACTGTTATACCTGCCTCACACTCTCCACCTTACATTTTTTAACTTGCACTGCATTTTTATCACTCTTTAATTAATATTGTTTTTATCAGTATGCTACTGCTGGAATATGTGAATTTCCCCTTGGGGATTAATAAAGTAGTATCTATCTATCTATCTATCTATCTATCTATCTATCTATCTATCTATCTATCTATCTATCTATCTATCTATCTATCTATCTATCTATCTATCTACACTGCATCCGGAAAGTATTCACAGCACATCACTTTTTCTACATTTTGTTGTGTCACAGCCTTATTCCAAAATGGATTAAATTCATTTTTTTCCTCAGAATTCTACACACAACACCCCATAATGACAACGTGAAAAATGTTTACTTGAGGTTTTTGCAAATTTATTAAAAATAAAAAAACTGAGAAATCCCATGTACATAAGTATTCACAGCCTTTGCTCAATATTTTGTCAATGCACCTTTGGCAGCAATTACAGCCTCAAGTCTTTTTGAATATGATGCCACAAGCTTGGCACACCTATCCTTGGCCAGTTTCCCCATTCCTCTTTGCAGCACCTCTCAAGCTCCATCAGGTTGGATGGGAAGTGTCGGTGCACAGCCATTTTAAGATCTCTCCAGAGATGTTCAATCGGATTCAAGTCTGGGTTGTGGCTGGGCCACTCAAGGACATTCACAGAGTTGTCCTGAAGCCACTCCTTTTATATCTTGGCTGTGTGCTTAGGGTCGTTGTCCTGCTGAAAGATGAACCGTCACCCCAGTCTGAGGTCAAGAGCGCTCTGGAGCAGGTTTTCACCCAGGATGCCTCTGTACATTGCTGCAGTCATCTTTCCCTTTATCCTGACTAGTCTCCCAGTTTATGCCGCTGAAAAACATCCCCACAGCATGATGCTGCCACCACCATGCTTCACTGTAGGGATGGTATTGGCCTGGTGATGAGCGCTGCCTGGTTTCCTCCAAACGTGACGCCTGACATTCACAACAAAGAGTTCAATTTTTGTCTCATCAGACCAGAGAATTTTCTTTCTCATGGTCTGAGAGTCCTTCAGGTGCCTTTTGGAAAACTCCAGGCGGGCTGCCAAGTGCCTTTTACTAAGGAGTGGCTTCCGTCTGGCCACTCCATCTGGTGGATTGCTGCAGAGATGGTTGTCTTTCTGGAAGGTTCTCCTCTCTCCACAGAGGACCTCTGGAGCTCTGACAGAGTGACCATCGGGTTCTTGGTCACCTCCCTGACTAAGGCCCTTCTCCCCCGATCGTTCAGTTTAGATGGCCAGCCAGCTCTAGGAAGAGTTCTGGTGGTTTCAAACTTCTTCCACTTACGGATGATGGAGGCCACTGTGCTCATTGGGACCTTCAAAGCAGCAGAAATTTTTCTGTAACCTTCCCCAGATTTGTGCCTCGAGACAATCCTGTCTCGGAGGTCTACAGACAATTCCTTTGACTTCATGCTTGGTTTGTGCTCTGATATGAAATGTCAACTGTGGGACCTTATATAGACAGGTGTGTGCCTTTCCAAATCATGTCCAATCAACTGAATTTACCACAGGTGGACTCCAATGAAGCTGCAGAAACATCTCAAGGATGATCAGGGGAAACAGGATGGACCCAGGATGGACCTGAGCTCAATGTTGAGCTTCATGGCAAAGGCTGTGAATACTTATGTACATGTGCTTTCTCAATTTTTTTATTTTTAATAAACTTGCGAAAACCTCAAGTAAACATTTTTCATGTTGTCATTATGGGGTGTTGTGTGTAGAATTCTGAGGAAAAAAATGAATTTAATCCATTTTGGAATAAGGCTGTGACATAACAAAATGTGGAAAAAGTGATTCACTGTATCTATCTATCTATCTATCTGTCTATCTACAAAATCTGCCCTTAACAAGTTTCCAATAATTTTTTGAAGTAGAGTTTATTTTAAAGTAACAGCTAGGATCCAGTGTATTAATTCATTTTATAATTTTAAACATTGTGATTATGTCATCCTTTAATCTGTTTGCTTAAACCTAAAAAGCTCAGCACTTCAGACTTTCCTCAAAGCTCCCAGTCCCAGAATCAGCCGAGTTGCTGTCCTCTGGATTCTTTTCTGGCACTGCTGTCTTTTTTGTAATATGGAGACCAAAACTGAACACAGTACTTCAGGTGAGGCATCACTAGTGCATTGTATAGCTTGAGTATAACCTCCTTTGATTTGTACTCCATACAACATAACACCCCTATGTGCCTTCCTGATCGCTCCTCTAAACTGTGTGATGTAAATAGCTTTGAGTCCAACGTGACCCCCAGATACTTTCAAGTTTCAGACATCCCATTGTGTATTCAAATCTAACATTTTTACTTCCTAGATGTAATACTTTATGTTTACTTACAATAAATTTCATCTGCCACAAAAATACCCAAGCATGTATGCTATTCAAGTACAAATGTAACAATTTAGCTGTTTCTCCATTATCTGCCCTTCCACCTTACTACAGATGTAACCGGATTACTGACTGCTTTTTTATTGACTATATATATACATATATATATATATATATATATATATATATATATATATATATATATATATATATATATATATATATTGTGGCAGGCGGCTGGCATCCATCCCCCTGCACACTATATTCAGGGGGAGCAGCCCTGGAAAGTGCAATACCTCCCCCTGGACGCTAGATGGCCACCCCCCTAGGCTGGAGTAGTGCCTGGGTTTCCCACAGGGCTCCCTGGGAACTGGAGTTGGGGGCAGCCCTGTTGGGTCCCACAGGTACCGCCAGGAGGTGCTGTGTTTGGGACTCCTGAGCCCATGTGGGCAACAGATTCATCACACCTGGAGGTGCTGCCTGAACTCGGTGATCAAGCACCTGGAGCACTTCCAGGTGACCTATAAAAGGAGCCAGCGACCACCATTCAGGGGCCAGAGTCGGGTGGAGGAGGATGACAAGGTTGCTAGAGAGGAGTGGTGGTGCCAAGGAGAAGTGTTTGTGCTTGTACTGGTAGTTATAAGTGCTTGGGACTGTGTTGTGGCTGGGGGGTTTACGGAGAAGACGTGCCCTCCAGCTGAAGAATAATAAAATATTTGTATTTTATACGTGCCTCCTGTGTCAAGTCTGTGCCGGGTCGGGCACAATAAAGTGCCTTTCTGACAATATATATATATAAAATAGATGTGACAGCTGCTGCAGGGGGACGCGGCAGCCCTTCAGAAATCCCTCTTAAAAAGTTTTTCAGCGGAACAGACACACATTCTTTCAGTACCTCTTTGCGGGAACAGCTGTCGGCTTGCTAGGTGATGCGCTCCTCGCACGGGGCTACAATCATTTAAAAGATCGAGCCGTGGCCATCCTGAGGTCTCTCACTCTCTTACAGTTAGGTCCATAAATATTTGGCCAGAGACAACTTTTTTCTAATTTTGGTTCTGTACATTACCACAATGAATTTTAAATGAAACAACTCAGATGCTGTTGAAGTGCAGACTTTCAGCTTTAAATGAAATGAAGGGATTGTGTTAAAAAAATGCTTTAGATGCCTCACATTTTTATGCAATCGTTTTGTTCACCCCACTGAATTAAAGCTGAAAGTCTGCACTTCAACTGCATCTGAGTTGTTTCATTTAAAATTCATTGTGGTAATGTACAGAACCAAAATTAGAAAAAAGTTGTCTCTGTCCAAATATTTATGGACCTAACTGTATCTCTCTTCCCTAAGACTCCTCCACTCCGCCCCCACTGGATCCTCTTGATGAGAAAGACTTTGTGTTCTTTTGAGCAGGAGTCAGGGCCGACGTGTCAGGTTTGACAGCTCTTCCTTGTGAGATCAGGCCGCCTCTGTAAGAGACAAAACAATTTCTACTCCTTGGAAAACCTGCTGAACTCTCCTGTGCAACTTTGTGACCCAAGCTTGACAATATATATACAGTATTTATTCATATGTCTGAGTCACATTTATATGGGTAATTCTTGTGGTTCTTTGGCCACTCAGCAAACATCCACCACATCCTCTTAGTTGCGCGAAGCAGATCATAGATAGAGGTTCTCAATTAAATTGAGGTCTGGGTAACAAGTGGGCCAGTCAATGGCATCAATGCCTTTGTCATCCAGGAACTGCAGTACCTACACACTCTGGCCACATGAGACTGGGAATTGTCCTGCACCAGGGGGAACCCAGGGCCCACTGCACCAGGGTAAAGTCTGACAATAAACAGCTGTCAGGGTACCGTTGCCTAGCACATGGAGGTCTGCACAACCCTCCAAGGATATGCCTCTCCAGACCAGTACTGACCCACCACCGTGCTGGTTGATGTTTCAAGCTGCATAACATTCACCACAGCATCTCCAGACTCGTTCACATCTGTCACATGTACTCAGTGTGAACCTGTTGTCCTCTATGAAGAGAATGGGATGCCAGTTGCAGAGCTGCCAATTGTAATATTCTCTGATGAATGCCAATCAAGTTGCATGGTGATGAGCTTTGAGCAGAGGTCCCATTAGAGGAGAATGGGCCATCATGCCACCCTCATGGAGTCTGTTTCTGACAGTCTGGTCAGAAACATGCACACCAGTAGCCAGCTGGAGGTCATTTTGCAGGGCTTTGTCAGTGCTCCTCCTTGGTCAAAGGAGCAGATACCAGTACTGCTGCTGGGTTGATGCTCTTCCATGGCCCTGTTCAGCTCTTCTCATGTAACGGCCCATCTCCTGGTATCTCCTCCATGCATCTGAGACTGTGTTGAGAGACACAGCAAACCTTCTTGTAATGGCACATACGAATGGAGGAGCTGGACCACCTGTGCAAGCTGTACTGGCTGCAGGTTCCACCTCAAGCTACCTGTACTGATAAGGACAAGAGCAAAATGCAAAACTAGAGAAGAATCAGTCAGGAAGGATAAGGAGAGAGCAACTGTCTGTGGCCTCCACCTGTAAAGCCATTCCCTTTCTGGGGGTTGTCTTGCTGTTGACTCTCCAGTGAGAATGTGATGAGAATCTCATTTCACTCAGTTAGATTTTTGTCATTCTTCACCGCAGCACAAATTGAGCATAACACATTGGTGCCAAATTCATCTTCTCAGGAAGTACTATATCCACACTTTTGGTTTTTAACCATGCTCTTTAACAACAGAATTCCTCATGCCTTAAAATGAAATGCTTGCATACTTTGGTCTCTTGTGTCTCTATTTTCACACGCCGGTGCGCTTAGAAATATCTGCCAGCTTGGCATGTGTACTTAATTTTATAATGTTGTTTCCTGATGTGATAAATGCTCCCATGCAGAGCTGGTTTCAGTGTCTTGTTAATCTTTGTTTGTGGATGGCCTCCTTAAATATGCTGAAGTGGTTCTAGAAAATCACCCAACTAAGTAAGTGCAGAAAGCTGAATTACTTCATACTAGAGGCTGTGTGCATCTGTGGCAATTTATTGAAATTTCATTGTATTGTAAAAATGTAAGGTTAGAATGGTGACCAACTAGAGGTTACTGACTTGTCAATTGTCAATGAGGTTCTTACTTTTATGTCTCCCTTTGGCTATTATAGGTAATGTAAAGCAAACAACAGCTTGTACAGTTAACACATATTAAATATAACTTTAAAATATGTTATTTACACATACATTATATACAGTATATAGTACCTATAGGTCATTCATTTGTTGTGAAATTTAATCTCAAAGTGAAGATACAGTAGATCTCTGCAAACTGGTCTAAATTGATTACAACTATAAAACACAAAATAATTTTTCACATAAGTATTCACCCTGTTCAACTCAACATTAAGCAAATATGAGGCAGCGCGGTGGCATAGCGGTAACACTGCTGCCACAGAGTACGGAGACCGGGGTGTCCCAGGTCCTCCCTACATGGAGTTTGCATGTTCTCCCAGTGTCTGTGTGTGTGTCTTCTGGGTGCTCTGGTTTCCTTGCACAGTCCAACGACAAGCAGCTTAGGCGAACTGCCAACACTAATTTGGCCCCTAGTGTGTGGTTGGTGTGTGTGTGTGTGTGTGCTCACCCTGTGATAGACTGGCACCCTGCCCAGGGTTCATTCCTGCCTTGTATGCTATGCTAGCTGGCATAGGTCTGGAGTAAGCAGGTTGGAAAATATCATGACATGGCATGTTATAAGGAGCCATGAGTGAAGACTTCATCCAGAAATGCAACTCAAGACTACAGACTGTGGATCCATGAGGCAGTGACACTGAAATTTATACAGCAAAACAAAAAAACTATGGACTTATATATATCTGTATTCATTTTAGAGTCTTATAACATCTGTTCAACTTGCCTTGAGTTTTTTTACTGATGGTGAGATGTAATTTGTATGGTAAATGTGATCCTGGGACCACAAAATCCAAATTAAGAGTACATTTTACAGTCACAAATATATAATAAGTTGATAATAAGGTAAAACATGACATTGGATGGCAATTATTGTTACTTGAGACTGTGTAAGGTTAAAAACTACTGGGTTAATTTTGACCTGTTAAAAAGTAAGGTGACTATCACTTTCTAGGATAATAGGAGGGTTAATGTTGTGACTTTAAATAAAGCCATTACCAGCTCTGAGGTGTTGAATTTCACATTTTATTCAGGCAGCGTCTTATTCTGAGTTTCTTTCACAGTTTTTGAGCATAACATCCAATTATTGTACATGATTTTGTTTTTGTAGCAGGCAGCTTTCAAGTACTTTACTAGAACAAAATAATAATATATTTTTAAATAAACATTTTCACATTATTATCTGTAATATATTTTGTTCAGTACTTGCAATATAATCAAACTCAGACATCTACAGTGCATTCGGAAAGTATTCACAGCGCATCACTTTTTCCACATTTTGTTATGTTACAGCCTTATTCCAAAATGGATTAAATTCTTTTTTTCCCTCAGAATTCTACACACAACACCCCATAATGACAACGTGAAAAAAGTTTACTTGAGGTTTTTGCAAATTTATTAAAAATAAAAAAATTGAGAAAGCACATGTACATAAGTATTCACAGCCTTTGCCATGCAGCTCAAAATTGAGCTCAGGTGCATCCTGTTTCCCCTGATCATCCTTGAGATGTTTCTGCAGCTTAATTGGAGTCCACCTGTGGTAAATTCAGTTGACTGGACAGGATTTGGAAAGGCACACACCTGTCTATATAAGGTCCCACAGTTGACAGTTCATGTCAGAGCACAAACCAAGCATGAAGTCAAAGGAATTGTCTGTAGACCTCCGAGACAGGATTGTCTCGAGGAACAAATCTGGGGAAGGTTACAGAAAAGTTTCTGCTGTTTTGAAGGTCCCAATGAGCACAGTGGCCTCCATCATCCGTAAGTGGAAGAAGTTCGAAACCACCAGGACTTTTCCTACAGCTGGCCGGACATCTAAACTGAGCAATCGGGGGAGAATGGCCTTAGTCGGGGAGGTGACCAAGAACCCGATGGTCACTCTGTCAGAGCTCCACAGGTCCTCTGTGGAGAGAGGAGAACCTTCCAGAAGGACAACCATCTCTGCAGCAATCCACCAATCAGGCCTGTAAGGTAGAGTGGCCAGACGGAAGCCACTCCTTAGTAAAAGGCACATGGCAGCCCGCCTGGAGTTTGCCAAAAGGCACCTTTTGAAAAAAAAAAAAAACACAAATAAAGAAAAAAGTGAAGAAAATTTTTTTTGAAAAAATTCTTATCAAAAATCTCATAAAAATTTTTTTCATTAAAAAAATACTAGGATTGTTGAAATGTGAAAAAGAGAAAGCGGATTGAATATATAATAAACATTCAGAAACCATTAAACATGGAAAAAGTAACAATGAGTGAATAGTCTGACACTTCTCATTAGTCTGTCTGCACTTATTGCATAGAAATTGATGCACTATGTTCCTTAACATTTGTATCATAATACTGTTACCATGCAAATTATGTGAGGTATTAAAACCAGAAAGGTTTATCATTTTGATTGGAAGTTAAAAAAAGAAAAACGAAACAGAGCATTGTTGATCATGTGGGCACTTATTGAAATACAGAGGAATCTTTATGCTTTATGAGTTAATCTAAGACAGTTAATAAAACAATTATTTACAGTGTTTTAAACCACTTTTAGAGGCTCTGTGCCATCACAGCCTAACCCAGCAGCCAAGATAACAGGAGCGGAACTGACACTGTGCAATGAGGGACGCCATCATGTGCACATCTAAACTCCTTCTCTCTGGTCCGAATAACATTACTTGTATATCTTTCAGCTGTGAACTTAAACCCCTAGAAATAAAAAGAGAACATGAAACACGCACAGTGAAGACAGGATCACCAAAAAAATCAAACTTGGGTTCAAGTACCGAAAGACCAGACACCTGCTCTTTCTATTGTGACCGTCTCCTAGCAGGTAATGGTTTTGAGAAACAGTGTCTTTATAAATTTTATAATATACTCTATATGCCAGCATTACAGAATAAAGCTTGGTTTGTATGGGGATGTTCCTTTATAAATCCCCCAAAAGACAGTCATCAGTTGAATTAAATCATCCTTGCAATTGGAAAGATCAAAATCAGCTGAATGTATTATTACTTATGGCCTAAGGAAATCTTTGTGCAGGCATTTAGAAATTTTCCGAATCCGTGAAAACAGCAAATTCCTCCTCAAGAGACACTTGTAGAAACTCTTAAACTCGAAATTATGACACATTGTAATAACTAATCATCTTGCATAAAGCTTTAAATTTGCCTCTATTTATATTCGTCTTTTTAAAGAAATACTCCTCCCAAAAATGTTATTTTTTATATGTTACTTAACCCATGTAGTGATTTCCAAGAAACATATTTAATGTCATGTTTTCATGGAGAAAGAAAAGAGCAATGTTTCTGATAGAACAGGGCCCACTAGATACCAACGCTGAACAACGTAAAAATGTCCATGTTAAAAAGAAAACAAAATCTCACATTATTCGTGTTATCCACATGTCAGTTTTCTAGTCATATGCTCAAAAAATATAATGCTTTTTTTGTTAAAATATTCTCAAAGAGTTACTTCCCAAATAAACAGAACCAGTCATAAATATGGAATTAAAGACTCATGGGAGTCATATTATGAAATGAGGACAGAGCTCTTGACCAATGAATAGTGGGGAGAGGGGGGTGGCGTTCACTTTTGGACCAACTTTGGCAGAAGTCAGAGCTCTACAACTCTGGGTGTTTTCTTTCATGTTGTTGCAAACTGAGCATCTACTTTTAGCTTGTATGTGATTTGCTCCTTTTCCATCCTTTGGACGATTTACTCGTGACCTGTAGGGGGTATTGCACCACCCCAGACATAACCACACAGATAAAAGTCAAGGGTTGAAATGTGAAGTTTAATACAATTAGAATATTTTCAACAGGTTTCGTCTCTCACAATTGCAGTAAAACACAAGCAAAATAAAATTCTCTTCTTTTTTCCTCAACTCCTCCTAGGAAAGCTTTGTCCTTACTCCACGCCCAACTCCATTTCGCCTGGATGAGGCAATATGACTCCTTTTATCTAAGACCCAGAAGTACTTGTGGGGCTACGGCATGGTCTGTTGGAAGTATCTTCTGGGTCATTTGGAAGTGCCACAAAATAGGAAGTGCAAGTCCCTGTAGCACCCCCTGGAGGCAGCCATTAAACCTATCAGGGTTGCCCCACTGGACTCCCAGCATACTCTCTGCGTGTCCAAATGAGAACCAAAACCCAGTCTTGTTCCATAGTCACCCCTGGACTCTCCAATACATTGGCCCCCCAGCCAATTAAGGATCTAGAACTCATCCCACTAAGGATGGCAGCCCATGCATGACATTCACTGCAATAAATGTATATCATTTCAAAGTGCTAGGCTATCCAAAGTATTTGTTAAGATGTGTGTTTCTTAGCAGCACTTGTAATGGAATATTGTTCCATGAATAAAGGAGCCTCTATGAATATAGAGCTCCACAATCAAAATACAATGTTCCTTGTCTTCTCTCCAACACATATACAGGTAACAACAGATACAGATAACAACGTTCAAGAAGAGTTATGGCTAACTTCACCTCAGCATGTGTGCTGCTGTTAAAACCAATACTGGGCTCCTTACAATGTATGAGACTGTATTTCTGTACACTTGACACTATATTTAATGTTCATGTTGGTAGCTTTAGGAGTCTAAATTTGCCTGAAAGAGCAGAATTCATTCATTGAGCTAGTGTTTCTTGTGACAGACTGGCTTTACTGTCATAAGTATTTGAATATGTGTGGCCTTTTTGTTTAACCTGAGTTAATCTGGCTACTCTCTACTTACCCTGTCATTCACAGGGTGCTTTTGTACAAGTATTACAACACATTGTATGTTTTTTGTTTATCACACAAGCCTCTGCAAATTCTATATGATGTCTTCTTTTTCTTCTTCTTCTTTTTATTCCACTTCTGTGTTGGTCAACCTTCTCCATACAGCTCGGTCCTGTACCTCCTCACCAGTCAAACCCTTTTCCTTCAGATTTTCTTTTACATTATCCATCCACCGTGGCTTTGGTCTCCCTTGTTTTCATTTACCTTGTACTTCCATTATCATCATATTTTTGCCCATGTATTTACTGTCTCCCCTCATCACAAGTCCATACCACTTCAACGTACTCTCCTGTACTTTCTTACATACAGTGCATCCGGAAAGTATTCACAGCGCATCACTTTTTCCACATTTTGTTATGTTACAGCCTTATTCCAAAATGGATTAAATTAATTTTTTTCCTCAGAATTCTACACACGACACCCCATAATGACAACGTGAAAAAAGTTTACCTGAGATTTTTGCAAATTTATTAAAAATAAAAAAACTGAGAAATCACATGTACATAAGTTCCTGTCATGTGAGGTAATCAGGAAGTTAACTTAAGAATCAGGAAGGCTGCTGTCATGTGCATGGAAATGCACTAGTCACAATCCTCTGTCATCTGTACTTATCTTCATGCTTGTGATAGCATCGTCCGTATGTATTATTTTACTTTAATGTTATCCTTCCCTATATATATATATTTGCAAATGGAAGTAACTCTTTTAGTATTTTATTAATAACATGTATATAATGGCACAGTAATATACATTTAGAGGATATGTTTGTTGTTACTATAAAGCCACTTAGCATTTTGTATCTTTTTTCTCTGTTTTAGTTTCACCCTTTTAATTCCAATAAACCCGTGGTTTAAAGAAACGACCGTCTATAGAGTTTTGGATAAGGAAAGGTGTTTATCTGCCTGTCAACACATAGTGTGTGTGGAGGGCAGGACAGCAGTACTGTCTCTTTCAAAGTACTAATCCCCAATACCTGTCCTTCCTTTTCTTTCTCCAAGTACCCAATTGCCACACAATAAGCACTTTAATAAAAGTCAAGCCATCTGTAAGCTTAGAACGCCGATTCTTCAAAACATTTAAGCAACATTGAAATATCTTCGTAATACATGTTTAATTACTCTATCCAACTATCCATCCAGGGTTGCACCAGTCCCAGGAAGCATACAGCGTGAGGCAGGAATGATCCCTGAATGGGGCACCAGTTCAACGCTACTGCTGTCCACCGTGTCCACACGTTTAATAACAGTATACATTATTTAAATAAAGTTAAAAATGTATCTGTATAATGTAATATATATAAACTTTACTGCATTTCAACTGAAAAATTATATCAAGATCTCCAAGAAGATTGCGCCTGGAAATCTAAATCAACTTAGAAGCAAGTTGTCATCATCTGTATATACAAGCTCTCTTCTATTGAATTAAATTGAATTCCTTTATTGTTATTGTATGGTGCAATGAGATTCAATATGCAAATCCTCCATAAACTTATTTTCCTATAAAATGATAAAATAACAACAACGACAACTAATAATAATAATACGATAAAAACAATGAAAAATGTACAATATGAAAACATAAGTGGCTCAGGTTTTGCAATATTACAACTGTAATGCAAGTTTACAGTGAGGTAATTGTACTTATAAGTACAAACAGTTTTACCAGGAGCACTTGATGGACTGATTGCGTATGTTTATAGCTCTTAGGATGAAACTGTTTCTGAACCACCAGGTTTATACAGGAAAGGCTCTGAAGCGTTTGCCGAATAGGAGTGGTTCAAATAGACTGTGCGCATGGCTGAGGAAGCATGTGCTAGAAGCTGTATCCTGGTAATTCTCTCCGCTTTTAACATAATCTGCTATAGAGCTTTCCAATCAGCTGCTGTAAAGCTGTGATTCCGCATTCAGATACAGTGGGTTAAAATACTCAAGAGTGGTGCACTGAGCGTAACAAAGCTAAAGTGGCTATGGTATTTGTAATAGTTTGGCCATTCTGTGCTCCATTATATGGTTAAAGGCAGATTACAATCAGATGCCTTAAACTAAAAAAATATATGCAGTTAATTTCAATGTATTTGATAAAGCCACGTCAGTGATGTGAATCAAAAAAATAAAGGGGAACCACACAGGAACAGCAGCACTGCTTTGACGCTGGGTGCCAGTAGTTAGCAAAAGTTTTTGTGCATATGCACCGTTTATACATGAGGCCCCAGGACATTGATACAAATTGATGAATAAACATAAGACTGGTCTACAATAGAAATAAAATCTTGCTATACTTCTTTATATGCTCTGTTTTGTGCCCCAGTAAATACAAACTATTGTCAATATACCAATAATCCAGTTCTCTATAAATTATTCCGAATATGGAACCAATGCAGGAAGGACTTGAAGGCAAAGAAGCTTTCATCTGAATTTCTACTACTAATCACCTTTTTCTTCCTTTCTCAAATCTAAACAGTATTTAATCTTTGGAAAACAATGGGGATTAAAACCTAAATTTATCCTGTCCAATTTTCCACACCTCCCACACATTTCTATTCCAGAAGAAATACTGATCAGACAGCATCTCAATAATATATAAAAACATATTAAAGTATCTTCTTTTTAAAGATCCCAGGGTATGGTGGGTAAGGGATCATTCACTTAATATCTCAGAAAAGGAGTGGAGGGCAGCCATGCACAGAATAAACTCTAGCACTATATGTGCAAAGCATTTAATAATTAAACTTATCTTTTGTCGATCACATTTATCTCATTTAAAATTGTCCAAAATGTATCCAGAGCATGATCCAACCTGCAAAAGTTTAGCTCCAGCCTCACTGGTTATCATTTTGGACAAAAATGGCTATCAGACAGCCTTGAGGTCTCAATTCCTCTGAATCCATTATCAGCTGTTTGGAGTGCTCCCAGATAGGCTTAAAGTGGAGGAGGACAATTTGACTGTAATTGTCTATAACACACTACTAGCATGTAGTTATCTTGCTCAACTGGAAGAAACCAGCCCACCTGTTATAAGTCAGTGGGTAATTGTTGTTGTTCTGTACTGTTTGAAACTGGAAAAAATCTAATTCTCAATTAGAGGATCTGTTCAAAACTTTTCAAAAATATGGCAAGATTTAATTAATAAAATTTTAGAATAAGAATTTATATTGGGGAAAAGGACATTCTCCCTTCTTTATTATTTTTTAAAGTATTGCCTTTGCTGTTGGCTATCTTCTCTTTTTTTTGGAGTGGGGGTTGAATTCTGTTTTGTTAAGTTCATCTTAATTATATGGAATGTTATTCTCTTCAAATAAAATTTTAAAAAATCAACAAAGTTAAAACATTAGAAATAATGTTAAGTATTTATGTCTCAGACTTTGGATATAAACATTACCCTGGACAGTCTCTTGATAAGATTTTGTATGCTCTCCCCTGGATTTTTTATTAGATGTTTCCTCACACTTCCATGAAACATATAAAATAAGTTATCTGAGTTTTTAAACTAAATTGGTATACCTGAGGGTTTCTCACCCAGTATGATTTAGGTTTGGTGTGTGCATGAGTGTGCCTTGTTGATAAATCACATGATATCTACTCTCATCTACCACTGGATTCAGAGGGTTCAGTAAATGGACGGATGAAGAATATTCGGTTATGTTATATCTTCTTTGACCTCACTCTCAGAGTTGGATTCTTGCTCTACTTTTGACAGAATAACTAACTAGAATTGGTATTGTTAATCCGTTGATCTTTTTTAAGATTTAAGTGCATGCACTTTGGGAGCAGTTATTGTCTTTTTTAAAATGAAAATGACTTACAAACATTTCCTTTACACAAGTGCCTTTAGAGATTAATTCCCATATACATTTTTTAGGTTTCTTGATATTGTAAATTTCAATTTTATTTGTTTTAATTTTCCACTTGAGACTTTCCATTTTTTTATGATTTTTTATTTTTTGTTGGAAACCTGATGATTTTCAGTGGATTGTTGGAAGATAAATTATTCTTTTATTGCAAGGAAATATGCTTGTGCAAGGCAAAAAGTAAGGAGAATTATGATTATGGAGATGGAACATGAATTATAAATAAAGCTTTTTTGTCTATCAGCGAATTATAGTATGTGAAAAATGCTCATTTAAAGTAAAGAAATTGTAATGTTTATATAATCCATAGTAATATCTTTGAATAAAAGTCTCATAATAATTTTCAGGCACTAACTGTTGCTTGTGTATTAATACATAAGAATGTTACAGTATATTGAAAGAGCCAAATGCGTCTGGTTCTCTCTGTATTTCAAATCAGTTCAACATTTTATGTGACTAAAATAAAAAAATAACTCCATGGTCAAAGAGAATTTAGAAACAAATTGATTATTGTTGATTATGTATTTAATAACAAGCATGCAAGCAAATGTCACATTTAAACTCAGATTTTGGTAAATTTTAACAGTAAAAGTCAAAATGATGCCTAAAAATATAACTTTTTATTTAATTTTGTTTAGTGGCTAGGCATTCCATCTTAAAAAAAAACCCTGGGAAATTAAGGTGGTTTCTAAATATGGAGGATACTGAAAAATTCATTCCTACATTTACATCTAGTAGGATTGACTACTAGAATGAATTAGTTATTGACTGTTCAGATCATTCTTTATGCAGCTTTCCGTTAATTCTAAATACTGTTGCAGTAATTGTTGTAAGAACTAGAAAGTACGACCACATAACTCCAGTTCTCAGCTGTTTACATTGGCTTCCATAAAATCTTTGAACTGTTTTCAAAAATCCTCCTTTTTGCATATAAAGCCTTAAATGGTCACAGTTCTGCTAACGTATCTGAACTTATCATTACTTACAACCCCAAGCGCACATTGAGATCTCAAGTAGCCAGCCTACTAAGGACTTTAAGAATAATAAAGTAACAGTGGGAGGTCTCTTTTAATTATGGGTCCCCAAAGCTGTGGAGGAAATGTCTCTGCTTATATAAGATATTTTCCTTCAGTCTCAGCTTTTCAAAGACTCTTGATTTAGTCTGCCATACCCTGACTAGAGCTGCTGAAGAGGTGTTCATAGTGCATCCCTGTTGTCATTTGTTCAAAAATTTATGGGTAAATCAATTATCCACTCTCTATTTCTAATATTTATTAGAGACTACAGTAGAGATCATAGAGATACATAATTTCCAACAAAGTCCGCCTTGGTTTTCATTGCATTTGGTCCAGAATTCCACAAGTTTCTTTATGCCCTCAGAAAAAAACATATTTGCTTGGTCTCTCATTCACACGTGTTCTGCTTCTTTCACATGTCAATCAATGTAAAATTGATTACCATCACTTTCTCTGCAGTTGGTTCAGTTTTGAATCATTTTAACTGGTGATCCCAGGCGTTTCCATTCCATGCTCTACCATTTACTCTGTGGTTTGAAGTGATAAATCCGTGTTTTATGTGAAGATCCTCCTCAAAACTGCATCAGCCTCATTATTTTAGAGGTCCAGTAGTTGTTGACAGGGGGTGAGATGATTTTACTTATGTTCCTCTATGAGCTGTCTCAGGACCCATCTTGCACAGACTTTATGATGGTCAAGGCTGCAGTGGATGATATGATTTGCCACTTTCTTCATAGTTAAATTCCAGTTCTTCAGAATGTTGTTAATATTGTCATCGATAGTGGAAGTGGAAGGGCACGCTTCTTTGTGCTTAAAACCTGTCCAATGATTTCTGAACTTCCTTATTCATTCATAAACTCTCCCCATTAATAAAACACTGTCTCTGTACTGTGTAGAAAGCGTTCTATGAATTTCAGCATCTTGTACATTTTCAGCCCCTAAAAAGTGGATCACTGCTCACTGCTCTTCTTTGGTGCAAATGTAGAATAGAGTGACCATGTTTACTCATTGAAAATGATAAGTGATACTCCTTAATCAAGGTCAAAGCTTTACCAATGTGACCGCAGACACACCGTGTTTTACACATTTGCTGGGAATGCTGTACAGCCAGCCCAAACAAAATTACAATAGTGTAGATAATTATTGACTTATTCTCATATATGTAACACAATAATTATGATCCATTACTAACCTTCCTCTGGTGGCATTACTATAAGTGCAACCTGTTTTCTTTCCCATGGAAAAACATTCTGGAGCTTTGGAATTAATGAATATAACATTTCTATTGTCATATTAGATGCCCCTGCATTAGTTTTGCTGAAGCCAAACATATATTATATACATCTGGAGACAACCATGACTGAATTTTGCTTAAAACTGGTTGGGAGTAATTAGACGGCTCTTTGAGTGTCACATTTCTAAACCAATCCAACGCCTCATGAAGGTGGCACACAAACAAGGGGCGGTGACTTCAAACTGCAAAGATCAGAGATTCTCTTGTTAACCTGGTCCAACAGAGATCAAGATTCTGTTTATGATGAACCATCTACAGTCAAAAAGTCTCCTAAAAAACTCTATTAGGCATATAAATATGTGTTGCATGTGCAGAGAGTACTTTTCACATTTTAAAAATAAGCATAACCTGATGCAAAGGAAAACCTTGTGAAGCATCAGATTGTACACTGGCATTCAATGGCATCAGTGGATGAATGCTATTTGTGATAGTGTAGGAGTCAATGTAAGCTTGAAAGAACTGTTGATATTCATGAAAACATGAACTGCATTTGAAGTAAATGTCGTGTCATACTCTGCTAATAGAATTGATAATCTATAATATAATAATTGATAATAAAGTTCGCTGACGACACTGCTATCGTGGGCTGAATCAGGAGTGGGCAGGAGGAGGAGTATAGGGACCTAATCAAGGACTTTGTTAAATGGTGCGACTCAAACCACCTACACCTGAACACCAGCAAAACCAAGGAGCTGGTGGTGGATTTTAGGAGGCCCAAACCCCTCATGGACCCCGTGATCATCAGAGGTGACTGTGTGCAGAGGGTGCAGACCTATAAATACCTGGGAGTGCAGCTGGACGATAAATTAGACTGGACTGCCAATACTGACGCTCTGTGTAAGAAAGGACAGTACCAGTTATACTTCCTTAGAAGGCTGGCGTCCTTCAACATCTGCAATAAAGTGCTGCAGATGTTCTATCAGACGGTTGTGGCGAGCACCCTCTTCTACGCGGTGGTGTGCTGGGGAGGCAGCATTAAGAAAAAGGACGCCTCACCCCTGGACAAACTGGTGAGGAAGGCAGGCTCTATTGTTGGCATGGAGTTGGACAGCTTGACATCTGTGGCAGAGCGACGGGTGCTCAGCAGGCTCCTATCAATTATGGAGAATCCACTGCATCCACTAAACAGTGTCATCTCCAGACAGAGGAGCAGCTTCAGCGACAGACTGCTGTCACTGTCCTGCTCCACTGACAGACTGAGAAGATCGTTAACATTATTCAAAGTTATTGTCTGTTTTTACCTGCATTTTTATTACTCTTTAATTTAATATTGTTTTTTTGTATCAGTATGCTGCTGCTGGAGTATGTGAATTTCCCCTTGGGATTAATAAAATATCTATCTATCTATCTATCTATCTATCTAATGAAGACCCTCCAGAGATGCAGATTTCAGTACTCAAAACACCCAAATCAACAAATTTGCATAACAACATCAGTAAATGCGCAAATAGGGCAGTACAATCTCCACTTTCTGACTACTTCTGACTATATGTCTAAACAAATGTAACATTATTGCCTAATTGGAAATTCAGTCATTCCATGACAGAATAATTGCAGCATTTTAACACACTGTATATCCATAGACCACAATGCTTATCAAAACTCTTTTTGCTGTTATGTCATATAGTGATGTAATAGTTATAATGACTGAATGATATTGTAGCAGACAGAGGCTCTTCTCAAACGTGTGGTGACCAGTAACTGCAGTGGTCTATCTGTGTGTGTCTGTCTGTCTGTCTCATTACAATTTGCAAATTATTCATTAATCTTCAATTACCTTGTGCTACTGAGGTCCTGATTTGATAACAGCAGTTTTAGCATTTCATTTTCTCAGCATCATGTCTTTTGTTCAGTATCTTTTGCTATCTCCTTGAAACTCCGGCAATGGTTTAAAACTCACAGACTAAAGGAATTGGTGACGGTTGTTTTAGGAAGAAGCCTTATATGGGTGTTGCCTTTGTAGTGCAGGATTTAACAGCTATTTACTACACACTTTCTAACAGTTTGCACCCAGACATGTATTCTTGTTTGAGAAATCACGTCTGGATCCCACCAACACTACTCCTGCACAGACTTGTGACGATGCGGGTTCGGCTCCATGCTTCCATCTGCTGTTTGGGAGCCCTTGAACCCAACACCGTCGATAGTTATAACCGAGATGAGCTAGACAGTGAGGCAACAACACAGCAAGGGGATGATGTAAAGTGCAAAAGTGCTTTAATTAAAATAAATCAAAACAAAGTGTTCAAATAAATAAGTGCAGGGTCCAAATGTCAATAAATAATCCATTAAAATGAAAGTGACATGTTTAAAACAACAATAGAACAATCCTTTAAAAGCTAAGGCTAAAACGTTGCTGGAAGCAGTCTTTTAAAAACCAATGACAAGCCATTAGCGTCTCACCTGCTTCTGCCATTAGGGCCTTGCAGCAGGTGAGACACTTTCTCTCTGCAGCTGTACTTCATTCCCTAACACAGGTCTGGAGGCCTCCCGATCCTGACTTCGGTTGCGCTCTCATCCCAGGCCTGAGACTTGGAGTCCTTGCCAACCAGGACGCTCACGACAAGAACTTCTCCTCCAAGCCTCCCGACTCCCTACTGCCATCCTGGCCTCACGCGGACAGTCTTTCTTCTCACCACTGGTCACCCTCGCTACATGTTCACTCAGCAGGAGCGACCATTATTACAACTCCTAGGTGTCAGCCTAACACCCAGGCTTCCCTTCAGCTGCCTGCAAGCCTTCACTCTCACGCTCACTTGCCCACACCGGCTCTCTCGCTCGCTCTCTCTCTCCTCTCCTGCTCCTCGCTCTCCAGCAACTTCAGTCTTTCATTCCACACGTTCTTTTCTTTCTCCCCCCTTCTAGCCGGCTCGTGCATATTGTATATATATATATATATATATATATATATATATATATATGCCAAGAGGACATAGCAGCTGCAGCCCATTAGCAGCCCCAGGAACAATCACTGATGTGGGCAGTTTCTCACTTGTGCACTTAGGTGAGAAACGCCCACACCGCAGATCGCCCTGAGACGCTACAGCCACAAGCACTACGCCCCCTCGCTAAGCTACAAGCGCGGTGATTATTTATTTAAAAACTGGCCTTTTAACGGTAGCTGTGGACCCATAACACCACAAGACTCTACAGCATAATGCCCATGAGGGAGTGGATGACCATTTAACTGAGATCCCCAAGATCTCACTATGTCTTATCTGTCTTCAACTTTGTCTGTCATAGCTGACCGTGGATGCAAAACCAAACTCACCCCCCCCCATAGAGGTTTGTTTTCTTCAGGGGTGCTGACTAGAGTTTTTGTTTTCCTCTCCTTTGCTGTCAATTGGCTACGGTTTAACGATTAATTAATAGACAGATACTGCTGGGCTCCATTTATTGTATGTTAATTAGTTTCGAACCACTATTTTTTAACTATTGTGTGCTCGTTATGTAATTAGTAATACGTAAAGTTTGTATTTGTATCCATCTGTGAACTTGTTACAGCACTCTGTCCCTGCACTCACAAAGATGAATTGAACTGAATTTTCCCCTTTAGATTGTTCCTGCCTCAAACCCAATGCTATTGCAACTCCGTCAAAGAAAAAAAAATTGTTTTAGAAAATGGTAGATGGACCTATCCAAAGTAGTTTGCACTTAATTTATATTGGGATAGGCAAATAAAAATGTTAAATGGTTTAATCAAATCAATGTCACATACTGGAGCAATTAAAAATCTTGAAGAATCACAGTCCTTGCTGTTCCATGCTGATGGGAGGATTAGGATATAGTGAAAATCCCATTAGAGCATGGAGCCATTTTGTCACAAGCTAACAAGGCTTGCTGGTGGATGCGCTGTAATTGTGTGCGGAGTGTTTTCATGCCACATATTAGGCTCTTGAATGGCACAGAAGATTATTAATTATTAGGTGCCTCTTATTATCATTTTTGAGATGGATAATTCTGCATGTTACAAGGCAAGGGAATTCCTGGAATGGCCCCAAGAGCGTTAGAGTGTCTTCATTTTAATGCAGTGACCTCCTTTAACATAATTCACTTTCAGTTTTTGAAGAATTAATTAAGGTTTTGCTAGGTCAATTTCTTGAAGTGTACTTTTTTCATTTCATTTGAAGTTTTTAGGTAATTTTCTTTTTAGCTCTTTTAGAGAAAGCTTCCTTCTTGGTGGGTTCGGTAATTTTACTATATTTATACCTTTAGAGGAATGAAGAAACATTGAGGCAGTGTCTGCCTTATACTGTTTTATGTGTATTTACAATAGTTCTAGGGAAAGAAAATATTATTGATGAAGTTTTGTATTTTTTTTAATCATTAAAAAATATATTCTGTTTCTGTAAGCTTTCACTAGAATTACTTGGATGATGATAATTAATGCCAGGCCGGGTGTAGTTCAACCATATTTTAAGGCCAGTTCCAGACTGATAAATTTTATGTGGTTTATGTTTACCAAATGTTTATCGGATTCTGTTTATCAAAACAAAACCTTTTCTAAATATAATTAAGATACAACAATATTTATTTCTATAGCACATTTTCATACAATGAATGTAGCTTAAACTGCTTTACGAGAGTTCAAAGAGAAAGTTAGAAGAAGAGAATAAACAAATGAGATTAGATAAGAATATTGAAAACGGAAATGACGTATGACCACGCGATATGGAAATTACATATGAAACGGAAATCACGTATGACCATGCGATATGGAAATTACGTTGAGAACAAAGTGGATGCTAGGAGGCACGGAATGTCGGGCTGCTCCGCGGGGTCGAGAGCTTCCCAGTTTCGGGCAGCGTCCTCTCTTCTCGCACTGTTTGTGACACTTCAAGTGCCCCGTCGGCTCCTGGGAGAGTGGAAATCTTTGCGAAGGAGTGTAATCGGCGCCATCGAAGCAGGACTCTGTTTGTAAATTGCCCTGCATGACTACTTAATGTCCCTTAACGTGAGTTCGGGTCACTAAATCCCAGCAACATTCAAGGTTGCTTTTGTAATCAATTATTTTAAGAAGATGGAGAGTTTACATCTAAGAAGATGTACAGACTTCTTCATGTAAAGTGTTGGACTTGGGAATTGTTTGGACCTTCTGCCCGTTAAGCACGGAAGGGCAGCGTCCACATTTATCAGAATTATTTTTCTCTTAATCACAGACACATAGTGCAAGGTTGTCAGGCGCCATAATTCCTTTTTGAATTACCAATTAACCTGTTTTACGTCATCCCTCCGTAGGCACGCAATGACGTGAACGTGCCTGCAAAAAGTGGTGTCTCCTGCCCTGTAAAAATACTATAAAAGTCGATCAGCCGGTGCGCGCGCGCATAGCTGTGCCGGCCTTTGAGACTGTGATTGCACTTCTGCCTTAAGTGAAAGTAAGCACTTTTAATTTTTTTCCTCCTTCCCCTGAGCTATAGCCCAGACAACTGCAAACACGGGATCCCTTTTCTAGACCGCAGCAAACTAATATTAAGGCGCTTCTCACTTTCTTTTGCACGTATAGGGTTATGAGGTCGCAGGATGCACGCACAGGAGTGGAGGACCGACAGTGCCATCCCGGCCGGTTAATGGCAGGGCCGTCTCTCCAGTCTACATGAGACCCGCCACGACGCTCCCCAAAAGGCGCTCATATCGTCAGCAAAGACGTCTCTCTACACTATATAAAAGAAAAAGGCAAATTTCCTTTCTTTATACCTTTTATCCCAAACCAAAGCCTTTCTTTCTTAACACTGCAGAGGACAGAAAACTAATTTTCTTTAATTGCTGGTAATGCCAGTAAGGCACATTACCACAGGCAGAAATTTGGATGTTCACATAGAAAATGTAATTTCTATACCACAGCCGTCGTGTAACGCCTTTCACAAGGGATCTACTACCGAGAGATGATCCAAATACATTTTAGCTGCTGTTAGTACTACTTACCTGTTGTGTTATACCGCCTTTAAAATGTAGTTTACCCTAAACCACCCCAGTAGTGCTCAATGTATCTTTACTTCTTAAAATGTTAATGTGTTACTGTTTAATAACTTATAGACTACATTTTATTTTTTTCCCTTGCACTCAGTGAGCGAAGCCACTGGGTAATTAGCTAGTAAGTAATAAAAAACAAATAGAAATAAATCCAAACAATCTTATAAAACATAGATATATATTAGTAGAAGACTAGATTCCTTACATACAGTATGGTATTATGAGTCTGCTGATAAGGTCAGATGGCCAGAAGGACAGAAAAAAACAAAACAAAAAAAAACTCCAGTTAACTTGGAAGAAAAAACAAAATCTGCTGAGGTTCCAAGGCCAAAAGACCACCCAGTGCCTCTGGGTATTCTGTCTAACATTCTTATTCTTCTTTCGGCTTTTCCTGTTTTCCTGTCCTTGCTCTGTCACACCTATCACCTGAATGTCCTCTCTCACCATATCCATAAACCTTCTCTTAGGCCTTCCTCTTTTCCTCTTGCCTGGTAGCTCTATCCTTAACATCCTTCTCCCAATATACCCAGTATCTCTCCTCTTCACATGTCCAAACCAACGCAATCTCACCTCTCTGACTTTGTCTCCAAACTGTCCAACTTGAGCTGACCCTCTAATGCCCTCATTTCTAATCCTGTCCATCCTCGTCCCACCCAATGCAAATCCTAGCATCTTTAACTCTGCTACCTCCAGTTGTGTCTCCTGCTTTCTGGTCAGTGCCACCATCTCCAACTCATATAACAAAGCTGGTCTCACTACCGTCCTGTAGACCTTCCCTTTCACTCTTGCTGATATCCGTCTGTCACAAATCACTCCTGTCACTCTTCTCCACCCATTCCACCCTGCCTGCACTCTCTTTTTCACCTCTCTTCCACAATCCCCATTACTCTCTACTGTTGATCCCAAGTATTTAAACTCATCCACATTCACCACCTCTACTCTCTGCATCCTCACCATTCCCCTGACCTCCCTCTCATTTACACACATGTATTCTTTCTTGTTCCTACTGACCTTCATTCTTCTCCTCCCTAAAGTATATATCCACCACTCCAGGGTCTCCTCAACCTGCTCCCTACTATCGCTACAGATCACAATGTCATCAGCAAATATCATAGTCCACGGGGACTCCTGTCTAATCCTGTCTAATCTCGTCTGTCAACCTGTCCATCACCATTGCAAATTAGAAAGGGCTCAGAGCCAATCCCTGATATAATCCCACCTCCACCTTAAATGCATCCGTCACTCCTACCGCAGACCTCACCACTGTCACACTTTCCTCATACATATCCTGTAAAATCTTGGCATGAAACCATACTGCTGCTCATCAATCATCACCTCACTTCTTGGCCTAGTTTCCACTACTCTTTACCATAACTTCATGCTGTGGCTCATCAGTTTCATCCCCCTGTAGTTTTTACAGTCATGTACATCCCCCTTATTCTTAAATATCGGCACCAGTACATTTCTTCTCCACTCCTCAGGCATCCTCTCAGTTTCCAAGATTCCATTAAACAATCTGGTTAAAACTTCTCCTAAACACCTCCATGCTTCCACAGGTATGTCATCTGGACCAATGGCCCTTCCATTTTTCATCCTCTTCATAGTTGTCCTTACTTTAGGTATTCTACCTAACATAAATCTGCTTAATCCATTCCTCACTGTTCCCAGGCTTTCTCTTAGAGGA
Organism: Erpetoichthys calabaricus; assembly: GCF_900747795.2. Classification (NCBI taxonomy): domain Eukaryota; kingdom Metazoa; phylum Chordata; class Cladistia; order Polypteriformes; family Polypteridae; genus Erpetoichthys; species Erpetoichthys calabaricus. The sequence continues at coordinate 23,696,513 of NC_041399.2, forward strand.
TTCAAAGCAGTGAGTCTCATGGACAGCTGAGGCAGCCACCTTCATTCCAGCCTCACAGGTGGCTACGCTGCACTTCGGTTAGTCGGTTTTGGTGTGAAACTCCACCATAGAAGAAGCAGAAAAGGAAGATAATAAAAAAATCAAGTGCTTCTTACCCATACTAGCTCCATTGATCATTCCAGTTATTAAAATTTGCAGCTCTTTTACATCAAGTCTGGCTGAATTACTCCCTGCTCACTTTGAACAACCCATGTAAACATTTGGTACCACCGTCCACTTTTTACTGTGTGCAGATTCCACATATATTGTGAGAAATCAATTCTTGGAAAAATGTGGTTTTTAAAATTTATTTATTGGGGTATCTTCAGGGCAAAGGTTTGTAAATGCATGACGTAATTGAAACAGACAAGCTTATTGTTGTACAGTTAAGAACATTTTTTATAAATGGTTATTTCTCTATGCTAATAAATTTATATCAACACATGGAATTTTATAAGTTTGTAAAATGAGCTATCCTTTGTATTAAATGAAAATGAGCTTGTTGAAAACCTTATTAGTAGTTGCTATACTGCCAATATTGAACATACTTCATTAATTTCCAATTCTGTGAAAGTAGCCACAAACATCTGAATCTTAATATAAATGAACAAAACAATTCACCCTGACTTTAGCAATGCTCATTTTAGAAATGATATTGTAATATTCCACTATACAGAAAGTGCTACAGTCACCAGGCTTTTAGATCTTTTCATATAGCTGACCAAAACGTTCCATTATAAAAGACTGTTGTTCTTTTCTGCCCTTTTCACAATTTCATTTTCAATTAATCAATCAACAATTTCTGGCAGCTCATGGAGTGAGGACCTTTTCAAAATCCAGTGGTAACAATTGATGAGTGGTCGTTTTAAATTTGAAAAATTCCTTTTTTATGAAGAGTGTCATGCATTGGAACTCAGAATGGGGTCGAATGTGAACAGACCTTTATGTTTAGACAAACTAAATGTGAACAATTAAAGTAACAGAAGTGATGCTGCTGAACATTAGCCATTCAGGCATGTCACATTATTTTTCTTGAGTACCACCACTATGGTCAGCAAAAGTTTAAAAATGTCTGTGAATGTGGCAAGAGCGTCATCACTCAATATTTTCACGAAATATTGTTTATACCTGCTGGATCGGCTTCTTTTGAACAAATCACAATGAGTAAATTTAAAGTATGAAAGAGGTTGATTTTGTTCATTTAGCAGTAAGCCGTCAGGGGTGGAAATTTCACAGTCATTTCCTTGACATGAGTGACAGGTTGTATTTGAAGCAGAGTGGCACCAATTTATTGTGAAGGTGTATTTGTAGTTAGTCAGGAACTATTTAAACTAGGGACTGGGGCAGTAGGGAGTTTGGGGCAGCTAAGTTTTGTAACTTCACATAAAGGAATTTCTTTGAATACAGAAAGCAAAGGATTGTGGTGCAAGAAACTTTCTCAGAATTAGATGATGTTAAAAGTGGTATTCTTCAGGGGCCAGTGCTTCAGCCATTTTTGAAATTAATATACTGTATATTGTAATGGATGGCACATGTGGGCTGGCATCTCATCCAGGGTTGAACAGGGATTCTTACCCAGCCAGGAGGACAGTGTAATGAAAATACCAGGGGAGATGATGACTGGTAATATTTTCTCCCCCAAAATGCTAGGTGGTGGCATCCCTGGGCTTCAGTACCCATTTGGATACCTGCAGGGCATGCTGGGAACTTGAGTCCCAGAGTACAGCCCTGTTGGGTTCTGTGGGTGCCGCCAGTAGGTGCTGCAGAAGTTTACGATCCCGTTTGTGGGACTTCTGCCTGATCCAGAATTGCTTGCAATGGGCCACATCGTACTCCTGGGATTCATATAAAAGGAGCCATATGGCCTCATCTCAGTGATTCAGAGGGCAACACTCATTAGGAGGACGGAAGGAGCAAAAGACTCTTATGGCTATGCTTGTGTGTTTTCACTGGTGCTTATTTGGAAACGTGTCAGTTACAAATAAAAACATTTTATTCGAACCTGGAATTGTGTGACATTATTTCTGTGGTTTGGGGCTCAATGGCACCCTCTTGTGCTTACAACATCCTGTAAAGAGAAATACAGGTTTATACAGTCATTATTATCTTGTGTACAATGTATAGTTAAATTCTAGCTTGTATGTGTAAATCAACATAATTAGCGAGTAGAACTACCTTACCTTGAAAATTATTCCTTTCTTGACGTGCAAATTCAGTAGTACAAGGTCTCCGCAGTCTAACTCTTTTGACTTTTTAGGCCTATTTTTTACAACAAGCACAATGGACAAATGCCACCTAATGAAGTACAACTTAAGCCATACCCATGATCTCCCTTACAAGTGTTCACACATTCTGAATCACTCTATTTGAAAATTGCTACATACAAACATGGCGTTTTTATACAGACAAAAAAAACAAAATGGAGACGGGAAGTGAGTTGGCAAGAGATGACATCGAAGCTGTGGGACGGAAGCGACGTCATCAAAGATGGACCGGAAGTGATGTGGAATTGGTAACAATGTCATCAGGAGGAGCCGGAATTGACGTCATGTGTAAGAGGCTGGAAGATACGTCATCTGTGACGTTTTCAGCGGCCATCTTTGGAATCCGTCTGTGTATATTTATTTTTTTTCTTTTTGTCTTACAGGAAGAAAGAGAGAGAGGCACCGTTACCGTATATCAACCCTTCGTCTCGCGATATTTCACTCACCTTTGAGCTTATCGACTGTCTCCTAAGCGCATGTGTGTGACACTGTCCACATTACTAGCTAAGCAGATAAGGTACATCATTCTTGTTAATGTTTATTAACTCATCAACGGAAATTAATCACTCTTACCAACACTGTAATGAAAAATTATTTGGACCCTAGAATGCTGGTGACTTCAACTAGGGAAATTTTAGAAGGAAGAATCGTCTATCAACATGTTCCATTTGTGGACACAACTAGCTGGACCTGCTCTATCCAAATGTTAATGTCTTTAAATGTAAACCTGTAGGACAACTGGGCAGATCTGACCACATCTTACTGCCCGTTATTATTGAAGCTAGAAGTCCTTATGTGTGTTTGGAGAGTTGTGGTTTGTTTTAATGTTTATATTTTTCTTGAGCATCAGTATTATCTATCTATCTATCTATCTATCTATCTATCTATCTATCTATCTATCTATCTATCTATCTATCTATCTATCTATCTATCTATCTATCTATCTATCATAAGATTGGGACAGAGTCACATAATGTTTTGGGGCACCCTAAAGCAAACCTCATATAACTGAAATTAAACTAAAACATGTTGTACAAACAACATTCAGAAAAAAACATCTTTCCAGATGTGAGTCTATAAGTGGAGTAACTAAGATGGAGATTTCTTTGGATTTAAATACTTCCGACAGGAATAGCCAGGTCCAGATGGACGGACACCTGAAATGATGTCATCGATGTTAAACCCGTCAATCTTCCATTCTGCAGAGGAGGAAAAGATAATGAGTTAGTACACAGTGGCAACCTGTGGAACAACTGGGAATTACCATTACTAGAGCACTTAACCTGTCTGTTATGCGCACTTGTGTGACACCATCTATCTATCTATCTATCTATCTATCTATCTATCTATCTATCTATCTATCTATCTATCTATCTATCTATCTATCTATCTATCTATCTATCTATCTATCTATCTATCTATGTGTGCTCAATTTCACAGTTAACACAACACACACATTTTTAAGCAGCAACCGTAGACTCAAACAGACAATCGGACAGTGCAAACTCTATACCAGCCTGGGATTCATTAATAGACTTTTAGAGTAGCTTACACAATATTTGTTTTGACCAGAGTAGTACAAATGTGTTTTCAATTTCATATTGAATTTTTGCAGGTGATTATTATCATTTCAGTATATTATGCATGTTTTCTACATTGTATTAGTGGCTTTCTCAGTGATTACTGTTAATCTTTCTTTTTCACATTTGCTTAATTCATGGGTGTTGTGTGCATGGTTCAGTTTGCTTTCACTTTTCGCATTTTACTCTATATTTTTAAAACCTTTTGTTCTGTATACATATATTTAATGAATACAAGAAAACAGTGGCTTTTAGAAAAAAAATCAGTGTTATTAAATGAATTATTCATGAGCTTGTCTCAGAGATGACTTTCAAGGGTGCAATTATCACAGTGCACATTAAATAATAATGTACATTACTCATTAACAAGTGTGCTACAGCTGTCAAATTAGAAAATGAAAACAGGAGTAAGTTAAAAACAAAATATTTTATCCAGTGACAGATTAAAACTATATGGTCTTATTTTAGGACAAGGTTTTTATTACAAATGGATATAACTGATTATAAAAGAGTACTGCCAGATTCTCTTATTTATTAATAATCATGAGTAAACAAATTTGAAATAAAGTACAAAAATTACTATTGTGTGTTAATGAGCTTATATGTACAGTATATTAGCATATATCATAAGTTGCAGTGTAATTTTCATTTCTGAATTTACACATATCATAAACATATTATTTTACCATAACTACTAATTACAGAAAAATAACAGTGTTTGAAATAGTTGGAAAATAAAGTATTTAGGAGTAGTCTGTTCTGTTGCAAAATTAAAAAGGTCTCTAGTTAAGGCAAGTATTTTTGTTCCAGTAATATAGTAACTTACAGCAAATTAAAACAGCACAGTTTATTTTTTATTACATAGAAATTCAGAGAAATACAAACCATGGAAAAGAAAAATAAATTTAAACAAACAGTGACAAAGGCAGCCAAGGTGTTACCTCAAAGCCCCAGGAATTTCAGTTCTGCTGCTTTGCATTGTCTACCTTCGTCCAGGTGGGTTTTTTTGTGCATATTTTATTCTCTTCCCAGTTTCAGAGATACACACATTAAGTTAGTTGATAATTTGAAGCTTATATTTTCCCCACGCATTTTATTCAACCCATTTTTTGTCATGCTTAATGCATATTTTTTGAGTGGGCACATTGAATTTGGTTGCTCATTTGGAACCAGAAATCATATCCATACAGTAGATTTACAAAGTATTCAGACCCTTTTACTTTTTCACATTTTTCTTTGTAGTAAACTTATGCTAAAATTGTTTAAATTAGTTTTTCACTTAATTCAGCATTGTTCAACACCCCAGAATAACAATATGAAACCAAGATTTTAGAAATTTAGCAAATTTATTAAAAAACGAAAAAACTGCAATATTTAATTGATACAAGTATTCAGCCCCTTTATTCAGTACCTAGTTGAAGTCCCTTTGGCAGCGATTATGGCCGGGAGTCTTCTTGGGTATGATGCAGCAAGTTTTGCACGCCTGGATTTGGGGATTTTCAGCCATTCTTCTCCACATATCCTCTCAAGTTCTGTCAGGCTGGAAGGAGACCCCTAGTAGACAACTGTTTTTGGGTCATTCCAGAGATGTTCCATTGGGCAACTCAAAAATATTCCTGGACATGTCCCTAAGCCCTGTGTTGTCATTGCTTTGTGCTTGGGGTCATTGTCCTAGCATAGACCTTTGAGCAGGTTTTCATTAGGGATGTTTCTGTAGTTTGTGCCATTCAGCTTTTAGTCAATCTTGTCTAGTCTCTGAATCCCTGCTGCTAGAAAACATTCCCAACAGCATGATGCTTCACCATTGGAATACAATTACACAGGTGATTAGTGGTGCCTGCACACATGACATTAATTGTGGTTTCATCAGACCAGACAGTCGTGTTTCTCACAGTCTGAGGTTCTTTTAGGTGCCATTTTACAAACTCCAAGCAGGCTTTCATGTGTCATCCATCTTCTTTCTGGTCACTCTGTCACAATGCCCAGATCAGTGGAGGGTTGCTGGTGTCTTTCTGGAACAGAGGATATCTGTAGTTCATCCACAGTGAACATCAGGTTCTTGATCACCTCTCATACCATGGCCTGTCTCCTATGATTGCTCATTTTTGCCATATGGCCAGCTCTAAGAAGATGCCATAGAGTTCCCAAACTTCTACTTAAGAATTATGAAGGTCACTGTGCTCTTGGGAACCTTCAGTGCTGCAGTAACTTATTTGTAGCCTTCTATAGACCAATACAGTTGTGTCTCCAAGCTCTGCACGCAATTCCTTACACCTCACGACTTAGTTTTTGCTCTAATACATGCTGTCACTGTTGGACCTTCAACAGATAGGCCAGTGCCTTTCCTAATCATGTGCAATCAATTGAATTGACCTCAGATGGGCTCCAAAACAAGTTGTAGAAATATCTCAATGTTGGTCAATAGAATGGGATGCACCTGAGCCAAATTTCAAGTGTCATAGAATGAGTTGGAATACTTGTGTCAAGATGATATTTCTGGTTTAAAATTTTAATAAATCTGCAAATGTGACTAAAATCCTGTTTTCACTTTCTCATTCTGGGTTGTTGAGTGTTACTTGATTTGGGAAAAAATGAATTGAAATGATTTTAGTTTAAGGCTTTAACATAGCAAAATTCAAAAAAGGGGTTAGAATACTTGTGGAATCCACTATACATACGTGAATCTTAAAATCTCAGAAAATATTCAGAGGACACACATATTGGATCTTATAAGTGTAAAAGTGACATTTTCTATGCCGCTCAATGTGCAACATTGCTGATTGGCATCATTAATCTGTGTCTAAAATGAACGATGGATGAAAATGAGTGATAATGCAGGTTGCTGAGCTACAGGAAAGTGGCCTGATTGGCTCTGTGGGAGAGTGTCTGTGTAGGCAAAACAAGATGGTTGTTACAATAATACAGTATATTTTATGTAATTTCTGCTTACGTGGCAACTGTGTATATTGGAAATCAAATCAGCAGGGGTGACGACAAACTGGATGTTATTATCTTTACCTTTGCTTGTTACATTGAGCTTTAATGCTAAATATGATGTTTCTAGTTGCAAGATATTGTTTGTCTGGTCATGTCAGTTATTGTAGATTTTTTTCTTATGTAAACTGAGGCATTGGGCAAAGCAGTGAAGGAATCAACAAATAAAAGTCTAGCATGAGAATGGTTTCCCCTCTAAATTCTTGGCAAATGAATTAGACAAATTGACTGTGGCATCATCATAATAATAATGATAATACTTTACAATGTTATAGCACTTTTCTCACAACTCAAAGCTCTTTACATAGTGAATGTGGAGCCACTTCAACCACAATCGATGTGCGGCATCCACCTGGATGATGTGACAGCAGCCATTTTTGCACCAACACGCTCGCCACACATTAGCCATTAGGTGGTGAAGTGGTGAGAGATAGATAGCCAATTACAGACAGAGAATGATGAAGGGGGCAGAATGACTAGGCCATGGAGGGCAATTTAGCCAGGATATTAGGATTAGTGATGGGAAGTTCGGATCATTTTACCGACTCGGACCTTTGAGTCTCGTTCAGCAAAATGAACAAATCTTTTTTCGAGTCATTTCGTTCATTTCGTTCATTTTAGCAAAATATAAGTAAAATGTTACCTGTTACCTCCATAACACATCTACTGCTTACACAAATGTTGATCACACTACAAACAACACAAAACTATAATGCTATAAGAAACAGAAAATATTAATTCATTGTTTACCTGGGTCTTTAGTCTATGATTCGCTACTACTGAGCCGGTAAGTGGTCACGTGACAAAAGAACGAACGGCTCGAAAGACTCGAGGAATGAACTAAACAATTCTCTTTCCGGCTCAGACTGCATAGGTTAAGCTTATGGGGCTGTCACGTGATGAACAAACGACTCAAACCCGAAGGCTCGAGAGATGAACTAATCAATTCTCTTTCCGGCTCAGACTGAGTTGGTTAAGCTTATGGGGCTGTCATGTGATGAACGAACGACTCGAAAAGCCCGAAGACTCGAAAAAACTATAGAAAGTTGCGCAGATGCGCATGCGTGACTGAACGAATCACTCCCACGAGACAACTCGTTCTTCCCGAGTCACATTAAAGATTCGTTCAAAATGAACGAATCGTTCAAGATCGACCCATCACTAATTAGGATACACCTTACTCTTTGTGAAGGATGCCCAGGGATCTTTTATGACCACAGAGAATCAGCACCTCGGTCACTGCACTGGGGACATTGGGATTCGAGGAACAACCACAGCGTAAGAACCCCCTGCTGCCCTCAACAACACCTCTAACAACATCAACCCAAGCTTTTCCTAGATGATCTCCTATCCAAGTATTGGCAAGTCCCAGATGTACTTAGTTTTAAGGGGATTACCTGTTCTGAAGTGCATGTAGTATGGCTGAATCCTCTACTCCTCAGTGTGGATTATAAGCAAACTGCACCGGATCAAGTGCATGTTCAGTTTTCCTTAAGATTTCCGGCCATATCAATTTTTCAAAGGTTTTCATTAAAATTGATGTCAGAACAACTAGTCTAAAATCATTAGTGGTTTTGGGGCATCTTGATTTGAGGACAGGAGCTACCACAGCATCCTGCCAAAACTTGGAAGTGTGGTTTGTTTATAGTGTTTAAATATCTGAAATGCACAGTAGCTAATTAAAATTACAGTCGAGTATCTTATATTATTCTGATTAAGGATCCAGACTAAAGAGGGGCTTTATTTTTATGATTCTAGATTGAACCATTTAAAACCAAAAAGCACTTCCTGAAGTCAAAGGAGATAATCCTTTACCTCATACATTGATTATACATTGCTGACTTGGCAGTGTTAAAAGGTGCAAGGCTGGATGTAGCCCTGTACATGACAACACTCCACCTATTGGCACATACCTGGACACAATTAAGAATTTGGAACAAAAACCATTAGTATAAAAGTGAAAAAATACTATGTTGTTTGTGACCCTTTACAAACATGGACAAATCTATTGGTACCCTTCCATGAAAAATGAATAACGCACAATTGCCTCTGAAATAACATGAAACTGACAAAAGTAATTGGCGCCCATCATTGATTATTCAGTACTGGCTGTCCCCCACGGCTCCGCCCGTGTAGTAGTGAAACAGGACAAGCTTTAAACATCAATAAATAAATGGGTATCGTTAGTTAAGTGGAGGCAAGTTATGCTCCAAAATGTGGCCAGAGGTAGAGCGATTTGAACAGAGGCTTGCGGGTGAGTGAGGACCACCTTGCCCCAACTCTTGATGTCACACTTCTCCCTCTTCTCGACCTGCAGCCTCTCTCAGATTTGTACAAATACAGTAAATCGCTCCTGCAAGCACACTATGATACTTCACGCAATGGGAGAAGTGGCAAAATCAACCAAAATATTCAAGCAAATTATAGAAAAAAACCTGATCTAAATCCATTAAGTAGTTCTCTCATGAAAGCGGACTGGCTGACAGATGTTGGATTTTATACAGTATATATAGAGAGATTTAAGAAAAGTCAGACTTTGCTTTACAGCTTTGATTCAATAGAATATTTGAAATTATAACACAAATGAAAATAGCATGAACAAAAATGATGGGACCCTTAACTTAATGTTTTGTTGCACAACATTAAGAGGTTTCTGCATCTGTCCACATGTAGTTTGGCCCACTCATCCTGAGCAAACTGCTTCAGCTGTGCCACGTCTGAATGGGGCCTTCTCCAGACTGCATGTTTCAGTTCTTTCCATAGAAGTATGATGGGATTCAAATCAGGACCCATAGAAGGGCACTTCAGAATAGTCCAATGTTTTGATCTTATCCATTCTTGGGTGTTTTTAGCAGTGTATTTTGGGTCATTTTGGAGGATCAATGACCTGCGACTAAGACAGAGCTTTCTGAGACTGGGTCTTGAGATTTCATTGTTCCCTGCACAGACTCAAGCCACTCCATGCCAGATGCAGCAAAGCAGCCCCAAAACATAAGAAAGCTTCCTCCATGTTTCATTGTAGGTATGATGTGCTTTTCTTCGAAAGCTTTTTTTGTCCGTGGACGTACAGCTACTGAGACTTGCCAAATAGCTCCAGTTTTGTCAAAGGACATTTTCCCAGAAACATTGTGGCCTGTCAGTATGCATTTTAGCAAATTCCAATGTAGCATTTTTATGTTATTATTTTAACACTTGAGTCTCCTGGGTCTTCTTCCATTGAGCCCACTGTCATTGTCACTGATGGTGTGCTTAGACACTGATGGATCTTGACCTAGGAGTTCGGCTTATATCACTTTGGAAGTTGTCCTTGGCCTTTTGTCTACCATCCTCACTATCCTTCTGCCCATTCTTGGTTCAATTTTCCTCTTGCAGCCACATCCAAAGAGATTGGCTACATGGACCCTAAATGTCTTAATAATATTTGCAACTGCTGTAACAGGAACATCAAGCTGCATGGAGAGGGTCTTCTGGCCTATTCTTTTAACATGCTTGCCTCTAATTTTCTTTTAGATCTCCTTGGAAAACTGTTTCCTTTGCTTTTTCTTGTCCATGTTCAGTGTGCGACACACAATGATCCCAAACAGGAGAGTGATAACTTTGGCTGAATGACTGATTGAAGACATATGTGATACTAATTCAAGAAAACACCTACTTTGAAAAATCACTCAGATCCAATTATTTACAATCTTTTCTAACATGCCTGTCTTGATGGGAGATTACCAATTATATGATTATTTAAGTTCCTGTCTGTAGAAATAAATTTTGTACTTTTTTCAATTATGCCATTTTTATTTTAAGTTGAGTTTGTGTTTTCTCAGACGTCTTGGCATCCCTGTCTCCATCCCGGCTTTTGTTTGCAGTGAAGCTGAAAAGCCTAACAAACTTCATTTACTGGACGTTGATTACATTCGTGCATTGTCTTCACGATTCATTTTTAGTTTACTGACACATGGAAGACAGACAAAGAGAGTATTATCTGGGGAAACGATAGGCAGATTTGCAGGAGATAAAGGAATTTAATCGGCTGGGAGTTTGTCTGATAAAAGATGTACTTTAAATGTCAGTTGGCATTTCAGATAATTAATTGCACCATTAAGCAATGTTTGTGTGGTCAGCATCTCTCAGCTCTGTAGAGAATGTCTTTTGCTCCAACCAATTTCTTAACTAGAAGCAAATTTCTGCTTTTTAATTGAAACTTAAAACTGTTTTTTCCTTTATTTCTGTATTAGAGCCCCTATTTAAAAAACATGTTGCAAGACTTGCATGGTTGGCATAAACTGGTATACATTCGTCATTTCATTTGTCAGTGGTCTGTTATGTTGTAATTAGCTTACTTTAACATTGTAGTATTTTAAATGATTTGTTTTCTGTTTTACAAAATTCCAATATCTTAATGAATTTCCAGAATCATCTGAGCAGGATCTGCGGTGGGTTGGCACCCTGCCCGGGATTGGTTCCTGCCTTGTGCCCTGTGTTGGCTGGGATTGGCTCCAGCAGACCCCTGTGACCCTGTGTTTGGATTCAGCGGGTTGGAAAATGGATGGATGGATGGATCTGAGCAGGATTACATGCTTGATTAACTACCACTTGTAAGTTAATTGTGTGACATGGGAGACAGCGTAAGGGCTTGGGTGATGTTATTTCTCCATCAATACGGGGGGTGGCACTGCATGATAACATTCTCTGTAGACAGGATTATTGACAGCTCTCCTCCACCAACGTCACTTCCCCTGTCCGTACACCTGGATCTGCTTCTTCCTGCGCGACCTGCCATCTTGTGCAGTCGCAATAGGACTCAGCATGAAAAGCGTTTCCACATGCCTTATTTTGATTTAAAACATACTCTGACTGTCTCTCTTTATCATATTACACGTGTCAATCATACAACTTCACCGAGAGTTGCTGTTGCATTCAGGAGGCAATAGTAAAATACTCTGAGAAATCAGCCTAAAAGGAAGGTGTAAGTCTTCTTTGTTGTAACAGGAATCATTCAGATCAGATTATACTAGCTAAAAGAACACAATATACAGTGCTTTCGGAAAATATTCATACCCTTTCACATTTTACATGTAATTATGTTGCAGTCTTAGGCAAACATTTTTTAATTAATTTTTTTCTTCATAAAACAACAATCAATACTCCAGAAAGAGAAAGCAAAAGTAAGATTTTAGGAATATTTTCAAATTTATCAAAATAAAAAATGGATCTATCATATTAACACGAATTCAAATGCTTCAATATGAATCTTGGCTCAAGTGAATCTCATTCTGTTGATTTTCATTGAGATGTTTCTACACCTTGTTTGAAGTCCATATGTGGTCAGTTCAAGTGATTGGATATGAGTAGGAAAGGCACACAGCTATCCATAGAAGGTCCCACAATTGACCACAAGAGTAAACACCAAGCCATGAGGTCAAAGGAATTGCCTGCAGAGCTTAGAGGTAGGATTGTTTCGAGGCATAGATCTAGGAAAGACAACAAATAATTTTTGCAGACCTGAAGGTTCCCAAGAGCACAGCAGCATCCGTAATTCTTAAATGGAAGATGTTTGGAACCACCACAACTCTTCCTTGTGCTGGCTACCCGGCCAAATTAAGCAATAGGAGGAGACGGGATTTGGTAAGAGAGGTGATCAAAAACTCAATGGTTACACTAGCTTGTGTAGAGATTGGAGAAACTTCCCAAAAGGCAACCACTATTCTCTGGTCTGAGAAAGCCAAGATTGAACTGTTTGACCTCACTTCTAAGCATCACATCTAACGGAATCAGGCACAGGTGTTCAATACCACTGAAACAGTGAAGATTTGTGGTGGCTGCATCATGGTGTGGTGTTATTTTTCAATGGCAGGGACTGGGAGACTAGACAGAATTGAGGGAATACTGCATGGAGATGAAAGGCTGCTCCTGGGTAGTCTGGACCTCAGATTGGTCGTGAAGGTTTATCTTTGAACAGAACAGTGAGCCAAAGCACAAAGTAAAGACAACACAGGAGTGACTTAGGAACAACTCCTGAATGTCGTTAAGTTACTCAGCAAGAGTCCAGAGTTGAACCCAATTCAACATCTCTGGAGAGGCCTAAAAATAGCTGATGGTCTTCATTCAGCCTGAAAGAGCTTGAGAGAATCTACAGAGAAGAATGACAGAAAATACCCAAATCCAGGTGTGAGAAGCTTGAATTGCATCATACCCAAGGAGACGCTGCTTCAAGGAAGTACTGAGTAAAGAGTCTGAATAGTTGTGCCAATTAGGTATTTTAGTTTTTCAGTTTTAATAAACTTAATAAAATTTTTCTAAAATCTTGTTTTTGCTTTGTCAATCTGGGTCATTGAATGCTGCTTGATGTGGGGAAAATAAAATTGAAATGATTTTAGCACAAGTCTGCAATATAGCAAAATGTGAAAGGGTCTGGAGAGTGCAATGGTGTGAGGAACATGAGAAATAGTTCAAGGTGTTGACTTGGCCTCTTCATTCCCCAGTTCTCAATTCCAATCAACCATCTGTTGGAGATACCTAAAAAGCAAGTCTGATCCATAGAGGCCCCGCCTCACAGCTTACAGGACTTAAAGGATCCGCTGCTAGCGTCTTGGTGTTGGATACCTCACGGCACCTTTAGAGGTCCTGAGGAGTGCATGCTTCAGTGGGTCAGAGCTGTTTCAGTCGCACGGAGTTACCTACACAAAATTCGGCAGGTGGCTTAAATGTTGTGGCTGATCAGTGTTAGTGAGTGTTGCACTTCTAAGCAGGTGTGCTTTGTGAGCAGCTATCCGGTTATATGGGAGAAAACATCACCAAGTTCCAAACTCTCCATGTTTGGCTGTGTTTCAGTACCATTGCTCCTTCTCTCAGTCAGGTCCAGTTTTAGAAAGCTTAGGATGGTGGTGCAGTTAGAAATATTGGGGTCTCCCCTCTGGATTTTAAACTGTGAGATCAAAAGGGTTGGGGTGGTGTCCCCCAATGGTATTTTAAGATACACAGTTAAAGAGCAGAGGAAAGAGGTGCTCTTCACCATTTCAAGAAATGCACTCATCATGAGTCTGCAAAATGATAAGGCAGCTTTCTTGCATGGGGGACATAACCCAGTTTGGCTTTGGTGTAATTGGTTAGTTTGGCTTTGGTGACACAATCAAAAGAGGAGGTGCAAGTGTTAGACAGATGAGGAGGAGAAGCAGCATAGGAATCATGCTGAGAGAGCCATCTTCTAAGACAGGAAGTATAAAAGCGGACAGGAGGCAAGAAATGAGCTTCAAAAATAATGACAGTGTCTGAGGAGCAAGCTATATGGAAATGCTTTTGAGACGGAGGACAGAGGTTCAGATACATACAAATATAGAGGAAAGGCAGTGAAGGTACACATCGGCAAGAAATAGAAAATATTTTAAAATCTTTGACAGGTTGTGTGGTTAGCTAATAATCAAATGCATTTGTTTAACAATTCATTGTATTATTATTAACATCAATCAACAGTAGAAAGCTTTTGTTTCTGACAGAGTCGCCAATGCTCTGTAACCTTCCTCCTTCCTGAAACAATAAATACAAAACAGGCTGAATGAAGAAGCACAACTATTCAGCCTTTGCACAGTTAGCAGGCTCTGCCTTTACATTGATTTGGAACTATCTGCAAGTTATTTTACTCTTTTTTTTATATAATTTTATTAATTTTATTGTAATCATTCATACAAATTGATCAATTTTTACAAAAAATAGGACTGAAAAAACAAGTCGACCCCATCCCTGAGAGAGAGAGAGCATGGCTATCGGGGTAAAACTTAAGGCTTGTAAACATACCTAAATTGATGAGTTTAATAGGCCAGTAGAGATGAATAGAGAAGAAAAAGAAATGTAGAGATAATTGCTTCCTCTGTGCTTTAAGAGCTTATTCTAAAAGTTTATTGATTATATTCTGCCAGGTTTTAAAAAAAATCAGTACAGATCCTCTAACTGAATATTTGATTTTTTCCAATTTCAAATAGTATAAAACATCATTTTCCCACTGACTTAAAAGAGGAGAGTTAGAATTCTTCCAGTTTAGCAAAATAAGTCTAAGTGCCAATAGTGTAGTGAAGGCAATCACAGTTTGTTTGTCCTTCTCCACTTTAAACCCATCTAGAAGAACACCAAACACAGCTGTTAGTGGATTAGGAGGGATTGGGACACCAAGGCTGTCTGAAAGGCACTTAAAAATTTTGGTCCAAAATGATGTTAATTTGGCACAGGCCCAAAACATGTGACCCAGTGAGGCTGGGACTTGATTGCAGCGTTCGCAGGTTGGATCTTGCCCTGGAAACATTTTGGACAATTTTAAGCGAGACAGATGTGCTCGATATATAACTTTGAGTTGAATAATTGTATGCTTTGCGCATATGGAGCTCAAGTGAAGTCTCTGCATTGCTACTTTCCACTCCCTTTCTGATATATTGATTAAGAGATCTTTTTCCCATTGTCCTCTTGGATCTTTGAAAGGAAGGGACTATAAAATAATTTTATATATTGCAGAGATGGTGTCTAAGTCCTTGAAATTGAGCAATATTTTTTCCAGCATGGACGAGGGTGCAAGATAAGAATTGGGCAGGTTCTGTTTAACAAAGTTCCTAATTTGCAGATAGTGAAACAAATGTGTAGCTGGAAAGTTAAATTTGGAATGTAATTGTTCGTAGGATGCAAAGATGTTGTCTATATAAAGATCTCTGAGCATTTTAATCCCAAATTTTTCCCAGATATTAAAAACTGCATATATTTGCGAGGGTTGAAAGAGGTGGTTCTCTTGCAGAGGTGCCATAGATAAAAGCTTCTCCATCTTAAAATGCTTTCTACATTGGTTCCATATTCTGAGTGAGTGAATCACAATTAGGTTATTAGTATATTGGTGATAACTTGCATTTATTGGGGCACAAAGCAGGGAATATAAAGAAGTACTGCAGGATTTTATTTCTATTGCAGACCAGACCTGTGTATGTTCATCTATTTGTGTCCAGGTTTTTATAGCTTGTATGTTTGCTGCCCAGTAGTCAAACTGAAAGTTAGGTAGAGCCATGCCACCTTCTGCCTTAAGTCTTTGTAGGGTTGCTCTTTGGATACGTGGATGTTTTGTATTTTTCTCTTTTTTTGACTATAAGTTTGTAGAAGAGCTACATAAAATGCCAATCGTGTTTGTTTAGTATTCATAAGTGTTGCGTATAAAATATATATTCCTGAAGAAAACTTTCCTCGCTGCATCTGCAAGGACTTCACCAGGCTTGGCACTCAACCATTGACCCCTGAGGAGGTAGGGGTCCCTGTTATTTCCGGATTGCATATAGTATAAGTCAGGAGCACACATTCAGAAAGAAAAAGAAACAGGAAGCATAAAACATCCATGGTCCTTAATATCAAACACTGCTATTATTGCATCAAAGGCATCTACGGATCATCACTGTTTATTCTGTCACACACGGCAGTAAGTGACTTAGGACTTGTCATCAGCCACATCCCAAGGCTGTCACACTGCTTTATGGAGTCATCGGTGAGACTGTCTTTCATCCATTTCTCAGTCTCCATAATTTCTATAATTTCACTGGACTTTTTGTGTATATGAATGTTTGTTTGTCGTTTTGCAAATTATATGTGTTTTCTGGTTTATACAAAGGGGGACAAGGAAAGCTGGGGCCGTGTCGCGTTTTTTTCTTTTTCACTATCACTGTATATATTTCCATTTGCATCGGGATCGGGAAATGCCAGGATTTGTGTGTATTATATATTTCACCCTTTTTCAATATATTCATTTTTTCACATACTGTTCCGTCAACTAGTGGATGGCCAGTAAGGAACGAAAGGGTAAGTACGGTTTGACGTGGCTGAGTCCAGATCTGAGCGTGAGCGCAGTTGTTACAAGTTGTATGTAACTTGTGAATTACTTTTCTCCTGCTTTCACCTAATTCATACGTAATTATATACAGGGTGTTCATAAAGTCCGTGTGCAATTTAAAATACTTGTAACTTTATAACTATAAGTGATAGAAAGAACTCGTAAAAAGGATTAGAAAGTTTGATGTATCTATTTTTTTTTGTCTTTAGAAGTTTTATTTTTTTCCATATTTGGGGAACTGAAAATCAATATGAGTCTGTTGAACATGAAAGAGATTCTCCCAAAGTTAATGTGTGGTGTGCTTTGGGAAAAAATCGAGTTATAGGGCGATTCTTTTTTGAAGGGTGTGTTGTTAATGGTGATAGCTATTTAGAAATACTGCAAAATTACTTTATTCCTCAACTTGAACAATTAGGACTGATAGATAATACAGTGTTTCAACAAGATGGTGCTCCTTGTCACTTTACTTTGCATGTTAGACAGTTTCTATATGAGAAATTCCCTAACAGATGTATTAGAAGAGGTGGACCATTTTCTTGGCCTCCACGTTCGCCAGATTTGACTTCATTGGATTTCTTTTTATGGAGACATGTGAAAACTAATGTTTATTCAACCAAACCTCGATCTTTAGAAGACTTACAAGCTAGGATCACTGATGTGATTGCTGGTATTACTGAAAAATCATCTTGAAAATGTTTTCTGAGAACTACAGAATCGTATTCCCATTTATATTAGTAATGATGGTGGACATGTTGAAAATTAACAAGAACAATCAAAAATGTAAGTGTTTCTTCTTTCTAATCCTTTTTACAGATTCTGTCTGTTACATATACTTACAAAGTTACAACTATTTTAAACTATGGACACCCTGTATATTTTTGGAAAATGAAAAGTATCAAAAGGATTTTTTTGTAGCAAATCATGCTGCTGTTTTTACATTAAAAATAATTGATTAAAGAATTTGCATATACTTGTAAAATTACAAAAAAAACCTCACAACACAAACAACTATCAATAATCAGTCAGTCACTTCCTAACCCTCTTTGTCCCAAACAGGGTTGTGGGGGTCTGTTATAATTTTACCACACTAACATATCACGCAAGGCAGGAACAAACCCTGCAGGGCACAGCAGACACACCCCAAGCACACACTAGAGCCAATTAAATGTCGCCAGCCTTTGGACTGTGGGAATAAGCCTGAGCACCCAGGGGAAACCCATGCAGACAAGGGGAGAACATGTAAATTCCTCGCAGAGAAGACCAGGGACGTAAACCCAGGTCTCCTTACTGTTAGGGAGCACCACTACCACTGTGCCACCTTCAACTATCAATAATCTCTCAGTGAAATTTCCAAATGCAGTATCAGGGAATGGGGGGATTAATGAAATATCCTCTTTCAGTTGTGCCCAGTAATAGTCCAGTACTTCACAATTTTAGTCTGAAGAAAATGGTGGCACAATCATTTCAATTCTCAGATGTGGTGCAGAAGAAAAAATGGTGAACACCCAAACAAAAAGATACCCCATGATATTTACTCATATATGCATCAATATATATATATATATATATATATATATATATATACTGTATATATATATATATATATATATATATATATATATATATATATATATATATATATATATATATATATATATATTGTAGCAGTAGATGCTCGTGTCCACCTCTCGAACCCTCAGGTACCACTCTGATGACCAGGTGAATGTATAAATTATATTTATTTTATAATTATATGGTGCACCAAGCACTCTCCTCCACTCCACACTCATTAACTACAATATTCTTCTCTAATAACACAATCCTCCACTCCCAGACACGTCGCCACCCTACCTCCCAGCTCAGCTCAGTGTTCTGGGCTTCCCAGAGTTCTTTTATAGCCCCTGACCCGGAAGTGGCTCCAAGCCAAACCCACAAGTCCGTTTTCCTTCCGGGTCAGGGCAAAGTCCTTTTCTTCATCCCGGGAGCACATCGTTCCTTCCGGACACGTGATGCTGACGCACTCCCGGGTTATAGGGAACACCAGAGCCCACTAGCCCCCCTACAGCGACTCCTGGCGGCCCCCAAGGTATCCAGCAGGGCTGTGTAACGACACTACAAAGTCCATGAGGCCCTGCTGGAACTCGGGGCACGAATATGCTGTCCGGAGGGCTCCTCCTAGCGGCCTGGGGGTGGCGACCGGAGTCCGTAGCCGGTCGTCTGTCACAATATATATATAAATAATTATACAGTGGACCCTTGACTTACGAACTCAATTCGTTCGCGAGGGCTGGTTGTAACTCAAGTTGGTTGTAAGTCAAGACTATTTTTCCCATAAGAAATAATAGAAATACCCATAATGCGTTCCGAACCTCCCACTGCAACACTTACTTAACCTTTTCATAATAAAAAAAGGGTTGTATAATGTGCATAATTTACCAAAACACCAATAATTTTTCTAATGTACTAACCAAAAAGTAATAAAAAGTGCCTAGCCTACCAGAAACAACAATTTCATACTGTACTCACCATTTAATTTGACATCTTTGGGCTGCAGGAAGGGAGGAGGATGATAATGAAACTGAAGGCTTTTTAAAGGCTTTCTTTAACTTGCGCTCAGGCATTTGCAATCATTTCAATAGCTGCTTTTGCGTTAATTTTAATCTCCTCCTGCCTACAAGTTATTCTGACGAGAAGTTTTCTCAGCATTTCCTTACGATGATACAAGGAACTGTTTCTGAACTCTTCTGAGACCCCCCCACTCCCCACTCAATGGGAACGACATGCTGAAGTGCGTCCTGAAGCGCGATTGCCGTGACTGTGGAAGCTTGCTTGTCCATTGCCGGGCAGGGATATCACATGCATATCACCCATCGATATCTTTTCTGTTTGCTTTGGCTGAGAGACTCAGCACAGCTTTAAGCCGGCTTTTGCCCCAGCAACAGATAAACAGTCTTCCATACGGAGTTTGGACTTTGGCATGTCTTCTAGTTGGGGGAGGTCCCAAGAGAGTTTACAAACTTGACATTTTATTGAATGAGTGCCGCATTAATAGGAATGTTTCTGTTTGTTTACAATCGCGCAAGCGGATACACGTGACCGCATTTAGGTCGTAACGCAAGATGTTGGTTGTAAATCAAAATAAAAATTTTGGTCGTAAATCAAGTTGTTCGCATGTCAAGCCGGTCGTATATCAAGGGTCGACTGTATATATATATATATATATATATATATATATATATATATACAGTGATCCCTCGCTATATCGCGCTTCGCCTTTCGCGGCTTCACTCCATCGCGGATTTTATATGTAAGCATATTTAAATGTATATCGCGGATTTTTCGCTGCTTCGCGGGTTTCTGCGGACAATGGGTCTTTTAATTTCTGGTACATGCTTCCTCAGTTGGTTTGCCCAGTTGATTTCATACAAGGAACGCTATTGGCAGATGGCTGAGAAGCTACCCAGCTTACTTTCTCTCTCTCTCTCTCTCTTGCGCTGACGTAGGGGGGTGTGAGCAGGGGGGCTGTGTGCAGCTGCTTCCTGAAGGACAGGCTGCACGGAGCTTCGCATACTTAAAAGCTCAAAGGGCACGTATTGATTTTTGACTGTTTGTTTTTCTGTGGCTCTCTCTCTGTCTCTCTCTGATCCTGACGGAGGGGGTGTGAGCTGCCGCCTTCGACAGCTTTGTACCGGCGGTGCTTCGCATACTTAAAAGCCAAAAAGCCCTATTGATTTTTTTTTTGACTGCTTGCTTTGCACTCCTTTGAAAAGGAAGATATGTTTGCATTCTTTTAATTGTGAGACAGAACTGTCATCTCTGTCTTGTCATGGAGCACAGTTTAAACTTTTGAAAAAGAGACAAATGTTTGTTTGCAGTGTTTGAATAACGTTCCTGTCTCTCTACAACCTCCTGTGTTTCTGCGCAAATCTGTGACCCAAGCATGACATTCTAAAAATAACCATATAAACATATGGTTTCTACTTCGCGGATTTTCCTATTTCGCGGGTGGCTCTGGAACGCAACCCCCGCGATGGAGGAGGGATTACTGTATATATATATATATATGTGTGTGTGTGTGAATTTCCCCTTGGGATTAATAAAGTATCTATCTATCTATCTATCTATCTATCTATCTATCTATCTATCTATCTATCTATCTATCTATCTATCTATCTATCTATCTATCTATCTATCTATCTATCTATCTATCTATCTATCTATAGTCTGCTACAGTTCAGCATTTCCTTTAAGTAACAGGTTTGATATTATCCAAAATCATGGTGTAGGACAGCTGTTAGCAGAAATTAGCAGAATTGTGCTCCACTTCACTGTATTGGGTTTGTATTAGTGAGGGCCATGACCAAGTGGTACAACATTTTGGGAGGCCTTGGCTTAACAAAATGTTTGGGAAACTCTGTGCTAGAACTCACAATAGGTTTTTCATAGCCTAATGTCCAAGTCATTATTGACAATTCGGCCCACCATCAAAAAACATTTGCCCACCCTTGCTCTGAACCATAAAGCTACAGTTTGACCACTGTGTAACTCAGAACAAGTTGCTGAACTCATCTGTGTTTCCACTGTAATGAAATAGATAGAAACTCCTGTCATATCTATTTGTAGTTGCAAATTGGATTGGGAACGATTGAAAACGATTGTTTTTTGTCCAAGTCTGCCCATTACACATAACCATTTTCACTGCTGCTACTTTGCAGTGTGTTTCAGAATCAATGACAAGCCCTTGTAATGAAAATGAAGAGAGCAAAGTACAGTATGTTGATTAAGTCATATAAACATTAACGACAGCCTGGATCACCCGGCTTTTCAGTCTGAGAAAAACACAATGTCTGTCAAGTTCAGCATCATAACAGCTTTGAGCATGGTGATGGCGCTATATAAATAAAATGTATTATTAATATCATTATTACTATAGCACAGTAATGCATTTGCATTCAATAAATTGTTACTACCTTTAAGAGTAGAAGGAGCTGCACAAAGCATACTAGAATATAATAGAAGGTAATTCAACATGATTCAAAGACAAGATAAGTCATAGGGAATAAGTGAAAAAGCCTGGAAGATGTGATCGACGGTAATAAGTGATAAATGGCACAGAAAGGCCAGAGCTATTATGGGTGGGGGGGGGGGGGATGTGGGGGGTGCTACAAAAATTCAGTGTTTAAGGAGACAAATGTTGGAGTAGCTATGAAATGTGAGGATCAAAGAAGCTACTGGGTAATTCACCCAAGGCACCTTTTTTTACAAAGATACTATACACATTCTTATTGTTAATAATCTTTTATTACAGATTCACAATACTAAACTATACAAGAAAACTGTGGTTAGCGCTTGGTGAAATGGATTTTCATTGTTTGCCTACAAAATGATTCTTTTAATAAGGCGTAAATTGGACTTAAAAACATCCTTATAATTGGTTCTTCAACATTAGAACAATCAAGATGAGAACAGGCCCATTCAGCCCAAAAAAGCTTGCCAGTCCTATCCACTTAATTCTTCAAAAATAACAGCAAGTCGAGTTTTGAAGGTCTCTAAAGTCCTACTGTCTACCACACTACTTGGTCACTTATTCCATGTGTCTGTGGTTCTCTGGGTAAAGGAATACATAATGTTTGTGCGAAATTCATCCTTAACAAGCTTCCAACTGTGTCCCCATGCTCTTGATGAACTCATTTTTAAAGTCACCATCTCTATCCACTGTACTAATTCCCTTCATAATTTTAAACACTTTAATCATGTCTCCTCTTAATCTTTTTCTTTTGCTTAAACTCTAAAGACTCAGCTATTTTAATCTTTTCTCATAATTCATCCCCCATAGCCCTGAAATCAGGCTAGTCATTCTCTGAACTTTTTCCAGTGCCATGTCCTATATCCTATGATACAGTATATGTGTATGTTTGTGTTATGTGAGGAGAGACCCTGTAGGGACTTGGGTTGCAGATCCTTCTATGGTGTTTGTAACTGGAGGGTGTGAGTGATTTGAAAAAGAAGTCTGACTTTCCAGAAGAGGTGACAGTAAAGGCACTATGGCCAGACATGATTCTGTTATACAGGAACACAAAGACTATCCAGGTGGCTGAACTTACAGTTTCTTGAGAAGATGGGTGGCCAGCTATATCTCACCATCTAAAGAAAGCCAAGTATGTAGACTTGATTGAAGAGGCTGCTGTCAAAAGATGACGCACAGTGTAATTCCCCATCAGAATTGGTGGCCATGGATTTCCAGCAACATCAGTGCAGTATATTTGTTTTTATCAAAGATTAAGCTGTAACCCATACAGTTGAAGAAAACCACTGTGGAGACTGCTGTGGCAGATGAGATCAGCTCAAGTCGGTTATGGCTGACAAAAGCTTATAGTTGGACCCCATCTGCAGGTGAAAGCTAATGTAGTCTTTGTTGTCTCACACAAGTGAGGTGTTAAGGATAAGAAGAACAATGCTTTTGACAATGAGATACCTGCCGAAAATGCTAATGTTTTTCCAAACCTAGTAGTGTTGTGAAGAAAACTTTCCTCCATCTTTAAAGAAGGCAACCACAGAGCCCAGATGAGAATGCAGAACATTTCTTTATTTGCACAAATGTCTCAGTCCATGGAGTGAGCAATCAATTAAACAATTCATCTGCTTTAACACTTTTTTCTGATTATATCACGTCATCTGACTCTTAATATGCAGAACTTTATTGCCTCCTGCAATAAATTAATGGCACCTTGAGATGAAGGAATCACTTCTTGCTCTGCACAAATTTCCTGTGTGATTTTGCCACCATGATCTTTTGTCCCCCACACTATTTACAGTGCACCTATAGAGATACAGATGTACATTTAATAGTAGGGTTTGAGTTTAGCATGGGCCAAAGGTGTAAAAGCACGAGGTATGTCCTTTAAGACTGTTGTCATTGACCAATGGAAAATTTGAAGAATAGTAGGACCTGGATGGGATTGGTTGAGTGGCTGGAGGACACTGTGGGTAGGGAGTTGGGCCCTACTTTTTCAATACTCCATTGGCCCAAAAATGCTGTATAAAAGTGTGACAAAGACATAAATTCCAGGGCAAATCAATGATTTAGGTTCCAACCCAGCCATTACATCCAGAAGACCTGCCAGAAAGAGTGATCAGTTCACTGAGTAACACAAGAAAACCTTCCATATTGGTTGTCTAGCCTTGAAGGAAAAGCACTGCTGTCAATCCAGGTTGTGTTTGGGGTAAATGCCACTCCCATATGTAATTGCTTTGTTTCAGATTTAGGAAAATTTTAGGAATTAAGGACATATATGCTTTGTACATACTCATCTGATTGGTTTCTATACTTTCTGTTTACTGTCTCAAAGTTACTTAATGATAAATGGCACAAGCAATCAGTCTTGGTATGGTCTGTTTGTGATTAGTGTCAGTGAAAGATATCACAGTATGACATCTGACTAATAGATAAATTGGGGGGGGGACATTATAGGTAAAGTGGGGTCCATCTGTGACACCCCCATGAAAAAACACACACATACACACAAAGACCTTTCATTGTAAACTGATATTTTGTGCCGTCGCAAGATGATATGACTTGCTCGAGGTTACTCTGTGAGTCAGCGGTGGGGACTGATTATTAATCCACCTTTAGATTTGATTTGGATGTTTCATTTCTAGCAGCCACAATCTGAACCTTTTGTATGCAGTAAGAGGAATGTAGTAATGCAACAGAAATGTAATTAAGGCCATGACCTGCTTGATTGAAGCCCGCATTATGATACTTCCACCTATAAATTTGTGTTTTCCACCAGATTAGCAAAAGAAAAGGGAAAACATAAACGAGACACATTAAACTGATGCTTAATGAGATGCTAGAAGGAAGAGTGTATATTTACTTACGTTCATTTTATGACATGGGTGTTTGTAGTGCTACAAAAATGACATTTGGCTTTCATTGATCCTCTGCTTCATACCTTAATGTGAGGTTCTGAATAATTTAAACCTGATCAGTTCAGGCAGGCAACTCATTTACTTAAATAAAGACAAGTTAATTATCAAGTGAAGGAAGGAAGGAAATTATAGAAATAAACTCTATACATTAGAGTTTTAAAAAATTAAGCTAAATAACACTTAAGCCAATCTTTTGCTTTCATTTAACTGTTAATTTTCAGTTATCTGTCTTGGAACATGTTGAGTCAGCTTCATTTTAACATTGAAGAGGAAATGCAATCTGTCTCTGTGTTGCTCCGGGAAATATTAGGTTCTGCAATTGAATGAG
Organism: Erpetoichthys calabaricus; assembly: GCF_900747795.2. Classification (NCBI taxonomy): domain Eukaryota; kingdom Metazoa; phylum Chordata; class Cladistia; order Polypteriformes; family Polypteridae; genus Erpetoichthys; species Erpetoichthys calabaricus. Next base: position 23,721,491 of record NC_041399.2, read on the forward strand.
CTGGATTTCTAAACTTAGCTGCAAACCAATAGGTAGCTTCAGTCAAGTCCACTTAACTGATTTACTACTGCAATTAAGTGGTAAGGACATGTCAATTACCTCAAGCTTTAAATATATGGAATCAACGCTGCTCAGCCTGGCTCAACATTAAAGCAGTCGCTCAATGTCTTTCTTTGTAGCTACAATGTTTTCTTATGTCAGTGCCATGGTGTACATTTCAGTGTTCACGCATGACTGTGTTAAACACTTTGCCCACCTTGTGCTAGCTTTTAAATTTACCCCGTGGCATTATGGTCACTGTGTCCCTTTCAGGTTTATTGGCTGTCTGAATGATTTATTTAAGCAGGTATAACTGAACTCTGTGGATCTATTTAATCTAGCAGCCCCACTGGATTAGTGACAGCTGTACCGGGAGACATCAAGTTCACAATTATCTCTATGTTCAATATGTCTGCATGATTAAGGAAGGAAGGAAAGTCAAAATCTGCTTGTTAAAAATTTTCTGGAGAATAAACCCATCCTCTAGATAAAAGATGAGGCCCAGCTTTAATATTCTTCCATCATGTCTCGATGCATGCTCAATAATCTAGGTAAGGAAATTCTAGAAGGTTGATTCAGTTCATCTGGACATAGTTCTTTCCCAGGGAGATACATTACATCACTCATCCAAGTGACTTCCTCAGTTTTATCTACTTTAGTGTTAGACCCACTAATTAGAAAACAATGGATTAAGTAAACAATTAGAACATCAAGATGAAAGTATTGTTAAAAAGAAAATACATTATTCCCATATAACTGCTTAGTACATTTTATTTATGTATTTATTTATTTATTTATTTATTTTACCAAACCTAGTTTTCTAATTTCTATATTGTTCCCAAAACACAGAATCTGGGCAATAACAGTTCACTTAATTAGCCCAGGATTCTAATTAAAAACAGAAGCTGGTTTGAACAAAAACCTGCAGCCACTCACAGGGGGTCCCCAGGACCGACGTTGAGAACCCCTGCTCTAGACAGCCACCTAAATCAATTACAGTAAATACCCATCATTAGATGAGCATACCCAAACTGTTATTCCCTTTATTGTACATGTTTTAAAATATTCATTAGGATAGATAGATAGTAATTCTTTGCATTTATATAGCGCTTTTCTCACTACTCAAAGCGCTCAGCAATTGCAGGTTAAGGGCCTTGCTCAAGGGTCCAACAGAGCAGAGTCCCACTTGGCATTTACGGGATTAGAACCGGCAACCTTCCGATTGCCAGTGCAGATCCCTAGCCTCAGAGCCACCACTCTGCATAGATAGATAGATAGATAGATAGATAGATAGATAGATAGATAGATAGATAGATAGATAGATAGATAGATAGATAGATAGATAGATAGATAGATAGATAGATAGATAGATAGATAGATAGATAGATAGATAGATAGATAGATAGATAGATAGATAGGGATGAATTATGAGAAAAGATTAAAATAGCTGAGTCTTTAGAGTTTAAGCAAAAGAAAAAGACTAAGAGGAGACATGATTAAAGTGTTTAAAATTATGAAGGGAATTAGTACAGTGGATAGAGATGGTGACTTTAAAAATGAGTTCATCAAGAGCATGAGGACACAGTTGGAAGCTTGTTAAGGGTGAATTTCGCACAAACATTATGTATTCCTTTACCCAGAGAACCACAGACACATGGAATAAGTGACCAAGTAGTGTGGTAGACAGTAGGACTTTAGAGACCTTCAAAACTCGACTTGCTGTTATTTTTGAAGAATTAAGTGGATAGGACTGGCAAGCTTTTTTGGGCTGAAGGGGCCTGTTCTCATCTTGATTGTTCTAATGTTGAAGAACCAATTATAAGGATGTTTTTAAGTCCAATTTACACCTTATTAAAAGAATCATTTTGTAGGCAAACAATGAAGATCCATTTCACCAAGAGCTAACCACAGTTTTCTTGTATAGTTTAGTATTGTGAATCTGTAATAAAAGATTATTAACAATAAGAATGTGTATAGTATCTTTGTAAAAAAAGGTGCCTTGGGTGAATTACCCAGTAGCTTCTTTGATCCTCACATTTCATAGCTACTCCAACATTTGTCTCCTTAAACACTGAATTTTTGTACCCCCTCCCCCCATAATAGCTCTGGCCTTTCTGTGCCATTTATCACTTATTACCGTCGATCACATCTTCCAGGCTTTTTCACTTATTCCCTATGACTTATCTTGTCTTTGAATCATGTTGAATTACCTTCTATTATATTCTAGTGTGCTTTGTGCAGCTCCTTCTACTCTTAAAGGTAGTAACAATTTATTGAATGCAAATGCATTACTGTGCTATAGTAATAATGATATTAATAATACATTTTATTTATATAGCGCCATCACCATGCTCAAAGCTGTTATGATGCTGAACTTGACAGACATTGTGTTTTTCTCAGACTGAAAAGCCAGGTGATCCAGGCTGTCGTTAATGTTTATATGACTTAATCAACATATTGTACTTTGCTGTCTTCATTTTCATTACAAGGGCTTGTCATTGATTCTGAAACACACTGCAAAGTAGCAGCAGTGAAAATGGTTATGTGTAATGGGCAGACTTGGACAAAAAACAATCGTTTTCAATCGTTCCCAATCCAATTTGCAACTACAAATAGATATGACAGGAGTTTCTATCTATTTCATTACAGTGGAAACACAGATGAGTTCAGCAACTTGTTCTGAGTTACACAGTGGTCAAACTGTAGCTTTATGGTTCAGAGCAAGGGTGGGCAAATGTTTTTTGATGGTGGGCCGAATTGTCAATAATGACTTGGACATTAGGCTATGTAAAACCTACTGTGAGTTCTAGCACAGAGTTTCCCAAACATTTTGTTAAGCCAAGGCCTCCCAAAATGTTGTACCACTTGGTCATGGCCCTCACTAATACAAACCCAATACAGTGAAGTGGAGCACAATTCTGCTAATTTCTGCTAACAGCTGTCCTACACCATGATTTTGGATAATATCAAACCTGTTACTTAAAGGAAATGCTGAACTGTAGCAGACTATAGATAGATAGATAGATAGATAGATAGATAGATAGATAGATAGATAGATAGATAGATAGATAGATAGATAGATAGATAGATAGAAATGAACAGAAGGGACATAAAATATGAATTTGAACCGCCACAAGTGTTAAATGGTCTAAGACATAGAGAGAATATTGTATTTTATATAGTGCCATTAGCAGTGTGCTCCATCACAAGGTACCTTACAGGGCGAGCAAGCTCATAACTCGATCTAATCTATCTATCTATCTATTTGTCATTTATTAAACACAACACTATAAACAATATTTCTAACTACACCACCAGTCAGTCTATCTTTATTTTTCCCAAAGGGGAAATTTAGCTTTTTCCAGAACCTTAATAAATAAAACTGCCACAGTATATAATAAAACCAAAGGTCTGTATGCGTGTGTATGTGTGTGTCCTGTCCTTTAGAGCAATATGATTGGTTAGTATGGCTTTGGTGTGATTTCAGTTTTTGATTTTAATACAATTTGCAAAACTTTCTGAAAAAAATGTTTTCACTTTGTCCTTATGGGTTATTGAGTGTCAACTGATGAGCAAAAATGGCAAATTTATTTATTTTAGAATTGCAAAGTGTGCAGAAAGTGAAGGGGTCTAATTACGTTCTGAATCCACTTGAGGGTTATCTGAGATTTTGGATAGACTTCTTGAATTTCTTTTTCATCTGTGGTTTCAGAGTTCTGAATTAAGCTTTGGCAAAAGATAGGACAGACTTTTTGTTATGAGATTTACTCAGTTTCTATCATTTCATCTCCCGATCCTTATTTAAAAAGTAATATCTCTGCCTTTCTCTGAAGGCAGCTTATAACATCTCAGCCCATCCCAGGAAGGTGCAAGACAGGACCCATACATCAAACCTGGTGCCAGTCCACCATAAGGATCACTTTCACAAGAACTGATACACTAAGCTACTAGCAAGACCCCATCTGGTGCATTGTGTGCAGTTCTGGTCACCATGCTGAATATAAGACACGGCAGCATTTGATGCTGTGCAGAGGAGATCAACCAGGTGTATCCCATGATTAATGGGCCTGTCCTACTCTGATAGACTCAGAACATGGAAATTAGTTTTGAACAATCTTAAAGGCATTGATAAAGTAGATCCAGAGAAATTCTTTCGACTAAATGGCAAATCGCATACACAACAACACCAGTGGAATTTAAGGGGAAGCCAGACAGCACTTCTTTACTCAAAGAGTTGTGGGAATCTGGAAAAAGTTACCGATATATGCTGAAGAAGAAACCTTGACAACATTTAAAAAGTATCTGAATGAGATTTGGGACTGCTTAATTACTAGGTACAGAAACATTTGGTTCAATTTAGAATCACCCAATTACCTATCGTTGACATCTTTGAGATATGAGAAGAAAACCAGAGAAAAACCCACAAAGTCAGTTGGGAAATACGCAGACTCTATAGCAACAACAACCACCACACCGCTGTGCCTCCTCGCAAAAAAAATAAAATTATTGAATATAATGTGATGTTTAAAGCTGGAGCATCTGTAGTGTGAAAAGGCTTGTTATTTTCAGCAGACTCATCACAATCAATTTTATCACAAATTAAAACAGCTTCCTGCTTAAAACGTGTAAAGTACTTATTAGTCTGCAATTCAAAGATCGATGACTGTATTGCAAGAAAGGTATAATAATAAATCAAAAGTCCAAAGTAAAAAATAATAAATACAAAGTACAAAGCAGAGCAATCAGACTAAGTCTAGGATTATAGCACATGGAAAATGAGGAAAGATGGATGGAGTTAAACCTTTTAAACCTAACAATACAACTTAAAATGAGACAAGACAGAAGTGTTTAAACTTAAAAATGAAGTCATTAAGACTAATGGGGCTTATTTCTTTATAACAACTTTCTTCAACAAGACAAGTGAAAATGTGGAAACTATTTACGGGCAAATTTCACACAAATATTAAAAGTTATTTTTTTCACACAGAGAGCCATAGGTACATGCAATTCCTTATTTGAAAGAAACATTTTAAATTGTTATTTCAGAAATGGATTAGGAGTCAACAAACCATTTTGGATTGAACAGCATGTTTTTATCAAGAGGCCCCTTATGTTTTTACCTGTGACAAATCAATAAGAATTTACTGGAATAAACCTTTTACAAAGTATTTTCGTTTTGTAGAAGGTGTCTGAGCATACAAACTACATATAGCATGTATCAGATACACTTGGAAAATTAAAATTGGTATCTTTGCCTAGTTTTGCTTTGAAAGCACATTATGTGCATTAGTATAGCATAGTGGCACAACACTTTACATCTCTGCCTCACACCAGGAGGAATTTGGGTTCAAGTTCCAATCACTATCTTTGTGTAGTTTTTTTATCAAGTGGGGTTTCACCCAGGACCGAAAAATATGCATTGCAGTTTAAATGGCCAAGTGGACGTGAGTGTGTTATGATTCTGTGCCCAAATTGAACAAAATGAACTCAAAATTCGAAACAGACCTAACAACTAAGTCCTAAGGCATACAAAAAAAAAATCCGTAAAGGCCTTAACCTCCAAAAAGTTCTAAGACCTAAAAAAGGTAAAAATCCAAAAAGGTGCAGGGAAGCCATTCAAAACCCCCAGGCCCTCATGTATAAGATACTCAGAAATTTATGTAAGCCATTTCTTATGAACAAGTCAGGATTTATAAAACATGAAATTGGCTCAACATTGCAGAAACTTTCGACCATCCGCAGGTGTTTGGTGTTGGCAATTTAGCGACTCCATGCAGCAGGATGATGAAGTGAATAGAGAATCTCGTTTCATTGCACATTTCAAAGATGCATTCTCAGTCACATTCTGATGTTCTTGAATGAATTATGTCGCAGTTAACTGACATGTTCTCTCATCTTCAACATTGGTAATGATGTCTAATGCATACCCTTAATGTTAATTACCTCAGTGTATAGCCATTGACTATAAAAAGGGTGTGGCTTGTGTTGCACAACATAATCATCAATGGCGGCTTTACGAAGAAGCCAGCCGCCATACAGCACAATCCTGAAGTCTGCTTTGCACACTATTATTTGATTAAATAAGAAATCATGGGTTCCGCCCGATCCACCTGGCAACAATGTAGGCCAGTAAATTAAACATTAAGTAAATCAATCATTTTCCTCATTGAGCAACAAGGGGGTGATCATACTCAGTGTGTCCCATTAGTTTATTGACGAAGGTAGTAACTATCATGGAGACAAGTTTTTTAATCAATTCATACTGTATGTTATCGGTTATCTGTTTGAGAAAATGATGATATTTAGGACAAATTACCTCACATTCGATGTAACCTCAGTCTTCTCCTGGCATTGTGGCACAAAGAGAATTGTTCACATTGTCACACGCATGAGAGACGGCTTATGGACTTGAGTGGGATTACTCCCACAACCAGGGATTGGCGTTGTGCTCTAATCCTCTCCATCCGACTCTAACACCAATGACTTCACTTCTGGTTTCCTCTCTCCTGGACCCACCCCTTCATATCAAATCTGCACCCAGTGTCTGTCCTTTAGTTCTCTTCTGAACTTGTGTCTGTAAAGACATGCTTTATTTTGTTGCTTAAACTTCCAAATTTACAGGGTTACCAAGGTGGTACCTCCAAACCTTTTCCTGTGTTTTGTCTCCCTTATTTACAACATACAGAGAAAGACGGCAACAGGGGATGTTGATTCGTCCTTTTCCCGTATCGGTTAATTGTACATTTTTTTTTCTCCATCTATTTTCAGACAAATTACAGTATCTTTAGTTGCCATCATGTCGTGTTATTCGCCATCGTTTTTAATAATATTAGCTCATTTTTGACGATACTCAGACACTCTCTCTCCCTTACTATCTGTCCCCTAACAGCCACGCAGTCATGTGTATATATTTAAAAAGGATCGAATCAAAAGATAAACTGGCTGTCATTTCACAATTTTACTAACTTTCAGTTTGGCTAGCTGTTATGTATCCTTGGTTCATTTGACTAATACTAATTTAACATAAACCAAACTTACCATTCTTTGTTTTAGCCTCAAATGGCAAACGAACTTTGAGTTTGTTGCATCTCCATCTGTAATTTTGTATCCCACATGTTTTGCACGTTGCAATTCTTTTCCTGTTGATAACGCAGTAGCACGGCAGAGTGGGACTGCCTTTCAGCCCTGGAGTTACATGATACAGACCAGCATACCCCAACTCAAGGCAGGGGTTGGATGAGGGTGGGCATTATTATAGCTCACCATGGTAACTGCTGTCATAAAAATAAGTCATAAACATCATAAAGGTTTGGGGCAGTCACCAGTATATTGTTTTCCTAACTGCAAAAGTTGATTTGAAATAAGCACGATGTGCATAGAACAGAGTCCAAAACAGAACTGACTGGCCTGGAGACAAAATGGCTGTTTTAAGCAAGAGTAGGGGAAGTGGCAACACTGACGCCGGAACCGGAAGTGCCATCTTTGTGACCGGACGTGATGTCATCATTGGTACCGAAACTGGAAGTGCCGTTGTCGTTGGCATCGGGACCAGAAGTGACGTCATCAGTGGTGCCGAAATCAAGCAGGATTTCCCAGGAATGGTCTGCAATAGATTGAGAGAGACAGTCAGCAAAACTCCGCTGCCCCCTGGTCTGGCAAAGAATTACTATTGTTTAGGCCCTTTAGCTGTTTCCCATGCGCATGTGTGTGACACTGCCAACAAATGAAAAGAGACATACAACTCGTAAATTTGCTGTCTCTTGCTCTTTTTAAAGCACTCGTGTTGACGTACAGGCAGCTTCAGCTATTTACCCTTGATAGTTAACGCCACACTTTCTAATCACTTTTACCACATCCACAACACATTCTGTCTTGGCGATTGTTAGAGGTAATAGCAGAAAAACAGATCGAGATCTTTAGACTGATGATGTGCAAAGTGATCAAGTTTGTAGAAGCCTTGTCCACACTCCTTTCATCTGCCTGAGCACCTCTTTCTTTATCCTCCTCAGCTGTTGTTCTGTCTGTCATGTACCCAGAAGTACTACCCTCCCTTGTCTCTGGCATGGATCTTGCAGTTGAACTAACTTCATCCCTAACTTCATGAGCCTCATCTTTAATAAAAAAAATTAAATAATTAAAAATTCTGAATTAGCATAAGCCACCTTAATTTTGGGAGTTCATCAGAAATGTAATGATTTACTTTATGAGGTAGAAGTACATCATAAACAAGAATCTTGTATCAGATATTGAAATGTTAAAATGTGTGCTTCAATTTAAATATTTAATATCGAAATATTCTCAGTTGTTATAGAAAATTGTCATTTTTTACCCTTTGATACATTTAGTTTTTTGGCTGACACCTTTATCCAAGGTGACTTACAACATTTATGATACAATTGGTTACAGTTCTTTTGGTTTTCCAATTGGAGTACAGGCAGGTCAAGTGACTTCCTTGGGGTCACACAGCAGTGTCAGTAGTGGAATTTGAACCCACAACCTCAGGGTTTGAAGTCCAAAGCCTTAACCACTAAACCACACTATCTGCTTGCCTACCTCTTGATAGGAGTTCATAGTGTGCTACATTTCTAGTTAAAGGATCAAAAATAACATCATATTCATAATAACCAACTTTGAACAAGTCTAAAATGACACTCCACTTGCTTATGCTTGAAATTGGTCATTTTTAACTTTCTGGGAGTGGCTCTTAGAGGGTTAGGACCACCAGTAATGAATCAAATACGAAAAACATTATACTTGTGATCAGCATCCTCAAAATAAGATAAAATGTCACTCCACATGCCTCCACATCCATTTATTCCATTTTTTTCAAAGTTTTGTTTAAAAAGATTAACTTTAATTCCTGGCATGCCATTGGAGGGCAGCACGGTGGCGCAGTGGTAGCGCTGCTGCCTCGCAGTTAGGAGACCCGGGTTCGCTTCCCGGGTCCTCCCTGCATGTTCTCTCCGTGTCTGCGTGGGTTTCCTCCGGGCGCTCCAGTTTCCTCCCACAGTCCAAAGACATGCAGGTTAGGTGGATCGGTGATTCTAAATTGGCCCTAGTGTGTGCTGGGTGTGTGGGTGTTTTTGTGTGTGTCCTGCGGTGGGTTGGAACCCTGCCCGGGATTGGTTCCTGCCTTGTGCCCTGTGTTGGCTGGGATTGGCTCCAGCAGACCCCCGTGGCCCTGTGTTTGGATTCAGCAGGTTGGAATATGGATGGATGCCATTGGAGGGTGAACCTCTGGGGACAGTTGATGTGGTGTGCTGTCATCGACTGGTAGTAAGACAAGGAACTCAGATGAAATGTTGAGGTGCCAACTGGGCCATCCCGTTTACTCCAAAAGGTTTTTAACAAAAAAACAAGTGCTTAATGGCACAGAAATTAACAGAATTGGATAATAATAATAATAGTAAATGTTGTTTATATTGTGCCTTTCCCATGCTCAAAGGGTGGGATAGGACGTAAAGATGCATGTATATACTGTGTCAGGGTTGAAGTTCAGAGCTCAGTCTTGTGGGTTGTTTGTTTTTCCAATGAGATGCCTCCTCCCTGTTTTATAGATCCTGGACCCAAAGGGGTGGTGGTCAGTTTCCCTCATTGGGGATCTGCTCTTCTCTTTGGTTGGAAAGGGAGACAAGGTGGTTGGGGATGGTAGTGCTTACCTTTGATAAGCCCAGAAAGTAACCCCCTGATCACTTTTGCTGCAGAGGCTTATTGGTTTTACTCTTTATCATAAGGGTGTAATTTCCTGCACAAAGTTTGCTCCAAAAATGGCCCAATAATTAGTTTTTTTCAGATCTAAAGGGTCAAAAATAGAAGGGAAACCCAAAGACCTTGCTGTCCTCCATAACTAAACATTAAGATGAGTCAAAAGGTATACCATATGTGGGGGTTTTCTCATACAAGTCAGAAGGCACCGGACAAAAAAGAAACAAAAGTGATTTCAGTACATTCATAAGTAAATCTTATGAACACAACTGGACTACTACTATGTAGTGTGTACTGTACTACTATGTGCCATGGCTAATTATAACTTTGTAATTCATAATGCATGATGTCTTTATAGCTACAATATAGTATTGCATATTCTTCCATTGATAATTTTTTTCATATCCTGCAGTTATAATAACATTTCACACTGGTCATATAATTTTCTGTAATATTTAAAAATACCAGCAAATGTACATCCGATCATCACACCACTGCACCACAATGTTGCACATACCTGTTGCTGTCCTTTCTTTACAATCTCCTGCCCTGCCTTATCAGAATCACTGGACTGACTCTCTATGGCAGAAAAATAACAGCTAGTTGGAACAGAGCTATGAAACACGGGCAGCGTTTTGTTCTTCCTGGACATTTATAGCAGTTAGCTTTTTGTTTGCTTAATTCTTTCAAAACAATTCACTAAATATTTTCCTTTTTTAATAGGCTGCACATAGCCTAAATTCTAAAGACAAAAGTTAAGATTGGAGTGGAGGAGGCAATTAATGTATCTATCTGCCCCTCAAGGCTTATTCTCACCTGGACAAAGCTGGCAGCACTGTGAGGATTCTGTTTTTTGATTTCTCCAGTGCCTCCAACACCATCCAGCCAGCCCTGTTAAGGAGTAAACTCAGAGATATGCAGGTGGATGAGCCTGTGGTGTCATGAATAATGGACTATCTGTCACCCAGACCACAGTTTGTGAGACGTAAGGACTGTGTCTCTAATACAGAAATGAGCAACACTGGAGCACAACAAGGAACAATCCATTCTCCTTTTCTCTTCACTCTGTACACCTCAGATAGATAGATAGATAGATAGATAGATAGATAGATAGATAGATAGATAGATAGATAGATAGATAGATAGATAGATAGATAGATAGATAGATAGATAGATAGATAGATAGATAACCAAGGAAAGGGCTATGGACTTTCGCTGCACCAAAAGCCTCTTTGTCCAGCCACAATTCATTTGTTCATTTTCTACTCGATAGTGTTCTGGGATAGTAGCATCACTTCAAGAGAGGCCCACTGAATTGACAAGCTATTTTAAAGGGCAGGCACAGTTATGGGACACACTTGACCCCTGGAATTTGTAGCAACAAATCATTCAGCAGAAGTGCATCAAGAAATGTGACTGGGGCTTCTTAATACGAACAGCTATACATCCATATAATGCCTCACTGGGACTGGGACTGCCAAGTCAGACGTTGTCTCTCTTTTTATATTTTGTTTATTTTTAGTCATTCTGCTATATGTTCAGATCATATTGTATATATGCACATATGCACATATATATATATATATATATACACACGCACACACAAGCATATAAATTTATTTCAAGAGATTTTATATGAAGCTAAATTTCCCTCTGGGGAAAAATACAGTTTTATCTATCTATCTATCTATCTATCTATCTATCTATCTATCTATCTATCTATCTATCTATCTATCTATCTATCTATCTATCTATCTATCTATCTATCTATCTATCTATCTATCTATCTATCTATCTATCTATCTATCCTTATAAATATTTTAAAACATGTAGAAATAACAGTTTGGGTAGGCTCATCTAGTGATGGGCATTTGCTCTCATTGATATAGGTGGCTGTCTAGAGGTTGTCTCCATGATAGGAAAGCCCACAATTTGAACTTACCTGAGGTGTAGTTGACATACTGTATGTGGTTGTCTAAACTGTATGGATGGAGTACTGACAGTTACACTGGAGAACATTTCCCAGGAAGCAGTGGTCTATCTACATAGAAAAGCAAGATAGTGGTCGTACATTATTTAGTGAACTAACATTAATAGTGTTGTTATGTGAAGCACCACATATCAATGTCAGCTCCACACAGCAGGTTAATGATGCTAGACACTCAGTGCATTTTTAGGCAGTAAGACAGACTGTAAGGTCAATCTCATTTGCTTATATAGCCAAGCTAGCTACTTTGATGTCTCCAAGTGCTACTGAAGTCATGAACCCCTGCAGTGTTGTAAAGTTAACGGATGACAACTTTTCTTGCCTGTTCTAAATTAACCTGATATTTTGTGCATTTTTTTTTTTTTTTGCTTAATTCTTGCTTTCTCAGTACCACCTCTTTTTTTTTCTTTTACTTTTGGTGTTCGGAGTAAAATGGTGAAATGCAGTGAGTGGTTTTGGAAATGGAGAGAAGGATGGATTGATTCAATTTCATGTGCGTGGGGTTGTACCATTTGGGATGGCCAAAATCGCTTTCTTTTCCTGGTTGCCTGCACAAGAAATGGGGTTAAACCACATGGGGAAGGGTCATTTTTTCATGGATTTACTAAATTCCCAGTTATTAATGAGAATTTCAGTGTGTGTATGGCAACTCAACCAGCCCAAAAACATCACCGGCCCACAAGGAAATCTTCTTGTGTTTTCAATGGCCACTCCACCCCTGCACTGTATAGTCTTTGTATTTAAAGATGGTAATCCTTAGAAGCAGAATTTCAGCCTTTCTTCCTTGCCTTTATTTAAACACAGGCATGCAAACAACTTAGAGTTAGACATCAAGTCCACATGAGTCATAATGTCAAAGTCCAAGTGGAAGTCATTGCTGTTCAGGCCCAAGCTGAGTTGCAAGTCTTTATTTTTTCGAGTCAGGTCCAAAGTCATCAAATTTGTGTCTTGAGTCTGACTCAAGTACAAGTCGAGTCCCAATCTGTGGTGTCTATCTATCTATCTATCTATCTATCTATCTATCTATCTATCTATCTATCTATCTATCTATCTATCTATCTATCTATCTATCTATCTATCTATCTATCTATCTATCTATCTATCTATCTATCTGTCTATCTATCTATCTAATGAGCATCTGTAAAAGGCCAAATTTCCCCCGGGGACAAATAAAGTTCTGTCTATGTATCTATCTATTTTGTTTTAAAGTTAGGATTGACTTTCTGTTCTGACCTTAGTTTGCCTTTTGACTAGTATCATTTTGTATCTCCTAGTCCTCTGCATTAAAAACAATATTGTCTCGCTGTGAGTTGGGATTCATAAAAAGAAAAATGCTTAAAAAAAAGACCCAATTGTCTTGCTCTCCAACATTTTTCTTGGAATGAAATGGCATCACATCCCAGGCTGGTTTGCATGGCTGTTTCAACATATTCAGGTAATAAACAACTGAATTGGCAACCGAATTAGCAAACTTACAACATAGAAAACCCTGCACTTAACCCACACATACTGTACACCCGGACAAAATCAGCTCTTCTAGTCAATGCAGAGCTTCTGAGAAACAGGCTTTGGAGGGCTTACATTGGTCAACTGGACAAACTTGTAACAGTCTTGTACATTCACACATATTAAGCATGCTTTCATACTTGGTTCATTTCATCAAGTCCAACTTCCACTGCAAGTGGCCCTGATGATCTGCTCTCACACTTTTATTTTCCTGTTGATCTGAACCCCTGCAATACAAGGCACGGAGGAGACAGCACCATCTTTTTTATTTAACTTACCTAGCCAGCAGCAGAAAAAGCTTGTCAAAAATGATTAATAATTTTCACTGTAATTTTATGGTAGGATAAGCTGTGAGAGATGCAGTCACCTGAGGGAACTCAAAGGACTCTCTGAAACCTCAGATACTTGCTGTAGCATTTCACCTTACATGGCCTCCCCATTCAATTTCACTGGGACTCTTCTAGTTTTTCTTTGTGAGGTTTATGCCTTAGCTACATTTTTTATTGTTGCATTTATTTGGAATCTCATGAAAATTTATTCAAGAATCTTGTCTTTTGCTTTTGTTTAGACTGACAATCTTTAAAGTAACGGCATTCTGTCTTTCTGTTTTTTGACTTCCTTTTTATCATTTGGATTTTTGATTTTAGAAATTATTTAGGCTTTGTTAAAGAAGAATTTTGAGTGTCTTGGTCTTGCTTGCTTTTCCTTTTCTTTTCTTAAGGTTAGTGACCTACTTTTGTTCAGAACTTTCAATTGCTTATGAGCTTACTTGTTAATTACTTTGCTAATTAATTGCTAAATCATATATATTTGCCTTGTTAAATGTCATCAGGGGTGTGTTCTTGCTTGTACCTTGTTCAGTGCTTGCATGGTCTGGATGTTGTAAAGGGTCGTAGGGTCCTGCAGCTGTGGGGCATCTGTTGGTGAATAAAAATTCACTAACTTTGCTAACGATGCTGTGATTTTTGTGAAGTCAATGGAGGCTCCTATCAGGGCTGTCAAGAGACTGTTGTGAGGAGTCTGAGTGTCTGGGCTTGCAAGTTTCCTGGATAAAAACCAAGATCCAGGTCTTTAATGAGCTCTTAGGCACGGCCATCAGAAGTGTGTCTGTCTGAGGAGAAAGTATGATCCTCATCGAGCGGTTTACTTAACTCAGCAGCAACATTTATGTCGCTGAACACCTGAGTGGCCAGCTAAAGCCAACACTTAAACCCCACAAAATATGTGTGGAAAGACCTGAAGATGGCAGTTTATAGAAGCTTCCAATCCATTCTAATGGAGCTCGAGAGGATCTGCCAGGAGGATTGTATTAAACTGGTCATATCCAGGAGCAGAAAGCTTCTAGAGACTCGTCCAAGAAGACCTGAAACAGTAATTGTTGCGAAAGGGGATTTTTACAAAGTAACGAAGTAAGGGTCTGAAGAGATTTCAGTTTCTGATTTTTAAGAAATTTGTTTTCATTTTGTCATTATGGGTTATTGATTGTAGATTAGGGGCGGCACGGTGGCGCAGTGGGTAGCGCTGCTGCCTCGCAGTTGGGAGACCTGGGGACCTGGGTTCGCTTCCCAGGTCCTCCCTGCGTGGAGTTTGCATGTTCTCCCCGTGTCTGCGTGGGTTTCCTCCGGGCGCTCCGGTTTCCTCCCACAGTCCAAAGACATGCAGGTTAGGTGGATTGGCGATTCTAAATTGGCCCTAGTGTGTGCTTGGTGTGTGGGTGTGTTTGTGTGTGTCCTGCAGTGGGTTGGCACCCTGCCCAGGATTGTTTCCTGCCTTGTGCCCTGTGTTGGCTGGGATTGGCTCCAGCAGACCCCCGTGACCCTGTGTTCGGATTCAGCGGGTTGGAAAATGGATGGATGGATGGATGATTGTAGATTAATTGGCAAAATAAAAAAATATCTCTTTCAAGTTAAACCTACAGCATAATGCAATGTGCAGAAATTGAAGAAGTGTGTATACTTTCTGAATCCACTGCAAATGTGTGCAAAGCCTCCATGCATATTTTAATATATTTTTATTAACAGATAGATTGAAAAAGTTTAGGAAATAGTTTGATATTACGATTAAAGCATGCTTAATATTACTTGGTGTACAAAACTGGATGTACAAAAAGATCTAATTTGTTACATTTATTTTACAAGGTTCACAACTTAGCTCTGTGTTCTAAGAAAAATTAATGTTGGTCCAAAGTATGCCACTATATGTGAATTTTGTGTTATTTCAACACTTGTCAAAGATCTGCTTAGTTCAATCAATAGCCAGATGTGCTCAAGGAAACTTAAGTACAAATAATACTTTCACGAATGTCCTCAAAACTATTACCTAGCAAAGTATGCTGAGAAAATAATTCATCTGGGATCAAGCTTGCTCATAATAAATTAAATTTGCCTCATTTTTTAATCAGAACAAAAAAACAAAAGAAATTACAAGAAGTGTAAAATATATTAGGATATGAACCTGCACATTTTGTCTTGAAACATAGAAAAAAGCATATTATTCAAAGGTTATATAAGAGATTCATTTTTTTTCTGTATTGTTTTCATTATCTTTCTTTTTATGCAAATTAGCAGTTACTCAACTAGATTATGCAGGAAGATGTGTAGGTTTCATCCACTTTTTAATTGTTCTAAGGATAAATGAGAATTTTGATGCTTTGTTCCAAGGACAAGGATTTGTGACTCATTCTCAGACAATGACGATTTGGACCTGAATGCAGACTTGATTGATTGATAATGATACATCTGAGGGAGCGAAGAAATGGAAGAGCTGATAAAAAAAAGAATACTGAAGCAAGCTAGCTTTAGGTAAAAGTGAGGAAACTAAAACCTTATAATATAGATTTTTATCTAAAATATTATGTGGATATAGATTCTGGCTTTCTGTAACTCTTTATCTGTTAAGTGCCTCAAGAAATTGAATGAATATCTTGGAAACCATTAAATCACTCATGCACCTGATATGAAAACATAACTTTCTAAAATTAAAAACTTCATGATTATATATATATATATTATGTATAGCGAGACACCATATGGGAATTGGCATCCCAGCTGGAACTGTGCTGGAATCCTTACCCAGCTAGGATGCCAATGCATGGAAGGACAGCGACAAGACAGTTTGCTCAAGACATCGTTGTCCCTTTGGCCCCAGATGGCAGCCTCCCTGGGAAATGGAGGCTCTACGGAGCCTCAGGGCACAGGGCACTTTGGGAACTGTAGTTTGTTGGTTTAGCCCTGTTGAATTCCGTGGGCACTGCCAGGGGGCGTAGAGTTGACTAGCGAATCCTACTTTGTTGTGATCCAGCCTTACCCAGAAGTACTCTCAGGCTTTACATAAATAGAGCTGCCTGCCTCAACTATGGGAGCCAGAGTTGGGAGGAGGAAGACAAAGCTTGCTAAGGGAGCAGAGTAGTCAGTGACAGAGAGAAGAATAAGAAGACACAGAGTGCTTTATTGTTACTGTGTGCTGTTGTGTTTGGTGGTTGCATCGTGAGAAATGCTTATTGGAAGAGTTTCCAATAATAGAAAAACTTGTAATTATAGCACTTTTGTCTGAGCCTCTGTTATGTCTGGTGTTTGGGGAGCTGGAGCCTTCCAGGGCCTGTTGCAGAGAAGTATCTATGACTATTGATTTGCAAATTTTGTACATCATCAATAGGGGGTAGTCTAATTGAACCCCTGTTCTTAGAAATGTCTTTTTATTGCAAATGTAAATAGGTTTTAAATATTGTTTAAATATTAATTTTGTATGGCACTATATAAGTGATTCTTTGTGGCAAAGAAAATATATAATTGTATATTTATTTATATAGTGTAAAGACATTAGGGGTCACTGTTGCCCCTTTAAACCAAACAGACAGACACACTCAGGACACAGAGTAAAAGTATTTTAATTCTTTTTTTCTTCTTCCATAGTGCTTCCAAGAACCACAGCCACCATAATAACAAGTAAATCAGTAATAATAATAACAATTCTCTCTCTCTATTCTCCTCCACACCTCCCAGCAAACTTTGTTCACCATCCACTCGTCTAAGGCTCGCTTCAGTCATTTAAATAGTCCTTGACTCGGAAGTGCTTCTGTTCTTCTTCTCGTGTGACTTGCCAGCACTTCCGGGTCAAATATAGAATCCCAATTCTTTAATCATCCTGGAAGTACTTTAGGGCTTCCATCCTCATGACTTCCTAGTATTTCTGGGCTGCAAGGGAAGCATGGCTCCCCAGGTCCTTTCACAGCTCTCCCTGGCAGCACCCACGGCTTCCAACAGGGCTAAGAAACTGGACTCCAAGTCCCAGGATGCCTTGCGGGAATCTGGGGCACCGCTACACTCCAGGGGAGCTGCCATCTAGCATTTTGGGGAGGCAGTGTCCTGGAAAAGCTGCCTTCCCCAATCCTTCCATCTCAGGGGTGTCCTGGCAAGGTTGAGCTGCCGCCCATCCGACAACAATAGATAGTATCTCAGAGTGATTTAAAGACAAATGTAACCTAATTGGTAGATGAGTGTGCCAGTGCTTGCTCTTAGGAGCTTTTACCCCCCTGACGTAACAAGTTAATGCAAATGAACAAAAGTACTTCATTATGCCCAGTGCTACCTGTGGACCTAAACTAGGTGATATGGCCAGAAACTAGATGTCCAAAATAAAATGGCTTGTTTGAGCTCTTGATCAAGATTCTGCTGGATCTACCCATACTGTGAGTTCCCTATAGTATTTCAATAAACTCTCATTTACTTAATGCCTGCTTTCGAGTTATACTGAATGGGAGAACTATCCTCTGTGATCACTCTAATTCAGCTGCCCATGGCCACAAAAGGTTAGTGCCTTCCTTAATGTTGTGAACTGGCACAGCATCCATCTTTGCCCCTTCCTTTTTACCCAACACAACTCTGTCTGTAAGTACTACAGACAATCCCTTCGACCTCATGTCTTAGTTTTTGCTCTGATACACATTGTCAGTTATGGGACCTTCTAGAGACGGTTCTGTGCCTTTTCTAATCAGTCCATTCAACTGAATTGACCACAGATGGACTCCCAACTACAGCAAGTGTAGAAACAGCTCAATGGTGATCAACAGAATTGGATGCACCTTGGCCGAATTTCGAGTGTCATAGCAAAGAGTCTGAATACTTGTGTCAATTTGATATTTCAGGTTTTTTTTAATATTTTTTAATACATTTGCAAAAATTCCTAAAATCCTGTTTTCTCTTCGTCATTCTGAGGTATTGAGTGTTGCTTGATGTGGGGAAAAATTAATTGATTGCTGATTTTAGCACAAGACTGCGACATAACGAGATATTTAAAAGGTGAAGGAGTCTGAAAACTTTGTGAATCCACTGGAAATGGAAATGAGTTAGATGAGATCTGTGGGTTCCTTTGCCATTTGCATCTTATTGCTAATAAGGAACAATTAAAAACTGTAAATGCAGCTGCTTAAGCTTATAATAAGTAATTAAGGGTGGGGAATCTTAACATGCAAGACAACTAAAACAAAGCGTAAAAATGTTGCCTGAGCTATAACTGACTTCTCATTAAGAGGACCACTATGGCCCTCCAGGACTAACTTTGCAGATGCCCCTGCTACTAAAGTATTTTGGATTGTGTTACCTGTCTGACACTGGAAATGTGTGCTCTTCCAAGCCCAAGGGCAATTTTTATTCTTAGAAGTTTCGCTTCTGTTCATCGCTTCCTCCAAGCTAGTGGTTCAAATGTTTGCTTTATGTTTGTGAACCCCTACAAAAGTCATATCACATTTGAAGATGAATAAGTCACATTTCTAATTTTTGAACCACATATTGAACCACACACAGTACTTGTGGCTGAACAAACTGAACTCCAAAAAATAAGCTTTTAATTCAGTGCTTAAAATTTAAATATAAAGTGAGCAATTTACATTTATAAATCTCAATAATCTTGTTAATGTGTCCCCTGTGAAGCTTAGATACTCAATTGACGATCTGGGGGTTGACTTATCAGGTGAAGCATCAAGTGATGCAAGGAAATGACACACAATCAAACTTCAAGGGGTTTGGGGGATTGGAGATCCCGTGAAGCAACAGGTGTCGACATACCAAAAAGTAATGAAACACAGTCGCCGAGCTTTGCCCCCCAATAACACCTGTACTATACAGTTCAAAAACAGAGGCAGTGCACAGTTAAAATGGCTTCTCTACTGTCAGGAAGGTCAGCAAAGCTGAATACAGGCATCATTTGTTGCTTCCAATTCAGTCCCCTCCAATCAAACCTCGAAATCAGTGACATTTCATGATCAGGACTTGCACAGAAAGCAATACTGGACTTCACTCTTCTCTACACATTACTGCAAGATCCAAATTCCATTCTCCTTCAGGAATGCTCTGCCCGGTGCAAGGAACCTGCGAGAACGTGCAATTCTGCGGCTTATTCACAGGTGACAATTACACACGCAGTGTTTGATTCTTTTCATACTGTATTATAGAAAAGGAGCACTAACTAAAGTAAAAGACCTACAGATGATGGCACATTGTAAGACACCGAATGCACCACGATAAAGTCAGACAAAGCAACCTCACCCAATTTTGGTGAATCACAACACGGCCTTACTCTTTGTCATACCCCCTGAAATCCCAATGTGCACCTCAACCCTCTGTGTGGAAGAATGCAATTTATTAATTAAAGAAAGAAACATAGTTTGATAAAAACCTCTTTGAGTGAGAAATCAGGCAGAAGAAAACTTGTCCATTGCATCTTTAATTATCTCTTCAGCAAATGCCGAAGAGGGAGCACTCATCATAGCAGTCTGTTACAGATTGGCCAGAATGGTAAAAAAAAATGAGGGTAGAGGTCATTTTTAAAAACAACTGAATTTATATAACAGTGCTGATTAATGCATACATTCACTCTGATTGGTTTGTTGGTTTACACCCACATGACTTCTTGAAATAAAAGTGTGTTCAGCCACACTCTTGTTCTTCTCATGTCTATAATGTTCTGTTAATAACTTTGAAATCTCTGTGTATGTGACAACTGTCCATCTTCTTGTTTGCAGGACATCTACTGATCTCTTAATCATCCGCTATTACGTTTGGTGTATTACATCAAGTTTCTCCTGATACATCCTTGTCTTTGTTGTTCACTTGACGTTTATCTGGTTTCCTGATATGCTTGAACAGGTTTATGACATTTATTAACAGTTTATGCTATTTCTTAACACTAGAATTACCAAAGCTTACGAAAAAACTTAAATCCGCTCGCACCTCTCCGTCAGCGTCTTTTGTCTTGTAAATGTATCGATAAGCCCAAGCAGCAAGTAGCCTACTATCCCATCTTCCCACCGCCACTGAAACAGCAAAAATCACTCTCCCAGCTCAAATCTGGTTTATCAGGGAGTGAAGTAGTACCTACAGCTGTATAGGCTAAAAAAATATATCGTTATTTGGAACACATGCTTTTCATGTGTGTTCCTTGTCTGCAAAGATCTATGTAAGTGTAGGATGACTTGAAATGCAAGAAATGTTGGACACATACCTAAAAGACAAACTTTTTCCATGTTTCAGTACTAACGACAAAATGTAGACATGAAGTGTATAATGTGTGCAAACTGAAGTCCAAATATCAAATAAGCACTTTCAGAAAAGGTACACGTATAACAGAAGAATGCTATGTTACTCTTCAATTGTTCTCCCGCATATGTCATCTTTCAGGGTAAAGGAAAGGTAAATAAATAAAATATCTAAAGATAATATGGAGTGTTGCATAGATGAAATAATATATTTTAGTAATTGTTTACTATTCGCACAATTAATAAAGAGATTAGAAGGTGAGATGTGGGCAGATGCAAAGTAGTAAATTCTAATCACTTAGGCACAAGGCCTTCAAAAATAGTAACTAAAGGATATAATTATATAAAGCATTATCATAATTACTAGAGCAGAGAGCTGCAGTTTAATAAAGAGTCTAAATTGTGTATGACAGCGTGATTGGCACAAGTGCAGAGAGACACGTTTCCTTCACTGCCCTTTGAGACAAGAATTTCCCTTTTTCTAAATATTAATCAATCTATCAAACAGATCTTGTCTAAACTACTACAAATGAGCCTTCACAATTTTGTATTTTCTATTTTTCCTTCATTTTAGTTAGTGCAGACCAACTGTCTTTTTATTCCTTATATTAACCAATTTTTAAATGTTTACATTTGTTCTGAAAACCAGAATAAACTAGGAGCAGGTATCCCATTTATTTGTTAAGTGTGAATTTATATGTTATAAATGCAAATTGCAGACTTCATTTAGAATTTCAGCAGCTGTTGGAATGTAGATATAATAACAATGCAGGGAATTCCTGCTGGAATGAGTTGTGTGATACAAGCCTCCAAGCTGAGATAGGAGTCTCAATATGTAAATGTGTCACCCAGGGACATGTCATTAATATTGATAACAAGAAATCAATAAGTAACTGAGCACAAGAATTAACAAGTACAGTAAATATGAGGGCTTTGATTCGGTTCATTAGCACAGACCAAAGTCACTCTGCTGTGACAATGAACTATGTGACACATTGCATAGCAAGTTCAAGTTTACTGGCCCGTGTACAGAGTGGGATGAAATTCTTCGTTGCATGTCTAACATGTAACACATTGCTAATAAATTTAGAAGGTAAGCCAGAGGTGTCTCTGTACATTTTTATTTTGTCTTTATTCTCAGAGTATTTACTGCCTATATATTTAAAACTTGTAAAATTAAAGACCACTCAGCAGATCAGAATTATCTGGCTAGCGAATATATAATTTATTACAAAAATTATGACAAGAACAACTCATTCAGTCCAACAAACTTGTCTATCCTATTCACCAAAATAGCCCAAAATAAACAATCATTCTGAGACCTCGAGGTCACTAAAGTCCTGCTTTCCACATCTTTTTTCTTGGTAATTTATTCCATGTAACTATGGTTGATTGTTTGGAAAAAAAAAACACCTTCTACCCTCAGGATGTTGTGGGTGTGCACCCAAGGGTTTGTGCTATAAAGAACACTTGAAGATACAGTGGATTCATGTAGCCAAGACAAGCCTCTGAGTGGTCCAGCAAAAGCCCAGACTTAAACCCCCAAAGAGCATGAGGATAGAAGTTTACAGACGCTTCCATCCAATCTAATGGTCCGTGAGAGGATCTGCCAGTAAGAATGGGATAAACTGCCCAAATCTAGGCATGTAAAGCTTATAGAGACTTGCCTAAGAAGAATTGAGGCCTTAATTGCTGCCAAAGGAGCTTCTACATGCACAAATTACTGAAATGATGGTCTGAATACCACTGTGGCACAGTGGTAGCACTGCTGCCTCACAGTAGGAAGACCTGGGTTCGCTTCCCGGGTCCTCTCTGCGTGGAGTTTGCATGTTCTCCCTGTGTCTGGGTGGGTTTCCTCCGGGTGCTCCGGTTTCCTCCCATAGTCCAAAAACATGCAGGTTAGGTGAATTGGCGATCCTCAACTCTCCCTAGTGTGTGTGTGTGTGTGTATGTGTGTGTGTGCCCTGCGTTGGGTTGGCACCCTGCCTGGGGTTTGTTCCTGCGCCCTGGGAGTGACTCCAGCAGACCCCTGTGACCCTGTGTTAGGATATAGCGGGTTGGACAATGACTGACTGGTCTGAATACTTGCAGAAAGATGAAAGATTTCAGCTTTTTAATATTGAATACATTTGCAAACCTTTCTGAAAACATGTTTTCACTTTGTCATTATGGGTTATTGAGTGTCGATCGATTTATTCATTTAAAATGAAATCTACAAAGTGTGCAGAAAGTGAAGGGGTCTGATTACTTTCTGAATATCCACTCAGTAGGTGTATTCACAGAACGTTTCAAAATAATAGCAGCTTCATCTACTCTATAATAAAACACTAATGTCTGGATGTGTTTCCTGTAACTTAGAGCAATCTGATTGGTCAGTTTGGCTTTGGTGACTTGGTCAATGGAGGAAAAGGCATGGGAGGCCTGCTAAGAGAGTCACCTTCAAATACAGGAAGTATAAAAGCAGACAGGAAAACGTCAAGAAAAGAGTCAAAGTCTGAGAAGCAGGCTCTTCGGGAACACACTAGAGAGAGGTAGCACCGGTCAAGAGAGGTTCAGACATATGTGGATTCAGAGGAAAGGGGCTGATAGGGCAAAAGATAACAAATATTTTTAAATGACTCTATTAGCTGCCTTTGACATCTAGCATGGTTAGTATAAATATATTGCAACCTGGATTAGTTTGCCACGCAGCCTTTTATGCTTAATACTTGCCTAACTTGCCCTCCACATGCCGCAGGTTTCCAGCGCCACAGAGAATCACCGAGCCACTGCCATACTTTACTGTAGGCAGGGTATTCTTTTCTGCATATGCGTCAGTCTTCCACCTCCAGACATACCGCTGATCTATAGGCCCGAAATGTTCCAGTTTTGTTTCATCACTCCACAGAAGAGAATCCCAAAATTTCTGTGGCTTATTGATATGGTTTTGAGCATATTGGAGACCTTGAATGTTTAGTACTCACCTTACTGTAGAAACTGAAACGTCAGTGCCTGCGGCCACCAAGTCTTGCTGCAGGTCTTTTGCGGTCACTCGAGGGTTTTTGGGCACCTGTCACCTCAGAAATCTGGTGACAGCTATTGATAGCTTCCTCCTTCTGCTACGTCCAGGTAGTGTAGGTAGTATTCCTTTAACTTTGAACTTGCAAACTATGGTTCCTACGGTATCTCTAGAAACACTCAATGCATTTGACATCTTTTTGTATCCTTGTCTTTGTTTGTGCAAGGCAATGATCTCTTCTCTTAACTTTGTCTACAATTCTCTTGACTTTCCCAGTCAAACGTCACTGTGAACAGACCCCTAGCCAGTCCAGGTACTTGATATGTTCTACCTCAAGCACACCTAATGCAGCTAATGAGGCAATCGATTAGTTGCATCAGGTGTGTTTGAGACATCTGATTTGCAAATGTATGCTCTTATGGGGTATTCGATTCAGTGGATTGAGCAATTTTGAGACTATGGTAGTCAATAACTCTTTCTGCCCTGGATTTTCTGTTTTTATGGGAAAAATATTTTGTCAGATATTCTATCTTTGGGGTGTCTAGGAAGCTCAAAAATGAAAAAAAAAAACTAAGTAATGATCACTATTATTATACAATAGCTGCAAAATACTTCAATCTTCTTGAGGAAATAAAATTGAAAGTGGTGCACATAGTCCTGAAGCGTCCATTTTCTCTTCTGTGTTTTGCAGACTGTATGCCAGTCTCTCCAGTCTGCGCTAATAATAGCTCCAACGGCTGCAAACATACCTGTGCTTTTACAAAAATGGCTGCATGTTTATGTACTAGTAATAGGATGTCAGGGCCGAAAGGGTCAAAAGTAGCATTTTTGTGGTAAATGTGGAGAAACCACTTGTAATATTAGTTGTGTTAGCTATTTAAATTGTTCTTGTTTGATTTGTTGATTGCAAATGGTTGAAAGTTTGGCACGGTGGCGCAGTGGGTAGCGCTGCTGCCTCGCAGTTAGGAGACCTGGGTTCGCTTCCCGGGTCCTCCCTGTGTGGAGTTTGCATGTTCTCCCCGTGTCTGCGTGGGTTTCCTCTGGGTAATTGTGCTTGGTGTGTGTGTGTGTGTGTGTGTGTGTGCGCCCTGCAGTGGGCTGGCACCCTGCCCGGGGTTTGTTTCCTGCCTTGTGCCCTGTGTTGGCTGGGATTGGCTCCAGCAGACCCCCGTGACCCTGTTGTTAGGATATAGCGGGTTGGATAATGAATGGATGGATTTGAATCATTTTGAGTGCCACTGTACAAGGAAATGATTGAGAGATCAGCAGATGTCCTGTAAACAACAAGACTGGACAGTTGTCACATACTGTACACAGAGATTTCAAGAGTTATAGGTGAACCTAAGAGATATGAGAAGAACAAGACTGTAGTAGAATAGACTTCTATTTTAATAAGTTATTTTGGTATAAGGCAACAAACCAATCAGAGTAATTAATCAGCACTGTTATGTAAAATGGCCCTCTGCCTTTATTTTTTTGACCATTCCATCATAGGCTGCTGTGATGGAGTGTAACCCTCTTTATGAAGAGATAATTAAAGACACAAGAACAAAGTTTCCTCCTGCCTGGTTTCTGTTTCAAAGAGGTCAAAGTGAAGGCAAGAGTTCTGTCTTTGCATATTCAAATGTAACTTCTACCACACCAGAACTGCACACAAGAGCTGAGAATGAAAGAATTTGAGCTTAGGATTCCTGGATTTACCTTCATGTCATTTTCTAACCCGCTTAATCCAAACAGGGTCGTAGTTGGGCTGGAGTTTATCCAAGCTAGCATAAGGCGCAAAGGCTAAAACAAACCCTGGACTGGATGCCAGGCCATCGCAGGGATACACACACATGCAAAACACACACTAGTGCCAATTCAGTGTCATCAATTCACCTAACCTGCATGTCTTTGAACAGTGGGAGGAAAACCAAGGCAGGCACGGGGAAAACATGCCAACTCCATGCAAAGAGGACCTGGGACACAAACATGGACTCTTTACTGTGCCACTGTACCATACAAATTTTTAAGATAAAAAGTAATATTTGTGTTTTTAGCTATTCTGAGAATATTATGTGAATGCACAGAGCCTATAAAAAGTATTCAACCCCATAGGAGTTTACAATTTATGGTTGAACTTGAAAGAGGCTCTTCACTCACAATCCCCAGGTGCAGTGCTGTTTTTCTATCTTGACCAATACACAATCCATTAGACCAAGCAGCTAATAGACTTCAAGTGTTTCCCCTTTCTTTAATCTAAATAAAAAAAAAACAAACTCTAGGACTTGGGTGAGTGAGGGATCTGTGTGTAAGACCACCACAATCCCATCATAGACTGTAGAGTGGCCAGCATCCTTGACATTTGCTAATTAGCATCTGGCTCTCCAGCACCATCACTCATATTTGTTATAAAAATGGCAAAGCATGTTTTTGAGAAATGCTTTGCACACCTTATGGAGTTGCAGGAAATGTCGCACCAGTGTTATAATTACAAAAAATGGAAAAAATGCCTTCCCTTTAAAAATTAAAAAGTGAATGCCAACCTTATCCTGGCACACCGAGGTAGTAGCTCTGCTTGAGATGTTAGCTTGCAGGGCACAATGCTCCCATACTCATTAATACAAGGACAATTTCCTAATCAAAGTGTACACATAAATGAAATGGCCTCATAGCCAGTAATCTACACAGTGACTATATACACACTAGAAATTGAACTAAAGAGATCTTTTATTAAAACTGTTGCCAAGATGCTGCCAGGAAACAATGACATGTACCTGAGATACAAGCTTCCTGAGCAGGGAATAGAGGCTTATGAACAGCGTCTTAAAAGCATAGCCTAAGGTTGAGAAAATTATATTTTTTTCATTAAGAATGTATAGTGCTAAATGATTAGTTATGTATATTTAATACCTAGTTTTCCTGTGAGACGCTGTGTAAAAATAACAGATTGGGGTTAAGATGGCACCATTAGTCCTGAGGCATGTTTCAAAGTAGACAGTTGTGTCTGTGGAGAGCCCAGACTATTTGTTAGATAGACAAGCCGGAGCTAGAATAATGCAGGCTAATACTGGCTGCCAGAGCATTCTAGTAAAGTTGCATTTCAGTATTAGTATATTATTACATATTGATATATAACATCGCCTGGCAAACCAGTGTACAGTAGATTTCCCGAGCAAAAAGGGAACATATTTGTTTATATGTATATACTGTGGATTGAGAAAGTATTCAGACCCCTTCACTTTTTACCCACCTGATTGTGTTGTAGAATTAATTTTAAATGGATAAATGTGCAATTTTTGCCCTTTAATCTACACTCAATATCTCCTAATGACAAAGTGAAAACATGTCTTCAGAAAGGTTTTCAAATTTATTTAAAATCAAAAAATAAAATCTTTCATTCACATAAATACTCAAACCACTAATTTCGGTACTTTGTAGAAGGTTTCGGTGTAGAAACCCCTTTGGCAGAAATTATGGCTTCCAGTCTTCTTGGGTAAGTCTGTACAAGCTTTGCACACCTGAATGTGGCCAGTTTATCCCATTCTTTCTAGCAGGTCCTCTCAAGCGCCGTTAATAGTTTACAGACACTTCCAATCCAATCCATCTCCAGGGGCCTCATGTACAGTATAAATGGTGCATACACACAAAAATGTTGCATACTCCCATTTCCACACTCAAATCGCGATGTACAGTATAAAACCTAAACTTGGTGTAAAACCACACACATTTTCACGGTAGCTCAAACCCTGGTGTACAAAAGTTCTCTGCTCGGTTTTGCAAACTGGCGGCACCCAGCGTCAAAGCAGTGCTTTTGTTCCAGTGTGGTTTCCCTTTCTTTTTTAGATCCACATCCCTAATGCGGCTTTATCATATACACTGAAATTAACCGCATATTGTTTATTAGTTTAAGGCATCTGATTGTAATTTACCTGTAACAATATAATGGTCCATGGAATAGCCAAAGTATTCCAAATACAATAGCTGCTTTAGTGTTGTTACTTTCACTGCACCTTCTTCTTCTTCTTTCAGCTGCTCCCGTTAGGGGTTGCCACAGCGGATCATCTTTTTCCATATTACTCTCAATGCACCACTCGGAGTATTTATATCACTGTATCTGAGTGGGGAATCACAGCTCTGCAGCAGCTGATCAGAAAGAGAATTATCGGTATACAGCATCTAGCTTACGCTGCCTCCGCCATGCTGTCTATTGAACTGCTCTCATATGGCAAATGCTTCAGAGCCTTTCATGTACTGACCTCGCGGTTCAGAAACAGTTTCAGCCCAAGAACTATAAACGCACTCAATCAGTCCATCAAATGCTCCTTGTAGAACTGTTTGTACCTATAAGTACAATTACCTCACTGTAAACTTGCGATACAGTTATAATATTGCACAACCTGAGTCACTTTATAAAGCGTGTATTTACATATGATGATGATATCATTTTTAAGATGAAATGCAGCAAAATATGTTTATTATACTATACAGATAAAACTAACTTAATTTAAATTATCTATATTGTTAATAATTAAACATGTGAGGACACGGTGTCGCAGCACTAGCGACTGTATTCTTGCTGGGGCTGGCGCGACACTGGAAGGATAGATGGATAGAATAATTAAACATGTACTACGAAGATATTTCAATATTCTTTAAAAGTTTTGAAGAATCGGCGTTCTCAGCTTAGCGATGGCTTAACGTCTATTATGGAGATGATTGCGTGGCGATTGGGTATTTGGAGAAAGAAAAGGAAGGACAGGAATTGGGGGTTAGTACGTTTGAAAGAGACAGTACTGCTGCAATAAATTGTGTCATCGAAGGTCGTGCATGGTGCAGCAAGCATCTTGCGTGAGGCATGAACAATCACTGCGCCACCGTGTTCCCATGTTTAATAACATGCTTTAAGTCCTATCATCATGAAAATGATATCAAGTATACATCTCAGTATTTAAATTATTCAGAGAGCTGTAATATCATGAATGTAATGGATTCTGTGTCCTGTCGGAGGAAGAGAAGGTCCATTTAAGAAGCACATAGTGATTCACACACATAGAGCACATAGAAGAAAACATACAAAACAAAGCATTTAACGTGCTACTTTAGTTACGATGGGATTTGAAAAACTAGTAAATTAAACGATTTTAAGATGAAGTTTATGATGTTCTACTGTAATGACAAAATAAACTATGTGATTAAAGTGGAAATTTTGAGATTAAAGTTAATATTTTGAGCTTTTTTCCCACTGTGTCCCTATTTTTTTTTTCTTTTCTCTGTACCCTAATAAGCTTTCATATGACACTCAGACGGTGGGCTGCGACTCGTCTTTTCATGGCGACATTGATATCTGACAACTTCTTTTTTATTTCAAGCACTGCGAGACTTTGTGAACTTGAGCTTTCGAGTTTCAACGACACTCTATGTCATTCGATCAATTTCCTTTTGTTGTTTATACCACTGTTTATACCAATAAATAGTACGTTTTTCCTTGCCTCCACTTGGTATTCGTTGAAATTCTTCTATTTTCCCTCATGCTTTTGCCATTGCCTTTTCACAGAACGCTGAGCTTAAGGGCTATTTATATTGATTTGCATATTCAAAGAGGCTTAATTCTGGGAGGAGTCTGGGAGGCGCGACAGGCGCGTGCATGTCCTTTACTTTTCACGCTGACCGGGATTTATGGAGAGGAAGAATGTGAAAGTTGGTAAATGCACAGATTTATGCATCTGGATTTTTTGTGCATACGAACATTTCCGCTTTTGTCCATACGCCATGTTTTAGTGTGAATTCTACACACGGCATTATGCATGAGGCCCCAGGTGACTCCACACATGTTCTTTGTGGTTTAAGTGTCGGCTTTGGTTGGGGCACTCAATGATAGTCAGAGACTTAACAGATGCCCCTCCAGCATAATCTTTGGTTACTGTCATACTGAAAGATGAACCATCACTCCAGTCTGAGGTCACACGCACTTCAAGGACCACTCTTTATCTGACCACATTCAACTTTCCCTCAGCTCTGACCTGGCTGTTGAGAAGCACCCCCATAGCATGATGCTGCTACCACCACACTTCACTGTAGGCATGTAGTTCTTCCCAAAGAGTTCAATTTTTGTTTCATCAGACTAGACATTCTTCTTCCTCATGCTCTTAGAGTCCTTTAAATTCATTATACTTGAGAGTTGCTTCTGCCTGATTGATTGAGCACTTAAGGTCATCCTTCTGACAACTTCTCCCATTTCAACAGAGGATTTATGAAGCTCTCTTACAGTGACCATTGGGTTCTTGGTCACCTGCCTTCTTACCCAGTTACTGAAATTGGCAGGTCAGCCAGGTCTAGGAAGAGTCTTGGTGGTTCCAAACTTTGTCTAAGTTACAATCATTGAGACCATTGAGCTCCTGGGAACACTCAAAGCTTTGGAATAGTACACCCTTGCTCTGATCTATGCCTCATCACCATTTGATTACAAATGTCTGCAGAGAGTTCCTTGAATTTTATGACTTGATTTTTGTCCTGACATGCATTTTGAATTGCTGGACCTCTTATACACACAGGTGTTTGCCTTTCTGCGTGATGTCCAATCAATTAAATGAGCCTCAGATCGATTCAGAATCAGAATCAGAATCACTGTATTGCTAGCATGTGAAACATACCAGAATTGACTTTGGTTAGATGCAAAACATGGGATATAAGACTCTTCCAACTCCAGACTACACAATTTCAACCCACCATTAACCTGACACTATTCAAACTACTATACAAATACAATAACATCTTGAACAAAACATTTACAGACTTCAATGTTTAAGTTAAATAAATAGAAAAACTATACAAAATAATATAGATATCAAATAGTACAAGTTGAGCAAGTATGAAGTATTTACAAATAGACAAACAGCACAGTTACTAGTTATATGTTGCAAAACCAGTTCAGAGTCACCCTAGGTAAGTTTATTCAGGATATGGAACCATTGAGGAAAGAAGCTGCGGAGAAGGTGTGTAGTTCGCGTCACAATAGACCTGTGCCTCCTCTGTGATGGCAATTTAATAAACAGATGGCTGCTGGGGTGGGTGCAGTCAGCTTCTGCTCTCTTTTTCACTCTGGCGATGAACAGATCTTTCAATGTTGAGAGACAACAGCCAAAGATATTCTCAGTTGAACAAATCACTTTCTGCAGCCGACTCCTAGAAAGATAGGAGGAAGAAGGAAACCAAACTGTGATGGAGGAGCTCACAATACTCACCATGATGGCTGAGTACAAATTTAACAATATACGCCTTGATATGCCAAGCTTCTTAAGCTGGCGAAGGAAAAACAGTCTCTGCCTGGCTTTCTTGATGATAGATGTGACGTGTTCATCCCATTTTAATGTATTAGTGAAAGTAGTCACCAGGAATTTAAATGACTGAACCACAGACATCATAAAATCAGACCCCGACTTATATGTCCATTCAAAAGTGTGACATCTTCTTGCCTCCTCCAATCTCACATCAGTTTCTCAGATGCATCAATTTTTGTTGCAGCAGCACAGTTACCGATTTCTTTCGCTACCTTAACGATGTTTCATTTAAAACCAGCTTCATATTTTCTTCTGATTAAACGCTCCATTGTAGATAAGGGATGCTCTTACGATAAAGGTGTATGAGGGTGTGAGATACAAAAAACACAAATCAATGCAAACGTTGCTTCGGAATAGTTTGGGTATCACTGTGTGGTCACATAGCCACAACAGAGAGAGAGAGAGAGGGGTTAGGAGCACACACTGATATAGCACATTGCTGCACCCACATAGAAAAAAAAGGCCGTGTGCTCTGTGGTTACTCTCTCAGGTGAGCGTAAACATATCATAATCACTTGGACCAATAGCGTGTTTTTTCTACATTCGACTTATACGATCGACATTATAAAATACCAGAAATTATACAGTAAAATCAAGTCCATGGGAGAACTTATCTGCGAGTATATACGGTAGTTAAAAAAAAGTTTTATCTTAAATGTGATCAGGTCAATCAGAACATCTAAAAGGAGACAAGAAACAAACAGCAGTGCCCTGTGAGACAGTTTTTCGTCTCAGTATTGTCACATGACACTTGGTGCCACTGCTCTACTGCCACGTTGTTTGCCTGCCTATGGAAAAGTCGTCTCAGATAAAGTAACACTGGAATCATCAGGTAGAAGGGTCCTTTCTTCTGATTGGCCAGCCCAGCACTGCTTCAGCCATAGGTTGGCCAATAGAGAGGGGTGACTTGTTGGCCGAGGTCTCAAGGACTCTGACTGTGTCTGGCTTGTCTGACTCCTCTAACTCCTTTTCTAGAATGTGGCCGTGGTGCTACAATTAGCTGATAGAGAGATTTTGTTGTTTTTCATTTGTGTTAATTTGTTTCTACTTGGTTTTTGACGTATTTGAACAAATCTGTACCCTTGTATGCGATAGTTCTTCATTTAAGATGTGGTATCATCAATTCTTGCACTTAATGTCTTGAGAGTTGTCGCCATGTTGTGTCTGTACTTAGTGACATGTGCTGTTCAAGAACAAAGTTGTTTGTACTGTTGTATTGTATTTCTGAGGTGGCCATGGTAGTATTGGTCATCTAGTTCTGTGAAGAGTGTTGCTTGTGTTCTGTTTTGTGTGTTGTATTTACCCCATTTTTTGACATTCATTATATACCCAATCTATCTGGAAAGGGGTCTCTTTCTGAATTGCCTTTCCCGAGATTTCTTCCATTTTTTCCCTTAGAATGTTTTTTTTGTGAGCTTTTTCTTGTTTTCTTAGGGAGTCAAAGCTGGAGGCTGTCAAAAAACAGGGCGTGTTAATGCCCATTGTGGCATTCCTATGTGGGATTTTGGGCTACACAAGATATACATTGTAATTGTTTGTAGTTGAAATGCAAATGAACTAACTGGAAATTGTAAACAAAGAGACAAAATGTTACCTGATTCAGAACAAAGCAAACAGACTAGGAGTGCGAAAACAAATGAATAAAATTGTGCGTCTATTATGTAGACAGGAGAAGACTTTTTTTTTTAATGTGAAGTACACTCGAATGTGGTATTTAGGAGTCCCTCAACATACTCTACTAAAAGACAAAACACCATGCCAGTTACTTTTCTATGCACTGTACTGCTGTTTTAACTGTCATTTGTATGATTTCCATGTAGATGTTTCACTTCTGATCTCAGAGTGCCCAGGGCATCATAGCACAAATGAAAGGCTGTGAGGCTGGAGAAGACTTTGAGAGCAGAAAACGAGGGAAAAAGCATTCAATGCCATTTTTCATCAATTGATCACTTGTCATTACTATATGGATTCTTGGTATAACTATTTTCCTTTCTTCATGCATGTTTTGTGACCATTTCCTTCCAGTTTAGCTGTATGGTATTCAAATCAACTTTAAGTAGATTCTGTATAGTAGCTGGTTGAGTAAAACTGATGTGAATCATCATTATCTCTGTGGAGGTTCCTTTAGGTTGTATCAATTTAACTGTCTTATACTGTAAAAAAAAGGCTGCAGACCCATTTTCTGTTACACATTTAAGTTTGCTCATAGTTTAACTCCTGTCAAAGTGGTCTAAATTTTTCTCCACATCCTGATAAAGTTCCAATCAACTGAATGTTGTTTCTTGTGTAGCTAAATGAGGATTTTCACTGGAAACAGCAAAATGGAGTTGTTCTTCTTTTTGCAAATGCATAGACGGTTTTTTCAATTATTTTGTGATGCCACTGCAGAATTTGTACTTTACCCCAGATATTAAAGAAACCGTTTTACTTCAGTCTCAATTAGCATGCAAATATAACAGGACGCTTTTGGACATAAGCCCAATGATAGCTGCTGACTGAGTTGTTTTAGTGAATCTGTAAAAGGAAATTCAGAAGTAAGAAGCAGTGAAAACCTGCAATACAGGAGCAAGTACAAATAGGACAATAATAGTCATAATAATAATTCATTTATAAGATAAAAAATACTATGAAAATAACTGTCAAAAGCAGAAAGCTGTGGGTCTGAAGAGTAAGAATAAGATGCAGCAAATTTGACACTAATTAAAGAGACTTGAGAAGAATGTATAAAATGGGCATAAGTACTTAGACTGCTTCCTTATGTAGAGAAACTAATTAGGTGGAGGAAACCAGTGATGTCTCTAACTGTAATGGGAGAGCAGACCAGGAAGGAAAGGCCCAGCTATTATACAGGCAGTATGATACCCTTGGGACTCCCTACAATTGTCTTACTCATTTGGTGACAGTCATATTAGAACATTAGGGCAATCATTAACCCCAACAAAGCTCGTCAGTCCTATCCACCCAATTCCTCCAAAATAACATCAAGTCGAGTTATGAAAGTTCTTAAAGTCCTACTGTCTTCCACACTGCTTGGTGACTTTGTCCATGTGTCTATGGTTCTCTGTGTAAAGAAAAACTAACGTTTGTGTGAAATTTTCAACTGCATCCCCTGTACTCTACAGAGATCTACTGTACTATTTCCCTTCATAATGTAAAACTCTTCAGTTGCGCCTCCTCTTAATAATAATAATAATAATATATTTTTTATAGTGCCTTTTATATATTTTTTTTTCCCATGCTCTTCTTTTGCTTAAAATGAAAAGGCTCAGCTCTTTTAATCTTTCCTCATAATTCAACCCCTGTAGCACTGGAATTAGCCTAGTCGCTCTGCTTTGGGCCTTTTCTAGTGCTGCTATGTCCTTTTTGTAGCCCGGAGACCAAAACTTCACACAGTACTCCAGGTAAGGCCTTACCAGTATATTACAACAATAGCTGCCATTTTGATTCAGCAAGTCTTACTGTGGTAGATGAACAAGCATTGGCAGACACAGTTCTAAAGTGATTGCCTAGCACAGGTACAGAAAAAATATGCCAGATGTATTCTTCCTGCAGTGAACACATCCTGCACTCTAACACTGCGATACTCCCACGAACGTCCTTTCTACTTTCCAATTGGGGCACCTATGATTTGTTTTTTTTTTTAATCATGTTCGGAAAGCCAAGGTCAAGCCCCAATTCAACCTTACCACATTCCAACCACCCTGAAGAACACACTGTCAGTCTTGCTAGATAATGAATAAGTCTGCACAGTGTACTGAAGAACCAAAAAGACAATACAAAGGTGCAATATTTACCCAACTTTCAAATTCAAACCTCCACGCCCCACTCAATTCACTCAGGATTATGCCACTGCTTCCATCAAACATACAATTCTGTATATTCTCAAAACAAAA
This sequence comes from Erpetoichthys calabaricus, assembly GCF_900747795.2. Taxonomy (NCBI): domain Eukaryota; kingdom Metazoa; phylum Chordata; class Cladistia; order Polypteriformes; family Polypteridae; genus Erpetoichthys; species Erpetoichthys calabaricus. Next base: position 23,756,469 of record NC_041399.2, read on the forward strand.
TCGATACGAAAGAGAATCTTTATTCACATAATCAGATGCAGTCGAAAAAGCAGTATAAAACAGGCAAAGATGGTATGAAAGGTTTGACACATTTTTAGGAAGTCCCTGCGCACTGGGGAAATTCTGAATGACTGGAAAATGGCAAATATTATCACATTAAATGAAACGGGTGATCTGGCAGATCCAAGAAACTATAGGCCATTAAGCTTAATGTGCATCACAAGTAAATTAAAGGAATATAATTATTAAGGATAAGATTGAGCAACACATGGCAAGAACAGGAGTTTGACTTAACAGCATGGGTTCAGCTGAGGAGGTCATGTTTCACTAACATGCTGGAATTCGATGAGGAAGCAACAAAATGATATGTTCAAAGTGGAGCATATGACATTATTTATCTAAGGTCTCACATGAGAGGTCAAGCATCAAACTAAAAGCAGTGGAAGTCTAGAGTGTGGTGTGTAGGAGAGGAGAGGTTGGGAGCATGCGCTGATAGCACCTGGATAGTGACCCAAGTGTAGCAGGTGACGCCTCAGTGTAAATGGGTGCAGAATTGGCTCAGACACAGGAAGCAGAGGGTGATGGTGCGAGGAACTTTATCAGAATTGGCTGACGTTAAAAGTGGTATATATATATATATATATATATATATATATATATATATATATATATATATATATATATATATATTTATATATATCCATCCATCCATTTTCCAACCCGCTGAATCCGAACACAGGGTCACGGAGGTCTGCTGGAGCCAATCCCAGCCAACACAGGGCACAAGGCAGGAACCAATCCCGGGCAGGGTGCCAACCCACCGCAGGACACACACAAACACACCCACACACCAAGCACACACTAGGGCCAATTTAGAATTTTAGGGGACAAACAAAGGGCCTGAATAAATGTAGTTCCACGCCAGACCAGGGGGTGTTAAAGTGCACTAATCCTCTCTTTCAATTCCTTGTAGACCATTCTTGGGAAATCCCGAAAACTGTTCTGGGGCAGCCAATGACATCACTTCCGGTTCTGGTCCTGATGACATCACTTCCCCTGCAGGGGTTTAAAAGCCACCATCTTAAGAGGACAGTCAGTTCTGTTTTGGACTCAGTCGTGTGAACATGTCTTTGCTTTTGAACAGATTTTGCAGCCAGGAAATATTATATGGGTGGCTGTCCCAAATCTTCCCAATGCCTCTTGGTCATTCTTGTTACAATATATATATATATACACACACACACAGTCATATGAAAAAGTTTGGGAACCCCTCTTAATTCTTTGGATTTGTGTTTCTCATTGGCTGAGCTTTCAAAGTAGCAACTTCCTTTTAATATATGACATGCCTTATGGAAACAGTAGTATTTCAGCAGTGACATTAAGTTTATTGGATTAACAGAAAATATGCAATATGCATCATAACAAAATTAGACAGGTGCATAAATTTGGGCACCCCAACAGAGATATTACATCAATACTTAGTTGAGCCTCCTTTTGCAAATATAACAGCCTCTAGACACTGTCCTCCTATAGCCTCTGATGAGTGTCTGGATTCTGGATGGAGGTATTTCTGACCATTCTTCCATACAAAATCTCTCCAGTTCAGTTCAATTTGATGGCTGCTGAGCATGGACAGTCTGCTTCAAATCATCCCATACATTTTTGATGATATTCAAGTCAGGGGACTTTGACGGCCATTCCAGAACATTGTACGTCTCCCTCTGCATGAATGCTTTTGTAGATTTTGAACTGGGTTTTGGGTCATTGTCTTGTTGGAATCTCCAACCCCTGCATAACTTCAACTTTGTGACTGATCTTTGTGCAAATTGCGCTAAATTGTAGAACAATGTACAGATACATTATTTGCAGCAAGATGTTCTTGCAGGTCTTTGGAGGTGATCTGTGGGTTGTCTGGAACCATTCTCACAATCCTGCTCATATGCCACTCCTGTATTTTTCTTGGCCTGCCAGACCTGCTAGGTTTAACAGCAACTGTGCCTGTGGCCTTCCATTCCCTGATTCCATTCCTTACAGTTGAAACTGACAGTTTAAACCTCTGAGATAGCTTTTTGTAGCCTTTCCCTACACCATGATACTGAACAATCTTTGTTTTCAGATCTTTTGAGAGTTGCTTTGAGGATCCCATGCTGTCACTCTTCAGAGGAGAGTCAAAGAGAAGCACAACTTGCAATTCACCACCTTAAATACTTTTATACAGTATGTCATGATTGGACACACCTGTCTATGAAGTTCAAGGCTTAACAAGCTAATCCAACCAATTTGGTGTTGCAAGTAATCAGCACTGAGCAGTGACAGGCATTCAAATCAGCAAAATTACAAGGGGACCCAAATTTTTGCACATCCAGTTTTTCACATTTGATTTAATTTCATACAACTAAATACTGCTTCACTAAAAATCTTTGTTCGGAAAACACCCCAGTACTCAGATGTTCCTAGGAAATGAAAGATATCACTGTTAGCTTTTTTGTTGAAAATAGAGTCAATTATTATGCAGGCTGAGAGGGGTTCCCAAACTTTTCATATGACTGTATATAAGTGATTTAGATAGAAATTGTAAGTAACAATCTGGTTAGACAGGTGGTCTGGCACTAAGGACATGGACAGCATACAGACTGGGGCAGATGAAATTTAATGTAAGTAAATAGAAAGATTTACATGTAGGAAGTAAATGGGAGGTGAAAACTGAAAGTACAGAAGGATTTAGGAGTCATAGAGGACTTGACATTATCAACTGCCATACTGTGTACAGAAATCATTAAGAAGGTTAACAGAATGTGAGATTATTTAGCACCCTGATGTGAGGAGTACAAGTCACAGGAGGTTCTGCTCAACCTTTATAATACACTGGTGAAGCCTCATCTGGAGTACTGTATGCAGTTTTGGTCTCCAGGCTACAAAAAGGACATAGCAGCACTAGAGAAAGTCCAGAGAAGAGCGACTAGGCTGATTCCAGGACTATAGGGGATGAATTATGAAGAAAGATTAAAAGAGCTGAGCCTTTACAGTTTCAGCAAAAGATGATTAAGAGGTGACATGATTGAAGTGTTTTAAAATTATGAAGGGAATTAGTCCAGTGAATCGAGACTGTTATTTTAAAATGAGTTCATCAAGAACACGGGGACACAGAGACTTGTTAAGGGTAAATTTCACACAAACATTAGGATATTTTCCTATACACAGAGAACCACCACAAACACATGGAATAAATTACCAAGTAGTGCGGTAGACAGTAGGACTTTTGGGGTTTTCAAAACTCAACTTGATGTTTTTAGAAGAAATAAGTGGATAGGCCTGGCAAGCTTTGTTGGCTCATCTAGTTTGTTCTAATGTCCTAATGACCTGTTATGGTTTTGTACTGAAAGCCGTATTCTTTTCATTTCCTTTGTTTCTGTTTAACTCCTATTAACCTCTTAAAAGATTTGTGACTCCAAACTAAAAATGTATTTTTTTATATTCCTAAATTTTTGACAAAGATAATGAAAATAATAGTCAGGAGCATAGTAAATCTAAATAAAAAAAACATTTATAAACAAATTGTATTGAAACCTTTTATTGTCTTGTGAATTCTCTTAATCTAATGAGGGGCAGCCTAGAATTATTTGATGCATTGAAACTCAATGACAAAAAAATCAAATTAATTCTGCATGGCATGCCTAATTTAAAAGCTTGATTGCTTTGTGGTCCATTCAGTTATTGTGCTCCCACCTGGACTATCATCTAATAATTGCTTAATTAGTAGAGTTATTGGTACAATTATTTTCTGTTTTAGACTCTTTTGTACATAGTATTACAATTTGGGATAATATTGGATCACTTCAGTTTTAAAAAGTACAAAATAATAAAGAAAGTCATTGCAGCACTGTCATTTTTAAATCAGTGCATGTGCTCAGTGTAATGATTGCAATTGCACCAAACATTAATGGCTGAAAGTTTTTAGAATGTTGATTTGTTTCATGCATGCCTTTAATATAATTTGTGTGTTTTAAAATGAAATTACGTTAGACGTTATTACTGTCTAGGTCACTCTTTGTATTTATCTCTCTTTGGTTTGAAAGCTTATTCTTATTGTTATTGTTAAAAACCATAGTGAAATACTTATAATAATAATATTTGCTTACTTTTATCCTTTTAGTCAATGAAAGATTTTATTTTTTTGCTTTGCTTCCATGTACTTATTTTCTCTCTTTCTCTTTTTTTATGAAGCACATTGTCTCTTATATTTGATTAACCCTTAACTACTCGTACCATTTCCCATCTCATAAGTACTCATGCAGTGTACTTTATGCACCAGTGTTAAAATGGCCATTCATATGCATGCTTTGAGGTTGTAATATAAAATATTGCAATAATTTGAAAATGTACTTGTTTTTAATGCAATTTAATACCATATTACTAAATAGTATGACACAGTCTAGGACTATCTGAGAATAAACCTGATCCACTTCTCCAGTCACACTTTCATCCACTGCAAGATTTGCACATGTATCACATTTCACTTCAGTTGTTGAATGTTCTTTGCAGACAAAGTCATTGAAAGAAGAACATCTCATCGTTGTCATACATACGTAAGTACCTATGTGGTATACCAAATGCACCATACGGAGACTTGCATCAGTGCATCCTCTCATAAAACTGGCTGGGGGTACACTGGAGGGAAACCACTGCGACATTGTACTTGAAGTGAGAAAAGCTGAGGAGAGATAGCAGATGATGCCAGTAGGTTCAAGTAGAAGGACGTTGGACAATTGCTGTACAAAGTACACCAGCGCGAGAAGTTAAGGGTTAAAGGAATACTCAATCTAAAAATGCTTTTGGAGAATTGAAGACCCACTCGTTCCCCTCACTCACTGCTCAGGACTCCTGCTAATTCAAAAGCACAATCCTATAGGAATGGGCTTCCTGTTTGTGGGTTACTTAGTTTCATTATTTAACAATATTGTAGCAAAAACTACAAGCAGTTTGAATGTTGTGAGCATACAACTGGATAACTTGACACATGGATTATGCAGCATAAGCAACGTGAGATTTTTATGAAAATTTTTGATATTGTTTGCTGTTATCCAGCTTTTGGTCACCGTAGACTCCCATTCTACCAGAAATGTTGCCGTCTTCGTTCACCATGAAAATATAAGATTAAGACATTTTCTCAGCCACAAGTAACTAACATCCAACATAAAATTGGGAAGCATATTCATTTACATGAGATGTCCTACAGAGGAACATATAAATCATCCAGGATATTAAAATCCGTTGGATTGAAAGAAGGGGTTCTTCTGTTTTTGTGGATTGTGGAATTTTATATATGAGTGGGTTTTAAAGACTGCTGGTTTCATGTAAATTCTAAATATCTGAAGCAAAATATATTTAATTTGGTAACCTATTCCTTTAGGAATATTTTGTGGAAAACATAACTAAAGGTGTTCTATGCATGGCTGCGAGGGAGAACTTCTCATATGAATATGTACAAATAAGTATCTGTCATTATATGGTATATACTCTAGCGTCTTTCATCATCTACAATAGCTACTGTGAGGGGAAACTTATATTTGCTTATGGTCATGTAATTAAGGCTGCGGCCCTAATGGAGTCAAAGTATTTGGATTTTATTATGAATTACCTTTATATAAGTTGGCATACTTTTATGCTATTGTTAAACTGGTCAATACATTCTGTAATGGCACCTGTTGTGGGATTAGATGATAACCAAGCAGCAAACTGTATATGTCTCTGTTTACTTGCCAGTAGAAAAGCAGTAACGCAGTTCTTTTCAGGTTAGAAGACACAAGGTATTTATGGCTATCGAGAAGAGCTGCCCCTTATTATACTCCCATCATGCACTGTGCGTGGGGCTCGTGATTGAAGGACCGATGGGGATGAGATCACCTAATGGTATTTTTGCTGTTTCATTGTTGACAGTCACCTGTTTTGGTCATTTTTCACTAACGGGCAGAGAGATGGCTTCAACTCAACAGCTATCAGGTGCACAGGAAAGAAAAAAATGAAAGCATGAAGAAGCAACTCGTGCTGCACTTGCACGTGTGTTTAGAATTTGTCAAACTTCCGGTAGTTTTGCTAACATTACGTCATTTGCCTCTTCACAAAAGCTAGCAGTTTACTGGAGTAACAATGGAGTCACAATAGCATCGTGTGTAATAATTTGGATTTTGAGTGTTTAACACATATTATTTGATGTTAAAGTCTCCAGCAGACATGTGGTTGTGGATTATTTTTTTCCCATCATTTAGGCCTCAGGACCTCTACATGTTGTTAAAGGTTGCAAACATTAGTCAACATATTAAGTGCCCAGAGTGTTGCTGTATTGAGGACACATTTGTAAATTTCACCAACACACAGGCTGTCTGGCTTACTAGTTAATTAATGGCTGAAACACAAAAAAGCGCCACACAAGCAACTTTTATGTAAAAAATAAGAGCAATTAACTCAGATTAACTTCGATTGTTGGTTAATTTTATTGGTAGTTAACATTACCAAATTAAGTTAATTCCTTAATGCTTTGTGCTCTCGCTAGAGGAACAAAATGAAGTTTAGATAAATTCGTAAGTGTAGGTGATATATTCACATATTCAATTTTTAAATATCTAAATATTAGGCTTCATTTTGACATGGTATTAATTGCATTAAGTAAGTTTATTAAGCATATTCCGTAGCTGTATTATTATTTTTTATTTTAATATTATTAGCATTAGTAGTAATAGTAGTTGATAACATTGTAATACAGTGGTACCTCTGGTCACGACCATAATTCATTCCATAACTCTGGACGCGACCCGATTTGGTCGTGACCCAAACATAATTTCCCCATAAGACTGTATGTAAATATGATTAATCTGTTCCAGACCATACGAACTGTATGTAAAGATTTTTTTACAAGACCCTTACGAATCAATCGCTGTAAACACTTTTTTTATGAGTTTTAAGCACAGGGAAAAAACTTTAAGTTTGAAAAATCCTTAATTTATACAAAATCTAACCCTTAACAGCCAAGAAAACTAACCTTGCATGAGTCGAGTTCTGGCGTGAAGGAAGTGAGGAGGAACCTGGGTGGAGAGGAGGTTACAGTTTTGAGGGAGAGTCTGGCTCCGCGACGGAGGGGTGTTCTCCTTCTGGTGTTTTCTCTCTTGTGATTTCTTCTATTTCAGGGGTTTCTGGTGTTTTTAGCCATTTACCCTGGTGGACCAGACTTCATGAAATAGTGGTCTAATGTGACTTGCCTTTTCCTGCACATTAAAACTTTTCAGAAATACGAGACAACATGGTCGTTCATTATGTTTATCACTCTGTTTCATGACCACTTTGTCAGGGTGGTTCTTCTCGAAAAAATCCTGACACTCGTTCCGTTTTTCCATGACGGCTTTTATTGCATCACTTCTTATATCCTCCCTTTCCTCTTTTTCCCCTGAGAACTGCTCCTCAGTGAGCAACTTATGCTGCTCCTGCTGGAGTTCAGCGAGTTCCTCCGTCACCAGTGTTTTTGTTCGCCACCAGAGCATGTGGTCGTGAACAGATGAAAAATTTTGGCTAAATTTTTGATCGGAACCCAATTTGTACATGTTCGGAAACGTTTGTGACCACAGGTTCTACTGTAGTTGTTTTTGTTGTTGTTGTATCACATGTCACAAGTGATACTGTTGGCTATATCAAGTAGCAAAGAGTAACCGCTCATTGATACTCTGGACCATTCTTCCTCTTCTTCTTCTTATTATTATTATTACTAATTAGGCCTTCATGTATGAAAGAAACAAATCCAAAACTTATAGGTAATATTGTGATGTGTGCTTCTTTGTTTATTTATATATATTATGTTTATTGTTCAAATTAAAGCTATGATAAGAAATACTAATGTAGTGGGTTAAGGAGAAGCGGTTCAGGATTGTTAGGGGCAGAAGAAGAAGGTTCTGCTTAGGTTCCCAGTTTAGCCAGAGGCAGCACTGCTAATGCTGCTTTCTACTTCTTTGCAGTGCTGTTCGGTTAGTTTTGAGATTTTTGTATTTAAAGATAAGGAAACCATGTGAGAGAATAAAAGTTATATTATTAGATCCATTGTAAAACCTTGAGACAGAATTTTTGATCAACAATGACAAAACTGTTTTGATGGTAGTCTGTTCTTTCTAACTGAATTGTCCCAGCATCCTGACTGACCGAGTCTGTCTTACAGTCTAAGGGATGAGGTATGGAAATATAAATTCAATTGAATTTGATGGCTCTTATATTGTTGTAATATGGGAATTAATAGGACATTTGCGCTATAATTGAATTGAAATTTTTATTATACTGAAGTCTGCTTCTCAGTGATGGGTACTTAATATTGTGAAGTGACAATAGCTTGTCATTAATAGGCTGCTATACCATTCTGCAACCTTCCCATTTGATTCATTTTTCCACTTAGTATGGTACTCACTTGTTTCATATTATGACATGGATTAAATTAGTTCTGTACTTTTAATCTCCTCTAGAGAACAGCAGGTGTTAATTTTGGTTCATTGCAAATGGTAACATTTTTAGTATGCAGCTGGGGACTCATTTTGCCAGCAAAGTTTTGTTGTAGTTGGTGTTAACCTTATGAAAATGTATGCAGCTGTGAGCTAATCATAATGAACACAATTCTGTTTGTAAACTTTATTCAAAACTTTTACTTACTAATATAATATGTGTACAGTGGAAGATATACTATGTAATATAAACAGTAAGGAACAACTGCGAGAATACACAGTAAAATCATGCAAATATTTTCTACTAGCAGGGATGCTCTGCGCTACCCTGAGTAAAATAAAATGCATAGTGATCTCTAAATAAATTTGCCAAAACAAAACTTCAATGACTAAACCCACCATAGGGAAAAGCTTTACATATCTGTGCCAGAAAAATGCCTTCTGGAGTTCTCCAAAGGGAAAAATATCAAAACAAAACATAGTCTATGACCTTATCCTATACAAATGGGAAATCTGTGCAAAATTCCTCAGAGGGATCTTCAACATTTGCATTTGCATACCGGACAAACACACAAACACACTTTTAGATTTATATATTAAATTATCCACTCACATTCACATTTATTTTATTTGTGAATAGCGATCTTCAATGCACTGTAGAGGGCCGTGACAAGTTCTCAGGTAAAAACTAAATTCAAATTTTACAAATTACTCATTTCATAATAAGTATACATAATGACTCAGATTTGTTTAGAGACACATGAAAACAAATTAGCCTGAAACTGATCAACATAAATGGAGCCAAGCACTATCTATCCATTAATTTATTGCTGAACTAGTGCCAGTTGACAATGGAGGAGAGCAAAGGAAAAACTCTAGTCAGCAGAAACCCCTTGGTAATCTGCTTTTAAATAACAATGGCAGATTTTGTGAGACTAATAAGAAAATTAGATGTGGTGAAAATGTAACAAAAAGTCAAAAACCAGGAGATCATAAAAAAATACAATAATAATTGGGTGATTCAAAAGGATTTTCTAGAAAGCAATTCGCAAACTCTGATACAGAAACATAGAAAGGGTGACTTTTTAAACCATTGTGAATTAAGAATTTAATGTAATACTAATGTCAAGAAACAGAGGAGCAAAAAATTATTAACCCATCACCTCATAATATCTGGAGAAAATAAACCTGTGGAGGGTTCATGGTCAGTTAATACAGACAAAGTTAAAGACGGAGTCAGACACGGTCAGGTTGTGGACATCTTGATCAAGTAGCCGTCCATCTTTCCTGGGCATTCCACAGTTCTAAAAAGTAGATAGAATCTTTACACCCATTGATTCCACCATTCCCAGCATTTCAGACATCTTTCCAACAGTTTGCACATAGAGCAGTGGCACCAAGTGCTGCACGGGGCACTAAGAAGTAAAACTGAACAGAGGAGGATTAGTATCAGTTCATAATTATTGTGTTATATTTTATACAAATGACTAATAAACATGCAATATGCAGGGACAATCAGTAGATCTAGTCAGGGTATGCTAGACTGAAGTCAGGCGTCTTCCACCAGGATTTAAAAGCTGAGACTGAAAGAGGCATTTTTTATAGTAGCAGGTAGATCATAGCACAACTCCATTGTCCTGTAAGTTAAAAACTTGACCTCCAACTTTTATTTTACTAATCCAGAGATCTCAAACTCCAGTCCTGCAGGGGCGCAGTGGCTGCAGGTTTTCATTCTAACCTTTTTCTTAATTATTGTCCTGTTTTTGCTGTTAATTAACTTCCTTTGAATTAATTTTATCTGAATTGCTCTTGAAGGCTCAGACCCCTTAATTGTTTCTTTTTCCGTAATTAGCAGCTAAACAATAATGAGATACAAAAGGAACCAAAATATGACCAGAAAACTGTGACCATCATACAATATCTAAAAATAAAAAGTGTGGAGGTCTCAGGAATATCGATTTGCTCGGGTCCCCAAAACATTTTATCGCCACTCTTAGAAAAGTAAAGAAAAAAATCAACAATTTTGAAAATGTATGCTATTTCACAATGAAAGCAACAACAAACCATAGAATTAAAGAACGAGTTTAATTAAGAACAAGAATCAAAGCCTAATTAAGCAACTGCTGGAAGTGAAATTGGTTGGAGTTTGAGGCCCTGACTTAGTTGGTCTTCGGTCGGCTCACTCACTTCACATTTCATTTCTGTTTAAGGAAAGACATGAAGCAATTCACAGGAACGTGATGAAGACATTCCAGAGAACAAATCTTAAAAAAACAACTCAATTAAAATTAATTCAAAAGAAGTTAATTAGCAGCAAAAACAGGTCACTAATTAAGAAAAGGGTTAGAATGAGAACCTGCAGCCTCTGTGGCCTGAGATCGCTGTACTAATCTATAGTTAGACAGCATTTTGAGGTCTTAATGTGCACTCTAGTTTCTAAGTAATGATAAGTTCAGATAAGTAACCAGGACCTTGGCCATATAAGGCTTTATATGTAAGAAGAACAATATTGAAATCCACTCCAATTCATGTGTTGACATAAACATGTGCACGATATACAGTCCAGGCTTGATATACTGTACTAAACATACAGTACAGTACATGTATATGTTCAGTGTAGCTGAGGAAAGAGAGTGATGGCAAATCGTTCAGTGTTGGTTTCAGCCTTAAGGTTTTTTATCACCCTGAGGCTGCTTGTCTGCCTTTCAGTAAGAAAATGTAATCTAGTAACAGAGTTCTCTTTTTATTAATTGTTACACAACATGCATGCAGTTCTCTGCTTTTTTTTCTTTAAGCTGAAGGTAAACTATAATACAAGTAATTCAGTAGGATATCTGACTGTGTTTCCCTTTACAGTTTCATTTATATTTGAAAATACATTAATTGATGTCAAAGACTGACAGAATGAATGATGTGCTGCTTTTTAATAAAACTAGAAGTTACATATGCAAGTCAGAGATCACACCGCATCGCTCAGGTTCATTTACAGTACTCATTTTATAAAGAATTGAATTATATGAATATCCTTCAGCCTTTTGAAACAGCATAAAAAGTAATTACCTGATTGCATATAATCCATTCCCACTTTTTGAATTACATTAGTCATAAAGCAGGTATCATCATTTGAAACGTCAGTCCTTCAAAGAGTACACTGTGAATTTCCCCTTGGGATTAATAAAGTATCTATCTATCTATCTATGGATTTACCCATACTTACTCCTTCTGGGACAAGATATATTTATGAATTAATCTCAGCTAACATCTGTCCTATAGAACGACACCCATGCAGATACTGGGACAATACGCAAACTTTGGTTGGCAGTTACACTCAATTAAACAATGAACTAATTGCTAAATGCTGTGTCACTATGTCACCCTGATTACAGAAGTATACAGCACGAAATTTCTACTGATTTATAAATCCAGATCATCCTATGGAAAAAATTCAATTTACAGTAATTCTGTTTTCTTTTTTGTCGTCTAACAAAAAATGACTGTTAAGCCATCGAGTGTTTTGTTATCTCAAAGAAATCTTGTAACATTCTTCTAAGAACGTTTCAGCATTTGAGATCAGGTAGCAATACCCACAGCCCCAGTGCGCTGTATTGCATTTTTTTGAGATAGTAACATACTGTAGTACATAAAGAATTGCTATACATTACAACTGTAGAGAACTAGTAAATTAAACGATTTTAAGATGAAGTTTATGACGTTCTACTTTAATGACAAAATTAAATATGTGATTAAAGTGGAAATTTCTAGAATAAAGTTGACATTTGGACATTTTTTTTCAACTGTGTCCCTATTTTGCTTTTCTTTTCTCTGTACCCTAATAAGCTTCCATATGACACTCAGATGGTGGGCTACAATTCGCGTTTTCATGGCGACTGTGATATCTGACCATTTCCTATTTATTTCGGGCACTTAGCGACTTTCTGAACTTGAACTTTCGAGTTTCTCCGCCATTCTGTTACTTGATCAACTTCCTTTTGTTGTTTATATCACTGCTTAAACCAACAAATAGTACGTTTCTCCTTGCCTCCACTTGGTATTCGCTGAAATTCTTCTTTTTCCCCTGTGCTCTTGCCATTGTCTTTTCACAGAACGCAAAACATAAGGGGCTATTTATATTGATTTGCAAATTCAAAGAGGTGTAATTCTGGGAGGAGTCTGGGAGGCGCGACAGGCGCATGCTCATGCGTTACATTTCACGCAGACCAGGATTTATGTAGCTGAAGAACGTGGAAGTTGGTGTATGCACAGATTTATGCATCTGGATTTTTTTGTGTGTACACCCTGGTCACTGCACTGAGGCATTGGGATCCACTTTCAGAAAACAGTGCCACCTGCTGACCTCGCCTACACCTCATCCAGCAGCAAAGCAAACGTGCTTAGCTTCAGGTGGATGACCTGTTCTGAAGTGCATGTGGTATGGCTGCTGACAAGTAGACCTTAGTGATAGATTTTGTATTTTGGTTAGGGTTTATTTCTGGCTTTGATATTTGTCTTCATGTTGTCCCTTGGCATTGGTCAGTTGGTTCTAGTTGTCTTTTTGATTTCAACCCTTCACTACTCATTTTGAATACATCTCATTGCTTCCTTTTCATCTATACAATAATCATCTGGTATGCCATGTGTTCCATTATACTTGCATTCTTAACCTCCTTAGCGTTAGACCCGAGTGTCACTCAGGCCGTAAAAACAGCGCTAATAAAAACAGTGCTAAAAGCGTTTGTCCCGAGTGTCACTTGGGCAATAGTATAGGCATGTCTTGTGTAAGCATCAGGCCCGAGCGTTACCAGGGCAGAGGTGTAGACGTGTCTTGTCTTAGCCTTATAATGGTGTCTTGCAAGAAACGCCTCTCATCAGCAGTAATGATGAAGTGAATTTGTCTTCAGGCAAAATTGAAACGGTCAGTGAAACCGAAAGTTACTCTGGGAATCTGAAAGTGACACTCACATCACTCACACCTGTACAGTGTGCAGTTCATATTATCATTAATATTATTATTTGTATCATTATTATACTGCATGTCTGCCTTTGTACTTTTTTTGTTTTGCACATTTTACAGTATAAAGATTAGATTTAATAAAAAGTTAATTTTTCAAACCAAATAATGCAACGCTTTTTTATGTGTTTTTTGAGAAAAAATGTAACGCAAAGGAGGCTACAGATCAACTTAATATCCACAGTTATATAAAGTACATATTTTCAGTAGTATGCAAGCCGCTTTTTCTATGCACAGTTCGCCTTGTAGCATATTGACGCTGACATCTGCCAAGATAATATTTGTTATTAAAAACACAACAGAAAAACAGGTGTAGGTGCAAATGCATGGCATCCATGTGCTTAGGCCCAATTTCAAATGTGCATTGCATTGTGTTTACACGAGACTATCTTGTCTAGACAACATATTGAAAACAATTGTAGGTATCTTACAGTAATTACTATAATCTACAGGGTATAGAAGGGACAGGCTGTATTGTTTTTATTAAATTGTTCCACTGTTGCTTTGCACAAAAGCGTCTGCTAAAGGAATAAATGTAAATAAAGAGTAAATCATTTAGCGCCAGCAATGCCCAGCTTACTGTATTTTCAGTCAGGATGGCAAAACGATATGCTATGATTTAACTCCAAACTCAAGAGTGATTACTGTTATTTACAGAATCTGTGGAAACTTATTTTTATGATGAATCTCATATTAGTCAAATATGCGAAAATAAAAACAAACATAAACAAGTAAGTAATTAAAAAATTGGCACACAAATACACAAAAGAGTATGATGCAAATACAATATTAATATTTCATCACCTTTGCTTTTGTACAGCACTGCTATACAGAATCAGAGTCATTACATCTAGGGATATCTTTAATCAAAAATAGACACTTGTCAGGCGCTTGTTTTTATCCCCAAAAGAGACTCAAAACATCCAAAGCTGACATTCCAGTGTTGGAAATCCAGGAGCAAGATGAACACAAAGCTGTGGACAGTCTCTCTCCCCAGTGGCTTATACTGCACCTTAGGAAATGTCTCATAATCATAATGGAGAACTGGCAGCACAGAAATCAAGCCAACTGACATTAAACACAATGGCATCAGCTTAGCATTCATACAGCAAGGTGTCTATAAGCTCTGTAGGAGTTAATTTAAAAAATCAGAGTGTAGATCTGACTACAGTTAGCTACAGTATGTGCATTCTGGAAACGTGTTGGGATTTTACAAACTCATTTAATGGGATTTCACACAGTAAACAGTTTTTATTTGCTCCTTTAATTTCTGTACACTTCATTTTATTGTCGATTTAATTTGAAATGGATACATTTGTCATTTATTAACATTCAACCTACACTCAACAACCCATAATAACAAATTGAAAACATTTTCAGAAAGGTTTCCAAATATATTAATAATCAAAAACTGAAATCTCTCATTCCTCTTAGTACATAGACCAGGGGTGGGCAATGTCGGTCCTGGAGGGCCACAGTGGCTGCAAGTTTTCTTAATGAGAAGTCAATGACTGCTGATGAAGCACTTATTGCTCAAGTGATGTTTTGATGCTTCGTTTTAGTGGTTTCGCTCATTAAGGTTCCCCACCCTTAATTGCTTATTTCAGTCTTAAACAGCTGCATTTGCTGTTTTTAATGGCTCCTTATTAGCAATAATAATAATTCATTACATTTATATAGCGCTTTTCTCAGTACTCAAAGCGCTATCCACACAGGGAGGAACCGGGAAGCGAACCCACAATCTTCCACAGTCTCCTTACTGCAAAGCAGCAGCACTACCACTGCGCCACCTGTGAGGACAATAAGATGCAAATGACAAAGAAGCCAGCATTTCTCCATCTAACTTGTTTCCATTTACACCTGTGTGGATTCATCATGCGCTATTTGGTTTAATAAAACAATTAAGAGAAAAATGTGACAGACTTTAAATGATCCATTTTAGGCTTCAAATCACTTGGACGATATCTTTGGAAGGGACAAAATCTACTATGTATAACATTGACTGACAAGGATTGGATTCTAATTAAGCAATTAAGTTGGAATGAAAACCTGCAGCTACTGCGGCCCTGCAAGACCGACGTTGCCCACCCTTGACACAGACCATCAATTCACTGCTTTGTAAAGTAGTAAGACTCTTTGGAAGCAATTACAGCTTCAGGTCTTCTAGAGTAAATGTCTACATTTGCACACCAGGATTTGGGCAGTTTATCCCATGCTTCCTGGCAGATCCCCGCACGGACCGTTAGATTAGATTGAAACGTCTATAAACTGCCATATTTAGGTCTCTCCATACATTTACAGTGGGGATTACGTCCAAGCTTTGGCTGGGACACTCAAGGACAGGCAAAGAATTTTTGCAAATACACTCTAGTCTTGATTGTATGCTTAAGGTCACTGTCAGGCTGAATGGTGAACCGTTACCCCAGCCTGACATTGGATGCATTCTGAAGCAGGACCTTTCTGTATTTGGGGCCATTCAACCTTTCCTTAGTTCTCAATCCACTCTGTCCCTGCTACTGAGAAGCACCCCCAGAACATGATGCTGCCACCACCATGCTTCACTATAGGAATCATATTAGTCAGGTGATGAGCAGTGCCTGGTCTTCACCAGACATAGTGTTCTGCCCAAAGAATTATATTTTTTTTCATCAAACCACACAGTCTTTTTCCTCATGCTCTCACATGTCTTTTACTTTAAAGTGACTTCCATTTACCACTCTTCCATAAACCTGCTGAGATGATTGTCCTTCCAACAGGTTCTTCATGTCAGCATAGGACTTTGAAAGCTTTGCTAAAGTGACCATTGGGTTTTTAGTCATTTCCTTGAGTCTTGGTGGTTCCAAACTTCTTCCATTTCCTAATTATTGTGCTCCTGGAACCACTCAAAGCTTCAGAAATGGTTTTATCCCCTTGCTCTGATCTACAATATGAATACCCATAATTTGATCGTGGAGATCAACAGGGAGTTCCCTTGACTTTATGGCTTGGTTTTTGTCCTGACATGCAGTCTGAATTATAGACCCTTATATTCACAGTTGTGTGCCTTGCAAAAAGATGTCCAGTCAATTCAATTTGCCAAAAGTGGACTTCAATCAAGTTCTAGACACATCTCAAGGAGAATCAAAACAAACAGTCTGGAGTGCCACAGCAAATGGTCTGAATTCTTTCATGAATCCATGAGGTTTCACTTAGTGAAGTTTAATAAATGTGCTGAATCAGTCATTATGTATTATTCAGTGTAGACTGATGGGCAAAAATGGCAAATTTATCCATTAAAAATAAATCTATAACATGATAAAGTGTGCAGAAAGTGAAGGCATCTGAATACTTTCTGAATCCACTGTAAACATCTAGAAGAATAATCATCCTCCAGGCATTTCAGTTCATCTGACATCACACCAGTAGGGTCAGAACTTCTAAAAACAGGTGCTTCTCCCATTCTCATTTTTTATTTTTACATTGTACCCATCTGGTCTTTCAACATTTAATAGAATTTAAATTTCATGCTGTTCTTAATATGAACAAGGTCTTCACAAGCCTTGGCTTTTTGATCTCACACATTCAGAGGTTATAACTATTTTGATTCCTTTTTCTCATACTCTATTTTTTAACTTTCACACCAGCAGTTTTTAATGACATCTTCTCCCTTCTCACTCACTTCCTTTCAGTCAAGCTTCATGATTCCCTGCTCACAACTTTTTTCTCGCTGCCCCAAACACTGATTCCTTTTATAGGCAGGTGTTACTTTTTCCTTCATTATTATATGTGTTTTTTATCAGCTCATTTACTCAGAATACCTCCATACTGATACCTCAGGGCTTATTTCTGATAAGCAACACACAAGGCTGTCAGCTGAACCAAGTGACCCAGTCACAATGTTAGCAACTTTAATGTTAATATATGCTTTAGGGAAACAGGCCCATGTGTTCAGTGTTTAGAGCCTGATTTGCCTTTAAGTTTACTTTTATACCCCCAGGGTATATAATAATAAAATATGCGACTGGCTTTAATATGTTTGATAAACTTCATATTAAAAGATGATCATGTTTTATAATAATTGACAGGTTTTGCTGTAGGGAAACAACATGCTGTTGTGACTCAGGAATCCCAAAAGCACAGATGTCCCAAAATAGGTTCAAAAAATCAGTCTCTGGGGTGGGAATTACCATCCAAACCCAGATGAAAAACTAATGGGCCCAGAAATATCTTTATAAAATAACAGGTTTATTTTAAACAAGGCTCAGTAATGCAAGAAGCTCCTTAGAGCTAGACTGCCTAAGAAATTAATGTAATCCACTACAAACAAAGTCAAAAGCAGAGCACAGGTTCAACAATCCAGGAAACTGCAAAAAGGAATAAGGCACAACAGAACACAAGTAAGCACTCCACTCCCAACAGTGTTTGAAATGAGCCGCCAGGAGCTATGGAAGAGGTCCTCCGATATATAGGGTGGAGGGCAGTTTCTGCTGGTGATTGGCTGGTGGCCCTGCCCCTTGGGGAACCACCCACAAAACACATGGGATGTAATCAAATAAACGCAAAGAATAACATACATAATAAACAAAAGAAACATTAATACAAATAAATGACACAAAATTAGACAACACAGACAAGGAAACACAACTTTGAACCCCAGCCAAAGGATTGCTGGCTGAAACATGACAAATGCAGTTTCCACAACATTTCTTTTTAGTCTTTTTGATAAAATATAATTAAAGGATTTAGATATTCAGCGGCATTGCTGTGCACATGTAATATGGTTAAATACTTGTGGGTAATCTACTGTACATAAATGAAATCATAAGCTGTTTGTGGGTCTGTTTCAGTACTCTGTTTATGGTGATAAACGAACAATCAAAGAGCAGGGCCATGAAAATTCAAGTGCTGGTACACTAAAATAAGTGCTTGAATTTTCCTGGAGGACTCCACTCCACACTTCAATTGATTGTTATTGTGTCACAGCACTTTAACTTTCATGGGAGTATAGAGACCTTTTCTAGTGCACCAGTGTATCACTGCGCTCACATTTTACTATCGATCTCAGTGAGAAGTTAAGCAAAATGACACTTTTTATGGGCTAACTAGAAAGATTGCAATATGCAAGCTTTCGAGGCAACTCTGGCCCCTTCTTCAGGCAAGATCATTTTGCTTAACTTTCACTACATCCATGGTTAACATGGTACAACACCCTAGTACTAATATCAATCCCACAAAGAGCATTAAGCTTTGAGCACTACTCATAAGTACACTAAGAAAAAAATTCAAGTACTCTGTTAAGAAATTGCTGGTAATGGTAAGTACAGGCCCACTTCAAGACCATCTGTTTGCGCACTGGATGGGCTTATTTTCACAATTTCTTCATGTATGTTGCTGTTGGTCTAACTTAAAATATATGCTATTTGATGTATTTGGGAGGGATTTGTAATAGATTACCCAAAAATCACTGTCAACATGGGGACTGCAATTTCCATCTGGGAGTATATACACTATTATCAGCACACACAACACAGTCTGTCATTTAAGACCACAGGTACAGCATCTTCTTCTCAACTAATATGTATAACCATCTCATTGTCTTGCTGGATTACATCTTTTGTGTGAAAGTACATCATGTTGTCTCATCGCAGGTTGTATTTAACAAAGCCAAATTTCCCAAAGACAGCTTTTGCCAATTTATTTTAATCTAGACCCGTTTTATGAGAAATATATACAGGTCCAAAATGGATTTATACTGTTGCTAAACCTTTATAGATTTAGAGCAATGTTCCTTTCTTTCAGTGCCCCCAAAAAACTTTTAAAACTCAAAACACCTTGAGTTTTGTGATTTCACTTACCATTGTGTATTATTTTGTGAAGTTATATTATAAGCAGTGTAAAAGTCTGAATGAGTAAAAGGTGTCCCAGAGAATAGTTGGTGTGCCAGCTGCAGCAACTGAATTCCAAAATGTGATGCCATCTTCCAATGACTTCTGCCTTTATAAAGTCCCAACCAGAAGAGGAGGAGGTTCTCTGGAAGACACTGGAGGGGCTTAGTTGCTTTCCCTGGGCCTCTTCTCTGTACTGTGGAAGGAAAAAAAGATGAGGCTGTTAGCTCCATTGCCCCATCTTGTCCTGGAGTGGTACTGCATACTTTAGCTGATTCTGGATGGTGATCCTTAGATGAAAATGCATGACAGCAGGTTGGATGGGTATTATACTTAAAAAATGAAGCAAGATTCAGGCCACCCATCAAGGATAGTGGAGGCCTGCTCCATGTTTATCAACAGGCATATAGAAATTTCATTATCTTGTTCACATGTGACTTTAGATAGATAGATAGATAGATAGATAGATAGATAGATAGATAGATAGATAGATAGATAGATAGATAGATAGATAGATAGATAGATAGATAGATAGATAGATAGATAGATAGATAGATACTTTATTAATCCCAAGGGGAAATTCACATACTCCAGCAGCAGCATACTGATTAAAAAACAAAATATATATATTAAATTAAAGAGTGATAAAAATGCAGGTATAACAGACATTAACTTTGTATAATGTTAACGTTTACCCCCCCCCCCCCCCCCCCCGGGTGGAACTGAAGAGTCGCATAGTTTGGGGGAGGAACGATCTCCTCAGTCTGTCAGTGGAGCAGGACGGTGATAGCAGTCTGTCGCTGAAGCTGCTCCCCTGTCTGGAGATGATACTGTTCAGTGGATGCAGTGGATTCTCCATGATTGACAGGAGCCTGCTCAGCGCCTGTTGCTCTGCCACAGATGTTAAACTGTCCAGCTCAATGCCTACAATAGAGCCTGCCTTCCTCACCAGTTTGTCCAGGCGTGAGGTGTCCCTCTTCTTTATGCTGCCTCCCCAGCACACCACCGCGTAGAAGAGGGCACTTGCCACAACTGTCTGATAGAACATCTGCAGCATCTTATTGCAGATGTTGAAAGACGTCAGCTTTCTAAGGAAGTATAACCGGCTCTGTCCTTTCTTACACAGAGCGTCAGTATTGGCAGTCCAGTCTAATTTATCATCCAGCTGCACTCCCAGGTATTTATAGGTCTACACCCCCTGCACACAGTCGTCTCTGATGATCACGGGGTCCATGAGGGGCCTGGGCCTCCTAAAATCTACCACCAGCTCCTTGGTTTTGCTGGTGTTCAGTTGTAGGTGGTTGGAGTCGCACCATTTAACTTTAACTCTTTGATTGACTGATGACATAAAATTTACATTTTTTTATAAAGCCAACACTATTTCACACCTGCATATTCTTACTAAATATAATGGAGATGAACCATAATAAAACAGAATGACAATTTTTTTAGCACATGATGAGTTACTCTTCAGAATATAGTAGAAACAGGACAACTGAGGATGATGTTAGTAACTTTTTCTGTTTGTTGCTCGCATGCATTTATTCAAGTCAATTTTATAAATTCAGGCTCTGATGCCAATCTCAGTGCTTTAGATCATAAAAACATAGAACATAAGAAATTTGACAAACAAAAGTCCATCAAGGTCATTTGCTTAGCTAAGAACTAAGCTGTCCCAACATCCAATCCAGATTCTTCATAAAGGTTGTCAAGTTTTCTGCTTGTCTTTGTAGTTTGTTCTAAAACTCTTTGTGTAAAGAAGTGCTTCCTCGTTTCAATCCTAAATGTATTTCCACTGGTGTCCTCAAGTGCATGATTCACTGTTTAATTCAAAGAATGTTGCTGGATCTTCTTTATCAATGCCTTAGAGGATTTTAACTACCTGGATGAGGACCCCATGCAGTCTCCTCTGCTCGAAACTAAACAGGTTTAATCCTCTGAGTCTGTCATAGTAGGACATGCCCTTAAGTCCTGGGATGCACTTGGTTAATCTCTGGCAGCTTCAAGTGCTGCTGTATTTGTCTTAGCGTGGTGACCAAAACTGCACTCAGTACTCCAGGTGTGGTGTAACTAATGCTTTACATATTCTGAGTTCAATTTATATTTAATAGTTTGTACGATGTAACCTTTTTTTGCCTTTTTAATCACTTCTGCACATTGATTAGATGTTAAAAATGTTGTGCCAACTGTCACACACGTGCGAGTTGGAGGCAGTCAAAGAGCCTAAATGTGAATGAATTATCGCAAGACAAAGGGTCATCACGTGGTACTTACCTGAATCTCTTTCCATCTACAGAAAACCAGAAGAAAAATAAGGACCTCCATTTCCGGGTTCAAAATGGCCGTGATGACGTCACAATGATGTCACTTCCGGTCCCACAATCCATCGCTCCCCGTCGACTCCTGATGACGTTGGTTCCGTTTCATGTCTCCACTCGTCACATCCGGCCAACCATTTCCTGTCCCATCATTCATTCTGTTATATAAATGCCATTTTGTTACAGTAAAGTGTTCAATGAACTGCAAAGTCATCTGGATCAGTTTCTTTATTTATTGTCTGGACGACAATATACGGGGACGGTCCCCAAATCTTTATCTGTTTTTGTTGAAGCTATTTTTCTCAAGATTGCAACTTCACACAACATAAACCCGTAAATCCTTTTCAGAGGTTGTTTCTGTAGCTCATTATCTTCCATCTTGTATATAAAATTAATGTTCCTTTTGTCCACGTGTAGCTCTTTGCATTTTTCTACGTTACACTTCATTTTCACATTTTTGTCCAGTTCTGAAGCTTGTCCAGGTTCTTCTGAATGGTTTTATGGCCTCTTCAGTGTCGGCTATTCCCCCAGTTTGAGTGTCATCTGTAAATTTCACAAGTTTGCTAAAATATAGTGAAATCAATGATATGAATATAAATCAGAAAAAGTAATGGACCCAGGACACACCCCTGGGGGTCTCCACTGAAGAACTCACTCCATTATCTGTATTCTTTGTCACCTGTTGGTTAACCAACTTGAGATCCAGTTTTGTAGGTTACCTCTGAGGCCGACAGCTTTGAGTTTCAGGATTCATCTTTGGTGTTGGACCGTATCAGAGGCCTTTTGATAGTCTGAGTAAATGAAATCCTGTTCTTTGCTTTCCTCATCTATTGCAGTGGCCTGTTGAAAAAAAAAAGATTAGTTTGGCATGATCTTCCTCTCATAAACTCTTGCTGGCTTTTATTTAGTATATTATTTTCACGTAGCTAATTTTCTAATTTAATTCTTATTATTTCTATAGGAGAATTTCAAGGCAAACATGGGGAAAACCCGACAGTGTGTATGCCAACCACTGCACTATTGTGCCTCCCACGCATGATAAAATAATTGCAGGCTTTGTTCTCTTTTTTTTTTATTTTTTGTCACGAAAGTTTGTTTTAATGTAAGTTTAAGTCACTGTGAAATATATTATTTGATATAAAGTATATTTCACACATTAGTGGTCGGGTAAATGGAAAATGTAAACTTTGCCCCCCTTAAGCACTATTTTTGTTATTCCTATATATATATATTAGAAATATGATATTTTTAAGGTTGTCTTAGATGAAATGAGGGCATAAGCAAGCTATTTTCCTTAAAGCTGAACACATTACTTATATGCAAGGACAACGTAATAATAACCTTCAGAATGAATTGAAAACAAAAAGATGCCTTTTAAAAAACGATTGACTGGACCTTTGTGTTTGTGTTCCATTTACACGTAACTGAGTTTAAATGGGTATGTAAAGACCTCAGCTTTTGCTTTGTGAATTTTAGGGAAATATAATGGTTTGTTGAAGGTAATCATAAGATTTCATCTTGTCAGATTAGTAGCTATTTGTTTTTGTGATAGTGATATAATGACAGGGCAAGGGATATTAAAAGGCAATGAATACCATGGTTGCTTTCTCAAGCAAAAAAATACAATTTATTGAACATAAATGAACAACAGTGACAACTGGGTAAAAGCAAAGCAGTTCTTATTTCCAAATCAGTGTTACTGTAAAGTCAAAATTAATGTGTCTAGTAAATGTCTGTGTCTCTGCTAGAAATGTCTGTAGTAAGGAACTGGTAAGAAAACTCAATCGGTAACCAAGCAAATGCTTCTTGATTTGTAATAAATAATACAGGCAGATAGGGAAAAGTCCATTTATCCACGCTAGCTGGCTTCCTGAAATCCACCTCTACAAGTCCCTTCATGGAGCCAAGTTAGTGTCCCACAGAACGGGCATGGTGTGTCTCAACATGGTACCAGTAGGTGGGAAAAAATGGATCCATTTATCGTTGTGGCATTCAGAATATTATACAAGCATCTGTTGTTATGATGACAAAAAAATCAAAATAAAACAATTCACAAAACAGTTTTCTTTACCAAACAATTAATCAGATATAATCCGTGGAGCACTCACAACCTCATAACATTGTTTGTTTGTGGTGAACACTGAATGCAGACTGTAGAGAAATTTGATTCTGAGGCAAACAAGAGGACTTACACCACTCAACGGTCCTGGTCCTACTCCAAGGACAGGCAGAGATCGGAATACAAATATGGAGAGTATAGAATCAGAAGAGGAAATCCATAGCTGTAGTTCATGGTTAGAGTTCGGAGTTAGGAATACTTGGGTGCCATGCCAGTATAGGGCCCAGGTAGGCCTATGCCAGCCACCTTTGCACATTGGCCCACCCTGTTTTGTAGCTCAGCTTTTTAAATTATTATCATTTTTTTTATAAATGAAAATAAGATTATACTGCTTATGTGCATTTTACTGTAATATACTGTAGATAGATAGAATTTTATTTGTCATCTGGGGAAACTTGGCTTTTTAAAGAACAACAACAACATTTATTTATATAGTACATTTTCATACAAAAAGTAGCTCAAAGTGCTTTACATAATGAAGAGAAGAAAAATAAAAGACAAAATAAGAAATTAAAATAAGACAACATTAATTAACATAGAAAGGAGTAAGGTCCGATGGCCAGGGTGGACAGAAAAAACAAAAAAAAAGAAGCCCTTAAAATAAATAAATACATGAATAGTTTGGTAAAATTAGCATTCCCATTTATGTGTGTTCCTGCACATGAGTGGCAGTGTACTGTAATGATAGATTATGGACTTTGCAAATGTATTTATTACATTTGTGGCACATGATATTTACTTTTACATCAGTTTGGGCACAAAGCTGGCACCTCTTCCTTTTGTCTCTTGCTTTGTTGAGGACAGCTGTACCTCCCCCACTAAACTGGCAGAGGTTAGCGTACATGGAAGATGTTAACGTCTTTAATTAAGACGTTTCATTAGAACTTTCCCTAAAAGGCTTCATTAAGATCTTCCTCTTGTATTATTTCTCCTAATATATCACTGTCCTTTCAGTATCCTTCATCAAAAACAGTTCAAAGTTATATTTTATATCTTTAGCATTGGATATAGTTGTTGGTGCCGTGGTCATCCTAATAAAAGTCAGCTGATACTTTGCCTTCTCTCTCATTTGAGATGAAGAGCACAACAGATTCCCATTCTTTGACCAGCATATAATTTCCTGCTTTTCTTTGTTAGCCAATTCTTCCTAATCAGTTGATTCATTGTCTGGATATTCAGTGTTGTCCTCAATTTCAGATGCTTCTTCTTCTTCAACTTTTTCTTCTTCCTCATTGTTATCCAAGCTGCCTTCCTCCTTGCCAAATTCATGATCTTTGTATTATAATTTGTTGTGTTCAACAAGCTTACGCTGCACAAAATGATCAGACTTTGTGGCAATCAGAAATAAAAAAGCTATATCGTCAAATTTGACCAGAAGACAACAGAAGGGCTATAACAGCACATTTGTCAAAGCAGAAGGAGAATTCACAGTAACACTATGTGATGCCCGGGCACGTACAGCCGCCCTAACCCGTTCACAGACAGGCAGGACACAGGTTTAGCACACAACACACAGTTTTATTTGCAGTCAGGGAGAATTTTTCCCTGCTCCCCACAGCACAAGACCGTACACAAAGCACCAACACCATTCCTTCTCTCAGCCTGTCCTCCACACAGACATTGTCCTTCCTCCTCCTGACTCTGGCTGTTGACTCCTGGACACTGGCCCATTTTTATAGGGCACCCGGAAGCACTCCAGGTGCCTAACGAGCTTCTTCCGGCGTCTCTACTGGGTGCTGCCAAATTGGGCCTCGAAAATGTCCATGCACCCCCTAGCGGTGGCCACGGGCCCCAATAGGATAGAGCTTCTATGTTCATGACCCATGGTCCTGCTGGAAACCAAGGGGGTTGCCTTCTGTTGGTCCAGGGGAGAAACTCTCCTGGAAATACTCTTTCCCCTGGTCCTTCCATAATCAGGGTATTCTGGCCGGGTAAGGTCTCCAGCCATCCACCATAACTGAAAGACCTTCCAAATTTAGTCAGTGAGAGTGGAGTAAAAGTGCTTGGCATAACACTTATCCAAATGGGAGTCACACACATGTGAGTAGGGGACATTCTAAGGGTTTGTGTGTAGATTGCAATACTACTGTTGGTAGTGAGAGGGTGCTGTCATTCACATCTTTTCCTTTTTTATCCGCATACCAGAGGCTCTAAAATGCAATGGTAGATGAAGACCCTTCTACTTCTTCTGGAAAGCTCTACTCTTCCAGGAAAGAACCCATTTAAGGGCCGTGACTACATCTAGTTGACAGCCTTGTTATGGAAAGGCGTTCCTCTGCTTTTCTGCTTTACAATTGCAGTGTGTGTCTTTCTCATAATATACAGAAAAAAACGGGCTGGTGCCCCAACTGTTCTTCAGTGTGTTGCCTTATCATTTCACACAGGAAAGTAGTGGCTTATTATGGGAAACACTTTGGGGCACACCTCTCCCAAAAACATAGGTCTCTCATATGAAATGCAGAGATTCGTTTTGCAAAGATACTCAGTTACATGATGCACCTCTGTAGCTGCTCTCATTTGTCATTCTTTACCCTTAACAACCTTTAAAGGATATAAACTAACAGTTGCAATGCACTTGCACCCACAACTATGGTACACTAGCTTCTGTCAAAAACTCTGAGTTTACGCAGGAATGATTGTCACTGTAAATTACTTCTTAGGAGTGTTCTCTCTTTCACACTCTTGATTGGCTTTGCTGCTCCCAGCCCATGGTGGTTAAATAGGGCAAAATGTACAAGAAGGAAAACAGGCTGAATACGTTTTAATCTTTACGTATTTATGCTGTCCCATGTAGTAGGAAGATGGCACCAGACTACACTTTGGACATTTTGGAGTTCATGGACCGAACAGGATCAAAGGAGAGCTGAGACATAGACAAAAAAATGTTGGGCAGAACAAAGGCGCAATTTAAAAAAAAATATCATGTGGACTTTATTTTTACCCAGTCCTCCAGCAATGACACAAACAAAAATAAATGGAAAAAGAACAAAACCAAAAATAGTGAATATTTACAGTATGTACAGTGAACTCAAAACAAACTCTAATAAAAAAAATACACATAATAAAGACATTCACACATAGTTGAGGAAGATCCTTAGGGATAAATGAGAAAAATATTTACAAGACAAAAAAGTTTGTATACAAAAACTATCCTGAAAAAAATAAATAAAAATTATCCATCCATCCATTTTCCAACCCGCTGAATCCAAACACAGGGTCACGGGGGTCTGCTGGAGCCAATCCCAGCCAACACAGGCGCAAGGCAGGAACCAATCCCAGGCAGGGTGCCAACCCACTGCAGAAATAAAAATTATATATACTGTATATATATATATATATATTTAAAATGCCTACAAAGAAAAATATACATTGTGATAGTAGCGCTATATAGCACCCGATCCGGCACAGACTGACACGGAGGCACGTATAAATTCCACTCAAATACTTTATTTTCTTCACCTGTGGGGCATGTCTTCCCCATAATCCCCACAGGCACATCATAGTCCAAATAAGCACAACACTAAGCACACCTCTCTGACAACCACCACCCTGAGTGGTGGTTGCTGGCCCTTTTTATGGTTTGCTCCACCACCATCTACTCAAAGCACCATGATGTTCCAGCAATGATGGATTAAAAGCCAGAAGTCTGCATGACCATCATCATCATCAAGTCCTTCCGTGAGAACCCTAAATACAAAGAGGACTATTTCATTTATGTTAGGTAGAATGCCCAGAGGGGACTGGGTGGTCTTGTGGCCTGGAACCCCTGCAGATTTTATTTTTTTCACCAGCCGTCTGGAGTTTTTATTTGTTTTTTCTGTCCCCCCTGGCCATTAGATCTTACTCTTATTCTATGTTGACTAATGTTGTCTTATTTTAATTTCTTATTTTGTCTTTTATTTTTCTTTTCTTTATTATATAAAGCACTTTGAGCTACTTTTTTGTATGAAAATGTGCTATATAAATAAATGTTGTTGTTGTTGTTTATAGCCCACCCGGAAGTGCTCCAGGTGCTTGATCACCTGCCTCTGATTGCACTTCCGGGCGGGGCTGTAGAGTTGTCCAGGCCAGCACAGGGACTCATGCAGCACCCACTGGCAGCCACCCCAGCTCCCAACAGGGCTGTGGAGAGCTCCATTTCCCATGAAGCCCTGCGGGAAACTGAGGCACCATCATCAGACAAGGAAGCCGGCATCCCGGAGGAGGTCCCGGGGGAGGTACTGAAACGCCCATGGTTGCTTCCCCGGAACATATGTAGAAGGGGCGTCCCGGCCGGGCATGGGACCCAGCCGCCCACCACAACACACAAACAAGGATTTACTGCTCCCCCAAACGCTCACAAGTAGCTCACTGTACTTCTCTCTTTCATGGCCCTTATTTGGCCCACAGTTCCTAAATATGAATTGCAAGATGGGCCTGTCAATCCTTGATCTTGTCAACCACTATTAACCTATCGAGGTGAACATAGGTTAATTCATGCCACGCTCTGTGACACACTCTCAGATTTTCTTTTTAAATCCTATAACCTCCAACGGGTGTGAGAACCCTCACCAGTGGACAGTGGCCGTGCATATGTCAAGCACATGGAGATCTTCTTAATCGTAAGTTAAACTTTACTCCTGCAGTTTACAGCTAACCACTAACCATTTTCAGGATTTCTTTTACTCAGACTAAAGTGATTAATAAAGCCAGTTTTCCTTCTCTAGGTGCTGTGCACCTCTTTCTAGAAGCAGCAATCGACTGCGAGGATGCTGGCACGGAACCTGAGTGTTGCAGGATTCCACACATGGCTTTGCATGTGGACTTGAACACGCCACGCCTCACCCTGCATTACCTCCAAGACTGAAGCACACACTCACAACAGCACTTCAAATTAAAAAAAAGGTATGTGTTGGTTCTTTATTTACACTTTTTGACTAATAGTTAAACTACACCTTCTTCTTCTCCTTCTGGCTGCTCCCGTTAGGGGTTGCCACAGTGGATCATCTTTTTCAATCTCTTCCTGTCTTTGTCATCTTGTTCTGTTACACCCATCACCTGCATGTCCTCTCTCACCACATCAATAAACCTTCTCTTATGCCTTCCTCTTTTCTTCTTCCCTGGCAGCTCTATCCTTAGCATCCTTCTCCCAATATACTCAGCATCTCTCCTCTGCACATGTCCAAACCAACGCAATCTCTCCTCTCTGACTTTGTCTCCCAACCGTCCAACTTGAGCTGACCCTTTAATGTACTCATTTCTAATCCTGTCCATCCTCATCATGTCCAATGCAAATCTTAGCATCTTTAACTCCGCCACCTCCAGCTCTGTCTCCTGCTTTCTGGTCAGTGCCACCGTCTCCAACCCATATAACATAGCTGGTCTCACTACCGTCCTGTAGACCTTCCCTTTCACTCTTGCTAATACCCGTCTGTCACAAATCACTCCTGATGCTCTTCTCCTCCCATTCCACCCTGCCTGCACTCTCTTTTTCAAGTACACCGAGTTACTTTAATTACTAAATGATGGTGCTTGTGGGTGTGCATTACCACAGTATTATTACTGCTATAAGAGAAAGCAAAATAGGAGTGTGGCAATCCACACCATACACCATACAACTTGTGTTATCCTCACATTTGAAAGCAAATGAAGATCAGCAACACATTCAATATTATTTAAGTGGCTCTCAATTGTTTGTTTATTTTGCATCTCGGCAGCAGCTCCTCTTATTTCTCTTTTAGATTTTATCCAGTCCTCTTCTTGGAGAGGCTCAAAAAATATAAAAAACTGTGTGCCCCATACCCTTGGAAAAGCCAGAGATAATGAATATTTATATGAATGAGAGATTTTAATACATTTGCAAACTTTTGTGAAAACATGTTTTCAATTTGTCATTATGTGTTATTGAATGTAGATTGATGGACTCAAATGACAAATTTATCTATTTAAAATAAAATCTACAATACATCTTGCAGAAAGTGAAGCATCTGAATACTTTTTACATCCACTGTATATCGACAGGTGCATTTCTTCTGTTGTTCAGCCACATATAACACACACAAGCAGGTTACTGCATTGTTTGGTCATAATTATTTCTAGCTTTCTTTACGGTTGTTTTTTTTCAGATGGTTTAATTAATGGTCATATATAAAAACCCACGTCATGGTGTAATAGACATACAAAGTTGTGTGCATAAATCTAGAAACAGTTCAGTAAAATTGTATAACTGCTGACAAGGCCATGTAAACATCACAAGAATGATGTATCTGGACGGTTGGGCCGCCAGGGATTCTTTAATTAAAACCTGGCAGCAGACATATTCATGTGGCATGCTGTGTGCAAACACCACTGAAGTGTGACAAGGTAGGCAATTAAAATGGTTATGTTAGCAATGATAAAGAAAGGTTATTTTCATGCATAGCTAGATTTTCCTTATCCACTTTGATATACTGGAGTACTGTACTTGCCATTCCTAATGTTAAAAAAAAACACACTCAAGAGACATCCTTGACAAATGTCTTTCTTTTTACCCTTTGAATTCAAAAAAGCACTTAAACATTTAGTGCTATTCAGTTGTTGCTACAGAACAATATGAAGAATGTCAATTGCACTTGAATTAAACTCTGAGCGTTTTGTGCTTAGATTTAAAGCAATAAATTCATTGAGAAATTTTTGCATTATTTCATTAAATTTGGAAATTGCAATGTAGGACAGGAGTAGGGATAATCGGGAGCTATTAGTCTACATTCTGCATCAAGTGGGCTCTCGTTTACATGCTGCCCCACAGAGAACAAGAACTAAAAACTGTGATGGCTGTGTAAGTAGCATTATACAGTAAGTGTGTTAGGAAGTGCTTGAACAAATCGTACAAAAGGCAAAATCTGTGAGGCTAGCTAACACTTATTATTATATTATGTAAAGCTTTTGTGTAATACAAGTTCATTATAAGTGTGTTACTCTATCAATGATTATATTGCTGTCTGAATTTCTGTGTATTTTATATTTTATTGTTATTATTTGTAAATATTTTTTATGTCTTTATGTAGTTATGTACTGTAAGTTTGCCTCAATTCCATGTACTTTTGCGGGTGGAGCCAAAGGAGGCAGGGCCACCCTGATGTCACACCCCCAAGTCCTCACTGCAGGTACTTAAGGCAACAGAAGAGGATGCTCAGTTAGCAGGTCACTGAGTTTGCATTTGAAGTTGTGTGACTATTGCTGTCTCTTTGGATTTTCTCGTTTTGTGATATTATGTTGGTCTGTTATCTTGATCTGATTTCAGCCTTTCTGTGACTTGTTTGCTGCTGATTGCCTTTTTAGGAAAATCCTTTTTGTTCCTTTGAGCAGTTTCCTGTATTGTTATTTTTTAATCTCTCCGTTTATAAAGATTCTTTGGAAGACTTGTCTCTGCACAAAAGAGTTTCACAGGATCTCTCTTTTTAGTGAGACACTTTGATATACAGTAATCCCTCGCTATATTGCGCTTCGACTTTCGCGGCTTCACTCTATCGTGGATTTTATATGTAAACATATTTAAATATATATCGCAGATTTTTTGCTGGTTCGCGGATTTCTGCGGACAATGGGTCTTTTAATTTCTGGTACATGCTTCCTCAGGTGGTTTGCCCAGTTGATTTCATACCAGGGATACTATTGGCAGATGGCTGAGAAGCTACCCAACCAGAGCGCGTATTACGTATTAAATAAAACTCCTCAAATATATTGTGAGCACGGGGGCTGTTCGCACCCCTAGAGGATATGGCCGCTCCTCAAAAAATGCTGAAAGATTACCTTCACATTGCTCCCTTCCTTGCTGGGCTTACATATGGCTGCTTTATCAAGCGATATGCTTCCTGCACGGTGCTTCGCATACTTAAAAGATCAAACAGCGCGTATTGATTTTTGATTGTTTGTTTTTCTCGGTCTCTCTCACTCTCTCTGACATTCTCTGCTCCTGACAGAGGGAGTGTGAGCAGAGGGGCTATTCGCACACTGGCCTAGAGGATATGGACACTTCTCTAAAAAATGCTGAAAGACTACCTTCACATTGCTCCCTTCCTTGCAGCTGCTTTGTCCGGCGGTGCTTCGCACACTTAAAAGCCAAACAGCACCTATTGATTTTTGATTGTTTTCTTTTCTCTCTCTCTCTGACATTCTCTGCTCCTGACGCGCACTTCTTTGAAGAGGAAGATATGTTTGCATTCTTTTAATTGTGAGACGGAACTGTGATCTCTGTCTTGTCATGGAGCACAGTTTAAAGTTTTGAAAAAGAGACAAATGTTTGTTTGCAGTGTTTGAATAACGTTCCTGTCTCTCTACAACCTCCTGTGTTTCTGTGCAAATCTGTGACTCAAGCATGACAATATAAAAATAACCATATAAACATATGGTTTCTACTTCGCGGATTTTCACCTTTCGCGGGGGGTTCTGGAACGCAACCCCCGCTATCGAGGAAGGATTACTGTATTGTGGGACTTTCTTTGTATTTCGAACTTTTAAAGCCAGATCCCCATTTTTGGGGTCTGTTTCAGCCGAAGCCAGCAATTAGTAGTTGGGGCTTGGCTGATATAATATGTGGAGGAATATATGTTCAATTTGTAATGTATTTATGTGGATGTATGTCTCTATTCAGGGTATGTATTCTGCTCTGTTCACTTTAAATCCTATCACTAGCCAAATTAAATTTGTTGTTTAACAATAAATAATGAACTGGATTTCATGTATGTTAAATAGTTTCATACTAGTTTCTTTCTTTATGTTTTAACCAAATCTGTATCTTTGAAGGTACATATTAAATATATCAAACCCCTAAAATATTTCCACTGGCA
The DNA here is from genome assembly GCF_900747795.2 of Erpetoichthys calabaricus. Classification (NCBI taxonomy): domain Eukaryota; kingdom Metazoa; phylum Chordata; class Cladistia; order Polypteriformes; family Polypteridae; genus Erpetoichthys; species Erpetoichthys calabaricus. The sequence continues at coordinate 23,789,056 of NC_041399.2, forward strand.
GTCATTATTGTTATGTGAAGGTGATGTGACTTAGGTCCTGCTTTTGATAATGGAGTATCTCAGAGATTTAAAGATAGACCGTTACTGATAAGACAATTAATGATCTTTGAAAGCAACAAAGCTGGTAATATGTTTACTATCTAAGTATCACCACAAAGTCACCAGGCATGGCCTAACTCCTGTTTTATATAAACTAAGTAGTTTGGGATTCATTTATGACATGCCTAAGAGAAGGGGGTGCAATTTTTAACCTATATAGAGTGCACACTGTGCTAATTGGATATTCAGGACTTTAATGTTAAAGTTCTGGATCAGCATTAATGCTAATAAAGATCTCCTTTTGCACAACTAAAATATTGTGGCTTATTTTTTTCCACAAAGATAAGTCTCTTCTGGGCAGGTCAGTAGAAGTCTTGGCCTGCTTTACAGGTCTTTTGGAGACCTCACACAATGTATCGTTATGCTAATGACTGCAATTGACAACATCATTATTACAAAGTACATTATTATTACTTTATATTTGTTACAGGCAAACTGTTATGAATGCGGGTCTCATCGTTCATGACCTTAGGGGCAAGCTGGTTGGGAGGGAGAGAGGGCGTACCGCACAGATGGGTTCCATCCTGGGAGCGAGCAAAGGAAATGATCTATGAGCAGCAAGTGGAGGATATCACAAACCATTTCTTTTATAAGCCTCATACCATTCGTTTACTATTGTGAGTCTGATGCCTTTTGCATTTACGAGAAATGATTTAGCACCAGAAGATAATCTTTGAATCGTCACAATCTTAGTTATGTTCTTCTTTTTCTTTTTAGTTTTCTTGCTTTTCCAAAGGGTCCATTCACAAGACTGCAATTCAGTAATATGGCATATGGATTTTGGTCTGAGTTTTTTGTATTCCCTTTTCCTACTGTTTGTTGTCTTTCGAAAACTGGGAATAGGTGAAATGTGTGATGTACCTGAATTTTAAATCACATATTAATCAGATTACTAGGACAGCATTTTTTTTCACTTAAGGAAATATAGCAAAAGTTAGACCTCTTATAACAGTGCAAGATGGTGAAAAATTAGTTCACGCTTTTGTTTTCAGTCGACTAGATTACTGTAACGCACTCCTCTCAGGACTACCCAAAAAAGACATCAATCGATTGCAACTAGTGCAGAGTGCAGCTGCTAGAATCTTAACTAGGAAAAGAAAATCCCAGCAAATCTCTCCAGTTTTAATGTCACTACATTGGTTACCTGTGCCATTTAGAACTGACTTTAAAATACTGCTTATAGTTTACAAAGCCTTAAATAATCTGATCCATCTTATATTTCAGAATGTCTTTCACCTCACACTGCAAATCGTAACCTTAGACCTTCAAATGAGTGTCTGCTTAGAATTCCAAGAGCTAAACTTAAAAGAAGTGGTGAGGCGGCCTTCTGCTGTTATGCACCTAAAATCTGGAATAGCTTACCGATAGAAATTCACCAGGCTGATAAGGTGGAGCACTTTAAAAATTTGCTGAAAACCCATTACTTTAACATGGCTTTCTCATAGCTTCATTTTAGTTTACTCCTGATGCTGTGTATATTCAATTATTTATCATTATCATTTTTGGATGGCTCCGAAATCTGTACTAACCCCTACTTTCTCTGCTGTTCTTTTTCTGTGGTGACAATCTGTGTCACCACCACCTGATCAAAGCACCGTGCTGTCCCTACACTGATGGATTAAAGGCCAGAAGTCTACATGACCGTCATCATCAAGTTCTTCCATGTGAACCCTGAATACAATGAGGACTGATTGAGGTCATTTATGTTGGTTAGAATGCCTAGAGGGGGCTGGGTGGTCTCGTGGCCTCGGAACCCGTGCAGATTTTATTTTTTTTCTCCAGCCATCTGGAGTTTTTTTCTGTCCTCCCTTCCCATCGGACCTAACTTTTATTGTATGTTAATTAGTATTGCTTAACTTTATTATCTTATATATTTTGTCTTTTTTCTTTTTCTTAATCCTGTAAAGCACTTTGAACTGCATCATTTGTATGAAAATGTGCTACAGAAATAAATGTTGTTGTTGTATGTACTGGCTGAGTTCTAACCTGTGTTATACTACTTGTGAGGCTAACATAATCGAGTACGCAGACACCTCAGCAGTTCATATAATGTTGCTGATTAACAGTCTGTTCACAGAGAACAAATTATTAACAAGTAAAGTGGAACCTCGGTTTGCGAGTAACTTGGTTTACGAGTGTTTTGCAAGACGAGCAAAAATTTTTAATACATTTTCACTTGATAAACGAGCAAGGTCTTGCAGTACGAGTAGTTTGTCTGCTGAGCGTCATGTGATCACAACTGAGCTGATGGTTCTTCTCTCTCTCTCACTGCGGGATTGTGGGCAATCGTCTCCTATTCTCCGTCTGAGTCGGCCTGCCTCACTCATATAGTCAACATCTGTACGAGCGTATAGTGTTTACTACAGCATTAGCATTGTGACTGTGTGCACGCGCGCACTCGTGTGTGTGTGTGTATGTGTGCTCACGCACGCGTCTGTGCTGTGACGTGCAGGTCCCCGTCTTGCACCCTAAAACACGAAGCTGAGTCTCAGTACTTTAGCAACACAAGCTTTATTCAGCTTGAAACAGCAACAGCGTGATTATTTATACACAGACACAGCAGTCAGGCAGGGCCCTGTGCATTTATAACGTTCCTTGTTCCTTGTATCACCCATTGACGGCAGGCGTTTATAGCATGTCCGCAATCTTTTCGGATTCGCTTTTACAGAGAACTGCTACAGCGCTGGGAGACTGCGATTGCTTTGGGATGCTCTTCCGCGTGTCGTCCCATTGGGTGCAATCCCACAAGAGTTTAGAAACTCACTCACACCAGCCATGATTCTTTTCAAAGGTAAAGTGCAAGTTAATTTGTTTTATGTATTTTTACTTTAAATTTTTTTATTAATCATTTTTATATGAATAGTTTTGGGTTGTGGAACAAATCATCAGAGTTTCCATTATTTCTTATGGGGAAATTCACTTTGATATACGAGTACTTTGGACTACGAGCACGTTTCCGGAACGAATTATGCTCGCAAACCGAAGTTCCACTTGTATGTTAATGTCAAGAAACGTGATCATTGTCTTGATGTTCGATATGACCTGACTTGCTTTTTTCGGCCAAAGTCAAGTGTAAAATTGTAGAATACATGTCAGAAATATGAACTAGATAATCTCTGCGAACTGATTAACAAGACTGTAGGCATCCAATACCTAGCAGCATAGTCGATAACTGATCTTTCAGCAGGCTTCAAAAATATTCCCATGTAATTGTTCATGGTCAAGTCACAAATAACCGAAACTGCTAATATCTAAATTTATGAATCTGGAGAGGCAACTCCATGGGTGAGTATAATTGAGATCAAGGTATAAAATAATATCAAATGAAAATGAAATCCTCAAGTCACAGCTGTGGGAGGGTCCCTATGAATACATTTTTAAAAACATGTTATGGTGTTATAAATCATTCAGTGTGCATTACAAAGTTTACATTTAGAATAAAGAGTATTGTTAGGGTGTTTCCTTTTATTTTAACCTGCTTTACCCTCAAAATGACTTCCTTCAACCTTCTGAGCTCTTAACTAACTTGAGCTGAAGTGTTGTTCTTTGACAGGGTGGCGTTGTAGCAAAATGGTTCATGGCAGGCAATTACCTTGAAGCAAAATTCTCTGCTCAGTCAGGGGTGGGGGTTGATTTGTTTTCAATCTTATGTTTGTAAAAATTGATTTATTTCTATGGAATGTTGTGTGATTTTAATAAAAAAAAAAATAAAAAAAATTCTCTGCTCATTAATTTTGGATGCACTTCTTAAAAAAAGTCAAACAGAACAATGAAAATATTCCAAACAACATTTTCCAAACATCCAGAAGATCTTTCATAGTTCCTGGCGGTTCATTTCAAAGGTGCTGAGGAGTGGTGAGTTCTTGTGCTTTTGTGAATTCAATGTGCTTTGTGGTTGCTGGATTTTTGACTTTTCCCTCTGAATTTTGACTATCTGGTGAATTTTGTATTAGGGCTACTGTATGTATTGGATTGCCATATTGTTTTGGGCAAATCCTTTTGCCTTTGTGATCCACAGAGCTTTATTGCAGTTGGAGAACATTTTTTGTGAAGAATAAATCCTTTATTTTATCATTTTTCTACAAGGCCCCTTTAGTGAAGTTTTGTGAATTTAGTTTTGTGAATTTCCCCTTGGGATTAATAAAGTATCTATCTAATCTAATCTAGTGTTTAGCTGGGGTTTTTGATGGGATTTCTTTCTGTAGTGGACATTCTTAGGAGGGGCGGCACAGTGGCACAGTGGGTAGCGCTGCTGCCTCGCAGTTGGGAGACCTGGGGACCTGGGTTCGCTTCCCGGGTCCTCCCTGCGTGGAGTTTGCATGTTCTCCCCGTGTCTGTGTGGGTTTCCTCCCGGCGCTCCGGTTTCCTCTCACAGTCCAAAGACATGCAGGTTAGGTGGATTGGCGATTCTAAATTGGCCCTAGTATGTGCTTGGTGTGTGGGTGTGTTTGTGTGTGTCCTGCGGTGGGTTGGCACCCTGCCCAGGATTGGTTCCTGCCTTGTGCCCTGTGTTGGCTGGGATTGGTTCCAGCAGACGCCTGTGACCCTGTGTTCGGATTCAGCGGGTTGGAAAATGGATGGATGGACATTCTTAGGAGTGTCTTTCAGACTTACAGTACCTGCCTTGGGACTCCAAGTTCACGACAGATAGAAAGATTCTGTCATCAGATTAGATGTCCCAGCTTTGACTGTGTTGTTAATATAATTATGCTGTGAAAAACAGAATCGGTGTAGTGTACAAGTGATAGGTGGGGATGTTTTCTGTGCAGAGCAAGAACGCATTTGGATTGATAACGAAACAAAATTATAAATTGTAAATATCTTTCTAGAAATTATTATCGATGTAATGTTTATGTTTATTTTTGTTTTTGCCTCATACATTTCAACTGCTGTGTCTGATGCCGTCACAGAAGGACAGTCTGAAAATTATTTTTGAAGCATTTGTGGATAAAAATCCGAGAATTTTACTCTTTTCATTCATGAGTGATATTTTTCTGAACCCTGCTGCTTACGAATTGTACTGAGCCTTTTGGCCAATAATGCCACCCCCAAAAATGTGCCGCCCAGGGCAGACCACCAACTCCTCCCACCCCTGGCTACATCACTGCACCAGGCTAACCCATGGATCATTTAAAAAAAACTCTTAAAAGTCCATTTTTAAATTTGGCTTTTACATAGCTACATTTATTTCTACCCTTAATAAATTAAACATGTATGGAATCATCAGACTCTTCAATGAATCTGCAGTCATTATTAATCTTTACTTTTGTCTGTTGTCTATTCTGGTTTTTCTGTGCCATCACCACCTGATCAAAGTCCTGTGCAAATGCCTGTGAAGTAGGAATGAAAGTGGATACCCCAACTTGCCGTGAGACGCACTGCGCCAAATCCTCTAAGACGAAGCCTAAAAAAACCAATAAGGTTTTACTTAAGAACATTTATGTTAGGTAGAATGCCCAATGGGGTCTGAGTGGTCCTCTGGCCTGGAACCCTAACAGATTTTGTTTTTTCCTTCAGCTTAAATGGAATTTTTTCAACTTATTTTCTGCCCACCCTGGCCATCTGACCATATCATTGAACTCACTTTGAGAGACACATAAAAACTTTTTAGAGGGTATACTTCTCTTAATTACATATATATCTTATGAAAGTGTGCATTATTTATTTAGGTATACTATTTATTCATTATTACTCTTATATAATTTAAATTTGTTTTTTTTATTTTCTTGTATCAGTTTCTTTGAAATCTTGTAAAGCACTTTGAGCTACATCCTTTGCATAAAAAAGTGCAATAGAAATTAAAATTGTTGTTGTTGCTTTTTGTCTTTATGTACTCATTATGGCGCTCTGCAGCTGCACTCAGTGAAGAGCGCTATACAAAAATAAACTAATTTGGATAGAAATTGAACTGAATTTTGTGCCCAGGCCATGACGCAGCCCTCGACAATCACTACAACTGAGCATATCACCTTCTTCTTCTGCTGGTTCTATAAGCTGCTCCTATCATTACCCCCTGCAACTTTCCAACAGAGCCAAAAATGTCTTCATTGAAGAGTGCCTTATAAGAAAAAAGGGAATTGAATTTTAAAAAAGTACAGGTCTCAGGGGTTTGCGCTTTGATAGCAGTTGCTTAGTAACATGTGCCACAGCTGGTGGGAAAAGAGGTTTGGTGAGAGGAGAATTGGCTCTTTACCTTACAAGAATAGCACCGCAATCACAGTGCCACACATTTCAAGGTGCTTGTCCTCACCTTGGCCACTGCACATTTGGTCATGGAATTCAGAGGAGGCCTTCCGTTACAAGCCTTTGTCTTTCTGAAGTGGCCCCTTCCCACTCCAGTTATATCAGACTACAGCAGTTTATCATCTGAAGTAGTTTCCTTTTCAGCTTGAAAAGACTTGCAGTCCTCCCTAATTAGAAGACTCATTGCATCAACTCACAATCTTTATGATAAAGAATGGCATTGACTGTGTGATCCTTCGTATTGGGTCTCTACCAACACTTTGCATTTAGACCAGAAATGTAAAGCTTTGTCTCGATGAATTTGAAAAGAGGCTTAAAGAATGATTTTATTGTTATGAATTTGCCATTCAGAACATGTTGATCTGTGGAGATTGTGTCCATCTTAGAAGTTTACAATTTGGCTTTATGGAGTGTTGCACACGTGCGCTTGGGAGTCAACCAAAGGGACCAGGAATCGCTAATTCCACACCAGACCAGGGGTCGGTGGGGTGCACTAAACCTCTCTCTTTTCTCTCGGCAGACCAAACACGACAAATCCTTCCTGTCCCAGCCCTGAGAACATCACTTCCTGTGAACCACCTTTAAAAAACCCTCATCCTCCAAAGTTAAACAGTTCTGTTTTGGACTCTAACCTGTACACATTGTACTCTACTTTAAAGCCTTTTGCAGCCAGGTGAACTATACGGGTGTCTGCCCCAAACTTTTGTTGTGTATCCGGCTGTGTCTCTCACAGGAGTTAATCTTGAACTGTATTCTTCATTTTCTGCAGCTCCCTTTGGACTGATGTGTATCTCTTGGTTGTGTGGTAGGATGCACTGGGATTTGCGGCCTGTTCTTTCTGTACAAGTGTGGTGTCCTGTACAATGGTAGCGTTGCACAATTTCAGACCCAGGGCACCTAAAGCCGTAACCAGACGACCAGACACTGATGTTGATGACTGTTCCAAAAACAGAATTCTGGTTTATTCCAAATGTGCAAAAAATTATTTACAATAATGACTTCCAATTATATATACAGTAACATTAACAAAAACAAGAAAAATAACTGCAGGTGTTTATACAATAATGTGACTCTACAGCAAAACATGATGAGAATAAAAATCCAACAAAAAGCCTTTTCTTCCTCCTATACACAAATCATAATTAAATTATCCTTACGAATATTTACAAACTTAAATGCTCTTCTCTTTACTCTACCTGCTCAGCAGCAAAGAAGTGCCTGCAAGCCTGAAGACCAGTCAAAGAAGACCCCTGGCGATCTGGACTTCGGTTTTATATCGCCAGCCCTCTATAACTGCATAACTGAATGTGATAAGCTATAAATCCATCCATCCATTGTCCAACCCGCTGAATCCGAACACAGGGTCACGGGGGTCTGCTGGAGCCAATCCCAGCCAACACAGGGCACAAGGCAGGGAACCAATCCCGGGCAGGGTGCCAACCCACCGCAGATAAGCTATAAATATCTGTAATAAATACTAGTTTGAATTTGTCTTCAGGCTCGGCTTATCACAACAAGGCAGAAAGTGGAGACTAACCTTGGAAGGGCCCCAGTCGATCACAGGACACACTCATAGACAACCCCAGACTAATCCACAGAGATAGATTTATTATCACCAATTAGTCATGTCTGCCTCTCACACAGAATACATGAACACACAGTGGTTTGTAAGATAGCACAGCAGAGTAATGTACCACCTTGCACTCCTTGTCCTCAAATAATTTCTACTGATGTTCCCAAATACATGATTGCTGCCCAAGGGATAGATCATTCTTATTGATGTCTTTTAAAGGTTTAGTTTAGAGTTCTGCACAAGGTATCCCCTTAACCTTAACCTCTAGTTAAGACTAAAAGGGTTTAATTTCCTTAGGCTGTGCGTACATCATGTGATTTTTAGAAATCTTGGCCATGCAACTACTCCCCAGTCATATAGTATATTTGCTCAAACTGCACAATCACATGCTATGATGACTGACATGCTACCAATGACGTGAGTGACTCAAATTATACATGTACATGGTCACAATGGTCAGTTTTACCCTTTGCCATTTTATAATAAAGCTCTACCCATTCAGAAAACAATACTTCTCAAAATGTTAACAAAGAAGTGAGCCATGTTGCTGACTCTTGCTGTACTGTGCTCTAAAAATGCAACATAAAAGAAAAAAATTAATTAAACATGCAAATGGTTGGGAATAATGGATAATATGGAATATCTGTTTTACAAACAGAACTCGTGGAACATAAACTATGTAATTTACCCAGTGTGTGTATATCTACTAATTCTTTTGTCATTAGCCATTTTGCTGTATGTGTGTTGCTATATGATAGTTAGCTTTAATTAGCTTTTTGAAGTCAAAAAGGTGAAAATGAGCATAACAGTGGCAACTATATCTATCTAATATATAGCACCTTTCCTATCTATCTATCTATCTATCTATCTATCTATCTATCTATCTATCTATCTATCTATCTATCTATCTATCTATCTATCTATCTATCTATCTATCTATCTATCTATCTATCTATCCCACAATACTGAAATACAATACTCATCATTTCTGACTGCTGTTATAAGCATTCTCTTCAAAGTCAAATTCACTATGAGTTTTGCTGCCAGAGCTTGGTTAACCTGGCCTCCATGCTCTTCGTACACACAATGCATTCTCTTTTTGTCATTTCTATTGTCACCATTGTTGCCATGCACAAAGTCACTGTGAAGTTCAGGAAATTCAATGGCAACATAATAAAATTGGCTAATGAGACCGCTTACACTACAAGAAGACAACCACCTGAAAGTTTTTGATGTGCCAGCAATTCTCTGATTATAAGATGCAATCGGCCATCGCCACCCTTTTCATACTGTGCATGAACTGACAGCCAATGAAGTTGAAATTTGGGCCGACTCAGAAAATCAGTCGGCAACTTGAAATTGGGCTTAACATTGTGCCAAAATGGCAAGAGTGTATGCCCAATTTTAGCACTGTCAGAATTGAATTTGACCTTTCTTCTAGTGATCATTTGTTCCATTGTTTTGTACAAGCACTTCTCCAAATGTAGTCTGTGGAGTCCATTATGGAGTTTGAGCAAACAATCTCTTGGTTTATATTTAAAAGCGTTTACATTATAGCCTGGTATTTTCACCAGATCAAACTCAGTTCAACTGACATTACTACAGTAATAAAGTAACTGATTTGTTAGACTTCTGAACTGGTCCTGCAAATTGCCTAGAAGATCAGCCAAGATAAAACCCAAAATTATTTTCACCGCCACCCCGCTGCATGGCTTTCACACGCAATCATACATTTAAACACATATGAGAATTAGATTATAGCCAAGGGTCAGGTTCACACTCAGTGCCCACAGTGATCTGTGTTTCAAGCCTTGGGGGTCATAGTCCAAGCCGAGACAGGACATAGGCAGTGCTCCTCTAGGCCACTGTGCTAAAGGAGCGTCAATTATATCCACTAGGGTGGTCCACAAACCATTGTAAAGAGTTGATGTTTGAAGAATTTTTTTCCCACATGACTTACTGTTGTCTATTAGGGACAACTTACTTACTGTGAAATTTCGGCCTGACTGTAAAACATTTAATGGTCGCTCCATTCTGAACATTTTATTTGTATTGCCACTATGGATGCACTCTTAAGTGTGGTTCTTAATCGGTGTCATAATTAGTAAACAATTAATAAAAATGAAACTGAGAACATTCTAGTATTAAGGTGAAGATCCCAGAACATTCTAGCAGGAAGTGGAAGTGACCAGAACATTCTAATATTAAGTACTGGTTTCAAGAACATTCTAGTAGTAAGTAAGAGTTTCCATTTTTTCTTTAATTGCAGTCTACACAGAATTTTTTAGAAGCATCTGGTAATGACCATTGTCTGTATAAAGTCATTACATGTATTAGTCATAACAGTACAAGGGTGTTACTTTAATATAGGAGGTTTTGAACTATTATGGCTTAATCTTGTTTAGGATCTGACCCTGAGAATTGGTTGCTGGGATGCCTGGCCAACCCATGTTTCAGTTACAATGATATTACTTGCAGCAACAGATTTTTATTTTTAACTACAGTATATGCAGGAGTTTTAGGGAACAGTCAACAACAACAACATTTATTTCTATAGCACATTTTCATACAAATAATGTTACTCAAAGTGCTTTACAAGATATCAAAGAGAAAGTTATAACAAAAGAAAAAACAAATAGGACTAGGTACGAATAATGAATAAGTAACAAAGGGAAAATAATTAAATAAATCTATACAGTCTTATAAAACATAAGATATTTAATTAGTATAAGGGTGGCATAAGCATGACTTCAGACTAGGAAGGTCATGTTTTACTAATATGCTGGAATTCTATGAGGAAACAATGAAAGGGTGAGATCCAAGTGGTACATAGAATTTTATTTATCTTGACTTACAGAAAGGTGCCACATGATAGGATGGGCAACAAACTAAAAGAAGTGGGAGTTCAAGGCGATGTTTTTAGATGGGTGCAGAATTGGCTCAGACACAGGAAGCAGAGGGTGATGGTGCGAGGAACCTCATCAGAACTGGCTGATGTTAAGAGTGCTGTTCACAGGAGTCAGTGCTGGGGCCTTTCCTATTTTTAATTCATATAAATTAATTCGTAATTGTTTGTGATTCCATGTAGTTTCTTGCCTGGTTTCCCAGTTCTGATCACCTCGGCAGGGTGACCACCCTCGTCATTTTTCAGCGGGGTTTGGGACTGTCCTTGGCGGAGTTCGATAACCAACCTACAATTGAAGAACTGATCATAAAGCTCAGACGGCAATGGTTTGGCCTCGTCTGCAGGATGAACGTCACTAGGCTGCCATACAACCTTTTACGGTGACAGCAACTTGTCTCCTGGAAGGTTCAACGAACTACACCACAGAAAATGTGGCTCAAAATATCAAAGAAGACCTAAAGAACCAGTGACTGACCATTGACACGGCCCGAAACACCGTCATTGATCGCCAAAGACAGAAGTGTATCATAAGTGAAGCGCTGAATCCAGCAGCACCTACAGCACCGTATTGGTTGAGAGGACATCCCTCTCCCTCAGGCACCAGCTAAAGTACCCTAAGACCTAAGAACTAAGACATATAAATGATTTGGATAGGAATATAAGTAACAAGCTGGTTAAGTTTGCAGATGATACCAAGACAGGTGGATTAGCAGATAATTTGGAATCTGTTATATCATTAAAGAAGGACTTGGATAGCAGACAGGCTCGGGCAGATTTGTGGCAGATGAAATTTAATATCAGTAAATGTAAAATATTACACATAGGAAGTAAAAATGTTAGGTTTGAATACACAATGGAAGGTCTAAAAATCAAAAGTACACCTTATGAGAACTTTTATATATTAAATTGGATGAATTTCCACATTTTGAATTGCAGTAATGCACTTGAACCCTGTAAATGTGTCACTCTTTAACTTATACACTCTTAAGGGCTTGCAGTGGCTAATTTTATGTTATCTCCAGAGGAGAGATGCTAAAGAAGATTTACAACTCTAAGGTAGAAAAGGTTAAGGTGAAAAAGAAAATGAGAAAAGGTACCAAGAATATTTGTTGGAGTTTTCATCTTTTATAACCACCCTTTTTACAATACTTTTTTTGTTTATTTTACTAAAAATCCAAGTTGGAACTGTGCTATAGCTGGCAGAAATAGCCACATGGGGAGACAAAACTCTAAAGAAGACTTTGTAATGAGGATTCAGAATTATTTCAAACTAGCTGTAATATTTAGACAATGTACTGTATATATGTATGATAGGCTAAAATAAAAAAGCAAACTGTTTCTGTCAAACTGCTGTTTCTCTGTCATTCAAACAGATGGCGCATCAAAAACATTTATAATGTGGAAGGAAAACAACAGGCTTAATAATTTGACTCACAGAATCAAGAATCTATTTATAATTCTACATTCGGGATTGAGACACTAGATAGATAGATAGATAGATAGATAGATAGATAGATAGATAGATAGATAGATAGATAGATAGATAGATAGATAGATAGATAGATAGATAGATAGATAGATAGATAGATAGATAGATAGGCAGCCTTTGGGGGAGGCGACTAAGGCAATCGCCCCAGGCCCCGGGCCTGAGGAGGGCCCCACGATAGGAGATTCTTTTGTCACTGTCAGCTCATCATACAAATATGCGGGGCCTCTGCAAGACATTCAAATCCGTTATAGACTGAAATACGGTACTTGGTGTATTTCTTCTAATTCCTGTGACCGTTGCGAGCACGGAAAGAAGCTTTTCAAAGTTGAAACTTATCAAAAATTATCTACGATCAACAATGTCGCAAAACAGACTGTGCAGTTTAGCTATTTTGTCAATCGAAAAGGAACTTGCCTCAACATTGGACTACGAGGATCTTATCAGCGATTTTGCTTAGCGAAAAGCTAGAAAAGTGGACTTCCGTCTGTGACTGTCAAAGGAGCTGTTTGGTAAGTGTTCGTTTTATTACAAGTGTTCTGGTTCTCCGTAATTAAATAAATTTGCCGACTCCAGCAGGTTCGGCAGAAACGACTGTTATCTAGTTTGTTAATTTTGCGTGCAAAATGTTTCTGAATCATTAAATAAGTTGGTTAAAGGCCACTAAACCAATATAAGAACAATTACAATACGTAATGTAATCAAACGGCCAATGGTACCTACATAAGGCACCATGTTTTTTAACAATAATATGGCATACAGCATTAGAGGCGGACAAGCCCGTGAGCGTGGTGGTATGGTATATAGCCTACACTTATGGCTCTCGGCCCCGCATATGACACTCGCCCAAGGCCCCACGTACTCCTAAGGCAGCCTCTGATAGATAGATAGATAGATAGATAGATAGATAGATAGATAGATAGATAGATAGATAGATAGATAGATAGATAGATAGATAGATAGATAGATAGATAGATAGATAGACTCTACACAGAATCATTTGACAAATTCCCAGCAGACAGCAGAATTGATGTTATATAAAGCCATGAAAATGATAAATGATTTTGTCTGTGCAATAGACAAACAAGAAAGAAAGTCATACAGTAGACAGATTGACAGAAAAAAAGAAACTATAAAATAGATAGATGGGAAAATCACTATATAGAAATAGACATACATGAACGGTGTTACACACATAAATAAAACTGAAAAGTACTATGCTTTAGATCATTTGACATGAAAAGTGCTATATAGATCAATATGTAGGAAAAGGCACTATATAACAAAACAACTTGAAATTCAAAGTGTAAAAGATATGAATGCTCTAAATGATAATAGTCAGAGATACACAGACAGTTAAAAATGAAAGGCATTATATAATAGGTAGTAATAAAAAGGCACATCAAAAGACAGCATAATAAACAGAAATGGAAGACAGTAATACAGTAGACAGAGAGAAATAAAATGAACTCTAAAATAGATAGGAGAAGGCACTATATAACACAGACTTGGCTAAAGATTAAAAGTTCAGTCCCAGTCCCAGTGAGACACTATAAAGGCGTTTTGCTGTACATGTGAAGGAGCCCCAGGAGCTTCTTGATGCACTTCTGCTGTAATATTCATTGGCTGAAAGTACTAAAACAAGAAAACTTCTGATTTGGCTAAAGATTAGAGAGCGGTCACAGTGAGACATCATGTAGGTGTGTTGCCGTTGGTATGAAGGAGCCCCAGTAGCCTTTCTTTATAAACCTTTGCTGAATATTCTTTGTTTGTCCCAGAAGAAATTTGGCTTTTTACAGAATCTATTGTACTAGGGTGTTGTACCGTGTTAGCCATTATGAATGTAGAGAAAAGCCAAGCAAAATGACACCTTTTATTGGCTAACTAGAAAGATTACAATATGCAAGCTTTCGAGGCAACTCAGGCCCCTTCTTCGGGGCCTGAGTTGCCTCGAAAGCTTGCATATTGTAATCTTTCTAGTTAGCCAATAAAAGGTGTCATTTTGCTTGGCTTTTCTCTACATACAGAATCTATTGAAATAAATAAATAAGGAGGTAAATACGTAAATAAATAAATAAGCATACACACGCACACACTTTCGTCTGAACACACACCAGAATGACTACAAAGCAAGAAAATGAAAAAGAAAGAAAAATCCTGACTTGATGGTACCAGTCCCAGTGTGGCATTATGCAGATGTATTGCTGTTGGTATGAGGGAGCCCCATTGCATTTCCTGACACACTTCTGATGAATAATTAGTTGGCTGAAAGTCATCAGTGCTGGTGTGTCAGAGAGTGGATGTGCCGCATTGTTAATAATTGCACTCAGTTTAGTTTTAATTCTCTCCTTCGCTGCAGCCTCCAGGGGTTCCAGAGTTCATCATAACTGATCCTTGCCCTTGTAATTACTCTGTTGATTTGGTAGGCTTCTTGAAGTGATGTTACCAACCCAGCACACTACAGTATAGAAAATCACACTGGCCTTCACAGAGTCAGAGAAGATGTGAAGGATGTCACTTCTCACATTGTCCCCTGTGTTCTGAGGCCAGTCCAAGCTGTCACTTATGTGTACCCCCAAGTACCTGTAGGACTGGACCACTTCAGCTTAGATTCGTTTGGCATACTCACAGTCAAACATGCAGTTTAGATGGTATGATGTGGGTGAGTGAGCCCTGCTAAGGTTTGAACTCCCATCTCGGTCTAATTTCTGCTTCAACAATCCCACCCTGGAAACAGTGGACTTAGAAAACGAATGAAAATTGGCTTTAAAATTATAAGTGATTGTATTCTAAATATGAGAAACTTAATTAATTATTGGGATGGATCAAAGTAAAAAAATAAAAGCTAAAAGTAAAAAGTTTGAATTCATCTCCTGGCATAACCTTGAGTAAATTAAGAATTCATTTAATTCAAAGAACTCTTCAGGAATCTAAATTCATGAATAAATATTTAACTTTTAATTAATCTTTTCATTTAATATTTTATACAGAAGTTGAGAATTTCATGTGTGATTGAATTGACTCTTTGTTCCATAGTTAATAGAGTTTTAGTTGTTCTGAAATTTTCATTTTCTAATTTAGAAATCTTCATAATAGTCACATAGTGTGTGCCATTCACAACTAATGGCATACACACAGCAAAGTTGCCGTATCAAAAGTTAAACCTAACAGTAGAGCGATATTAATTAACACTAGGAGAGCTTATCTGACCCTGGCACATCACTTGTGTTTTGCATGTTTCAGGTTATTACTGTGCCCAGCAGTGGCACTCAAGCTGAATTGTATATATTGTATATGACTGTCTTTTCAGTGTTGTATTCTAACAACTTCACTACAACCAGTATATTGCTTTCCAGTAACCACAGAAGAGATATTAAACAAAAGATGTATCTAATGCTTTTAAATGTGGCTTTCTCCATCATAAACATTGGATTCAGAATGTATTCAGACCCCAACACTTTTTATCCATTGTATTATGTTGTAGTCTTGTGCAAAAAAACATTTCAATTATTTTTTCCCAATTCATGCAACACTTAATACTTCATAATTGTTTTTTTTTATTTTTAATAAACTTGTGAATATCTCTAAAGTCCTGTTTTTGATTTGTTATTCTGTGGAATTGATGAATTGAAATGATTTTTATCTTATGTCTAAGCAGCATAGCAAAATATAAAAAAAAGTGAAAAAGTCTATATGCTTTCTGAATCCACTGTGTTTAGCTGACTTACTGACTGTGCCAATTTAACTTTGTTTGATATAAGTGCTTCTTTTGATAGAATTGACCATACCACTCTGCTAAATTGTTTGGAGCGTTTCGAAGGCATCAAGGGTGCTGCTCCACTCTGGTTCATATCTTATTTTAATAACAGATCTCTTTTTGTCTCCATTGTTTCCTCCTCCTCTGCTACTGTTTCTTGTGGAGATGCCCAAGGGGACATTCTGGTCCCATCACTCTTTGCCATATACAGTGCCCTCCATAATATTAGGGACAAATACACCTTTTTCCTTGATTTCCCCCTCTGATTCACAGATTAAAATTATAAATCAAGCATTTCAGATGTGATTAAAGTGTACATTGCAGACTCTTATTTACGGGTATTTGCATAGATGTCGGTCACGTTTTCTACATGATCCTCTCATTTCAGGGCATCATAATGTTTTGAACAACTGGTGTCACAGGTGTTTTATGATTCCTCAGGTGTGTTTCATTGCTTTATAAGTTACCACGGCTTGCTTCTACCCTTTGGAATTTGTAGATGCCATTGTTCAACATGAAAACAAGAGCTGTGCAAATGAAAGTCAAAGGAGCCATTATGAGGCTGAAAAACAAGAATCAAGCTATTAGACACATTGGCCAAACCTTAGGGTAACCTAAAACAACTGTCTGGAATATCATTAAGAAGAAAAAACACACTGGTGAGCTCAGTTATCACAAAGGGACTGGGATGCCAAGGAAGACGTCCCTACTGATAACAGAAGAAAGTTCACAATGTTAAAGAGAAAGCCCTAAACGGCTGTCTGACAGATCAGAAACAGTCTTCAGGAGGGACTAGACTGTTAGAGACGACTATCATCAGAAGACCTCATGAACAGAAACACAGAGGCCACTCTACAAGATGCAAACCACTAGTTAACCACAAAAACAGAATGACCAGAGTACAGTTTGTGAAAAAGGACTTAAAAGAGCTTGCAGACTTCAAGAAAAAGGTCTTGTGGACAAACGAGATGAAGTTGAACCTGATCAGAGTGATGGAGTGTGGAGATCAAAAGGAACCTCATCTGTTAAACACGGTGATGAGTGTGTTATGGCCTGGCCATAAATGGCTGCCACAGGTCCTGGCACACTTCTCATCTTTGATGATGGAACTGCTGACGGCAGTGGTACAGTGAATTCAGAGGTGTATAGAAACATCTGAGCTGCTTAAGTTCCAGTAAATCCTCCAAACTCATTGTAGTTGACAACAATATGATGATCTAAACATACAGTTGATGCAACACAGGTGTTTTTCAAAGCTACAAAATGGAAAATTCTTGAATGGCCAAGCAAGTCACCCGATTTAAATAAAGGGAGGTGCATGAAAACCCGAACCATCTCCGATCGGCTGGCTCGTGTTATTTTACAGCCGGGTGCCGTCGCGATCGTGGAGCCTCGATGTCACAATGGGGCCAGCAGCCCCAACTGTGCATTAGTAAGGAAGTTGTGAGCCAGTAGGTACAGACGTGTGTGAAAGAGATTCAGAAGATGTATTCTCTGCAACAGGGGATTGGAATAATGGAGGTGTATGTGTCTACCGGTTCTTTTCAGGAAATGCAGGACATTTTTGCACAGAAGTTTCCTAGCGTAAACCCACCAGCAAAGAGCAGTATTCACGAATTGGTGAAGAAGTGGCGTAAGACTGGGTCAGTTGCAAACTGCAAAAAGAATCGGGCCCCGTTGTTCGTTTCATGTATGGGCTAAGAAAAGTATGTCGACGTTGGAGTTGGAGATGGTTTGGTTTTTCATGTGCCACCCTGTACAATCTGAGTAGGACCTCCATGTGCTGAAGAGATAACCTAAGCAGACAAGCCCCCAGAACAAGCAGGAGCTGAAGATGGCTGCATGAGAGGCTTGGCAGAGCATCACCAAGAAGAACCCCAGCACCTGCTGATGTCTATGAATCACAAACTTCAAGCTGTCATTGCATGCAAGGTTTGATTTGTAATTTTAAACTGTGGAGCAGGTGGGTATATAAAGGAAAAAGTTAAATTGGGTACCGTTGCTAACTGTATTTCCTCACTTTGCCCTGCCAACAGCATGCCTCTATAATTCTTCTACTCAGGGTGCCATAAAAATGGCACATAAACAACAGATAATTAATTTTGTCTAAGATAATACATTTAGTTTATCTCCTGCACAAGTTGAGTCTTTTATTGCATTGATAATCCTCCTATAAATAAACAAGAAAATTACACTCACAGAAGAAGAAACTGTAAGACCTAAATTAAGAAATAAGACCTAAATTATGAAATGATCTGACCACTGGTATACTTTGGGGTACAATTAGATGGCTAATGGTGCTCAATAGTAAGAGAGCAGACTTTGACCAATTTTATTTTATACCCTAAAAGTGATTTATAGGTTGAAAAAATGGAGAGTATCTCTGAAAAGTCAGTAAAAACATTGCCAAAATATAGAAGTGTATCATTAGCTTGTAATGAGATGTTATGCTCTGAGGTGCCCAGTTATAGGTGTAAAAGAAGAACTCAGATGTGATTTATTGATAGCTCATACTTTTTTGGCTTCTCTGTGAATGCCTATGGTGGTGTACCAGAATAGAGGCTACCACCCATTTTAGAACTTTAGATCCAGGAGAAGCAAAGTAGAGTTTACCCTTGTCCTTACTTGGATATTATAGTGATTGTGGAAGTTTGACAGTTCCGTCTAATTTTTTCAGGCATTTATAATGCTCATGATCATGTACTTCATTAATATCCTCATAGAAGTCCTACAAGAGGTTTGTAATTAGTCAACAGAAATAATGAACATGATGAAAAGGTTCTGAGGCCTCCGAAAATACCCATAATGCAGGCCAAGACCTTCTCTGGTCTGCTAAGAAGAGGCTCACTCCAATCCACCTAGTTCAATAACTTCTACCTGCAGGCTTAGGCCTATGTGGTCCTTTATTAAAGTCCCAAAATAAAAAAAAATGCCTCGCAAGATGGGGAAACCATGCCAACTCCATCTTGAAGAGACAATTCAAAGTGAAGATTCTTTATAAAATGAGAAATCTTATTAAAAAAGGAAAAAAATATAACAACAATCCTCGAAAATCCTAAAGAAAAACAGTTATCATATTCTTTTTGAAATTCATCTTTCTTTAAAGTCAGAGTTTTACTGAAACCATAGGCTGTTAAATAGGCCGCGTCTGATATGCCACAAGTTGAAGCACTCAGAATGAAATGCTGCAGTAAGAAAGCTTCACTGGATGCGAACATGAGGTGCAGAACACAGCATGACTTTGACAACAAAGGAAGATTAACCATAAATAAAATTAATTTTTCAAGAAATAAAATTTTTTTAAACATCCCAAAAAAGCACCATAATAGATTTAGCTTATTAAGTTAAGAAGGTTAGATTGTTTGTTGTTTTCATGAACAGGGCATTAAAGCACGACTAAGGCTTTGGAATAGTTATTCAAATATCAGTATTCTGCCAATCTCTGGTGCAACAGACAGTCCCACCATTGAAATCTTAGAATAAGAATATCATATTACATTGTTCAAAAAATCAAGGGAACACTTAATCATCCCAGTCTAACACCAAGTCAATTAAACTTCAGGGATATCAGTCTGTCCAGTTAGCCAGCATAAGCAATTATGAATCATCTTCACCTGCTCTGGTGTAAATGAAAGTGACAAGAGGTGACCTGGAGAGGCAGCAGCAAGATAACCCCCATAAAAGGGAATGGTTTTACAGGTTGTGACCACATACTATTGCTCTCTCCTTATCCTTCCTGACTAATTGTCTAGTTTTGCATTTTGCTAGTGTTCTTTTCGCTACTGGTAACATGAGTCAGTACCTGCAGCCAATTCAGGTTGCACAGGTAATTCAGCTCCTCTAGGATGGCACATCTATATGTGCTGGGGAATGTATGGGCCAGTCAATGACATCAATGACTTCATCATCCAGGAACTGCATACACACTCTGGCCACACGAGGTAAAGCATTATCCTGCAGCAGGAGGATCCCATGACCCACTGCACCAGCATAAGGTCTGACAATGGCAATGGCAGTCAGGGTACCGTTGCCTAGCACATGGACCCTCCAAGGATATGCTTCCCCAGACCATCACTGACCTACTGCCAAACAAATCATGCTGATGAGGTTATAGGCTGCATAACGTTGACCACACCATCTCCAGACACTTTCAACTGGCACATCTATATGTGCCATTGCAAGAAGGTTGGCTGTGTCTCTCAGCACAGTCTTGAGAGCATGAAGGAGATACCAGGAGACGGGTCGTTACATGAGGAGAGATGGATAGGGCTATAGTAGAGCATCAACCCAGCAGCAGGACCATCATCTGATACTACTCCATGAGGGTGGCACGAGGAAAGCCCATCATTATGCACCTCAATTGGCTTTCGACAGAGAATACTACAATTGGCATCTCCACCCTTGGCGTCCCATTCTCTTCACAGATGAGAGCACATGTGACAGACATGAAAGTGTCTGGAGATGGTGTGGTCAACGTTATGCAGCCTATAACCTCATCAGCATGATTTGTTTGGCAGTAGGTCAGTGATGGTCTGAGGAAGCATATCCTTGGAGGGTCCATGTGCTAGTCAACAGTTTTTATGATGTAACCTAACATTTTAGTTGCTTCTGTACATTGCTTAGTTGAAGAAAATGTTGTGTCAACATAAACCCTAAATTCATTTCAGTTAAACAGTTATTGCCCTTCAGGTTTTGGGGTGGATTTTTACAATATCTGTTTAATTGTTTTTGCTTCATTCACTATTTTTTTAATTCATTTTTTTTTTATTTCGATTGAACTGCCATTTGCGTGTCTCTGTGCATGGGTATACACGCCAAATCAAGGCTGGGTGTGTTCCTGGGGTCCCCAAAAGTTAATAAACAAAACACCATAATAAAATAGTGTGAATTTAAGCACCTTACAACCACAACAATTTTTCTTTTTTATGAAAGATGATTAGGTGAGCTGATGGACCACCTGACATATGCAAACAAATCACATTTTGAAAACCACTGGGCTAGATGATGAAGACAGGATATCCAAAATCCCAGATTTCAAATGTTCTGCCCCTTTACTTGCAGTTCACAAAGCTATACAGCATCCACTCATGCTGACAACTGCCCAAGTGTGCCAGTGGTGTTTCTCTTATCTATTGTCTGATGTTGCTTTTACAATGTGGCTTTGTGTTAACTGTCCATTATTTCTGTTGTGTGTCTTTCAGTACTGTCTGGCAGACATGATAATAACAATAAACTTGAACAATGGAGTTTCTTAGGAGATGAATTTCATTATGGAGCAGCACTTTGCTGAAATTACTAAAGAGGCACTGGAAAGCACTGCCATTTCACAGAATAGCTTACATGGGTTCAAAAGTCAGAAATGGCCATTGTCAATGTGAAATCTGTATCCTCTAGGGTTTTCATCTGACATCCTCAAAGGTTAATTGGCAATTTCAAGTTAGACTGTTGTGATTCCAGCACCATACCAAAGCAGTAAGGGTGAGGCCTTCTAAACTATCCACAAAAAAACAAGCCAGAATCCTAACTGGCCTGCTGAAAAATAGGTTTCACTCCAGGGGAGCCTGACCCTAGGAAACTGGGAGGCTTTGGCCTACAATATCTCAAACAAGGAGAACTGGAAAAAGAATTAGCAATGTCCTGAGATATATCAAGAATATAAAAAATAACAAATATGCCTCACAAGAGGGCGAATTATAAAACTCTTTCTTTATAAATGAAAATATTTATTAACAAACAAAAAAAAACAAAAGGTTCAAACAAAGGAGCAATAAGGAGTTGCCTAAAAGACAATCCAAAACATATAAGTAAAAAACTGAAATCGAGAGGAATAATTCAATAAATAGAAACAAAAGAAACAGGAACACAGCAAAAGCAAAGAAATAGCAATACTCACATAACCCTCTGCCACAGAACATTCAATGAACCGCAAGGAACTCAGTGTCTCAGTCTGGTTTTATGGGCTGGAGGGCGGTCCCTTAGCAGTGAGGTAAGGGAGACCCCGCCTCTTGGGGATTCACCCACAAAATACAAGGAACACAGTAGATCCCAGTTCCACACATAGAAAGTAGGTAATTGATAAATAAAAAATAAAAATAATAATACACTAAAAATATCTACTAAGTAATAAATAGGCAGAATGTTATTAAAATAAATTACCATATTGAACAATACTGTAAATTGAATGGAAAAAAAAATATATAAACATAAACTAGGGGAGGAACTCTGGCTAAAGTGCAACAGAGACCTGTGCAGATGAGTGTGCAATGAGAGGCCCGAGTTCAGAGCTGCCCACATGGGCTCTGTCCACTATTATAATAAACTGAGCTAAATGTGTTTGAGTGTCTAAGTAAGTACATGACTATATTGGCTCAATACTGATACAGAGGGCAGCAAGGCTGGACAGAAGTGAGGTACATGGTAAGCAATGCAGCTTCCATTCTTCTTTGTAAGATTCTTTTAATTTATTGTGATATTCTTCTAGTTTACTGTGATTTTACAGGTTCAAGAAATACAGGAAGATTTGCTAGAAGCACACACTTCTTTCTTTGACCGGATAATTATAATAGCATCTGATCAGTCTAGTTGCCATGTCAACTGGAAGAGCAAAGCACATTGGTCAATAGATACACTGGATGAAGAATCATTATTGTAAGACCTTCCTGATTCATAAACTGCCTCCCTTCAATACGTGTTTTGTTTATTTATACTTAGATCTTGTTAAATGAAACCTAAAAGAGAGTTTTTTTTTTATTTTACATGTATTATATCAAATTGCTTCCATATGCTACACATATTTGGGGTCCACATCAATGATATGCTGGATCAGTCTCGTAACACAGAGGAACTATATAAGAAAGGGCAGAGCAGATTCCATTTTTCTCAGGAGACTGTGCTCCTTTAATGAGGTTAGTGACATAGTTAACATTTCTATGATGTGAATTGTATACATTTAATTTGACTTGGTGTATGCTTTTTAGGTCCAGGATTATTTTTTAGTCTGGTTTTTATCTCTCTATTATAGAAAAATGGAAGGAGATGAAACCATGATTTTCTCAGGGAGACATTTTCACGTCCCACGAGATGAGTCTTTGAGCCAAAAGATTTAACCAAAAATAAAAGACAAACAGTAGATGACAAAGTAGAACATCGTAAAGCGGTACACATGCAGAGCAGGTTAGAGATAATGGAAGTACGAAAATTCGAAAGTCTCAAAAAAAGGATAGTAAAGATCACATTAGCGCAAACAAACAGAAATTATTATTCGGTGAAATAATGGAACAGTGAAAAGAGATTGAATACATTGTTCGGATTTAAACTTTAATTTGTGTTGGCATCAGGGAAAAAAAAGTAGTGTTTCTTCCCAATGAAGAGGCATATCCGCAAGAATTAAAAGATTTGTTGTTTGGTGAAAGTGAAATCCCACGAGAGAAATTCAAGCCCCGCGAGACAAGAATTTGAAAACGTCCTGCCCACATAACTACGCACACAGTTCAATCATTTCTCATTTGTGTGAACGCTATTGTCAGACACATTTCTTGTAGAGAGAAAGAAATGATATTCACTCACGGGCAGTTATACATTGCGTTGTCACAATGTAATTCCAAACACGGAATCAAAATTTAATGCAATATTGATGAAAAGGTAAAAGTGAACAGAAGTATGTAGCCATTGTTTGGCTTTAAACTTTAAGTAGGAGACTTGTAGACCGTCTAATTTGTTTTGCCATCAGGGAAAAGGAGTGTTTCTTCCCTATCAGCGAGAATTAAAAGTTTTGTTGTTTGGTGAAAATGAAATCCACATACGCGATCGATAGAGACGCGGGTTGGTGAACGAAGTGAGCGGGGGCAAAGCCCCCTAATTTTAATTTCATTCTGACTTTTTTTTTGTTTGTTTATGCAAGCTTCAAATAGCATTGCATGACCATGTCTGTTGTGTTACCTATGACATGGGAAGTGATGTTATAAATATAGCAGCGGTCACAAAATTTCCTGTCCCTCTGGACACACGTCCTATTCTTCTCAAATCTTACTGACAGTTAGCTTCTAAACGTGTAGGCCATAACCCTTAGCTTTTGAACTCAGTTTTGCTCTTTCTGGTTTTGTCCCTGGTCTTGTTCTGGGTTACAACATTTACTTGTCCTCGACTACGATTTTTGCTTCATCTTCTGATTCTTGCTTTGCTCACAATAATCTCTATTATTAAACTATGAGATCTGTAACACTAGGCTGAGGTGTACTAGGCAGGTACTGTAACATCACTTCAAGAGAAGCCCACAAAATCAACAAGCTTATTACTACAATAGGTAGTAGTGAAGGAGAGAATGAGGACAACACTGAGGGTGGTCATGTACAATGCAACACATCCACTCACCGGCATTGAGGACTTTCAGCCAAAACAAAATACAGTGGAACCTTGGTTCACGACCATAATTCGTTCCAAAACTCTGGTCGTAAACCGATTTGGTCGTGAACCGAAGCAATTTCCCCCATAGAATTGTATGTAAATACAATTAATCTGTTCCAGACCATATGAACTATATGTAAATATATATATTTTGTTAAGTTTTTAAGCACAAATATAGTAAATTAAACCATAGAATGTGCAGTGCAATAGTAAACTAAATGTAAAAACATTGAATAACACTGAGAAAACCTTGAACAGCAGAGAAAACTAGCACTGCAATAGTTCGCGCTATAGCGCTACCAACCGCTGGCTAAAAACACTTTTTTTTAATGAGTTTTAAGCACAGGGAAAAAAATGAACATTTGAAAAAATCTGTAATTTAATAAACCACCAAGAAAAGTAACTTTGCAACAATGCACACTACGAACCAATCGCTGTAAACAGAAGTGAAAACAAAATCAAGCCCAGTGCATTCTTTAACTGCCTTCCTACCTTATGAGTCCAGCCCTCTCTCTCGCTCGCGCTGCCTGTGTGTGTGCGTCTCTCTCTCTCTCGCTCTGCCTCTGTGTGTGTGTGTGTCGCACGCTCTCTTGCTCTCTCTCTTGCTCGCTGCACAGGAAATGCACAGGGAGAGACTGAACATGTACAAACCGAAAGGGAAACTGGCTTGTTCGTATACCGAGTGTGTGGTCGTGAACCGAGGCAAAAGTTTGGCGAACTTTCTGGTCGTAAACCGATTTGTACGTGTACCGAGACGTTTGTGAACCGAGGTTCCACTGTATTCAGAAAAGGTTTATAAAGAAAGGCTACTGGGGCTCCCTCATACCAATTGCAATATGCCTACAGTCGTGGCCAAAAGTTTTGAGAATGACCCAAGTATCGGTTTTCACAAAGTTTCCTGCTTCAGCATTTTTAGATCTTTTTGTCTGATGTTTCTATGGTATACTGAAGTATAATTACACTCATTTCATAAGTTTCAAAGGCTTTTATTGACAATTGTATTAAGTTTCTGCAAAGAGTCAATATTTGCAGTGCTGGCCCTTCTTTCCTTTCCAAGACCTCTGCAATTCGCCCTGGCAGGCTGTCAATCAACTTCTGGGCCCAATCCTGACTGATGGCAGCCCATTCTTGCATAATCAATGCTTGGAGTTTGTCAGAATTTGTGGGTTTTTGTTTGACCACAAGTTCTCAATGGGATTAAGGTCTGGGGAGTTTCCTGGCCATGGACGCCAAATTTCAATGTTTTGTTCCCCGAGCCACTTAGTTATCACTTTTGCCTTATGGCCCGGTGCTCCATCATGCTGGAAAAGGCACTGTTGGTCACCAAACTGTTCTTGGATGGAGAAGTTGCTCTCAGGATTAATTTTTAAGTTTTTTTAAACTTATTTTGTGGATCTTTATATACTGTATGTTTTTCTGGGTCGCAGAATTCATTTCTGACATAGTTTACTTTTGTTTTTATGTCTTATTTTGACACTAACTTTCATGCAAGTCCCCTTTATTTAGTAGTCCTGCTGTTAAGGTGCACTCTGAGTTGCTGGCCTTGCATAGTGCAACACCAAACTTGTCTGAGTTTGCAGATAATTGAAAACAAATCTCTATGGGTTTGTTGTTTTGCTCTTTAATAATATTAATAGACCCCTTGTTTGGGTCGACTATCATTTTTTCATTAAGAATTACACTTTGACAACAGGAGGCACGGATTCTCAGTTACAGTCTTTTTGCTTGTAATTTTTTGTAATTCTTCTCCTGGTCACCTCTGTTATTCAGAGTTTGCCTCCTTTAACAACAAACATAACAACTGCAGTTGTGATGTAGCACTAACTCAGACTATCAAAAAAGTGCTTAATCGTATTGGATATTTAATTTTAGATGGAAAAATGTATCATTTTTGCCTATCGATCTACACTAAATAACCCATAATGATTAAGTGAAAACATGTTTATCGAAACAAATTTTACTAAAATCAAAAAGCTTAAATCCCTCATTCATATAAAACATTCAGACCCTTTGCTGTGGCACTCCAAATTTTGATCAGGCACACCCTGTTTGTTTTAATTGTCTTTGAGATGTGTCTAGAACTTTTTTTTTTTAAATGGAGGAAAATAAAATTCCATAAAATCAAGTCAAACATAACAAAACAGAACTCATCCCCACCTGAGAGAAACAGAGGACAGCCAACAGCATGGACAAAAATTTAAAAAATTGAAAAAAACAACAAAAAGGAAGAGAGAATATCCTTTTCCCCAATATAAATACTTACTCTAAAAATTTATTAATTAGACGTTGCCATATTTTTAAAAATTTTTAAACAGATCCTGTAAGTGAAAAATTGATTTTTCCCAATTTCAAATAATGTAGAACATCAGTTACCCCCTGACCTATAACAGGTGGGCTGGGATTCTTCCAGTTAAGCTGGATAAGTCTACCTGCTAGTAGTGTGGTGTAGGCAATTACAATCAAGTTGTGCTTCTCCACTTTAAGTCCATCCGGGAGTCCACCAAACATGGCTGTTGATGGGTTAGGAGTGATTGTGACCCCAAGGCTGTCTGGTAGGCATTCAAAGGTTTGTGTCCAACATGATGTTAATTTGGTGCACGTCCAAAACATGTGGCCCAGTCAGGCTGGAGCTCGACTGCAACATTTGCAGGTTGGGTCTTGCCCTGGATTCATTTTGGACAATTTTAATCAAGATAAATATAATCGATTAAATATTTTATTATGAAAGATTGAATGCTAACATGTATTCTATTCATGGCTGCCTTCCACTCCTTCTGTAAGATGTTAAGTGAAAGGTCCTTTCCCCACTGTACACTTGGATCTTTAAAAGGAAGAGACTTTAAAAGTTTTTATATAATGTTGAGATGCTTGTCTGAGTCTTCAAGACTGTTCAGTGCTTTTCTGGAATAGAAATGGGTGGGAGGTGTGGAAAATTAGGTAGGGTTTTTCTGATTTGAAATTAGTGGAAAAATTGTGAAGCTGGGAAGTTAAATTTGAAGTGTAATTGTTCACAAGATGCAAAAACATTACCTATATACAGTTCTCTAAGTGTTTCAATCCTGGACGTTTTCCAAAGATTAAGTACTGTGTATGTTGAAGAGGGTAGAAAAAAGTGATTATCATGAGGAGGTGATATACAGTACCTTCTGCAAAGCACTGAATTAAGGGCCTGAATCATCGTAAAGGTCTACAGAGTTCCCTGGACTTTAAAGCTTTGTCTTTGTCCTGACATGCAGTGTGAATTGTAGGACCTGATATGCACGTACATCCATGACCAGTGTCAGTGCTAGGTTATTTTGCACCCTAGGCCAAGCTAATTAGTGCACCAACTGACTGTCTGGTAGCTAATCCATGCAGCTGGATTTGCGATTAGAAAGACACAAACCCAGTTAATGCAGTGAAGATTGCTGGTACCCAAAATGTTTTGCTTCACCACTGCATGTCATGACGCATGAGTTGCTGTCTTGCACCCCAAAACATGAGGCTGAGTCTCAGTCCTTTAGCAAAACCAGCTTTATTCAGCTTGAAACAGGAACAGCGCGGTTATTTATTTTAATGTGATCTGCCACTCTCCTATACACAAACACAGCAATCAGGCAGGATCAGGCCAAGTTAGTGGCCAAATAATCCTGTTCCCTGCATTTATAATGTTCCTTGCATCACCCATCGACGACAGGCGTTTATAGCTCTACCGCGGTAGGCTCAGATTTGCTTTAGCGGCAGGCCGCTAAAGCACTGGGAGCCTGACGTTGCCCCGGCAAAGGAGAAGCTGTCTTCCACAGACACAGCAATCGCACTTCGGGATGCTCTTCAGCGTGTCGCTCCGTTGGGGAAAGTCCCAAAAGAGTTTAGAAACCTTACAATTTAAAATTAAATCTACAAAACAATAAAGTGTGCAGAAATCAAAGGGGTCTGAATATTTTTGGATTCCACTGTACTTGTGAGAATTGTCTGCTTCCATCAAGCACATGTTTTGGGATGCCCCAGGCTTAAATCTTATAAAATGCTCACTTCTTTAGCCAGTAGTACTTGGATCATAATAAGTCCTAAGATCTGAGCAGCTCTGTTTAGGAGTAACACGTGGTCGAGCTCGATAAACAGCCCAGTGATAGATTGTAAGCCACAGAGTACGCAAGCCAATTCATCTTCCTCAGATGAAAGAATCCTAATTTGTCTATAATAATACAATGAAAAAATGATGTTCTGTTTTACTTAAAATTAGAAAAATTTAAGACATGAATTTTTTTAAAATAATCTGATTACTCTTTGTCAATATTTTCCTCAGTTGACTGAATATACTAAACTGCTGCTAGCCTCCTGGCAATTTCAAATTTATTTTTCACATTTTTGCGCTGCCTCTTCCTCCCAGTGAGTTAGTACAGTCAGAGGTGAAAACCAAGCAGTGGTCTGTGTGCCCAGTTGCTATTAATGCACCTTTGCTTAGCTCACATACTGCATAATTACGGTTTTACCAAATCAATAAATGTTTGCTAATTGAGGCCACAAACACAAATAAACAGGTACAGTGTTGGTCAGCACTCAATGTGTAGAAATGGACAGCTTATGGTTAATTGGTGTAGTTTGGAGCTAATAAAAAATTTTACTAGAATTGGTATGCAGAAAATTAATTTCCATGTGTAATAATGGTGAGAAAAAATTGTTTTCTTAATTAATTGGTTACTTTTTAGAGCAAAAGACTGTCATAAGGGTACAAACTGGCTGTCACAGCATTAAAAAGTGAAACCTACTTAACAAGTGGACTGAAGGCTGTCTGTGCTTAAGAGAAGACCCCGGTTTCCCTGAAGATGAATATTCAATCATTGAAGGCCCCCACTTATGAACTCTAGGACAATTGTACTGTCTTATGGTGTTCTCGAGCTGTTTGTATACAGTGGATTTAGAAAGTGTTTTGCAATAGTGCAGCCTAACAAATTGAATTTTAGAAGTTTTTAGCAGATATATTAAAAACTAGCCTCTTTGCCTGTCGAAGACAGGCTATAGAATACATTAAAAATTATTTGGTATTTCAAGTCTCTTGCCTTCACCATTATTCGTGTCTGAACTTCTCTTGACCGGCACTCCTGCTTCTCAGACTCTCTCATTTCAACGTGCCCTGCTTGTCTCCTGTCCTCTTTTTAACTACTAACAATGGCAGACAGGCCCGTATTATGCACTGTGAAAACATCATTTGTATTCCTGCGAATACTCCAGTCTTTGAAGGCGACTCTCAGCATGCCTCCTACACCTTTACCTCTCCTCATGTGTCTGAACCTCTCTTGACCTGCACTCCCTCTGTCAAACGCATTCTTGTAAAGCTTGCTTCTCAGACACTTTCATCTCTAGGCACTCTGATCACCTCCTGTTCACTTTTTGACTACCAGTAATGGCAGACGGGCCCTGTGAAAACATCATTTGCATTCCTGCGCATACTTCCAATCTTTGTAGGCGACTCTCAGAATGCCTCCTATGCCTTTACTCCTCCTCATGTAACTCAGCCTTTGAGGCCTGGCATTTCTTCTGTTGATCACGTCATCAAAGTTAAATCGACCAGTCAAATTACTTGCAGGGTATTGTGCATGCGCACAGACGATAGTATTTTATTATATTGCAGATAAAAAACTAAAATATCACATTGGCAGAAGTATTCAGACCGTTTGCTGTGACACTTTAAATTTGGTTCAGGTGCATTCCATTGCATTGATCATCATAAAGATTCTTCTGTATATTGAGGAGATCTCATAAAATGTTCTATGCTTTTCCAACCAAATTCTTAATTTTGACACCTTTTCTCTCAGTTGTATTTCATATCTCCTTTGTGTTTAAACATCTGTCATAAAGTTGATTCTTAAATGAAATATGAAATGAGAAGCTCTTTCAAGTCTCATAAGGCTTCAAAGGTCAATCTTTGAACAGTAAAGTTTTCCTGTGAGAGATGGTTTATAGACTGGTTTCTCCTTCGCTATGCTAATGATACCCCTGGTGTTCACGGTTTTGATTACTAGACATGTCTTAACATCAAGGGAATAAATACCTTACTAGTAAATTCATTACAAGATGCCCGTGTACAGTATCTAGGATCAGGCCATATCTGTCAGAGTGTGCAGAATGACTTATATTCCATGTATTGGTCCAGTCACATCTTCACTACTATAACTCTGTACCGGTAAAAGCACCTGTATGTGCAACCATGCCACTAAAGATGATCTTCTTATATAATACGCTACTGTGGCTGTTCGTTTGTCTGTCCACCTCTACATGACACCAAATCTCAATCCAGACTCTTTTCATGTGTAGAGCCTAGCTAGAGGAATGAGCTCTCCATGTTCACTTGAATTATTGACTTCCTCACTGTACTCTCTTATTCCATAAATATCTGCATCATTCATAATGGCTTTGATGAAAGATGAACCAGTCTTGTGTTGTTTGGTTTGTTTCAGAACTTTTCACTCGTGATGATCAATTTTGCAATGCCCTGTAGTACTTATTTCAAGATAGTCCCCACCCAGACTGATGTTCACTCGATTATGTTGACTTCTTTTGTAAGTCACTTTGGATGAAAGAGTCTACTAAGTGAGAAAATATAAAATGGAAATGGAAATTCATTTCAGGAATGCATATCAGCATTTGCTATATTCACAAAAAAAGTTGTGCTATTGACTTTGTTAGAAACCTTAAAAAGTCTTCTTTGCTTCTTTCTAATAAATTATATTTTGCTGAAACCTGACCTTCGGGAATTCAGTTTGATGAAAGAGAGAATTTTGCTGTTCCCTTTAATTTTCCTATAGGTGTATGGGGTCATTATCATCATGTGTACAGAGCAGAGTGAAATTCTTACTTGCATGTGGTAATCAATTTTCTTTGAGTAAGTTGTCATCTTTTGGCGGGGTAGTTTTAATTGGTCACTGCATCTGTGTGATGCTTTATGGTACTTTCAGTTTCTAGCAGCAGTATGTTTCTTTTTGAGATGGCATGGTTGGTGTTCTGTGATTTCAGGTTTGAAGATCGCTATTAACATTTGTGCCCTTTATTTACAACGATCCGCCCACCAGGTCCAATTCTAATTGCACTTTGTCTGTTGGTCACGGAATTACAATATTGTCAGGTACTACTACAGGTACTATACTTATGTTATTGTACAATACCCAGAAGGTTTAGCCAAGGTCCTCTGAACTACGAGTGTTTATGGCTTTGACTATCATTTTGTCTGCCGTAATCAACTGTGGAACCCCGAGAGATTAGTTTTCTACAGGAATGCTGCTGACAAGTGTGTTTTCTGCCTGATATTCATATCTCAGTTATGAAGGGCATTATATTGTCGTAATTTATTAATGTTAGAGAATGAAATTGCTATTTTTAATGTGTTTTTAATTTTTCTGTTTATGTATCTAAATGTTGTATGGCTTAGTAATTTATAATTGAAAAATCATAGTTGTAAATTTCAAAGCACTCCAAGCCTGAACTTACTGAAAAGCAATATATAAAAATAAATGGTTTTGAACTGAATTGAGCTTCTGGCTTGTTATTGTCACCTATTAGTTAGAAAGAGATCTTTGTGTAATCTGATACTTTATCCATTGATCCTAGGTCCATTTTATTTTGCCTGTAATACTAAATTAAACTTCTTGGATGACCCCATCAATGGCCCAAAACTTAAAAGTCATGATGGGCTGCTACATTTCCAGGAAACTTGAGTCATTAACACTGACTGATGTTTCACGAGGTCTAGAACATTAGAACAATCGTCACGAGAACAGGCCATTCAGCCCAACAAGCTTGTCCATCCTTCTTGCCCAGATTCTCTACAAAAATAACAAGTTGAGATCTGAAGGTCCCCAAGGTCCTACTGTCCACCACACTTCTTGGTATTTTATCCCATGTGTCTACAGACTGCTGTCACTGTCCTGCTCCACTGACAGACTGAGGAGATCATACCTCCCCCACACTATGCGACTCTTCAATTCCACCCGGGGGGGTAAACATTAACATTATACAAAGTTATTGTCTGTTTTTACCTGCATTTTTATTACTCTTTAATTTAATATTGCTTTTTGTATCAGTATGCTGCTGCTGGAGTATGTGAATTTCCCCTTGGGATTAATAAAGTATCTATCTATCTATCTATCTATCTATCTATCTATCTATCTATCTATCTATCTATCTATCTATCTATCTATCTATCTATCTATGATGTCTATGACATCTGCAAAAGAGAAGGTCTGAAAATTGAAAGTACACCTAATGAGGATTTAGGAGTCATACTGGACTTGACACTATCAGCTTCCAGACAGCGTGCAGAAGCCATTAAGAAGGCTAACAGAATGTTAGGTTATATAGCATCTTTATTTGTAGAGTACAATTCCAAGGAGGTTATGCACTGGTGAAGCCTCTTCTGTAGTACTGCGTACAGTAGGCTACAAAAATGACATAGCAGCGCTATATAAAGTCCAGTGATGAGTGACGAGGCTCATTCCAGGGCTACAGGGTATGAATTATGAGGAAACATTAAAAGAGGTGAGCCTTTTCAGTTTAAGCAAAAGGAGATTAAGAGGAGACATGACCGAAGTGTTTAAAATTATGAAGGGAATTACTGTAGTCCAGTGGACTGAGACTGTTAGTTTCAAATGAGTTTATCAAAAACACTGGGACACAGTTGGAAACTTAAGGGTATATTTTGCACAAAAATTAGTAAGTTTTTCTTTACACAGAGAATCACCGAAACATGGAATAAGCTACCAAGTAGTGTGGTAGACAGAAGGACTTTACGGACCTTCAATGCTCTATGTTATTTTAGAAGAAGTAAGTGGAAAGGACTGGCAAGCTCTTTGGGGCTGAATGACCTGTTTTCGTCTAGGTTGTTCTATTGTTCTAATATATTAATGTAAATGTGCAAACTAATCTGCCCTTTAGTGCCCAACCATGTCCATATGTTCTAATTTATTTTAAAGTAACAGCCTGGATCTCCTCTTCTAATTTCAATCATGATTGTAATCACTTCAATCACGTCAATCATCTCTATTTGCTCAAACTAAAAAGTTTAAATTCCTTCAAACTTTCCTCATAGCTCATATCTCTCAGTATGAGAAACGGCCTTGTTGCTTTCTTCTAGACTTTCTCTTGCGTTACCACTGTATGTCTTTTTAGTAACATGGAGACAACGCATTCTAGGTGAGGTCTTTATATAATGTAAGTGTAACCACTCTTGACTCCACACATCGTGATATGTATCTTAACATTGTTTCTGTACACCGTCTTGATGTGGAGAGTGATGAGTCTACCATGATTCCTAGGTCCTTCTCATAACTTTACCTTTAAGTTATAGATCTACGACACATCCACTCTACGACAAATCTCTCCAAGCTTGAATCTTGTCCAAGTCCTTCTCTATCAATTTAGATGATTCCAGATTATCTGCTCTTCCATCTGCAGACTAAACCAGCTTATTGAGTATATTCATGTCCAGATTGTTTATGTACATTAAAAAGAGCATCGGCCCCAGCAATGACCTATCAGGGATAACTACTTCTGAAAAAGTTCCCCCTAACCATAACACATTACTTTTTGTGTTTGAGCTAATTTTGTACCCACCTACACACCTTAAATTCCCACTTCTAGTATACAAAACTTCTGAGACTGATTAAGAATGCTAGGAGTTGGACATTAAAAGTCAGTTTCAAAAACCATGACCAATTCAAAAGTGCGCTGATCAATGGTAAATTCAGTTGGGTAATGGAAAGTCTTCTGTGAAGAGAGCTTCTAGGGGGTTTTAAAGCAAAGTGCAATTTCTGCAAAACACATTTAAAAATGTAAAGAAAAACAGTGTATAAGTTAGTCAAAGACACCCAAGAACTCTTGCTCAGAACCATGAACATGCAGTTGGATAAGTACTGCACTCGGCTCCAATTTCATAAAAATCTGAATTGATAAGAATCTGAGCATCAAATGTTTCTTGAGACAGTACCATACATCAGTTATGTGTCCTAACATTTGTAAAAAATCAATTTTTGTCCCTGTTGTGGTGTGAAATTTTCCATGCAAGTTGATAAATATTTTGTATGTCTTTATTTGTAACTTAGGCAAAGCAATAATATTAGTATTTCATTAGTGAGAAGCAGTCATGTTTACCCCGTAGGACTAAGTGAGGAGAGTGAATTTTATGACAGGGTTGGGGGAAGTGCCTCAAACAAGTTTGGTAAATGATTCTCCGCAGGGCGCTCTCAGTCAACCACAACAGGAAAGCCAGACTGCCTAGCTGGCAAACTTCACACCTTAACAAATGGTTTTTGGGGACAGGTGTGAAGGTATTCTTTGCCCCATTGGTCTGAAGTATGGCTGTTTGGAATTGGCTAATATCAGAAGCCTTTAAGTACCATGATGCCCTATTGCCTGCAGGGTTTGGATAGAAAAATCTATAAATTTGCTTGCTTTACCCCTCTCTCTCTCTCAGTCTGAACTACTGAGGAAAGACCATCTCACACACCATGAACTGAAAAGGACAACACAATGAAGAGCACAGCTCGGCAGCCATATTGAGACAGGCATGTAGCCTGTTCTGAAGAAGGCTGACCGAAAATGGTGCCTTAGCTAGAGACACTTTAAGTAACAAACAAGTCTGTGTGCCGCCTGAAACTACACATCAGCATTTATCAGGTTGTATGGTTGCCAATTTTCAAATGAACTTTGCATATTGTTATCATTATGAATATTATCAATAATACATTATTTAAATTGTAGCTTAACTCCTGTTTGTGTTTTACTACACCTAATTGCCTGAGGTTATAAATGTAGAAGGGAAGATGGGGAGAATTATTTATGCTACAATACCTTATAAACAGTGGTAAGTCTGGGAGATTTGAGGTATTCTCACAAAGAACTTGTCGTCCCTATCTGGAAAGGGAAGGGTGATCCACCAGATTGCAGTAACTACAGGGGGATAACACTGCTCTCGGTGCCGGGTAAGGACCTTGCTAGGGTCGTCCTCAATAGGATCCATGATCACCTGCTCACCTATCAGTGACCAGAACAGTCTGGTTTTACACCTAAAAAGTCTACCATCGACCGCATCCTGGCACTGAGGGTTCTCATGGAGCGCAAACACAAATATCGTCAGAGTTTCTTTTCAGCCTTTGTTGATTTTCGCTAAGTGTTCAACTCAGTTGATCGAGCTGCCCTGTGGGACATCCTGAGGGTTCGCGGGAACCCCTCGAGGTTGCTAGATATCATGGCTGGCCTGTACACTGGTACTGTGAGTGCTGTGCAGAGTGAAGGCAGGACCTCTGCGCTTTTACCAGTTGATTCTGGGGTTCGTCAGGGGTGTGTTCTTGCTCCTACTCTGTTCAATGCTTGTATGGACTGCGTGTTGGGCAAGGTCGTGGGGTCCAGCAGCTGTGGGGCATCTGTTGGTAAAGAAAGATTCACGGATCTTGACTTTGCTGATGATGCTGTGATCTTCGCGGAGTCAATGGAGGCTCTGATTGGGGCATTCGAGAGACTGAGTGAGGAGTCTGAGCGTCTGGGCTTACGAGTGTCCTGGATAAAAACCAAGATCCAGGCCTTTAATGACCTCTTGGGCACAGCCATCAGCAGTGTGTCTGTTTGCGGAGAGAGTTTCGACCTTGTTGAGAGGTTTACTTACCTTGGCAGTGACATTCATGTCTCTGGTGACTCTTCCTATGAAGTCAGTAGACATTGGGAGAACATGGGGGTGATGAGGTCGCCCCCAGGCCATGGGGTCACCCACGTAACACCTGGCTGTGACAGATGGAGGGTCATTTCCGGAGGGTGCGACTGGACCGTGTATCTGCTTTGGGGGTTGCAAATTGGGATCCCGAGTTGTTTCGTCATGTAGTGGGTGCAGCAACGCACTGTACCAGTGCATGCTCCCCAACTTGACTTGATAAAGGCTACACATTAATAATGCAAAAGGGGAAAGTAGAGTAATATATTACTCTACCAAGACAAAACAGTTCCATATTTTAGATGTGATTGGTTTTTCATTGCAGTGCATTATGCAGCCAACTACTTTGCACATTCTTGTAGAGAGCACCTCGATGCTGTATATACATTGATGGGCTATACTTAATTATTAGTCACATCATCTGTATTGGTCTGACAAATCGGGTGTCCTGTGTCTGTGAAGCTCATACCTATTTCAGTGTGAATGCTGGCCAAATAATTTGCTTCTGTAAATCTGCTTCTGTAAATTATAATGTAGCTGTCAGTAGCAAAAGTATTAGCACTGTCAGCAGAGGCTCAGGTCTAAGGCACCTCTCCCTCCTCAGGTTAACTAATGACTGGAAACTGACTGAAACCTCTCTGCCCCTTCATCTTGCCAGCAGGTCATAGAGATGTCTTTGTTTTTGAAGACTCGGTTGTTTTGCGCCATAAACTTTCTGCCATCTGACTGGATAGTCTCTGTGTCACTTTCCCTTGCACTTTTAGATTTAGATAATAAATGGAGAGTTCCATAGGTGTCTGAGAAGCACAAGAAGAGGATATTTGGGAAGGCAGTGAAGCATGCTGGGGTAAATGACATTCCTACTACACAGTATGTAAGCCCAAGAAGGATGGTCAGCCATTACTATTACTATTTTTTTGACACCAGATTATTTTGTAAAAAGCTTCACCATGTCATGGTTCTTTAACCTCTGATTGCTTTAATAAGGGCATGAAGGTGTGTGTTGTCTTTGTGACATGGTAAAAAAGTCATTCAAGACTGAAAAGAATTTCCTTTATTGTGCAGTATGCTTTTCTTTATTTTTGACCTCCGGTATAAAGTCTTCTCGCTTTAATTTTTTAACAAGACCTGGTTTCTGATTTAGGCTTTGGTAAAACACAGGCCTGATTCTTGGTTGCAAACTTTGGCTCAATTTCAGATTATGTCTCATCTCCGAATTCCTATTTAAATAAATCTTTGTGCTTATCTCTTTAAAGGCACAGCAGTTGCACTTAGTTCTTACATTCACTAAATTAGAGAGAAAAGTATTCTGAAAAGTATCTCCAACAGCAAATCATTTTATAAGCATAGTTGTGGCCAATATATATAGACAAAGCCTTGGAGTTAGTGGCCCAAAACTTGTTTTTACACTACGAATATATATATATATATATATATATATATATATATATATATATATATATATATATATATATATATATATATATATATGGTAATATAATGGTATATATATAAACCATTAGTCTGTGTTTGTTTTAAAAATGACTAAATAAATACAATACACCTTGCCAGTTTTATGTAAGGGTCTTAAACTGAAAACCACATTGTAGAAGACTTTTGCTTATCTGTAGAAGGCAGATAATTATATAAACGTAAAAATAGTGTTACTCCTGCACCTCTCCTCAGTATCTTTACATGACTTCAGCACTCTTTCCATACTTGCTTCTGTAACGTTCCTTCAACGTCTCTTCTCGGTATCCTCGCATATCTCAACTTCTTTTGCCTTATGTGCTCCCTCAGCATTCCTCCTACGTGTTTCCTTGGTATCCATATGTGTTTCAACCTCTCTTACCTAGTACTTCCTCTCGTGATTGTGTTACCGGAAAACCTGTTTTTTAGGCTCTGTTACTTCAGGGTGCCTTGCTCTCCTCCTGTCTGAATTTTGATGACCTGCAATGGTAGACCAATCCCCCCATTTCTCACTGTGAAAACATCATTCATATTCTTGCAAATACTTCCCGTCCTTGAAGGTGACTCGTTAGTATTTAGAGATCCAATGTCGCTCGGTAAGTAATTAGCTTTGTTGATGTTGTTGAAATGCTCAATTATAACTCCTTTTTTGTAAAAATGAAAAAAAAAATCACAATCAGGAATTCATCTTTGCACCTCTAATGTATCGTGTCATCTCCCCTACCACTGAGCAACCACAGACAAAGTGACCAATCAGATCAAAACCACACTGACTAATCAGACCAAAGCAAAACTGACCAGTCAGGTTGCTCGGAGAGACTAAACACATACACACACACAGAGTAGCATTTTATTATATTAGATAGATAGATAGATAGATAGATAGATAGATAGATAGATAGATAGATAGATAGATAGATAGATAGATAGATAGATATTTGACTTTTTATGGAAACTCAAAAAATATGTAAATAAACAAATGCATAGATATTACAAGAATCAAACATACTCAAGAATTACTTTAAAAAAATGAAAGTCTCTGACTTGGCTAAAGATAAAAAGAGCAGTCACAGTCACAGTGAGGAATTACAAAGGTGTAGCTTCAGTATAAAGGGTCTCCAGTAGATCATCAGATCCTACTGCTTTGTACTGCTGGACAGTGAGGGTAATCTTATGTTCTTTTATATATACTTACCTCTTTTTTTCATTACTTCAGTGCTATGTGTAGCATTTTCATAACAATAAAACATGGACTCACTGAATTAATTGACCCATTGTGCCCAGGTCAGAATTTTGGGAGGACTATCCCCAAAACTGGCCTCATTCTTTGACAGTGCTGACAAGCGCGTACACACTGATAGGATAGCTTGAACGTCCAGAGAAAAACCTGGAAAAATACCTGGAGCCCATGCCACTTCCACACAAACAGTGCCCAGGACAAGATTCAAACCCAAGACTTTGTTGGACCACAGGGGAAAATTTGGCTTCTTGCAAAATCTCAATAAATAAATAAATAAATAGCTGAGTCTGCCCTTTTAATTAGCTTGTTAATTTGGTGGGCCTCTCTTGAAGTGACGTTACCAGCCCAGCACACCACAGCGTACATTGCACTGGCCACAGACTTGCAGATTATGTAAAGGATATCCCTACCCACATTATAGAAGTGCAGTCTTCTAAGAAAAAAATAAGTCCACTCTGCTCTTTCTTATATAATTCCTCTGTGTTATGTGTCATATCAGCTGCAATTAAAAATAGTGCAGAAGCGCGGTGGACGCTGTGGGGGCATAGGGGAGAAGCCGCTTATGTGACGCCCTGTCTCTTTTTTTCCTTTTGTTTTGGAAAGTTTCTTGGAGAGAAAAATAAAAGCTTCTGTTTTGACCCTAAGTGCCTCTGATTTGACAATTATTTACACAATGCAGAGAAAGGCGGATTGCAGTCGATTACATTTGCAATATGTCACTGTTATAAATACTATTCACACATCTAGTATATACTGTATATATATATATATATATATATATATATATATATATATATATATATACACAGTAAATATAAAGAGTGCTTTTCAGCCAATGAGACGTTTCTGAAGACACGAGTCTAAAACTAGACTGACCAAGATGACGACACTTTCAATTAAATATAGGCCAGGCAGGAAGAGGTGGGACCAGGTGAATGGACACTGGAAGTGACGTCAGAGGTGGTATGGTTGACAGTTATCTGGTCCACAGAGGGGAGAACAGAAGAAGCCTTACTGTACAGTGCCACCCTTTGCATTGGCAAGGAATCACCACCACCAGAGCCTTTAAGCTGTCCCCAATGCACATGTGTGACAATTGATGCATGTGTGTGTGTTAAATCTAAATAGTTAAATCTAATGTTACTAATGAGAGTTTTTCAATTTTTACTGAGCTACTTTTACTGGAATAGAGACTTTTTTGTGTTTCTATTGTTTATTTTACAGCAATTTACTAGCAACATGGATATTTATAGTGCTGTACTGTAAATTATACACAGTATACAGTACATTACTGTATTTATGGACCATTTCTTATTGTAGTATT
This sequence comes from Erpetoichthys calabaricus, assembly GCF_900747795.2. Classification (NCBI taxonomy): domain Eukaryota; kingdom Metazoa; phylum Chordata; class Cladistia; order Polypteriformes; family Polypteridae; genus Erpetoichthys; species Erpetoichthys calabaricus. Next base: position 23,829,230 of record NC_041399.2, read on the forward strand.
CAGTATTTACTGCAGCTTCGCTGCCAGTTATTTACTGTAAAACATACATTGAATTTTTTATAGTGTACAGACTGCAGAGGTTCTTGGTTTATCCTACTTTAAAAACTATTTTTGTAATGAACATAAACAGAATTGCTAATTAGTGAGTAACATAGCTTGAAATATCTATTCCGGGGCACAAGAAACAAAGAAAGATTGTACGTTTAATGAGATTACAATTAACGATGTGATAAAAACTTCAGATTTTGCATCAAAAAGATGGTGTAATGGGGATTAGAAAATAATGAATAGTTCTCGACTGAGAATTAAGGAAAACGTTAAGTTTATTGGATAAAAAGTTAACTACAAGGGCTGATTGTAAAGTAATGAGATCTGATATACTGTACCTCTCACCTTTTGGGGTCAGAGCGCAGCTCAGCCATTGGAGCAAATTTCAGGTCAAGGGCCCAACAGAGTAGGATCCCTTCCCTGCAGTAACAGGATTAACCCTAACCCTAATTGTTATCTCTGACCATGCCCCTCTAGTCTTGGAGCTAAAATCATTAAGCCCCTCACACTCACCTCGCAGATGGCGTCTTAACCCTCTTTAATTGGCAGACGAGAACTGCACAGAATTTATATCCAAACAAATCAGCTTCTTCCTAGAGACAAACACGTCCACAGAGGTTTCTGCAGGAACACTCTGGGAAACTTTAAAGGCCTTCTTAAGAGGCCAGATTATTTCATATCTTTCCCATAGAAATAAATTAGAAACCAAGAAAGTGTCAGAGCTAAGAAATGAAATTACTAGAATAGATGAAGAACAAGCCAGGCGTCCAAGTGAAGCTCTTCACAGGAAAAGGCAGGCCCTGAATACAGAACTTAACATCTTAACAACTAAAGAAACTGAACAACTTATTTATAAGTCTAGACAGCATTACTATGAACACGGAGAAAAAGCTAATAAGCTTTTAGCTCAACAAATTCATAAACAAGAAGTTCACAATGCAATACCAGTAATCACCAACAAGAATGGAGAAGAAATCATCGACCATAATAAAATAATGCACACATTTAGAGATTACTATAAGTCTTTATATTCCACCGAGCCCAAAGAAGACAACACGCAATCTAATGCATTTCTGGATAATTCACAAATACCACAAATAGATGCTTTAAGTGCTGAGGAACTGGATAAACCTCTAACGCTAACAGAATTACTAGACGCTATAAAGTCACTACAAAGCGGGAAATCATCAGGCCCTGATGGTTACCCCGTAGAGTTTTATAAGAAATTCTCCACTCAGCTAGCTCCACTCTTATTGGTAACATTTACAGAAGCTAAAGACCACCAAATACTACCTCAAACATTTCGACAAGCATTAATCACCGTCTTTCCTAAACAAAATAAGGACTTGTTACAATGTGCATCATATAGACCAATTTCACTCCTGAATAATGATGTTAAGATACTCTCAAAAATCCTAGCTAGAAGGATGGAGAAAGTGCTGCCCTCGGTAATATCACAAGATCAAACTTGATTTATTAAAGGCCGACATCTATCTTCAAATCTCCGACGCTTGTTTAATGTTATATATTCACTAGCAAAATCAAACACCCCAGAGATATTACTATCATTAGACGCAGAAAAGGCATTTGACATGATCGAATGGAATTACCTTTTCACTGCATTGGAGAAATTTGGGTTTGGCCCGAATATTTGTGCTTGGATCAAACTACTGTATACCAGTCCAGAAGCTTCAGTTTGTATTAATAACATTTGCTCAGACTACTTTAAACTAGAACGTGGTACCAGACAAGGATGTCCCTTGTCGCCACTGTTGTTTGCAATCGCTATTGAACCACTGGCGGTTCACTGCCGAAATTCTTATCAGATAAAGGGGATTGTCAGAGAAGGACTGGAACAGAAAATTTCTCTATATGCAGATGATATGGTCTTATATATATCGGACCCAGAAAACACTGTCCCTGCTGTTTTAACAGCACTAACAGAATTTCAAAAGATATCTGGTCTTAGAATTAATCTGAATAAAAGTATACTCTTTCCAGTGAATTCACAAGCATATAATATTAAATTAGACACCCTACCTTTTACCATAGCAGATCAGTTTAAATACCTAGGGGTAAATATCACAAGTAAACATAAAGCTCTTTATCAACAAAATTTTGGCGTCTGTATGGAAAAAATTAAGCAAGACTTGCATAGATGGTCAACCCTTCATCTCACTCTAGCCGGAAGAATTAACATTGTTAAGATGAATATCCTTCCTAAACTTCTCTTTTTATTTCAAAACATTTCAATATATATCAATAAATCGTTTTTTAAACAGTTAGATTCAATAATAACCTCATTCATTTGGAACTCAAAACACCCACGTATCCGAAGAGCGACCCTACAAAGACCTCAGGCAGAAGGTGGCATGGCTTTACCTAATTTTCAGTTTTATTACTGGGCAGCAAACATACTAGCCATAAAAACCTGGACACAAATAAATGCACATACACAGGCTTGGTCCGCAATAGAAGTAAAATCCTGTAGTACTTCTTTATATTCCCTGCTCTGCTCTCCAATAAATGAAAGTTATCGCAAATATACTAATAACCCAATTGTGCTTTACTCACTCAGAATATGGAACCAAATTAGGAAGCATTTTAAGATGGAAAATCTTTTATCAGTGGCACCTCTGCAAGAGAACCACCTCTTTCAACCTTCGCAAGTATATTCAGTTTTTAATACCTGGAAAAGTTTTGGGATTAAAATGCTCAGAGATCTTTGTATAGACAACATATTTACATCTTTTGAACAATTACGTTCAAAATTTAACCTCCCAGCTACACATTTCTTTTACTATCTTCAAATTAGAAATTTTGTTAAACAGAAATTGCCCGATTTCCCCCACCTTGCACCCTCCACAATGCTGGAAAAAATACTGCTCAATTCTGAGGAAACAAACACTATTTCCGCAATATATAAAATCTTATTAGAGTCCCTACTTTTCAAAGATCCAAGAGGACATTGGGAAGAAGATCTCTTAATCAATATATCAGAAAAGGAGTGGAAGGTAGCAAAGCAGAGAATTCACTCGAGTTCTATATGCGCAAAGCATAGAATTATTCAACTAAAAATTATATATCGAGCTCATCTGTCTCGCTTAAAACTGTCCAAAATGTTTCCAGGCCAGGATCCAACCTGCGAGCGCTGCAACAAAGCTCCTGCATCACTGGGTCACATGTTCTGGGCCTGCACCAAACTAACATCATTTTGGACAAAAATTTTTAAGTGCCTTTCAGACAGCCTTAGTATCACAATCCCTCCTAACCCACTAACAGCTGTGTTTGGTGTCCTTCCAGATGGACTGGAATTGGAGAAGGACAAGCAAACGGTGATTGCATTCACTACACTCTTGGCACGCAGACTTATTTTGTTAAATTGGAAGAATCCTAATTCTCCTCTTATAAGTCAGTGGGAAACCGATGTTTTATATTATTTGAAATTGGAAAAAATCAAATTTTCAGTTAGAGGATCTGTACAAAATTTTTTCAAAACATGGCAGAATTTAATCAATATTATTTTAGAATAAGAGAAATAACTATTATTGCATTTAACTCCCTTCTCCATCTCTTATTTATATAGATATTTACTTCTCCCCTTCTTTTGTCTAATGTTGCCTTATTAAAAAGCTTAAAGAAATTTTCCTTTAGCTAAGCTCTCCTTCTCGGGGTGGGGTTTGATTTGTTTTCAAATTTGTTGGGTTATAAATTGATCTGTTTGTATGGAATGATAACAATGAAAATTAATAAAATAAAAATATTAAAGGATTTGAACCGGCAACCTTCCAGACATCAGCGTAGATCATTAGCCGCCACTCTGCCTTACAAAAAACATGGGACTGCTGTGCAGGTGACTGTGAACGGCATACATTGACGTGTGTGAATCTGTGAACCTGCAGTTGCTCCGCCATTTTCTTCAGTATTCTGTCACAGCAAGTGGAAGCACCTTGTATGTGTCATCATGGTGGATGAAGAAAATGTTCCTGTGAGGGTAGAGCAGAGGTGTGTGATTGAATTTTGCATTAAGCTTGGGAAGAGCGGTAATAAAACTCTTGAAATGTTACGGCAAGCATACAGTGATGAAACAGTTAGCCGACTTTAAGGTCAGCAACATGCAAGTGAATAACAATATGCCTTTGGGGATTAAAGATTTCTGTGAAATTTCTAGGCTCCCATATGGCATTTATAACACCTGTAGTTGCCATAGGAAGCTAGATGTAATTAAAGGCTTGGACAAAATTCATATCTTGGAATTATTTTCACATAACTCATTGCACAGCTACTCATGAAGAGGGGTTCCCTCTCAGGCAGGATAGAGGGCAACACAGAGCTTATAGTAGACACAGAAACGCTAAGAGATTGGAGTTCAAACTGAATAAATATCCAATGTTCCAACAAATTTAAGCAATCTCCTGAAATTATAAATAATGTATCATAATTTCCTGTAATTTACAGTTGGAATAAATAGATAATGATGATTGGTAGCACTTAAAATCTGTTGTGGGTTAGAAAGGTTGCTTCTAATTAACTTTAATATTTTCTTTGTATAGTTCATTCTCTAGCTTTCATATTAAAATGAACGGGTCTAGGCAAATTTAATAAAATAAAATAGGTAGATTTTTCTTGTGTGTTGCCGACCTTAAAGTGCTTCTTGACCAAAATACAGCAGCGTAGCTAATCATTTCATCACCGTATGCTTGCTGCAACATTTCAGGAGTTTCATTACCGCTCTTCCGAAGTTTACAGCAGGATTCAGTCACACACCTCCACCCTACTATCACAGGAGCGCCTTCATCTGCCATGATGACACATAAGAGGTGCTTCCACTCGCTGTGTCAGAACGCTGAGGAATACGAAGGTCCAACTGCAGGCCATTCACAAACACCTGCACAGCGTTCCTATGTGTACCTCCCTGTAAAAGAAACAAGGACAGTCTCAGTACTTTTCAATCAGCCTTACCCTAACCCTAACCCTAATTTTTTCTACAAGAAGTGGTACAGGTGTGACAGTTAGGACTACATATTGGGTTAAAAAGGAAGGATTCACATTGCCACCAACATTTATGAACCTTATACCTAAGGCCAATGCCACCATTAAGGCGAATTAGGCATTCACCCAATTGCAGATCATAAGGAGGGGAAATCCCAGTTGCACGGGTTGGTTGGCGCACTAATAAGCCTGGCTCAGGATGCAAAATAACCTCACACCGGAACTGCTTATACTCCAAGTGTGTAAGCGTGCTTTCTGTAAAGTGTGTATTAGTGTTACAGTGAAAGGTTCAGGTGTCCATGATGGTTCAATAATACAAATAATGGGGCTATAGACTGCACATGTTTATACCTCAAAAAATGTTCCATAGTCCCTCAACATTTTGCCATTTATTACTCCTTAAATTAACTCAGATATAAAATGTGCCCAAACCCGCTCATTTTAATATGAATCAACTGTATAAAGAAAAGATTAAAGTTAATTAAAAGTAACCTTTCTAACCCGCAACAGATTTTAAGTGCTCCCCATGATTATCTATTTATTCCAACTGTAAATTACAGGAAATTATGATACATTATTTATAATTTCATAAGATTGCTTAAATTCTTCGGAACATTGGATATTTATTCAGTTTGAACTGCAACCTCTTAATGTTTCTGTGTAATGTAACCTGTAAATGTTATAATTTATATATTAGAAGCTTAGCCCTCTATCCTGCTTGACAGGGAACCCCTCTTCATGAATAGCTGTGCAATTAGTTATGTAAAAATAATTCCAAGATTTGAATTTTGTGCAAGCATTTAATTACATCTAGCTTCCTATGGAGACTACAGGTGTTAAACCGTGACATTAAACTTTAATGTATCTCAAATATGCAGGTTTCAAGAAAGTATTTAATTTAGATTTTAAATGTATCCCCCAGGTCCCATCTCAGCTCACTCTTATCAAGGTTACACAGCCATGCTTTTTAATTTTTTTCTAATGCAATTTAATCCATTCAGCATAGGAAATTACCTCATTGCACTTTTCTGAACTTTTTTTTCACAAAGACACAGTATTTGTCTTGTACTACAGCATGATGGCCAGGGCTTCACACAGTAATGAGAAACGGTCTCACAAATCTTTCATACAGGTTCAGCCTTAGCACTTATGATTTATAATCTGTGGCAGTGGTCACAGAGCGTATGGTCAAATACCCTCTGCTTTGAATCACGTAATGTCTGCATGCTTTTATTTGGTGGGAGGGAAGATTAGAAAAATATTTTGGAAGATTTATACAATACCATCTCAATTAAAATATTTTGCAGCTCTTCGAGGCATGATTATAATAAAAAAAATGATAAAAGTAGGATGTAACAAAATGCATTAAGATTGAAGAAATAAAAATGCAACGTGTGTGTGCAGTGCAGTAGCAGCTGTGAAAGGAAAAGTAACAAGGAAGCTTTTTGGCAATGGCAATGTGTGAAGGCAGAGGGCTACGGAGAGTAAAGGAAACCAAGAAGAGCGAAGGGTGATAAGCAATATTACCAAAAAAATAAAGTATAAGGGGAAAAGATTAAATCATTTTCCAGTTACAAATATTTAGATCAGTCGCTCTTCTGATCACAATCATTTCAAGTCATGCATTTATTGGCAGGCCTGGACTTGCTTCTCGTGTAGGTCAGTAACTTTTGTTCGTAGATTCTTCATTGCTGTTGTGTCACTATCATGCGCATTGTATGAGGCACCTCGTTCTGACCATTCTCACTTCACACATTTGTTTGTCATTGATTCATATTACTTTGGAAATTTGTTTGTGTTATTACTCCTGAGTTTTATTGAAAAAGATATTATTTATTGAACATTTGTCATGTTTCTGATGGTGTGAAAGTCCTGAAATAACCATAACATTTCATCCTGTTCATAGTTAAGCCTGAAGAAATTTAAATTAGCAAGGAAGGTGTGACAGGTAAGGGAGCTAAAAAGGGCCTAAAGTTGACTACTTAGGCCACCCCACCCCACTTCCCCTTTTTTAGAATATTTTACTCATCATTATTCTTATTCTTATTGCCCAGTAGTGTGGGCAAGTCTGTTACAATTCCAAGCACTTTACCAATGCTCCCTCGCCAAGTCAGTGGTGGTCTACAGAAGGTATGGAATAAAACACAGCTGGTATGCCAGTCTGTCTGTTATCTTCTTTCCTTTCTGCTTTTCCAGCCACAGATCTTTCCCTAAGCACTGTCTTTGATGATGACACCCTCTTGTCAATGGTCACTACTGGAAAATTGGTGTAACCTTCGATGATTCCCATTTTTTAATCAACAGTCCTGTCATTTCTTTATTCATAAAATTCACAAGATATAACTCTTCCTCACAACTTGTATCAGTCAATCCATTGTTTAACCTCTTGTTCCATGGTGATTGGACTACTCTTACTGTCTCCTGGCAGGACTGCTAACCATTGATCTTCAACCATTCCAGATCATGCTACGTTCAGCTTCTCATTTGACTCACAATACTCCTCTTCTTTGCTCCAATCCATTAGCTTCCAATTTCAGCAGTGATCCAATTTCTAAACTCTTGTCTTGACCTACAGGACTCTCTACAATTTCCTTCCGCAACACTTCCAGTCTCATCTTTGTTGTGCTTCAGCAGTCTGCTGACTGTACAGTACTTTCTCTCACCATATGCGCTAAGATTGGGTGATGCAAGCTCTTGATCCCAAGGTACAGATGGAGTTTCCCAAGACCAAGTCACACAGAAGTCATGTACAGTTAAGTTTAAGTTATATAACTCACTACTTAGGCCTGGAGTACTTTGTACACTTTTGGTCTCCATATTTCAAAAAACACATAGCACTAGAGAAAGACCAATGAAGAGTGAGTTGGCTGATTCCAGAACTACAAGGTAGCTGTGAGGCAAGGTTGAAGGATATGAATCCTTTCAGTTTAACCAAAAGAAGTGAAGAGGTGATATGATTGAAGTGTTTGAAATTATGATGGGAAATAGTATAGCGGATTTCAGCTATTACTTTAGCATAAGTTCTTCACGAAAACAATTGGACATGGATGGAAACCTGATAAGTGGAAACTTGGCACAAATGTTAGAAACTTTTCCTTCACAAAAACAACAATAGACACATGGAATATGTTACCAAGTAGAGTGACAGGGACCTTCAAAACTATTTTGCAAAACTTAGTGGAAGAGGATTGTCAAGCATTGTTAAGTTATCAAAATTGTTGAAATGTTCCAATATACACTTCTTGTTCTTCTTCTTCCTCGTCATCTTCTATGTGGAGTCAATGTGCATGATCAATTTTCTCCAAACAACTGTTTCCTGCATCTTCTCCATGAAACAGATCTTCTTTTACTTTATCCATCCACCTCCACTTTGGCTTCCATCGCTTTCTCTTACCTTGTAGTTGTACTCCCATCACTCTTTTCCACACATATTCATTGTCTGTCCTCATCACATGTCCACACCACTTCAGTCTATATTCCTGTACTTTCTTTGATATCTCTCTTACTTTTGCTGTACCTCTGTCTCATTTCTTGTTCTTTTAAGTAACTCCACACATCCCTCTCAACATTCTCATTTCTGCTACATCTAATGTCTTCTCCTGCACTCCCATTACTGCCCATGTCTCAGCTCCATGTCATTGCTGGTCTTACCACTGTCTTAGAAACCTACCTCTAACCTTTGCCTTAATTCTTCGAACACGCCATACTCCTGATACCTTTTTCCAATTGTTTCATCCACACTGCACTCTTTGGTTATCTCTGCATCTAATATTCCATCTTGGGCTACCACTGATCCTAGATATTTAAACTTATCCACTCTTTTTCAATGGCTCTGCCTATGGGTTAACTTGGTGGGGAGAGCTATGCAAGAACAAAGTAGTTTATACTGTTGTATTGTATTTCTAAGGTGGCCATGATAGATTGGCCGTCTAACTCTGTGAAGAGGATTACTTGTGTTCTGTTTTGTGTATTGTATTAAGTCCATTTTTTGACACCCATTGCATGCCCAACCTATCTGGAAGGGGGTCTCTTTCTAGATTGCCTTTACTAAGATTTTTTTCCCCAACAAGGTATTTTTTTGGGAGTTTTTTCTTATCTTCTGAGAGAGTCAAAAAACACGGCCTGTTAAAGCCCATTAAGGCATTCCTTGTGTGAATCTGGCTATACAAGAAAAAAATGTTGCCGTTTTTGCTATGTTTCTTCATTCTTAGATTTTTAACACTTGTAGAATATAACTATATTGTTAATATATGGTTTGTTCTGTTTGCTTTTTCTGTTTTGTAATTGTATTTGTTTCTGGCTTCTTATGTTTTTAAATATTTTGTAAAGTGTCCTTGAGTTTGAGAAAGATGATTAATAAATAAAAATTATTACTATCATTTACTATTATTATTTACTTTTATTCAGTTCAGTTTATTTTATTATGTAGACTTCAATTTAGAAGCCTGATCTTTGTGTAGTTTTTATTATAAGAAATGCATAATACAATTAAAAATCAACCACTCATCCTAAGGGTGGACTATAAATGATAAGGTTGGGGATTTATAGGGCGAGGAGAAACCAAAACAGATAATAAATCCAAGGTCAGGAAAATAAGGATGATTATTTATAATGGAATTGCATGTTATATAAAACAGAATGCGGGGGGATTAAGAAGAAATGGGTGAAGAAACAGTTTAATACACAACACAAAAAAAGTAACCAATGTCAAGAAAGTCAAGGAGGTGCAACCAGGTTACTGCCAACCTGGGAAATAAATCTAAAGACTTCAGTAGCAGCAACAAGCTGAACAAACAAAGGAGGCCACCCTGGAGAAAAATAGAAGGATATACAAGTCATGAAGCACAATTTAATGTTGTGAGAAGTTAATAAATAAAATTCACTTATCAAACATTTCATATATTGTAAGGAAAATCTCTCTACAGTAAATTAAAGAGTGCACCAAATTGGATTAAATTTAATGTGGAAGTTGACAAAAGAGTAAAAAAAGAAAAAAAGTAGTGATGATTAATTTATGAATATACATGATGGAGCATTCATTGTCAAAGTTTACTGCCAAGTAAGTAAAAATGGTGTCTCAGCACTAATTTACTTTGTGGTCAATGAGCAAGTGAGTGTCTCGCACATCATTAGTTTAGGCTGTTACATTAATTGCTTAATCAAGGCTAATGTGCAGAAATGCTAAACATCAGGAAACTAGCACAATAAAAAAATGTGATCTTAATAAAGACATTAACTCCCAGGATTCCCTGAACACATGATGATCAAATGACCATTGTCTGTCTGACAAGGTTGGGACAAACTTAAGTTATTTTAGATGAAGTACTGTGTCTCTCATTCAACTTCCATGTTCAGCTTTTTGAAATTTGTTGTTCTTCGATGTTTCTTTGGATTCAGTGTCAGCTTTTGTCACTTCATTGCTGTTGTTACATGAAAGGTCATTATAGTTTTGCCTTTGTATATTAGTTTTTATTTCTATATTTCTTCTGACCTTACTTGGAAATTCAGTTTAGTTTTAGTTTTCCTTCATTGTGTATTTTTAGTTTTAATTTTACAAAGATATTTCAATTTTATTTTTATATATATTAGTTTCAGTTTTAGTTTTAGTAATTATGGAGCTACTATGGAGTTTAGTTTTTGTGTCATAATGAGACATATCTATACACTTAACGGGTTTGGTTATAATATGAGCTTAATGTTAGTGGAAGCTTACTACACTTCACGACACAGTTTACTATTTGGTTTTGTTTTTGTCTGATAAAAACAAGCATAATCAATATCAGGTACTGAATATGGACAATTGTACACAATTTTATAATTTTTAATGTATTTTCTATGTCATTTGTGCTGAACAAATCTGTGCTGACTGTTGGCACTTTTTTCCTTTTGCTTTTATTGCTCAGAATGGGCCAATTTGTAATGAAATTTAGGTGAATTTTAAGGTGTGAGGGTTTTTTTTACTCTAAATGTCTACAGCACACAACATATCCTGCTCCAACGACAATGTGCTTATAATGAATGCCTTCAATATTGCATTCAAAAATCTCAAATACTGGGCTTTGGTATTTTCTACCATACATATTAATCTCTGATTCCATCTCAGGCACAAACAATTTATAGATAGAATTTTGCCACCTGCAGGCCTGAAAAGATATCAAAAATCAGAAAACAGATTCTACTGTGTTGTGACAGGTATAACCATGAAAATCACAGGGACTTAGGAAGAACAGGGGGGTATTTTTTGTACGTGGATTACTCATTTAGCCGGATGTAATTGTTGACGATTTGGCATGTTCCTGGATCTGTCGGGTTTTCGAAACTCTTGCTGGATGTGTTGTCATAGCAACACATCCAAATCCTCAAACCTGCTCGGAGCAGGTTTCTTCTATGTAAACAAGGATTAGCTCACACACTTAATCAGTGTGGAATTCATTCAGCCATGACTTCGCCGTACATGAATGAGCGACCAATTGATATCGGTACGCAAATTATAAGAAGAGAATTTCATATAGAGAGGGTTTTGCACGATCAGCAAGATCCTTTATTGCTCCCGGAGGAAATTCTTTTCGAAAGATAATGCTTTAGCCGAGGGGGAATATTGTACCTCAAAAATTTATTAGGACCTTATTTTCGAAGTCAAAGTCGGCGAACTCGGGCTCTCACAACAACACAGACAGTAGGCATTGCTTTGAGGTTTTTTGCAAGCGGCACTTTTTTATATACTGTAGGCGATGTGGAACATCTATCTAAAAGTGCAGTTTGCCAGGCAATTCGTAAAGTCTGTTTGGCTCTGAAATATTTCCTTCGGGTTTTCATTGTGTTTCCTGGACGCCTGCGTGTGCAGACAATAAAAGAGGCGTTTCATGCCATTGCAGGTAGGTAATACACAGGCTAAAACACCCACAGTTCCATAAAGAATCTCACAATCAGCCTAACATTCTCATTACCCAGGATTTCCAAATGTGATTGGGGCACATGGGACTGATCAGAATGGAGTTTGATTTGGAAAATGTACCTCTCCTCCTTATGAATAATCAGACACAGTGGCTTCATCAAATATTTGACCTTTGTCAATATCTCGTTGGTCAGACACAGGTTCTAGGGATATGACATTCCATGCAACTGACCCAACAAAAAAAGAGGGCTGTATGGAACATACATATGGCACACATTGAGGACAAATATATGCAATGACCATCCTTTACCTGAAATGAAGTGACCACTGCATCCTGCCACTGGTTCTGAGGAGGAGCTTCCCCCTGGAATGTCCTCAGAAACAGGGCGATGGGCATTTTGCTGGAGAGCCAACTCTTCTGCAGGGGTTAGGTCTGGACCGCGTGGACCTCCACCTGTTTTTTTGCTTGTCTGCCATCTTATTAGCTTTAAAATTAATTTTCTTTACATTATATATGATTCTTTATGTCAACAATTCTTTAAATAGTTATATACCAATATTTACCAGTTTGAAGTATATTCTTGTACTTCACTTTAACCTGTTCCCGTGTTCTCCTTGTGCTCACGTTTGATCTGGAATTATGACATATTAAATAATAATTAATCTGACACATAGGAAATGAAACGCTGCTTTCAGTAAGTACAATGCACACGCGTTTAATTTGTCGGCCACTTTTTGCCAGCCGTCTTTTCTGGTTTGGGCTGCTTTTGCAGTGTTAACCCTTGTGCATATTAAATCTTGAAATCCTTCTAGTAACTAACTAACTAACTAATTAACTAGCTAACACCCACACCCACACACACACACACACACACACACACACAGCTTGTGTGAAAAAAAAATGCGCCCGTTCTTTCGTCATTTTGTTGCAGCCTATCAAAGACTTGCTGATCATGTTTTCTAGACTCAATATATGTGGGCTTTTCACTCAGCGTGGGCGCGCACATTCATCTAATTCATGATTAGATCCAGCTAGACTAATCTACTGCTCAGCTGCGTTTGAAAATCTGACTTATCCCAGATGAGTTTCACCGGCATTAACTCATCCAAGATCAGGCATCTGATCTCAGATGATTTAAGCGCCGCACGGAAAATACCCCCCAGGGCTGTTAGGCTTGAATCAGTTTGCTGACCCCAACTAGCTGTATTGAGGGAAACAAAGAAAAACAAACATGTAGTGTGAAGGTTAGGGGAAGTGAGACTCGAATAGCCCATGCATAAGAACAGTAAACCCATAATGAGCAGAGCAAGAGTAGGTAATAAGAGTATGGACAGCCACAAAATGACAGACAGCATCTGAGATTAAGAACAATATACTGTATACATTATCTAAACCTGTTTATCCAGAGCAGGATCACAGGAAACCTGGAGCCTACCAAAGCAGGTTTGGATGCATGGTAGGAAAAATCCTTGGTATCCAATAGGTATGATATGGCTAATGTTAAGAACAAAAAGAATATGATATTTCAACTATCTATTTTGAGAGAGAGAGAAACATTGAAAAAATGGGGAAAGATATTTTAAAACATAATTCTGTTATTAGATTATTTTCACAATATCTGGTATTAAGAGTGATGTAAGTTAACTAAAAAAGATAAATTGATAAATAATAGCATAAATACAAAACATACTATTATGTTTAGCTTTTCATCACTTGGCAGACTGTCTTTGCCTACCTACCTGTAGTTCAATAGAGACATTGCCGCCTCAGGAATTTCACAAAGTTTGTATTGCTTCATTAAGTGATGTTTTTAAAGCAAAAGTGATTGGTCAGCACCAATATGCTGATCTTGTATGATGACCTTGTCAGTCTCTCAATCAGTGCCATTTTATTTTCAAAAATCGATAGTGGTCTGCCCTACACTTTCTCGTGTACTCAGATATGGGGATGGATATTTGAGGAATAAACCACAAGACAATGATTATATTATGTACATTAAAGAACCATCAACAACAAATCAAGTATATTGAGCAATTATTATAAAAGTAAAGTAAATTTTTCTTTTTAGATTCTATTATCCATCCATCCTTCCTCTTCTGCTTATCCGAGGTCGGGTTGCAGGGGCAGCAGCTTGAGCAGAGATGCCCAGACTTCCCTCTCCCCGGCCACTTCTTCTAGCTCTTCCGGGAGAATCCCGAGGTGTTCCCAGGCCAGCCGGGAGACATAGTCCCTCCAGCATGTCCTGGGTCTTCCCCGGGGCCTCCTCCCGGTTGGACGTGCCCAGAACACCTCACCAGGGAGGCGTCCAGGAGGCATCCTGATCAGATGCCCGAGCCACCTCATCTGACTCCTCTCGATGCGGAGGAGCAGCGGCTCTACTCTGAGCCCCTCCCGAATGACTGAGCTTCTCACCCTATCTTTAAGGGAGAGCCCAGACACCCTGCGGAGAAAACTCATTTCAGCCGCTTGTATTCGCGATCTCGTTCTTTCGGTCACTACCCATAGCTCATGACCATAGGTGAGGGTAGGAACATAGATCGACTGGTAAATTGAGAGCTTTGCCTTACGGCTCAGCTCCTTTTTCACCACAACAGACCGGTGCAGAGCCCGCATCACTGCAGAAGCTGCACCAATCCGCCTGTCGATCTCACGCTCCATTCTTCCCTCACTCGTGAACAAGACCCCGAGATACTTGAACTCCTCCACTTGGGGCAGGATCTCGCTCCCAACCCTGAGAGGGCACTCCACCCTTTTCCGGCTGAGGACCATGGTCTCGGATTTGGAGGTGCTGATTCCCATCACAGCCGCTTCACACTCAGCTGTGAACCGATCCAGAGAGAGCTGAAGATCACGGCCTGATGAAGCAAACAGGACAACATCATCTGCAAAAAGCAGTGACCCAATCCTGAGTCCACCAAGCCGGACCCCCTCAACACCCTGGCTGCGCCTAGAAATTCTGTCCATAAAAGTTATGAACAGAATTGGTGACAAAGGGCAGCCCTGGCGGAGTCCAACTCTCACTGGAAACGGGTTCGACTTACTGCCGGCAATGCGGACCAAGCTCCGGTTGTACAGGGACCGAACCGCCCTTATCAGGGGGTCTGGTACTCCATACTCCCGGAGCATCCCCCACAGGATTCCCCGAGGGACATGGTCGAACGCCTTTTCCAAGTCCACAAAACACATGTAGACTGGTTGGGCAAACTCCCATGCACCGTCCAGGACCCTGCTAAGGGTGTAGAGCTGGTCCACTGTTCCACGACCAAGACGAAAACCATACTGTTCCTCCTGAATCCGAGGTTCGACTATCTGACGGACCCTCCTCTCCAGAACCCCCGAATAGACTTTTCCAAGGAGGCTGAGGAGTGTGATTACTCTATAGTTGGAACACACCTTCTTAAAGAGTGGGACCACCACCCCGATCTGCCAATCCAGAGGCACTGTCCCTGATGTCCATGCGATGTTGCAGAGACGTGTCAACCAAGACAGTCCTACAACATCCAGAGCCTCAAGGAACTCCGGGAGTATCTCATCCACCCCCGGGGCCCTGCCACCAAGGTGTTTTTTGACCACCTCGGTGACCTCAGTCCCAGAGATGGGGGGGCCCACCTCCGAGTCCCCAGGCTCTGCTTCCTCATTGGAAGGCATGTTAGTGGGATTGAGGAGGTCTTCGAAGTACTAACTTATTTATTAGATTCATGCAATTTTTTTAATTAAGTCTTGCCATGTTTTAAAGTTTTGGACAGATCATCTAAGTGAGAATTCAACTTTTTTCCAATTTGAAATAATACAGAATGTCAGTTACCCATTTGAGTTAGTGAAGGTCGGTTGGGATATTTCCATTTAAGTGAGATATGCTAGTAGTGTCATTTAGGCAATTACAATCAATTTGTCCGTATCTAGTGTCACACACGTGCGAATAGGAGGCAGCTGAAGGGCCTAAAGGCTAGTGGTAACACATCTGCCCAGGGGGCGGCGGGGTGCACTAACTCTCTTTCTAAGTCTTCTGCAGACATTTCCTGGGAAATCCCACCAGGAACTGCTGGCTCAACTTGGGACACGTCGCTTCCGGCCCCGGCCCTGAGGACGAAATCACTTCCGGCCCCAAGGACGACATCATTTCCTCCAGACTTCCTATAAAGCTTCACTCCCTTCCTCTGGAGTTCAGTTCTGTTTTGGACTCTGACTTGTAACCATTACTTGCTTGAAAAACCTTACTCTTTTTTGCAGTCAGGAACATATTATACAGGTGGCTGCTCTAGACCTTTGCGATGTCCGGTGTCTCTTCTTCTCACACTAGTTTAAATTCATTGGGCAGTCCACCATCTATAGCTATTTGTTTAATTGTTTGCCTAGGCTTTTTGATATGCATTTAAAGATTTTCACCCATAATGATGTTAATTTGATGATTTCCTCGAACATATGGCTTAGTGATGCTGGAGCTAGATAGATAGATAGATAGATAGATAGATAGATAGATAGATAGATAGATAGATAGATAGATAGATAGATAGATAGATAGATAGATACTTTATTAATCCCAATGGGAAATTCACATAGATGGTAACATTCACAAATTGGATTTTACCCTGGATATATTTTTGGTCAATTTTCAATGATATGTGTGACCAATTAAAGATTTTAAGGTGAATTATTGAGTAGTGCTTATCGAGATAAAGTGTATTCAGTGTATGGCTGACTTCCCCACTTCCTTTTCTCACCGTACTCTAGGATCATTGAAGGGAAATTTCTTTGAGATGTTTTTAAACATTCTGGAGATGCTGTTTGAGTCTTTAAGACTGACCAGTATTGCCTCAGGAATAGAAACAAGTGGAACATTTCTTTTAGGTTTAAGTTGTCTAGGTTTCTTTAAAAATTCTAATTTGAAAATAAAGAAAAAACTGTGTTACTGGAAAGTTAAATTTGAAGTGTAACTTCAACTGATAAGATGCAAATATGTTATTTAAATACAGTTCTCTAAGTGTCTTAGTCCCGAGTGTGCAAGAGAGCAGATTGAAGGGCCACCAACCAGTTATCTGGTTAACTTTTTTAATGCATGAGGGGTTGCTCTTACTAAAGGTATGGTAATAAGTGACTGCACGGTGGAAGACCAGGTCAGTTGGTTACAACAGGCCCTGCAGCAGGATTTTAAAAAAGTCCTGTTTGTCACTGGAGACACCATTCCATCCATATGGCAGATTTGTGACAAAAGATGCATAAAGAAAGCACTTCTATTATCTCAGACCTTAAACCCATAAAATAAACTGTTTATCCTCCTCAGCATTGAGAAAGCAATATAGTAACATGCAATACTGTATTGGGGATGCTTTAACATTTTCTGCTGACAGATGTAAGATTAAACATCTGAAGCCTGACAAACTCGTTGATCTGGATAAGAGTGAAGTTTATTCTGGGCAAGCTGAAAGGCTAAGCAGGACCTTAGAATGTTTCATATAGCCAGTCTGTTTGCAGCTTATTCTTCCCATGGGAATCAACCATAAGCTTGTGTGTTTTGAGAAACTGTAAAAGTGTTAGCCGTTTTGCTAATGGACAGTAAGCCAGGTGTGTATGCTTAATTTGGGCAAGAAGTGAGGAGGGAATGGCTGCCTTTTGTTAGAATTTTTTCCAAAAACAATTCAATTTTCAGTTCAGTCTTGTGTTTAGTTTTAGTTCATTTAGTACTTTCATGCAAAAATGGAGTGCTTGGATGCTGCCTTTCTGACACATTGAGAAAATCTGCTGACACTTAAATGCAGTTGCTGTCTGCTTTGCTGCTGGACACTAACCAAGGAACTCTGCCTCCAGCAAGAAATCTTTCTTTTCACGTTATGATTTAGGATATATACTCTGTAACTAAAGAACTATCATCTTGGAAATATCATAAAGACTGCATGAACCCACCCGGGTTGTATGCAGCAACTTTTTACATTGCTTATATTTGCTACTATTGGTGATTATGTAAATGAATATAATTTTTAATTTAAAGCTTAAACTCAATGTCTCTGTCTATCACTACTCTTTCCAAGTGCTGATTGATCATTGTTTGTCTAGCTGCGGTCCCTTAAGGGCATGAAGTACGCTTTCTGAAACTGTTTGTTGGAGGTAAACTGGATTGAAGTAAAGGAGTAAAAATAAAAGGCAGCCCGCCATTAGGGCTGAATACAAGGGGTACAATAAGAAAAAATAAGACGGGTAAATTGTTTCGGTTAATAATTACACAGCTGGCTTTGACGTTTCTCCCAATCCCACATTAAGAACAGAACTTTTTCTGTTAGGTGCATATGTCTTGGGTGATCTGATAAAACAGATGCTTTACTTGCAGAGTTGCAAATCTTTTCTTGTCCACAGACTTTGAACCGTTAAATCACAAACAATAATCCGCTCAGACTGTGACCAACACTCCGTTACTTAAGTTCCAGCAAAATCCATAGCTTGCCCTGCGTTGGGCTGGCGCCCTGCCCGAGGTTAGTTACCTGCCTTGTTGGCTGGGATTGGCTCCAGAAGACCCCTGTGACCCTGTAGTTAGGATATAGCAGGTTGGATAATGGATGGATGGAAAATCCATAGCCTAGTCACTTTTATTGTCGGTCACTGCAGTAGTTCTGTGTAGTGCATGCTGAGTGTTGTTTCCTTAGCCAATGCTGTATGCTGATGAGCACTGCTAGAATACTAGAATCTCTTTACACAGAGAACCATAAGAACGCAAGTAGTGTGGTAGACGTTAGGACTTTAGGGACCTTCGAAACTAGATTTGATGTTATTTTGGAGGAATCAGGTGGATAGGACTGGCACACTTTGTTGGGCTGACTAGTCTGTTCTTGTCTAGATTGTTCTAATTAGAGAAAGCTTTTACTGTTGGTTTTTAAAAGTCAAGAATAACAAATTAATGATATTTTCCCCAGATGAATACAACCTTATCAGATTCGCTTACAAATTTCAAATTTGATTTTTTAGTGCTAGCCAACACACAGTACTTTTTAATTAGTAGAGTTCTGAAAGGTGCTCTGAAATACTGATCATTTTTTTTTCATACTTGTGCTCAAAGAAATCAAAGAGAAACTGGCACCAGTCCAGATGAGGGAATGCATATGTGTAATTTTGTTAACGTTGACTTTTAAATTGCTATTGCTATTCTGTTCTTCTCTGACTTATATTAATAATGAGTAGCTTATCAACACACTAAGTAATTCTTAGTATGTCAATATGCAAAACATTTCCCAAGTGCAAATAACTACATTTTGTAGGTAATTACTTTTTCTTACAGCAGTAATCTGTTTGAATAATGCAACTGAGTGAAATAAATCTGATATGTTGTTAAATATGGGAGCTTAGAAGATAATAATGCACAATTCCTCACATATACTTAAGGTGTTTTGTTTTCAGCTGCTGGAGATGTTTTTGCTGTTCTAGCATGATTAGATACTCTTCATTTAAAGGCAGTATGATTCAGAGCTCATTTTACTTTAAATCAGGTATGGCTGGCTCTTTTCGAGCCAGAATTAATAATATCAGTTTCTAGTGGCGCCATGGTCAATGTTGTCTTATAGAACATTTTCAGAGGTACTGCAGTTTCCCCTCATATCTCAGAGATATGCTCATTACATTCATTAATATTTTTAATTGCAGCTGATGTGACACATAACACAGAGGAATTATATAAGAAAGAGCAGAGTGGACTTTTTTTTTTTTCTTACAAGACTGCACTTCTATAATGTGGGTAGGGATATCCTTTACGTAATCTGCAAGTCTGTGGCCAGTGCAATCTACACTGCGGTGAGCTGGGCTGGTAACATCACTTCAAGAGAGGCCCACCGAATTAACAAGCTAATTAAAAGGGCAGGCTCAGCTATTTATTTATTTATTGAGGTTTTGCAAGAAGCCAAATTTTTCCCTGTGGACCAACAAAGTCCTGGGTTTGAATCTTGTCCTGGGCACTGTTTGTGTGGAGGTGGCATGGGCTCCAGGTATTTTTCCAGGTTTTTCTCTAGACGTTCAAGCTATCCTATCAGTGTGTGCGTGCTTGAGAGCACTGTCAAGGAATGAGGCCAGGTTTGGGGATAGTCCTCCCAAAATCCTGACCTGGGCACAATGGGTCAATTGATTCAATGAGTCCATGATTTATTGTTATGAAAATGCTACACACAGCACTGAAATAATGAAAAAAAGATGTAAGTATATGTAAAAGAACATAAGATTACCCTCACTCTCCAGCAGTACAAAGTAGTGAGAGCTGATGATCTACTGGAGACCCTTTATACTGAAGCTACACCTTTGTAATTCCTCATTGTGACTGTCACTGCTCTTTTTATCTTTAGCCAAGTCAGAGGCTTTCATTCTTTTAAAGTAATTCTGGAGTACGTTTGATTCTTATATCAATGCATTTGTTTATTTACATATTTTTTTGAGTTTCTGTAAAAAGTCAAATTTCTATCTATCTATCTATCTATCTATCTATCTATCTATCTATCTATCTATCTATCTATCTATCTATCTATCTATCTATCTATCATGCATATCTTGCTCCATTCAAGTTCCCCTCCAATGCCTACACAACAGTAAATTTGGTAAGTTGTTACTTGATAGCCGCTTGTTAGCGTTACCTTTTTTTTATTCGTAAAATTTAAAGTCAATCTTATTTTCTAAACTTTGTTTCATAGACATACACCATGAAACCTCTATCCAGATATTTTAAGAGTTATAGTAAATTAACTGCTATAGTGATAAGGTTAACACTGGCCAATTTGCTGTGTAAGTTTACAATTGACTGACATTTTAATCAAGGAAGATGTGTATTTAAATGACTGTATGCAATACTGGCTAATTTTCATTTAAAAAATGTAAAAAGCTAAGCTACAAAATAGGGTGGGCCAGTGAAAATAGTGGGTGTACACAGGGCTACCTGGCCCTATAATGGAGTCATGCCTGATGTCATGGCTGCTGGGTCCTGCTTCTAGCTTCATATTCCCAACAGTCATGCATTAAGGTTGTGTAGGAGTTTTGTGACAATCACAATTTCTTTGTCACCAAACAATGAAAAAAATAGGTGGGAAGAAAAGCCAAAAATTGCAATAGGCCAAAAGTTAATTTATAATAGAATATCTATAATAATCAAATCCCTATTGTGGAAATTCTCTTAAATAACAGACAGGGTCACCATTCTGTTTCCAAGATGGGCGTCCTTTATTACAACTGCTATGTATCTATCTGAAGTTACATGTATTCAATTATTATTTTTCATGTCTATGTGATTTTAGTTGATTTCATATGTGATTGTGTAACTGTGTACTGCCCCTTTAAATGTAGTTATGTTCCTTCTTCTTTGTGACTGGATCTCCAGGAGGTGGGGCCACCCTGACAACTCCACTCATGAGGCTTCCAGCTGGGTATTTAAATTAGCTGAGAAGGCTCGGTAGTTGGGAATCATTCATTTGTAGATGTTTCTGGGAGTATTGTTTTCTATGTTAGATTTTTGTTAAATGCTTTTTTGTTAAAGGATTCAGATTTTTGACTTTCATTTTGTGACTTGCTTGCTTAGAATTTCTCTTTTGAGCTTTTCTTTGCATTTTTGTATTTTTGCAATATACATCCTTGATTTTAAAGTGCCTGTTTGCCCTTTAATCATTTAATAAGTCAAAGGTTTATGATTTTCCCTCCTCTTGTAGGGTTTTTGTCATATATTTTTGGGATATTTATACTTGTTTTGCCAGTTTCATTTGAAGCCAGCTGGTAGACGTAGGGGACTAGTTAAAGTCAGGTGATTTCTAGTCTAGGATTCTAGTCTTCTCCTTGGCTTGTTTTCAGAGTCTTCACATCTGTTTTACTTGATGGAAACTGCATTTCATAACAAGAACAATTTTTTTCACTATGACTAGGCTGCATAATATGGAGAAGAACTGTTGCTGATCAAAGTTAGGATCATTTCCATAATATCCTTTTGAAAGACCTTTGTTTAAACCAATCCACATAATGATAAAATAGTACAATCCATAACACACCCTATATCTTTTTAGATCTAAATATCCCAAAAGAGTTATATAGATTAGATCTTTGGCAAACATCTTATCATTAGGAACTATCCATCCAACCCGCTATATCCTAACTACAGGGTCCCCGGGGTCTGCTGGAGCCAATCCCAGCCAACACAGGGCGCAAGGCAGGAAACAAACCCCAGGCAGGACACCAGCCCACCGTGGGGCGCGCACACACATACCCACACACCAAGCACACACACTAGGGCCAATTTAGAATCACCAATGCACCTAACCTGCATGTCTTTGGACTGTAGGAGGAAACCCACGCAGACACGGTGAGAACATCCAAACTCCACACAGGGAGGACCCGGGAAGCGAACCCAGGTCTCCTAACTTCCAGGCAGCAGCGCTACCCACTGCGCCCATTAGGAACTACATACATATATATAATACTGCAGTTAAAATTTTTAAATCATTATGATTTCATCATCTCTATGGTAAACAAATAGAGAGAAATGCTACAGAAAGTACAGTAAAGGTGAATTCAGAAACACTTTACACTCTCACACAGAGTTTTTCCTAATATGATCAAATCTTGATTGGAATCTCTGAACACATTGTTGCTACCTGACATTCCTCTTGCCCAGAGTAGGTATTCAAGAAAATACAGGACGCAATGAATACTCTTTTTACAGTTCAGTCCAAGTTTGGAGTAAATTTGGACATAGGTTTTGGGAAGCACTTTCCTCTTCATTTCAGACCATATATATATATACTGTACAGTATATATAAAATGCTAAGATTTGTGTCCGTCTGTCACATGATTACTTGAAAATCACTGGAGCTAGAAGCTTGATCTTGGTCTTAATCAAAAGCTTATCACATGACATTGTGAGGTTTCTGAACTCTTTTGGGATACCACCACCCCAACGGGACGACACCCCGAAGCACAATTGCCATGTCTGTGGAAGACTGCTTGTCCGTCGCCGAGGCAACCACAGGTTTGCAGCGCTGTAGAATAGCACCATGGAAATAACTACGAGCCGGTCGAGATCACGCTATAAGCATCTGCTGCCGATGGGTGATGCAAGGAACATTATAAATGCTGGGAACAGTATAACTTGGCCACTAGCTTGGCCCCAAACCTGCCTGACTGCTGTGTCTGTGTATAGGTGAGTGGTGGATCCCGCAACAATAAATGACTGTGCTGTTCCTGTTTCAAATGGAATAAATCTGGTTTTGCTAAAGCACCGAGACTTAGCCTCATGTTTTGGGGTGCAAGACAACAACTCATGCGTCATGACCTGCACTGGTGAAGCAAAACATTTTAGGTACCGACAATCTTCACTGCGTTAACTGGGTTTGTGTCTTTCCAATGGCAAACTGCTAAAGGGTGACATTGCTGAAAGAAAAAGAACAGCAGTGGCAACTGCCGAGTGTGAAACACATTGCTGTGGCCACTCATAGGAAGAAGAAGAAGAACTCAGCAAGATCTGCTGAGTGTCAAATAGGGGATAATGTAAGCATGTACGACCAAGACAGACAAATGCCTATGCTAACTGACCTGTGCTCCTGCCATTACATTAAATTGATCGTTCTGATCGCCAAATACAGTGCTACACACTATGATGGCACAACATTTCCTGAGCTCTGTCAAACACAGGAGATTTGTCATTGACAAAGAATGGGAAACAACATAAAAAGACGCTGAAGCATATAGTAAAGTGAGACGTATGACTGAATATACAGCTATTGAGTAGCTGGTTGTGATAGTCTGGGTCGGTTCCACTCTTCCTGGTTGCTTCCAGAGGCCTCTTGAACCCAGAACTGTTGATAGAAATAAACCAAGATGAGCTGTGGCAAAAGAGAACACACGCAGCCAGCTAAGACTTGGTGCAAAGTGTTCAGTGCTCTTATTAAAACAATAAAATAGTGTCTAAAAGTGTAATGCAAGTTCTTCAATGAATACATCTACTAATATATAAAAAATCCTAAGCCTAAAAGTGCAACAATTTTGTGCAATGATTTTATGTGATGTTTTTATGTCACTATTTTGTCAGGCTTTAAATCAGGCTTATTTTAAAACCTACATATATATGTTTGGTATCATTCTTTTCAGAATTTATCAAACTTTAATGTGATGTTGTTAGATTTTCAGATTCTTATTCTGTTTTTAAGTTATAAACTAAAATATCAAGAAAGTCATGGTTTTTGTCAGTTAAAACGAATGGATCGTTTATTTAGTCTTTTATAAATACTCATCGAGCATAGTAGACCTCAGTTTAACAGAAATACTCCAATCGGTTAAGAGAGTAAATATTTTATTCTAATTTCATGATTTTTACTCCGTTAAATAATAATTAATTTGTCTTTTACATATTTATAGAATTTCGTGATTTTTGACTCTAATAAAAATTTTTCTTTTGTACATTTACAGATTTTACTAATATTCTGGCCACAACTGGGGGTTGGGCGCCAAAGGCACCAGGGGGCTTGACCCCCCTAGTTAATCCAATAAAATGTAAAAACATGGAAGTTAAAATGTCCATAAATACATTCAGTAAAAACAACATTAAAATTAAGGGCAAACATCTTCTTGAAACTTCCAGCCTTGGTGCCTTCTTTCTAAAACCAACGTCTTCTCAGCTTGGATTCCTCAGAATGAGGAGATGTCGACCAGCAAGCGCAGACAACCCATCACTGTTCACAGAGCGCCGTGCTGAGTTTTGCTTCTTGCTCCCTCCATTCTGCAGTCCATCAGACTTGCACTGGAGCCTCCTGGATCATTTGGTCACTCTTGCTTCAATGAGTGCTAAGGAAGAGTGGCCACACATCCTTCCTCTAGAGCGTCTGGCCACTCTGCTCACGAGGTTTACATTCCTGACTACCTGCTTTACCTCTTATATTACACTAACTCTGTCCCATTTCTTCTCTTCTCTTTTTTTAACCTTCATTCCTTCCTTTTCTTTATTTATTTTTGTCCTCCCTTCTCTGGGCGGAGTGGTGGCTCTGAGTCTAGGGATCTGTGCCAGCAATCGGAAGGTTGTCGATTCGAATTCCATAAATGCCAGGAATGACTACTCCATTGGGCACCTGAGCAAGGCCCTCAACCTGCAATTGCTCCGTCCTGGGTATGACGTTAATCTGCATCCAGCCCTGCAAGCAAGTCCTCCTTGCAACTTGCAGGGAAAATTTGAGGATTGGAGGCAGGATTGGCACTCCAGCCACTGTAAAAACCCTCACACTGTTCAGTGTTGTGCTGAGGTATCACCTTTTGCACGGCTGCACTCGGATCTCAATCAGGGTGGTTCACCGTGTGGTGGGCTGTAATCAGCACATGCTTCCATCCCACTCTGCCGTTCAGGCTCCCTATGTACTGTTTGATAACGGGCAGGTACTGTCCTTCACCTACTCCGAGGTGTGAATGAGGCACCTGACTGATCCACTCACATTTTACGCATGGACTCCCAATCAGCCAAGCAACCCAATCAACCCTGAAGTGGCTCCATGATACAGAATGCAAGAAAGATAGCAAAAGAGAAATGCATGTTGACAATCAAGAAGATCATCACATACTGAGAACGTCTGCCCATATGCAAACATTGCTTCTACATTCTTCAATGTTTGGTTGAAGAGCACTTATTACAAAATTTAGATTGACAATGTGATCACTGTGTGGCAGCATGTTTTCATTCTAAACACAAAATAAAATTCTGCTTGCTCTGTATGAACTACCAGAACTAATAAAATGCATTGTAGCTTCAACAGGATCTGCCAGAAGAAACTCCTTACAGCACATATGACGTATCGACAGCTCCTTATCTTCAACGTTGAAGGGAGCTTCTACTGATAGTCCCAAGGATACGTTGTATACGTTTTCACTTGTTTTATTTTAGCAAGGGAGCTCTGCATTTCCCACTAGAAATATAATAATAATGCTAAAGTTATAAATGATATACTGTGTACTGTGTCAAATGAGGGCGGTGCAGTGGTAGCGCTGCTGCCTCACAGTTAGGAGACCCGGGTTTGCTTCCCGGGTCCTCCCTATGTGGAGTTTGCATGTTCTCCCCGTGTCTGCGTGGGTTTCCTCCGGGCGCTCCGGTTTCCTCCCACAGTCCAAAGACATGCAGGTTAGGTGGACTGGCGATCCTAAATTGTCCCCAGTGTGTGCTTGGTGTGTGGGTGCATGCCCTGCGGTGGGCTGGCTCTCTGCCCGGGGTTTGTTCCCTGCCTTGGCTGGGATTGGCTCCAGCAGACCCCCGTGACCCTGTAGTTAGGTTGTAGTGGGTTGGATGATGGATGGATGTGTCAAATGAACACTCCTCTCGTTCAACACTGATAAAGAAAAAATAGAGCAGATGCAAACTTAATAAATGGTCAAGTAAAGAAGACACGTGTACATTAAAGGGTCAGACTGGTGCTCTTGAAACCTTAACTTCTAATGTGTAAGAGCACATTTTAGACTTTTTTTATTTCATGCTATATGTTATATCCTGTAGAGATTTTTACACTTGAGAAAGTGAAAAATTGCTTCTTACAGTTAACAATATATCTAAGAATCTATTGATTGTGTCACTCGAATTTTGATCGAGAGTAATGTAGACATTATGAAAAGTCATCCTCAATGCACAGACTGTTCTAATGATGCACTGTAGTGTGTCCCACAGGACTTCCCTCAAGAGATGAAATAATGCAGACATAACTCAAAAGTGGACAGCTGTTACTCAGCAAAATATGGCTGATTAAAAGAGTGCTGGGATTATTTTTATACTTTTTATTGTACACTTGTAAGATGCAGTTCTGCTGTAAATTAGCAAAAACTGCCCATGCAGTCTCTCTCATCTCCAAAGTGTGTGTAGTATTCAGAAGAAGGTTCTAGGTGGGCATTACGTTTTAGCTAATTAAATTAACATTTTTCTCTTGGACGTTTATGGGGAGCTAAAGCCTTTCATGGCCATGCCAGATGTAGTATAAATATCAGTCAGAGTATGCCTAGTGTGATGGACTGCCACCCACTAAAATGTAGAGTAAAATTATTTATGTGTGTATATCTTTCACAAAAAAAAGAACAATTAACAGCTTAATTGAAAATGAGAAATTAATAAATATTGACAGTTTTAGTTAAACTTGGTGTGATAAATGCTGGTTAATCAAGAAGACAGAAGGAATTTCAGTAGACTGTGTAATCCAATTTGGAAGTCAATGAAATCTTCAAGCAAGAACACTTTAACAAGTGCCGTTTAAAAGGCACTCAATTATTCCATCTTCTGTCAAGACTACCGTCAACCCAATCAATCACACTGATTGACTGTGGTAACTAAATATTATGAAGTGAAGGTTTTTTTTTTTATTATTGCAATAAGGATACCTGCATATTTATGATATATATGACTATAAATGACAGCACTCAGCAATTGACAGCATCCTTGTCCTCCATAGGTCACTATTCATTGCTGTGAAATCAGTTTTACTGGGGCTCAGCTTCTCATCTTTGTAGCACTTAGGCATGTTCTTTGTGAAAGACTCCAACATTGGAAGTGTATATTGAGTACTTGGAAGTGTTAGTTCCTGACAAATATGCATTTAAATAGACTACCAATGATCATATGGGGGGCGTTAAAGAGTAAAAGAAAGAGGGATCTTGATCTGTTCTTAAGGCTGGCACCAAACTGTGCATGAAAAAGAGATTTGTTGTGGGTTCCAGGTTACAGATAAGGCCAAAAAATTCTTGTATGTACCCACCATTGTTGGTTTTGTTCTGAATTTGGCAGGGAGGACAAAGACAGAGCTCGGTAAACATGATTATTAACTTTGTGGACTTCCAGAAAACATTGGATGGTGTCCAATGGCCATTGACATTGGATTCAGGAAGTATTCATACCCCTTCAGTTTCTGCACACTTTATTGTGTAGTAGATTTAATTTTAAATGATTACATTTGCTATGTTTTCCCGTCAATCTGCACTCAATACCCCATAATGACAAAGTGAAAGTGTGTTTTCAGAAACGTCTAATGATGTATTACAACTCAAACTGAAATCTCTCATTCATATCATTTTTATTTTTTAGAAAATTTGCCGTGGCACTCCAGATTGTGGTCAGGTGTGTCCTCTTTGTTTTAAATCTCCTTGAGATGCATTTAGAACTTGAATGGAGTCCAACTGGGCCAAACTGAATTGATTAAACCTCATTTAGAAAGGCAGAGACCTGTGTATATAAGGTCCCACAATACACTGCATGTCAGGGAAAAACCAATCCATGAAGTCTAAGGAACTCATGGTAGACATCAGCAGGCAAATTGTGATGAGGAGTGGATCAGGGTGAGAGCAGAAAACCATTTCTAAAGCTTTGAGTGTTCCCAGGAGCACAGTGGCCTCACCACTACAATTGTGAAATACAGTAGAAAACGTTTCAAACCACCAGGACTCTTCCTAGAGTTGGCCATCTAGCTAAACTGAGCACTTGAGCAAGAAGAACCGTGGTCAGGGAGGTGACCAAGAACCAAGTAGTCACTCAAACAGAGATGGGAGGACCTGTTAGAAGGACAATGATCTCAGCAGTGTTCCATCAGTCTTGTGTTTCTGGTGAAATGGAGAGACAGAAGCATATGACAGCTTTTAAAGGAATCTGAGAGCTTGAGATAAAAGATTCTCTTGGTCTGATGTGACAAAAATTGAACTCTTTGGGCGGAACACCAAGCACTATATCTGGTGAAGACCAAGCACTGCTTATCACCTGCCTTGTACCATCCCTAGGTTGAAGCATGGGGTGCTTCTCATCGGTAGGGACAGGGAGACTGGTCAGAATTCAAGGGAGGATGAATGCAGCCAAATACGGAGAAGTCCTTGAAGAAAACCTGGTCCAGAGGAGTGCCTCATATTGACCGGACATTGTTTGGAGTTTGCCCAAAGAGATCAATTTTTGTCTCATAAAACAAGAGAATATTTATCTTGATGCTGCCAGAGTTCTTTAAATATTGTCAAAAGCATTTACTCAAGAAAGGCTTCTGTCTGCAGGTAAAGCATTGTGGTGGCAGGGCAGCGACAGGGACAAGGAGACTGGTCAGAATTGATAGAATGATAAATGCAGCCAAGTACAGAGATTATTGAAGAATCCTGCTTCAGAGTGCAGATGACCTTAGACTGCGGCAATGGCTCACCTTTTATCACGACAATGACCTGAAGCATATAGCCAAGACAATGCTGGAGTGGCTTCAGTTCAAATCTCTGTCTTTCCTTGAGTGGCCCGGCAATAAAGCTCACAGAACATCTGTGTAGAGGCCTGAAGATGGCAGTGTACAGACTCTTCCCATGCAGTCTAACAGAGGATCTTCTAAGAAGACTGGAATAATCTGCTCAAATCCAAATGTGCAAAGCTTGTAGAGACTTGCCCATGATAGATAGACAGATAAATACTTTATTAATCCCAAGGGGAAATTCACATACTCCAGCAGCAGCATACTAATCCTGGGAGCGAGTCCACATAAAAGAAAGTGATAGGAGTTAACAGTGAAATAGAAGACATAAAGCTGGAATTGCTCCCAAATGGGCTTTTCCAAAGTAGTGAATTAAGGGTCTGAACACTGATATTGTAAGAGCCAATCTTAGAAAGTTAAAGTTTTGAGTTAAACTCATATTAGTGTTTGCTTAATTTGAACAGAATATAATTTTCTTTCATAGTCATAGACAATGGTATACCCTTTTACCCCCTGTAAGTTAATAAGAGATAGAACTTTCTTGCTATAAATAAGATACAGTGTGTTAACACTAGAATTACCAGAGCCTATGAAAAAACTTATAGATCCGTCCAACCTTAAATCACTTTGCATCTTTCCATCAGCGTCTTTTGTCCTGTAAATGTGTCGATAAGCAGCAAGCAGCCTGCTATCACATCCCCCACCGCCGCACATACTTGTTCTGGTATATTTGTACCTTTTGTGAAAGTGTTTATTTGATATTTGGAATTCAGGCTTAATACATTATACACTTCATGTCTACATTTTGTCAATTATTACTAAAACATGAAAAAAGTTTATGTTTTAACGATGTGTTTACTATACATAGTTTGTTGTAGACACGGAACACACATGAAATGCATGTGTTCCAAATAACGATATAGTATTTATAAAAGGTGTCATTTTGCTTGACTTCTCACTCTATACAACTCCAAGCAACTGACACGCAGGTAAACAGACTTGAGCTGAGAAAACTGTGCGGCGGTGGGGGATGTGATAGCAGGCTGCTTGCTGCTTATCGACACATTTGCAGGACAAAAGATGCTGATGGAGAGGTGCTAAGCGATTTAAGGTGGGATGGATCTATGAGTTTAGCTTTAAACAGAACTTTTCTTAAACAGGAACTTTTTTACTGCAGTAAAACCTTGAATTGCGAGTAACTTAGTTTACAAGCATTTTAAAAAACAAGCTAAATTTTTAAATAAATTTTAACTTGATAAACAAGCGAGGTCTTGCAATACGTATAGTCTTTATACACTTTGTCAGCCGAGCGTCACGTGATCACAACTGAGCCTATGTTTCTTCTCTCTCTCTCTTGCCACAGGATTGTGGGTAATCGTCTCCCATGCTCGGTCTCAGTCAGCGTGCCTCATTCATATAGTCAACATCCGTATGAGCATATACTGTTTACTATAGCATTGTGACCACGTGTGTGTGCGCTGTGACATGTGAGTCCCTGCCATGCACCCCAAAACACGAGGCTGAGTCTCAGTACTTTAGCAAAACCATCTTTATTCAGTGTGAAACAGGAACAGCACGGTTATTTATTGTAGCGGGATCTGCCACTCTCCTATACACAGACACGGCAATCAGGCAGGGTCATGACCAGGTTAGTGGCCAAGTAATATTGTTCCCTTGCATTTATAATGTTCCTTGCATCACCCATCAACAGCGGGTGCTTATAGCTTGACTGCAATCTTTTCAGATTCGCTTTTACAGCAAACTGCTACAGTGCTGGGAGACTGCGGTTGTTTCGGGACGCTCTTCCGTGTGTCATCCCCTTTGTGGGGGAATCCCAAAAGAGTTTAGAATCCTTACAGTACGTAAAGCATTTTTTAAAATTTTGTGTCCATTTGTATAGGTTTGTATTGGATAGGTTTCCTTGTTAAATTTGCAAAAAAGGAAAAAGATTCTAGTGAGCTAACAGATAGCAGGGATTCCGTTAGTTAGAGTGAAAGTTGTCCTATACAATAACCCTCCTCTCTCTCGTCTCCCTCATACCAGCCACGATTCTTTTCAAAGGTAAAGTGCATGTTGATTTGTTTTACATATTTTTACTTTTTATTTTGTACTTATAATTTTTATATGAATATTTTTGGGTTGTAGAACAAATCATCTGAGTTTCCATTATTTCTTATGAGGAAATTCGCTTTGATATACGAGTGCTTTGGATTACAAGCATGTTTCTGGAACAAATTATGCTCGCAAACCAAGGCACCACTGTATATCAGTTTTCTCCTTTTCGTGTGAACTGTTTTACTTTGAATTTTTACTAAAGCTTTTAAAAACGAAGATATTTTGTCTGTGGAATCATTTTAACATGTCAAGCTTTTGCTGAATCCCATTTGCAAACTGGAGCTGCTGAACTTTGGTAGTTTTGGGTAAATGCAGCTATAGATATGAGAGATTTCAGTTTCTAAATTTGCATTTAACTTTGTCTGTATGTGTTATTAAATGCAGATTGATGGGCAAAAGTGACAGCATTATCCAATTAAATCAACAACTCAATAAAGTATGCAGAAAGCAAACAGGTCTGGATACTTTCTGAATCCACTTTAAGCAAAAGAAGATTAAGAGGTGACATGATTGAAGTGTTTAAAATTATGAAGGGAATTAGTACAGTGGATTGAGACTGTCTGTGGTGGGTTGGCACCCTGCCCGGGATTGGTTCCTGCCTTGTGCCCTGTGTTGGCTGGGATTGGCTCCAGCATACCCCCGTGACCCTGTGTTCGGATTCAGCGGGTTGGAAAATGGATGGATGGATTGAGACTGTTATTTTAAAATGAGTTCATCAAGAACACGGGGACACAATTGGAAACTTGTTAAGGGTAAATTTCGCACAAACATTAGGACATTTTTCTTTACACAAAGAACGATAGAAACTTAAGCTACCAAGTAGTGTGGTTGACAGTAAGACTTTAGGGACTTTCAAAACTCAACTTGATGTTTTCTTGGAAGAAATAAGTGGATAGGACTGATGAGCTTTGTTGGGCTGAATGGCCTGTTCTCGTCTAGAGTGTTCTAAAACATTCTAGAATCCCTGTTTGTGTTTCAACTTTCCCAGCATGCACTGCACTGAACTTTACAAGATTCAGAGGTTTGGAGTGAGCTTCTGGGAAGAGGCCTGTCTGTTACTGTGAGGAGCCAAGTGACCTTCAAGTGCTTCTGGGGTGTGTATACTCCTGATGTGCATGAAATACCTCCCCAGGTTCATCTTAAAATGGAGCTTCGTCTCCTCAACCAGGAGAACAGGAAGTCAGGTACATAGGAACAGCTCTCTTGAATTAGCGGAGGAGGAGAAGGTCAACAACTTGAGAGAAGACAATTGTATTCAAGACTGTTTGGTCGATTGACACCTTAACACTTGATCTGTACAACTTTGTTCTTAGCCGGGGGTGTGAAATGTTACCTCCCGTTAATCATGCACAATTAAATTTCAGAAACTCCAGCAGCATGTAATCACAGCAGTTTGTTTTTTTTTTTATTTTAATAAATAATGACATTATGGGATGCTCTCTAATCTTTATTCCACATATGAAGCTGCAAAGCCATAGAAATGTAGAGAGCTTGGATGTGATTGCTCAGAAAGAACTTCATTATGTTTGGGCTTGTGATGAACTGGAGCCTGAACCAGGCAGAAAATGAGATTCTGTGAAGGCTCATAAATACAACTCAGGTTTTGTTTTAACAGATTGCCTCTGTCAGTCCCCTAAAAAAAACGTAAAGTTCAGTTGCATGGACAAATGTCATCCTTTTTTTATGAAGTAGGATACCCAGTCATTTATTTTAATTTCCTCTGTCAACCTGCAAATTGCGTAATTCAAATTTATTCATCTTACTTTTTTGGCCAAAGGTTGATTTACACTCTCATGGAAAATTACAAATAAATGTAGGCATCCACATCATTTTTCAAAATTTTCATTATAAAAATTACACTGCCAACATTTGTGTTGTCAGAAAGTAAAAAATATACCCATATTAGTCCCAACTTGGGGCTATGCAGAATGGTTTAACCACAAGTATGATCATTATACTGTGTGTCATCTCTATTGATTTAGGAGTTTAAGTGTGCCAGTCGTACAGAATAAACAGCACCATGGCACAGTGAATGATAGCAGAAAAAGTATTATGGAAATCAAACACTATTTTTTATCCAGAAAAAACAGGAATTACACAAGGTATTGTACGCTATAGGGCTCTAATAACTGTGCCGTCTTGAGACAGCTCTCTGTAAAGGGAATGGCAGTCATATCAATAAGGAAGTTAGTTTAAGATTACTTTCCAGTCATATTCAAATGATGTCATTAACATTTGCAGTTTTTGTAATATACTGCGATTGCCATTCTCTACAGTCTATTACTAGGGGAACAAAAGACATGCAGCCTCATCTGTCATTTGGGCGCTTGTTTCCTTCTTTCATGTTAAATTGTCTTTGAACGCTGCTGCTTGCTTAACTGCCGACCATACAGTATAATGCAGGCATTGATAACACACATAATAGGCCTTGCCGGTTAAGGAGACAGGCACTTGTGTGGTTTTATAGAAGACTGAAAAAGACTTACAGGGTCATTATTATTGTTGATGTACAGTAGTGTGGTGAGAATAATGGATTATGTTCTATAATGTGGCTTTCTGGTCATTAAAAGGCTAATTATGCAAATGGGAAATAGAGAAGAGTGAAAACAAACAACTGTTCTAGGCGGGAGAGTTTAATTTCTTATGTCAGTGTTGATAAACATGCTATCCTCCACACTGGAGGTTTTAAATGTTAGTGCCATGTAGCAAGAAACTGATTTATGTATTTATTTAGAATTAACAGAAAAATTAGTAGGAGGTCAAACTTTTACTTACTGGGCCCCTATGCTGGTTGCTACTATAAAAGGTGCCCCTTCAGTCTCAGCTTTTAAATGCAGGCTGAAGACTTGCTACTTCAGTTTAGAATAACCTGACTAGAGATGCTGATTAACAATTGCATCTCTGTTGTTAGTCATTAGTACTAAAATATGTATATGTTGTGGCAGATGAGCGGGGAGCTTGCCCCACCGGGACACCTGGAGAATGGAAGGACCAGGAGAGAGGCAGCCGCCCAGATCATTCCGGAGCCATGGAATGCAGCACTTCTGCCACACCAGGAACTGCTGGTGGAAGAGGAACTGAAGGCACCTGGAGTTCAGACAGCACTTCCGCCACACGAGGAAGTGCTGCAGGGAAATCATCAAAGAACATCTGCAGCTCATCCGAGTGAAATATAAAAGGGGCCGCCTCACTCCATTCGAGGAGCCGGAGTCGGGAGACAGAGCTTGTGGGAGAGGAGTGGAGGTAGTTGGAGAAGAGAGGACTGAGCATTGTGTGGTCCTGTAAAGCAGAAGAACAATAAACGTGTGTGTTTTTGGACTTGGGTGTCCTGAGTCTCTGTCTGTAGCCGGGCTGATTTCCACAATCTATAAACCATTACTAACCCTCCATTATTTTTCTTTTCTGTATCTTCATGTGGTACTTGGTGCCCCTGCTCTACTGCCAAGTTTGTCTGCCCATGGAGAAATCATCTTAGATATTGGAGTACTGGAATCATCAAGTAGAATGATCTTATCCTTAGGGGGAAACTTGGATTTTTACATAAGCTCTTCAAATAAATAAATACATAAATAGGCACATAAGTAATTATTAAAAAAATAATTATACACATACACACTTTGGTCTGAACATACACCAGAATGACTATAAAGAAAGAAAATTAAAAAGAAAAAAAAAGTGAGGCATTATGAAGACGTATTGGTATAAAGGAGCCCTAGTCGTGTTCCTTGACACACTTCTGCTGAATAATTCGGTGGCTGAAAGTCCTCACTGTGGGTGTGTCAGTGAGAGGATGTGCAGCATTGTTCATAATGGCACTCTGTTTTGTTTTAATTCTCTCCTTAGCCACAACCTCTAGGTGGTCCAGAGTGTGTCTCATAACTGAGTTTGCCCTTTTAATTAGCTTGTTGATTTGGTGAGCTTCTCTTGAATTGATGTCACCAGCCCAGCACACCACAGTGTAGAAAGTCCCACTGGGCAGAGTTATAGAAGATGTGAAGGATGTCACTTCCCACATCAAAGGAAAGCAATCTCCTGAGGAGAAAAAGAGCCTTCTTTGCCCTTTCTTATATGGTGCCTCTGTATTCTGAGATCAACCTGTCATTAACGTGGAACACCAGTTACTTGTAGGAATGGACCACTTCTGCATCCACTAACTGAATAGTGACTGGGCATAGAGGCTCTTTGGTGTGGCAAAGGTCAATAAACAGTTCCTTGGTTTTGCTGGTGTTAAGTTGCAGACATTCTCAAACTTCTCCACCTGACTCCTCTACTCTGTCTCGTCCCCCTTATCAATACACCCCATAAGTGCAGAATCGTCTGAGAATGTCTGCAAGTGACATGACCTGGTGTTATCTTTATAGTCTGAGGTGTAAACAGTGAAGAGAACAGGAGACAAGACTGTTCCTGGCTGTGCTCCAGTGTTGCTCATACAGTCTTTGAGTCTCACAAACTGCGGTCTGCCTGACAGATAGTCCATTCTCCAGGACACCACAGGCTCACCCACCTGCATGTCTCTGAGTTTACACCTTAAAAGGGACGGCTGGATGGTGTCAAAAGCACAGAAGAAATCAAAAAACATAATCTTCACACTGCTGGGGGTAGATGGTAAGTTGGCCAATGTCTCCATTACTCTGTTTGGCTTGTCTGATTCCTTTTCTAAAATCTGACTGTGGTTCTACAATTAGCTGATGTACAGATATTGTCATTTTTTATTTGTGTTAATTGCTTTCTACTTTGTTTTGGATGTATTTGAACAAATCTGTATCCTTATGTTCTAGCTCTGAATTTAATTAGTGGTATAATCTATACTTGCATTTTACCTTGAGAGTTGTCACGACGCTCTGTGTCTGCACTTGGTGAGGAGTGCTGTGCAAGAACAAAGTCGTATATATTGCTGTATTGTATGTCTGAGGCGGCCATGACAGATTGGCCATCTAGCTATGTGAAGAGGGTTACTTGTGTTCTGTTCTGTATTGTATGTTGTATTTACCACATTTTTTGACAACCATTGCACGCCAACCTACCTGGAAGATTGTGTGGCTCTCTGAATTGCCTTTCCCATGAGTTCTTCCATTTTCTCCCTACTTTTGGGAGTTTTTTGTCTTCTTAGGGAGTCAAGGGTGGGAGGGCTGTCAAAAATGGGGCCTGTTAAAGCCCATTGAAGCATTCCTTGTGTGATTTTGGCTATACAAGAAATAAATTGTTGTTTTTGTTATGTTTTTTTATTCTTTGATTTTTAACCCTTAATCCACCACATACTTGGGGGGGTTAATGCACCCTCGGATACCAAATACTTTTTTGCTGCACTTTTTAAGGAAATGTCACAATTTACCAAGAAAAAGTGAAATTTTAATGGAACGCATATTTTTTTCATGCAAAGAGCATCACAATTACTGCAACACTGATCATTTTACACACTGCCAATGAACTTTAAAAACTATAAAAAACACTACTGCAACAATCTATTATTATATGTACAAGGTGCAACTGACGCCATTGATGTAATTCAGTAAATCACAGAGCCAACTGCGCTTGAACTGGCTGCATGCAAGCACACAGAGGCCAACGCTGATGCTGTCAGGCTAGTCTAGTGCAGAGGCTGAATCTCAGGGACAGTGATGCTTCAGTGCTGCCAGGGGCGGCAGTGGCCATGAGCTGGCGTCTCAACGAATGTATGGCACTGACTGACCAGCTCCGGCATGCTGGTCAATTGCACTTGGAACCGACTATAGCTGGTTGCGGCGTTCAACGAATGTACATCGCCAAATATACTTGGCTCCAGCATGTTGGCAAATTGCATTAGTAACCGACTATAGCCGGTTTAAGGGTTAACCCTTGGAGAATGTAACTATATTGTTAATATATGGTTTGTTCTGCTTGCTTTTTCTTTCTTGTAATTGTATTTCTTTTCTTATGAAATAAATTATTGTTGTTGTATCTGTTACCCCCATATAAATAAGCCAAGCTCACAGGGCCAAGTGACTGGCATCCACAACTCCAGATCTGCTTCTTGCCAGGCAGAAAGTCAGGTTGATGACAAGATCTGATGGTAACAATCTGAAATATTACAACTTAAGAGTACAACTGTTTTCAACCGCCAGATCCTTTTAGCTATCCCCACTGACTTTGGCATCAATGGGACTGTTCTCAGGGAGTTTGGTCCTGCCATGTGTCCTGGCATGGAGAGATGTCAAGGGTGCACCTGAAAAGCATGGGGATGCCCCAAAGAACTGGTGCTGGCCTGCTCCTCTTCACAATTCCTGATACGTGTCCTGAGCACAGTTTGCTTAACCCTTTATCTTATTGGTTCTCATCTTTGGCTTGAAAATTTCGACTTAGTGACCTCTCCCGATTCCAATTCCACTCTCATGTAGTCAGTAGATTCTGTTAGTGTAATCATTCATTGCTATTATTGCACATTTGGCTTTATCCAATGACAAAATCAGGATACAGCTCAATTGTTTCCATACACTTTTTTAGAATTGACTTAGAATTCACTTGCTGGGGATCACACAGTAAGACAAGGTGGAAAAATATTAATCTTCTCGAAACTGGTATTTTGTGCTTTCTTTACAAAGTGACACAATCAGTTTATGCAGATGATAGTCTCTTTCTTTTTTGCAGAACCGACAATGCTTCTTTATCATGACAATACCCTTCTGCTTACCACGATCTAAAATTACAGGCAGTCCTCCCATCTGCCATTTACTACCATATGCTGTCCCACCTGAGTGTTTGAATCTTGATTTCTTGTTCGGTGAAACCATGGTAACCCTGAAGGAAAAACAATTTAAACCAGTTATGGGCAGATTAACAGAAGTCTGATTGCTGACTCGTGGTCGTTTCAAGAAACACTTGCCTGTAAGAAGTAAAAATAAGACCAATGATTTTCTTTTCCATTCCCTCAGGATCTTCTGCAGAATTTTGACACCAGTGATATATCAAAAAAGTATATACTGTAATTCAGAATC
Source organism: Erpetoichthys calabaricus (assembly GCF_900747795.2). Lineage (NCBI taxonomy): Eukaryota > Metazoa > Chordata > Cladistia > Polypteriformes > Polypteridae > Erpetoichthys > Erpetoichthys calabaricus. The sequence goes on from NC_041399.2 coordinate 23,867,417, forward strand.
AAATATAAGGCAGAGACACAGGAATCAGTTCTTACCCTGTTCTTCAAACTTTACTACATGAAAAAGTACAAATGAATAATGAAAAATAAAACTTACAACAGTTTTATTTTTATCTTTTTTTCTGCTTTAGATATTATATTTGGAAAAGTTTACAGACATAGAAACACGAGCCAATTTTTTTAAATCAAGCAGTGTCTTTGATCTTCCAGGCACAGCTGCCTCCTGCTCCTTCTGGTGACAGCCACAGTTAACTTCCTGAATGTTTTATGTTCTGCAGGTGATTTTGAAAATAGAACAAAAAGAGTCTTGATAATCAAAGAAACTGATTACAGCTAAGTAACTTACTGTATATTTAAGTGAGATGTCTATTTTATTGTTAAAATTGTAGCTCTTATTCTTTGGTTATCAAAATCTTTCAAGCTACAGTACAATACAATACAATTTATTTTTGTATAGCCCAAAATCACACAAGAAGTACCGCAATGGGCATTAACAGGCCCTGCCTCTTGACATCCCCCCAGCCTTGATTCTCTAAGAAGACAAGAAAAAACTCCCAAAAAACCCTTGTAGGGAAAAAAATGGAAGAAACCTTGGGAAAGGCAGTTCAAGAGAGACCCCTGTCCAGGTAGGTTGGGCGTGCAGTGGGTGTCAAAAAGAACAATACAATACAATACAATACACAGAACAGAACAAATCCTCGATACAATATAAAAATAAAAATATTACAGTATGGAGCAGCATTTAACAGTAGATGATATCCCATAATATGACTTGGATTTGTTTAGAGTCCTGGAGACCGCAGCCATCAAACTGCCTCCCCCATTTGTCCATACCACAGCTGAGACAGCGCTGGGTCAGCTAATCCGATGAAAGGACCCCTCTTTCCCACGATTCCTGCGATCCTCCATCAGGGATGACTTTACCTTAGGCAGGCAAAACAACTTGGCAGGTGGGCCATGGCACCAAGTGCCACATTTCAGTACCGAGAAGAGAAACAGAATAGGTGAGGGTTAGTAACAAATTATAACTATCATGTTACTTATGTTTTAGTGCTAATGACTAACAACAGAGATGCAGTCTGTACAGTTAATCAGCAGCTCTAGTCAGGGTATGCTAAACTGAAGTAGTGAGTCTTCACCCGGGATTTAAAAGCTGAGACCAAAGGGGCATCTCTTATAGTAGCAGGCAGACCATTCCACAGTTTAGGGGCCCTGTAACTAAAAGCTCGGCCTCCCACTGTTATTTTATTAATCCTTGGAATCATTAGCAGACCGGCATCCTGAGATCTTAACATGCGCTCTGGTTTGTAAGTCATGATAAGGTCAGACAAGTAAGCTGGACCTTGGCCATTTAATGCTTTATATGTTAAAAGGAGGATTTTGAAATCCGCCCTAAACTTAACCGGGAGCCAGTGTAAAGATTTAAGAACTGGAGTTATGTGTTCGTATTTTCTTGTTCTTGTAATATTTCTTGCAGCCGCATTTTGGATTAACTGGAGGCTGTATAGAGAACAGTCTGAACATCCAGTGAACACAGCATTGCAATAGTCAATCCTACTAGAAATACATGCATGAATTAATTTCTCAAAATCATGTTTATTTAGAAAGCACCTTAATTTTCCAGCATTTTTAAGAGGGATGAAACATGATTTGGACAACTTTGCAATGTGCGCTTTAAAGTAGTTCAGATTTGTGTGCTCCAGAGACAATCTCAGGTTTTATTTATGGTTTGTAATTCTGAATGCATGCAGCTGTTGTGAGTGCCATGGAGGACAAACGGGCATCCCAGCTGGACAACTGCATGACCTCTTGTCAAGATGGAAAGTGCCAGAGAATGGACAAGCAGAAGCCGGAGGCCAGGAGCAGTTCAAACCCACATACATTAGGCGGTAGTTGTCCACTGGAGGTATCCAAGTTTGGACACACAGGGGTTCATGGGAACTGGAATCTGGAAGTGCAACCCTGTCAGGGTCCCTGGGTGCCACAAGAGGGCTCTGTCACTCATCTATCCGCTAACACCTTCCATCTTGGCAAGAAGTCATGCCGTCATCCAGCCGGGATGCCTGTCTGTCCTCCATGTTAAGCTGTATGATGAAAGGTTAATCTTGTTCAGCTCCCAATAAGACACAACTTTTTTTTTCGGTAAACCGATCATTTGGTTAATATAGATAGTCAGTGTGTCTGTATAGTATCAGTATAGTAAAGTATAGTATCTGTAGCAATATAACAGTAAGTAAGCTTGATGCTATAGACGTTTTGGTGTCGGGCGATATGTCTCGTCAATGTCGTAACAGCCGCGATACATTCTGCTATATCTGTGGCGAATATACACTTGCGCCTCAGAGACGTTGGATGACTGCTCTTGTGAAGAAAGCTTATCATCTGTATTTCGGCTGCAAAATTGGTGATCAAGACAAGGAATGGGCACCTCACATTTGCTGTACAGCATGTGCTGTCAGTCTGAGAGCCTGGCTCAGAGGCACTCTAAAGACGATGCCATTTGCTATTCCGATGATATGGCGAGAACAGAAAGACCATGTGACAGACTGTTACTTCTGTTTGACTAAGGTGTCTGGTTTCTCTGCCAAAAACAAGAAGTCAATTGAATATTCTAATCTGCCTTCAGCAATGAGATCTGTGCCACATTACGACAGTCTTCCAATTTGGAAACCACCAGAGGATTGGACCTTAGACAAACCAGATGAAGAAACTGCAATGCAGGGTACTGACAATGACATTGACCCGGATTTTGAACTGTGCTCATCAGGCGATCTACATCTGATAACACAGTCCAAATTAAACGATTTGGTCAGAGATTTGGGTCTGTCAAAAGCAAAAGCCAAGCTGCTGCGTTCGAGACTGCAGGATGTAAACAAGATGATTACATCTTGCCTGAAGAAAGGGCCTGAGTTGCCTCGAAAGCTTGCATATTGTAATCTTTTTAGTTAGCCAATAAAAGGTGTCATTTTGCTTGGCTTTTGTCTACATTCATAATGGCTAACACGGTACAACACCCTAGTACTATGTATATTTTTAAAAAATATATTAACCCTCCCCTCCTTTAACCGTCACCTTATCGTGGTGGAGGGGTTTGCGTGTCCCAATGATCCTAGGAGCTCTGTTGTCCGGGGCTTTATGCCCCTGGTAGGGCCACCCAAGGCAAACTGGTCCTAGGTGAGGGATGAGACAAAGAGCGGTTAAACAAACCTCCTATGAAGAAAAACAATTTTGGACGGCGTTTTCCCTTGCCCGGACGCGGGTCACCGGGGCCCCACTCTGGAGCCAGGCCTGGAGGTGGGGCTCGATGGCGAGCGCCTGGTGGCCGGGCCTGCACCCATGGGGCTCGGCCGGGCACAGCCCGAAGAGGCAACGTGGGTCCCCCTTCCCATGGGCTCACCACCTATGGGAGGGGCCAAGGAGGTCGGGTGCAGTGTGAGTTGGGTGGTGGCCGAAGGCGGGGACCTTGGCGGTCCGATCCTCGGCTACAGAAACTGGCTCTTGGGACGTGGAATGTCACCTCTCTGAAGGGGAAGGAGCCTGAGCTAGTGCGCGAAGTTGAGAGGTTCCGGCTAGATATAGTTGGACTCACCTCGACGCACAGCTTGGACTCTGGAACCAATCTCCTTGAGAGGGGCTGGACTCTCTACCACTCTGGAGTTGCCCCCGGTGAGAGGCGCCGAGCAGGTGTGGGTATACTTATTGCCCCCCAACTTGGAGCCTGTACATTGGGGTTTACCCCGGTGGACGAGAGGGTAGCCTCCCTTCGCCTTCGGGTGGGGGGACGGGTCCTAACTGTTGTTTGTGCGTATGCACCGAACAGCAGTTCGGAGTACCCACCCTTTTTGGAGTCCCTGGAGGGGGTGCTAGAGGGCATACCTTCTGGGGACTCCCTCATTCTGCTGGGAGACTTCAATGCTCACGTGGGCAATGACAGTGAGACCTGGAAGGGCGTGATTGGGAGGAATGGCCCCCCTGATCTGAACCCGAGTGGTGTTTTGTTATTGGACTTCTGTGCTCGTCACGGATTGTCCATAACGAACACCATGTTCAAGCATAGGGGTGTTCATATGTGCACTTGGCACCAGGACACCCTAGGCCTCAGTTCGATGATCGACTTTGTGGTCGTGTCGTCGGACTTGCGGCCACATGTCTTGGACACTCGGGTGAAGAGAGGGGCGGAGCTGTCAACTGATCACCACCTGGTGGTGAGTTGGCTTCGATGGTGGGGGAGGATGCCGGTCAGGCGTGGTAGGCCCAAACGTGTTGTGAGGGTCTGCTGGGAACGTCTGGCAGAGCCCCCTGTCAGAAGTAGCTTCAACTCCCACCTCCGGCAGAACTTCGACCACATCCCGAGGGAGGTGGGGGACATTGAGTCCGAATGGGCCATGTTCCGTGCCTCTATTGTTGAGGCAGCTGACCGGAGCTGTGGCTGTAAGGTGGTCGGTGCCTGTTGTGGCGGCAATCCCCGAACCCGCTGGTGGACACCGGCGGTGAAGGATGCCGTCAAGCTGAAGAAGGAGTCCTACAGGACCCTTTTGTCCTGTGGGACCCCGGAGGCAGCTGATAGGTACCGGCAGGCCAAGCGGAATGCGGCTTTGGTGGTTGCTGAGGCAAAAACTCGGGCGTGGGAGGAGTTTGGGGAGGCCATGGAGAATGACTTTCGGACGGCTTCGAGGAGATTCTGGTCCACCATCCGGCGTCTCAGGAAGGGGAAGCAGTGCAGTGTCAACACTGTATATGGTGGGGATGGTGCGCTGCTGACCTCGACTCGGGATGTTGTGGGTCGGTGGGGGGAATACTTCGAAGACCTCCTCAATCCCATTAACATGCCTTCCAATGAGGAAGCAGAACCTGGGGACTCAGAGGTGGGCTCCCCCATCTCTGGGACTGAGGTCACCGAGGTGGTCAAAAAACTTCTTGGTGGTAGGGCCCCGGGGGTGGATGAGATACGCCCGGAGTTCCTCAAGGCTCTGGATGTTGTAGGACTGTCTTGGCTGACACGCCTCTGCAACATCGCATGGACATCAGGGACAGTGCCTCTGGATTGGCAGACCGGGGTGGTGGTCCCCCTCTTTAAGAAGGGGGATCGGAGGGTGTGTTCCAACTACAGAGGGATCACACTCCTCAGCCTCCCTGGAAAAGTCTATTCAGGGGTCCTGGAGAGGAGGGTCCGTCGGATAGTCGAGCCTCGGATTCAGGAGGAACAGTGTGGTTTTCATCCTGGTCGCGGAACAGTGGACCAGCTCTATACCCTTAGCAGGGTCCTGGAGGGTGCATGGGAGTTTGCCCAACCAGTCTACATGTGTTTTGTGGACTTAGAAAAGGCATTCGACCGTGTCCCTCGGGGAATCCTGTGGGGGGTACTCCGAGAGTATGGGGTACCGGCCCCCCTGATAAGGGCTGTTCAGTCCCTGTACGATTGGTGCCAGAGCTTGGTCCGCATTGCCGGCAGTAAGTCGAACCCGTTTCCAGTGAGAGTTGGACTCCGCCAGGGCTGCCCTTTGTCACCGATTCTGTTCATATCTTTTATGGACAGAATTTCTAGGCGCAGCCAGGGTGTTGAGAGGGTCCAGTTTGGTGGGCTCAGGATTGGGTCACTGCTTTTTGCAGATGATGTTGTCCTGTTTGCTTCATCAGGCCGTGATCTTCAGCTCTCTCTGGATCGGTTCGCAGCCGAGTGTGAAGCGGCTGGGATGAGAATCAGCACCTCCAAATCCGAGACCATGGTCCTCAGCCGGAAAAGGGTGGAGTGCCCTCTCAGGGTTGGTAGCGAGATCCTGCCCCAAGTGGAGGAGTTCAAGTATCTCGGGGTCTTGTTCACGAGTGAGGGAAGAATGGAGCGTGAGATCGACAGGCGGATCGGTGCGGCATCCGCAGTAATGCGGGCATTGCATCGGTCTGTCGTGGTGAAAAAGGAGCTGAGCCGGAAGGCGAAGCTCTCAGTTTACCAGTCGATCTATGTTCCTACCCTCACCTATGGTCATGAGCTATGGGTAGTGACCGAAAGAACAAGATCGCGAATACAAGCGGCTGAAATGAGTTTCCTCCGCAGGGTGTCTGGGCTTTCCCTTAAAGATAGGGTGAGAAGCTCAGTCATCCGGGATGGGCTCAGAGTAGAGCCGCTGCTCCTCTGCATCGAGAGGAGTCAGATGAGGTGGCTCGGGCATCTGATCAGGATGCCTCCTGGACGCCTCCCTGGTGAGGTGTTCCGGGCACGTCCAACCGGGAGGAGGCCCCGGGGAAGACCCAGGACACGCTGGAGGGACTATGTCTCTCGACTGGCCTGGGAACGCCTTGGGATTCTCCCGGAAGAGCTAGAAGAAGTGGCCGGGGAGAGGGAAGTCTGGGCATCTCTGCTCAAGCTGCTGCCCCCGCGACCCGACCTCGGATAAGCGGGAGACAATGGATGGATGGATGGATATTAACCCTGCATTAACAATAATATCCAACAGATATCTGATAAGTGTTTCTTATTTTGAGATTTATCCTAGACCAAGTCACACTGCGACAGCACAAATTACAAACTTATTATTAACCAAGTATAAGTGACCAATGAGGCTAGAAATTGAAGCCCACCTATGCTGACATGTCTACCTACTTAGAACGACTTTTAGTGAGTTACGCGGAGTTCAAAATAACTTGAAATTGTTGGGAAGCCTTTTCCAGCAGGTACAGTAAACAGAAAAGACGTGGAAGGTTTACCATCGGCCTTGCCACACAGCATATTGCATGTCTTATATTTTCCTTAATATATTGTAGCAAGCCCATTTCCAAATGTATTGTGTATAAGTTTCTTTATACTTCCGATATACAGCAATTTTATAAATATATATTTGTCCACATATGAAGGGAAGGTGTAAATGACTGTTTAATTTTAGTGTTTAGTAGTACTAGTGTATATAGTTTTGTTTTATATAGATAGTCATGAGTTTGTTTATTAATGACATTAAAAAATACATATTGTAGGTATATTTAACTTTGAAAATATAATTTATAGTGAATTACTAGTCAATTGTTAGCATGTTTATTTCTGTATGTTATGTAAAGAATATTTTTATAATCATTTTAGACTTCATAAGGAATTCTGGATCCATCAGTTTGTACTAGATACACAGTACAGGAAAAGAAATTTATGCTGTGAGATTGCAGTCTTGTGAAATTTGCTTTGGAACTGAAAGTAATTATATTTTTGTGCTACTTGTTGCAGTTCATTTATTTATTTTTAGGTTGAAACAGTCTGGTAACACAGAGGAACTCTATAATAAAGGGCTCAGAGAAGAGGGCAGAACAGGCTCTTCTTTCTTAGGAGACTGTGTCCTATAATGTGGGAAGTGACATCCTTCACATCTTCTACAACTCTGTGATGGCCTGTGTGAATTTCTACACTGTGTTGTGCTAAGCTGGTAACATCACGTCAAGAGAGGCCCAACAGATCAACAAGCTGATTAAAAGGTATGCTTAGTTATGGGACACAGTCTGGACCCCCTAGTGGTCATAGAGATAGAGAGAATTAAAACAAAACTGAGTGACATTATGAACGATGGTGCTCATCCTCTCTCTGACCAACACTGAGTATTTTCAGCCAACAAATCATTCATCAGAAGTGTGTCAGGAAACGTGATGGGGGGTCCTTTATACCAACAGCAATATATCTGCATGATGCCTCGATGGGACTGGGACTGCCAAGTCAGATGTTTTCTTTCTTTTGAATTTTCTACCTTTTGGTCATTCTGGTGTGTGTTGTGGAAGAATAATTTTAGGGTAACAAAGCTTTCATCTTAAAGAAATAGTATAAAGGGTTAATAAATGTCAGAAACCTTTGCAGGCATATCAGGAAACCCGATAAAGGTCAAATGAACAACAAAATGTACTGAATGATGGCTAAGAAATTAGCAGATGTCCTGTAAAGCAACCAGAATGGACAGTTGTAATATGCACAGAAATTTCAAGGGTGGTGGCTGAACTCAAAGGTATAAGAAGACCCAGAATATAATATAACAGACTTTTATTTTATATAAGTCATTTGGGTGGGCAGAGTGACGGCTCAGAGGCTAGGGATCTGCACTGGCAATCAGAAGGTTACCAGTTTGAATCCCGTAAATGCCAAAAGTGACTCTACTTCGTTGGTCTGTTTAGCAAGGCCCTTAACTTACAATTGCTCCATCCTGGGTATGACGTTAATCTGCACCCAGCCCTCCATGTAGGCCCTCCAACCTGCAGGAAAAAACATGGGGGTTGGTGGCAGAATTGACACTCCAGCCTCAATAAAAAAAAAACTCACAATGGTTCCACTCCATCTGAAGTAGTGTGGTACTGAGGTGTCACCCGTTGTATGGCTGCATTTGGGTCCTAATCTGGGATCCTGAATTGGTTTGTCATGTGGTGGGTGCTGCAATGCGCTGTATCAGTAAACCAATGGACCAGCCAGAGTAAATGCATGCATTGATAGACAGTGCATGTAAATTCTGTAGTTTATAAAATGAACCTCTATTCTTTGTTTCTCAGATCATTCTGACCAGGCTATAACAGACTGAATGCTCCCTCTAAAGTATTTTGCTGAGGAGTAATTAAAAGATACCATGAACAGCTTTTCTCCTGCCTAATTACTGATTTGTCCTGTTATTGGATATTTCTTTCTTTAAAAAGATGTTAAATTTCTACCACAGTGTTCAGACCATAGTATGGATATATAATATTATTTACCCATCTACTTAATTTATTTAATGAGTCTCTTTAAAAAGTCAAATTTTTCCCTGCTGACAACAACATTCTGTCTTATCGATGTATGTACTGATTTGTATTGATGGCTGTTCTAGCCTTGGATTTGAGTCATTGAACTGAAGGAGTATGTTGAGGTTTGAAGGACAATATAACATAGCTGGTCTCTCTACCATCCTGTAGACCTTCCTTTTCACTCTTGCTGATACCCGTCTGCCACAAATTACTCCTGACACTCTTCATCACCCATTCCACCCTGCCTGCACTCTCCTTTTCACTTCTCTTCCACACTCCCTGTTACTCTGTACTGTTGATCCCAAGTATTTAAACTCATCAGCTTCGCCAACTCTACTACTTGCATCCTCACCATTTCACTGACCTTCCTCTCATTCACTATTATTCCATTATTATCTGAGATGCTTCTTGGGCAAAGATGCAATTTTATCTGGTATCATTGTGTTACCCTTTACAGATAAGTTGTTTTTTTTTAGTTACTTTTACAGATAACAGCCCTTTACACATTTTCTTCAGTAACTTTCATTTCCTTCTTTCCTTTCCATCTGTCACTTTCATTTCCTTCTTCATAAACAAGTATACTATGGTGAAATTATGTTCTAGTACTGAGCTTCTTTCATCGAAGCACCTAGAAGTAAGCCACACAAAATTCTTTTGAAACATCCAGTAAGAATATACCAAAAATCAATGGAATAAGGTGCTGTGGATTTACGAGAAAATTCAAACATAAGAAAAATGGCATGGAATTAGCGAGCCAGTTAGCAGCATGCAAACATCCTGACACTACTCAGAATAAAAAGAATGAAATGGACGGGCATAGCAATTAATAGACTGAGGGACTCAATACCACAGCAGGATCAGAATCTGTACAGCAGAGCAGGTACAGCGAGTCATTTATGAATTATTTCAAGATTGCAGCACTAAATGAGAAAGGCTACAGTAGATTTTCATGTGTGATATGAATGTCATGATTACAAATTTTCCAAATGCACGGAAGCAGTTAGAGTTCTTCTGCTACCTTCTTTAGTTTGTATGTTAGCTGTAATTTAGGGATTCCTCTAAGTGAGAAAATGTCAATATTTGTGACTTAAATTTTTAGTTTGGTTTTAATTACCTTTGTCCAGTTAAAGTGGGTGTTTCAAAAGTATTCAGGCATTATGATATCACCCCATATTGATGAAGGTCTTCAGTGATGTGCATGTGAATGCAATTGTTTGACTGTAACTCTCACCAGCCAAAACCACATCCCCACTCCTCTAATTTGCTTCCTTCTTCTTCTTCTTTTGGCTGCTCACATTAGGGGTTGCCACAGCGGATCTTCCTCCATATCTTTCTGTCCTCTGTATCTTGTTCTGTTACATCCATCACCTGCATGTCCTCTCTCAGCACATCCATAAACCTTCTCTTAGGCCTTCCTCTTTTCCTCTTCCCTGGTAGCTCTATCCTTAGCACCCTTTTCCCAATATACTCTGTTCTGCACATGTCCAAACCAACGCAATCTCACCTCTCTGACTTTGTCTCCCAACCATCCAACTTGAGCTGACACTCTAATGTCCTCATTTCTAATCCTGTCCATCTTTGTCACACCCAGTGCAAATCTTAATATCTTTAACTCTGCCACCTCCAGCTCTGTCTCCTGCTTTCTGGTCAGTGCCACCGTCTCCAACCCATATAACATAGCTGGTCTCACTACCGTCCTGTAGACCTTCCCTTTCACTCTTGCTGAATCCCGTCTGTCACAGATTACTCCTGACACTCTTATCCACCCATTCCACCCTGCCTGCACTCTCTTTTTCACCTCTCTTCCACAATCTCCATTACTCTGTACTGTTGATCCCAAGTATTTAAACTCATCCACCTTCACCAACTCTACTCCCTGCATCCTCACCATTCCACTGACCTCCCTCTCATTCACACACATGTATTCTGTCTTGTTCCTACTGACCTTCATTCCTCTCCTCACTAGAGCATATCTCCACCTCTCCAGGGTTTTTCTGCAATATGAGAGTATTTCAAGAAGTACTCACAGGCTTGAATGTTGAGAAATGGAATAAAGATTTAGTCAAGTATGACTTCTTTATCTATTTCCAATTATCTCCAGATTTGACATCATACTATAACTATAAAGATGGTCATTAAGTGACATTTTCAGAAAAACAGGAGACCCATAGTGTGTTACTTATTCATTAATTTTATGATAATGCACTTGGGTGGCAAAGCTACGGGAAGCCTGAGGAAATAATCACACAAGTCACTGGTAGAAAGGAGAGGATAGTGGGAAAGCTGAGGAGTTGGTCTTTTAAGTGGACTGAGACACTCCACCACTGTACTGTGAGGAGGACATCTGGGGATTGAAGATGAAGAAAAAGAAGATAACAACACTCCTCAAGTGAGGCATCATAAATGTGATACTGTGACAAAATAACTAACCACCTCCTAGCTTTCTTTTTTATTGCCTCTAAGGATGAATATATTAATCTAAAATAACTGCCAATTGTTCAGTTCAATACTTTTTCTTTATTTTAGCTATCATTTACAAAAAGGAAATATTTTTAAAGTAAATTACTAATAGTGTTAATATACTGTATTTTAAAATAATTTATGATATACTTCAGGGATAAATATTGTAGAAAAGGTGCTATATAGGCGCCTGACCCGGCACAGAATGACACAGAGGCACATATAAAACACAAGGGCTTTTATTTTTCTTCACCCGGGGGCGCACATCTTCCCCGTGACCCACAGGCAATACACAGTCCCAAAAGCACTCTTTTCCACACCAGCAATTCCTTCTCTACTCTCCCACCACTCCTCCTTAAGCGTAGTCCTCCTCCTCCCGACTCTGGCTCCCGAGTGGTGGTGGCTGGCTCACCCGGAAGCGTTCCAGGTGCTTGACCACCTGGTCCTAATTGCATTTCCGGGTGGGGCTGCAGATTTGACCAGCCGGGCTGCAGACTCCATGCAGCTCCCCCTAGTGGCCATCCGAGCCCCCAACCAGGTTGTGGAGGACTCCATCTCCCATGGAGCCATGCACCAGGTTGGGGAATCATCGTCCGCCAGGGAGGCTGCCACCAAGTGTCCCGGGGGAGGTACTGAAGTGTCCATGGCTGCTCCCCCGGAACAGATGCAGCAGGGGCGTCCCTTCCGGGCATGGGACCCGGCTGTCCTTTACAATATATTACAATATCTTGTACTATGCTGAAATATATAGCAAAATATATTAATTATTGCAGTATGTTATTTCCTAAAATATTTAAATATATTTTTTAATATATTTTTAAAATGCACAGAATAATATACTGTCAGATATATTTTAGAAAATATATTTATACGATGCTATAAAAACTAGTTGCAACATACTGCACAATATATTGTAACAACTGAGGGGGTATAAGAGATGACATGACCTCCTAGTTCAAAACTAAGCAGATTCACTGGCAAGACGTGTTTAGTTTTTTCCAGGTAAAACAGTAAGGCAAATTAATAAATGATCTGTCTGAAGCATAGATCTAAACACACAGGATATTACATGTCTTATGCAAAATATATTTGGAAAAAAATTTGTTACAATATAGTAAGTGAATCATATGCTTCTTTACTTTTCAAATATAATCTTAAAAATGTGTATATAAAGTATTGGGGGGGGGGGGGTAACTCAAAAAGTAAAGGCAATTTGAAAATTATAGGGTAACCGCAAATGAAAGAAGGTGATGCAATACAACACATTTGCAATGGCTCATGGGTAATTCTGAAATTAGTCTAGCTGAAGTGAGAACCAAGGTCAGTACAGAAGTGAAAACAATTTGACTCAATGAAAAATTTATGAATGGTTAGAAAGGTTTAAAGTGGGAATGACAAATGTGTCCAACAAAGCTCTGTCTGGTCGACCATCAGCAACGCACACACAAGCCCACGACATGGCGAATTGCCTTCATCAGAGAAGAACGGCGTATTAAGTTGTCCACTGTTTCTGCACATTTGGATACCAGTTATGGAACTACACATGTCATAGTGCATAATGACTTGGGGTGCCATAAAATTTACATAAAATGGGTACATAAACAATTTACTGACCTGCACAACCCAACATCCTCAAAGGGATTTCAACATTTTTTGCTTCCTCTGCCCAAAGAAATCTCACTATATTGCATTGTTCAAAACCACAAGGGAGCATTCATGTTCATTTGACCTTGGCTTCAACTAGACCAGGGGTGAGCAATGTCGGTCCTGGAGAGCAGCAGTGGCTACAGGTTTTCATTCCAATCCAATTGCTTAATTATAAACCAATGCTTTTCAATCTCAGACCTTATTTAATTTTATGGCTTGTTAGTCTGCAATGTAAGGTTCTTGTATCGTAGATTTTTTCTTTTAATAATAATAAAATAATTCTTTGCATTTATATAGCACTTTTCTCACTACTCAAAGTGCTCAGCAATTGCAGGTTAAGGGCCTTGCTCAAGGGCCCAAAAGAGCAGAGTCCCTATTGGCATTTACAGGATTTGAACTGGTAACCTTCCGATTGCCAGTGCAGATCCCCAGCCTCCAAGGATATCATCAAAATGATCTGAAGCCTGTCACATTTTCTATTAAGTGTTTCAATAAATCAAACAGTGCATGATGAACACACACAGATGTAAATCGAAACAAGCTAGATGGTGAACTATAATAAGGAGCCATTAAAACAATGAATGCAGCTGTTTAAGACTGAAATAAACAATTAAGGGTGGGGAACGTTAGCAAATGAGACCACTAAAAATGAAGCTTCAAAATGTCACTTAAGCAATAAGTGGCTTCATCAGCAGTAACTGACTTCTCATTAAGAAATTGGGTTGGAACAAAACCCTTCAGCCACTGCAGCTCTCCAGGACTGACATTGCTGACCCCTGAACTACACTAATGGCAGAGCACTGTGCTGTGCATGTTTGAATTACCCATAAGCCATTGCCAATATTTGTTTTGCATTAGCTTCTATCCATTGCAATTATTGTCATTTTTAAATTGCCTTTACTTTTTGATTTACCATCGTACGTCTATTTGACATTATGCTGAAAGATACACCCTCATATTTTTCTGGTATATTGCAATACATTTCATTTTTGTATGTGATTTTTCTGTGTGAAACTATAATTTGTCTATATATCTGTTCTACTGGAGCACCATAGTATTCATGACTACATAATGTTAATTGGTGCCAAGCTCTTCGTTCCAGAATATTACAGTAATCCCTCCTCCATCGCGGGAGTTGCGTTCCAGAGCCACCCACGAAATAAGAAAATCCGCGAAGTAGAAACCATATGTTTATATAGTTATTTTTATATTGTCATGCTTGGGTCACAGATTTGCGCAGAAACACAGGAGGTTGTAGAGAGACAGGAACGTTATTGAAACACTGCAAACAAACATTTGTCTCTTTTTCAAAAGTTTAAACTGTGCTCCATGACAAGACAGAGATGACAGTTCCGTCTCACAATTAAAAGAATGCAAACATATCTTCCTCTTCAAAGGAGTGCATGTCAGGAGCACAGGCTGTCACAGAGATAGAGAGAAAAGCAAACAAGTCAATAGGGCTGCTTTTAAGTATGCGAAGCACCGCGGCACAAAGCTGTTGAAGGCGGCAGCTCACACCCCCTCCGTCAGGAGCAGACAAAGAGAGAGAGACAGACAGAGTTTGTTTTTCAATCAAAAATCAATACGTGCCCTTTGAGCTTTTAAGTATGCGAAGCACCGTGCAGCATGTCGTTTCAGGAAGCAGCTGCACAAAAGATAGCAACGTGAAGATAATCTTTCAGCATTTTTAGACGAGCGTCCGTATCGTCTAGGTGTGCGTACAGCCCCCCTGCTCAATCCCCCTACGTCAGGATCAGAGAAAGTCAGCGCAAGAGAAAGAGAAAAGTAAACTGGGTAGCTTCTCAGCCATCTGCCAATAGCGTCCCTTGTATGAAATCAACTGGGCAAACCAACTGAGGAAGCATGTACCAGAAATTAAAAGACCCATTGTCCGCAGAAACCCGCGAAGCAGCGAAAAATCCGCGATATATATTTAAATATGCTTACATATAAAATCCGCGATGGAGTGAAGCCGCGAAAGGCGAAGCGCGATATAGCGAGGGATTACTGTATAGTGTTCTATACATTACCATTACTGTCACATTGCCCACTGACGAACTGCTTTTTCAAACGATCAAAAAGATGAAAGTCCTTAGTTGTAAGCTACAGACTGTAAGGTAAGTGGTTTTAAGTTCCCATGCTAAATATTGTAACAGCACTCAACTCATACTCTATCAGATGGTGGTGAATTTTAGTTGGATTTTGCCCTTGGTACACGGAATGTGAATGACCCTATGAACATGTGTTTGACTACAAGATGTCCAGGTATCCATCCAACTTTCTAAACCACCTGTCTATGGGAGAGTCACAGAGCAACTGGAGCCTATCCCAGCATTCATAGAGTGCAATAAGGAACCACATGTTCTAGGGCCATTTCAGCAACACTAATTCACCTAACCTGCATGTCTTCGGATTGTGGGAGGAAACTGGACCTCATGGAGGAAACACATAAAGATGTGGGGAGAACATGTAAACTCCAAGCTGGAAACCACCAGGGACATGCAACCCAATATCCTACAAGATGTCCAGGCATCCATCCAACTTTCTAAACCACCTGTCTATGGGAGAGTCACAGAGCAACTGGAGCCTATCCCAGCATTCATAGAGTGCAATAAGGAACCACATGTTCTAGGGCCATTTCAGCAACACTAATTCACCTAACCTGCATGTCTTCGGATTGTGGGAGGAAACTGGACCTCATGGAGGAAACACATAAAGACGTGGGGAGAACATGTAAACTCCAAGCTGGAAACCACCAGGGACACGCAACCCAATGTCCTAACTTCAAGGTTCCTTACAGCATTACCCCTGGATCACCATGCCACCCAGAATCCCGCCATCCTCCAGATTATGTTCAATAATAATCTCTGATGGTCTTGAAACATAGCAACAAATAGTCTATTAACAAAGATTCCTATTCAGATAAGTTGTATAAACTCTGTATTTATAGCGAGTAAATTCTCCACCTTATTTCTTGATATATTTCATCTTCAGTTGCAAAATCTCATTCCTGCAAGAAAGGTAACTTTAATTAATTCAAATAAACCTCCTCAACACTAAACCTGTGATTTAATGCTCCATTATTAGGAATTATGCAGTATAATGTGCATACCTAGGCAGAAATTATCTTAAAGCATTCCTTCTGAAACATTTCTGTTTCTTTAATGAATATTTACAGTAGTGACCTCTTAAGAATGTGCTTCAGTTTGTCTTTGGGTTAAACTCCCATTGTTGGCTTCAACAAAAGAACCCTGAGCATGCATATTTTTGTCACCTTAAGCTGCCTTTCCAATAATCATTAATATTTATTTCCAGTAATACCAGATCTTTAGTTTCAATTCTTATTTACAATATAACAACATTCAGTCTAATTAACAAATAAATATCCATTGATGCAGTTCACATAAAACAAAGGTAATTTGCAATAGACATTGGTGAGCTGGTATGTCATTTTCCAATAGTTGATGTCTGCTGTTCAAGTCTACTCTGATGATACCTCGGATTTCTCCTTGAAATAATGGAATTTAGTTAACTGTTTTCTTACAAAAGGTTCCAAGTAGCTTCCACAACACAGCTGAGTCACTTATGCATCCACGTGAATTGAACAGTTGAGTTGTACAGCTGCAGTTGCTAGTGATGATTGCTGACAATATCAATTAGTACCATACGTGAAAAATAACCCAAGCAAATACATTTGTGATGTGTTTAAATTGGACAGACGCATACTGTAGGACAAGGTGGGCACTGCCTATTCTGCTAGGCTTCTTGGTGACAGACAAGGCCTGTAAAAACTGAAAACGTAACAGTGAAGAGATCCAGCTTCACCTATCTCCCAATCTATATTCCAAAAGACAGCTGAAGTCTTCATACCATGACCAGCCTGTATGTCATCTGATAACAAAGGTGTAAATCAGAGTTGAACTGAATTCTTTGCAGAGGCCCCTTTCAGACCACAACACTCCAAATAGACACTAAGCCCACACAAAGAGCTATCATTCAATGAGTGACAAATGTGATGGACAAAATAATGCAGCTATGAGTAGGCGGAAGTTCTGTGACAGGAAGAGACTTTAATTTTTTTAAATTTTGATATACTTTATTAGTCCCCGAGGGGAACTTGTCTTTTTGCATGACCTTTGGAGGTCAGAGCACAGGGTCAGCCATTGTACAGCGCCCTTTGAGCAATTTTCTATGCCCTTGCTCAAAGGCCCAATAGAGGAAGATCCCTCATGGAAGTAACAAGATTTGAACCAGTAACCTTCCATATACCAGTGCAGATCCTTAGCTTCAGAGCCACCACTCCGTCTGATAATTCAATCACAAGGGATTACATCTTCATTCAAAAACTAGCTGCCCTCAGCTCTCTGGGGAAATCAGCTTTCACTCTCCAAAATGAACTCTTGCACCATCCGAAACCTAAAAAGTTGATGAGCTGCTGTCTATTTGCGGACCTGAAAACTGAGAACCAGTCCGCCAAACCAAACATGGGACCCAGTCTGAGAGGACTGAGAAGCAACTATTACTACAAGAAGGGAATTTCAGCATCTAAACTCTTGTGCCAGAAAGAGTAATGCTTTTCCCTATGAAGTTACAGACAATGGGCCACATCACAAAGGGAAATAGTGCATTCAAGTGTAAGAAGAATCCTCCACTTGAACCACGGAGCAACAACAACATCATCACATCACCTGGTATCATAAAAATGTTTATTTGTGCCAAGAATCCCGTGACAGATGGTATGGCCTCCAACTACAGTTTACAGCAGTAGTGGAAAATTATTTATATTTGAGTGATAATATATTGGTAGCTACAGGAAATGTTAAACTATACTCAATGATTTGAATATTACAGTTAGAAAGGGGACGCTATATTTATAATGCCTTAAATACATCACAGAGATCATATAAAATTTACCCAAAAATGCTTAGAGAAACTGCTGATTATATATTGTTGTGACTTGGGAGTCCCAAAAGCACTTAGGTCCCAAAATCACTTCAAATGTTTCCCTCTAGAGGTTGAAAATACTGTCAAAACCCCGACTAGACATAGAAAGGGCCTTGAAAAATCTTTATAAAAATAAAATGTTTATTTTTATCAAAAGTACATGATGTCCCTTTGATTAAAAAGGGATTGCCTGAACGGCAAGTAACTCACAGCAAACAAAGTCCCAATACAGAATCCAAAGGCATAGCCAAAAACAGAGCACAGTTTCAAAAATTAAAGAAAACATGAGAAAGCAATAGCACAAAGCACAGAAAACACGAGACACTCCACTCCCTACCGTGTTCAAAATGAACCAGCAGGAGCTATGGAAGGCTCTCCCATAAATAGAGTGGAGGGCTGCTCCTCACAGTGATTGGCAGGTGGCCCTGCCCCTTGGGGAACCACCCACAAAACACATGGGATATAATCTAGGTTTTTACCACTTTCAAATAAAAACAAAGAAAATGTACATAATTAATAAAAGAAACGTAAATACAAATAAATAGATTAAATTAGACAATACAAACAAAAAATACCACTTTGAACCCCAGCCAGAAGAATGTGACACATGTAAAAATCTTTAAAATAAAATGTGCAAAATACCACGTAATGCATTGTTATCAACAGGTACAGTATTTATTCAGATAAAGCAAGCACAACAAAGTTGCCCTGGAGGTATTCACATTAGTTTTACGAATGTTTTACTGGATGTGGCGGACAGCCGGGGCCCTTGCCCGGCTGGGACGCCTCTCCCTTGTATGGCCCGGGGGAGCAAGTCTGATTAGGACAGTACCTGCTAGATGGCAACAACCCTGGGTTGCAGCAGTGCCTAGAACTCCTGCAGAGTTTCATGGGAGTTGGAGTTTGGTCCAGCCCTGTTGGGATCCGTTCATAAACAATAGGTGCTCATGAGCTGACCTCAAACACTAAAGAGTTTAAAAATTTACAAAAATAAATATTCTTACAAACAAAGGTCAATATACAAGGATAAACAACATGACACAAGCCTCACAAGGCTTACCTACACCTAGATTATTCACCCTAGCTCCCTGGGGTGATAAAATGCACTTTGGGTCCATGACAGTGTGCAAACTTTTAGTCATAAAAACAGTGAGTCTCGGGGGTGTTCAGAAAACAGAAACAGTAGGAAGTCAGTGCAGGGAGAAAGCACCGAAGAAGTCAGGCGGACGCCCCGTGATGGAGATCGCTGTGGAGATCAGGAGCGATCGGGGCTCCTAGGGATCCCATAGACCACTAGTTTATTTTGGGTTGCACACTTTCGGGCAAGGTTATGACTCACGGTTCTATTCAATAGAGAAGGGCTGCAAACAGTTTGTGAAGTGTATCATAATGGGTCGTCATGGGCAGTTTAAGCAATTGACATTGCTCTGTGATTCTCCAAAGGGGAACCCTATGGCTGCCAACGGCAAATCTCCAACAGGGCACACTATTACTGTCAACAGCAATTCTCCAGGGGATATCAAAATCGATGTAGATTCTCCAAGGCATACCCTTTCCAAATCTGAGGGTCATTATGGACTGGGTTTCGAGGACACTAAGACGAACAAAATTGGGTCACAAGAAAATAAGTTTAAGAACCACTGCCCCACTATTCCATATTCTATTTCAATTTAAACGAATTTATGATGTACAAAGACAAGTTAAAATTAAACACAGTTTATAAATGCTCCTAGAATTTAGATGATTTTAATCTTACAATGTGCAACAATTATGTATCTACTGCTTGCAACATCACCCTAGAAACACTTCTAAAACATAATTATCTATATTCTGTTTTAGTATCTACAGTATATACTGTTTATTCTATTTAAGTGAAAATCAAGTCTGTTTATTTGGCTTTTATTTCTCAATTTCCAATTAACACAGCATATGCTCTAGTTATTCCATGCAAGGTATCACACATCAAGTTTTTGAAGAAATATGTATTTTATCAGAAAAGGTAGAATTATAACATGTAAGAAAGTGAAATGCTTTATCGTTTTTAATATCAAGACTTGATCTTCATTTAGACAGCATCTTTAGATGAAGGTGATATAATATAACACATTTTGTAGTCCACTGCATAATTTCAATAAACATAAATGCAGTTGTTGCATGTGGAAAAAGTAAGCGCACCTACCTAAAATTAGAAGCAGTGGTACCAGGTAAAGTGCAAATGATTAGAACATCACTAGAGAAGATCTTGGCTGAACCTGACTTACTTTAACCTCAAGAATTTAGTTTAGTCTGCTCTTTGTTGTCAAAGTGTGTGTTATCCCCATGCTGAGATCAAATTAGCTCTCTGAGGCCTTCAACAAAATAACATCAAAAATGCCTATGACTCTGAGATATAGAAAGATCCCCAAACAATGGGAAACCAACCATTCTGCTGTCCTGAAGATCATCTACAAGTTGAGAAGATTTCAAATAACTGCCAACTTCTCCGGGCCAGGCCACACCAGCAGGTTCAGCTTGAGGGCAGAATGAAAGACACTGAAAAAACCTCTCTCAGAATTTCATGACTGGACATACAGGTAGCTCTTTCCACTGTTGATTTCAAAGTGCATGAGTCTGCACAAATTAGATCTACATGGGAGGTGTGCCTGGGGGAACAACTTTTCTGTGCAGAAAGAACATCAGTTCAAGACTAAAGCTTGCCCATGAGCACCAGTCAAAGACTAGGACTTCTAGAACAATGTGCTCAGGGCAGAATAGGCAAAGAGAGAGCTATTTGGCCACATCACCAAAGAAAACCAAAGACCGCATTTGACCAGAAGAACCTGATACCATCTGTAAAGCATGGTGGTGGAAATGTTATGGTTTGGGGCTGCTTTGCTGCACCAGGGCCCGGATGACACACCAACATAGACGCCTATATGATTTTTTTCATTGCGCCAGAGTTTTCTTAAGAATAATATAAGACTATCTGTCAGATAACTGAAGCTCAAGGAAAAATGGACCCTGCAACATGGCAATGACCCGAAACATAATAATAAATCCACCAAGTAATGACTTAAAAGAAAGAAATGGAAGGTTTTGGAATGGCCAAGTCAAAGCCCAGAAATGAATCCCATTGAGATGCTTGGGGGGGGTGAAGGTTTTGAAGTGGACCATGTGCTCATGACACCCCTCAAACATCACAGAACTGAAGGAATTCTGGAGTAAGTGAGAGTGGGAAAAACATTCTAGCTGTCGATGTGTGAGACAGTGCTAGATTGTTATTAGGAAATGCCAACTTGAGGGGGCAATACCAGCTATTAAAGCCAAGGGTGGATTTACTTCTTCTATAGATGGAAATGTCATATCCGTTGGTTTTTTACTTTCTCGTATACAATGTATAGGGATAATATTTTTATCAGCCAAAAATTCAACCTCAAGATTTTGATGAAACTTGACGTTTTAGACCTTCCTGAGTCCGATTTACTTTCTTGTAGGGAAAGTTTTGTAATCGTCCAAAAATTTGATTTTGAAATTTTGATGAATCTCGACATTTTAGACCTCCCTTAGTCTGAAAATACCATTTTTGGAATAATGTGCGTGTGTGGGTGTGGGTCTGTGTGTGTGTGTGTGCGTGTGTGTGTGTGTGTGTGTGTGCGTGTGCGTGTGCGTGTGCGTGTGCGTGTGCGTGTGCGTGTGTGTGTGTGTGTAAACACGATAACTTGAGTACGCTTTCACTTAGGTCAACCAAATTTTGCATACAAGTATTAAGTACAAAACAGATTTCTACCAACTTTTCAGCTATTTCCACTAACTGGAAGTAGTACTTTATTTATTCATGTAGCTGCAGAGTTCGATTTATTCAACTTTACTTTTATAATAACTGTTCAATATATTAATAATTTGATTTGACTTGTTGTTGATGGATCTTTAATGTACTTAATATAAAAATATATTCATTGTCTTGCAGTTTAATCCTCGAATATCCATCCCCATATCTGAGTATACAAGAAAGTCAAGGGGAGACCACTCCAGATTTTTTCATTTAATAAACTAATACAAAATCAAATGTCCATTTTTTAATTATACCATTTTTATCTATAGATTGTGTTTTAGTGAAGATCAAATCTTGATATGTCCACAAATGTTAAAAAAAGAAAAAAGCATTATGGGGTATTCTTGCTTTTTTGCACATGCATTTATTTTTCACTGTTAAGCTCAGACAAAATGCATTACAGGAAGGAAATAGGACGATTACAAAATAAATCATTGAGAAGGAAAAGGTGAACAGATTCCATCTAATAATAATAATAATAATAATACATTTTATTCATACAAGGCGCCTTTCAGAGAACTCAAGGACACTGAACAAACAATAAATAAATAAAAGACACAATTATAAACAACTTAAAACATCAGAAAATCTAAAAATTAAAACCAAACAAAATCACTATAATCAGGAGGAAAAAGAAAAAGCCATTTTAAACAGATGTGTTTTAAGTTTACATTTGAAGGATGAATATGATTTGATATTTCGGAGATCCGCAGGTAATGAATTCCAGAGCTTGGGAGCAGAACGGCTGAAAGTTCTGCTCCCCATGGTGGTTAGACGGGCAGGAGGGACAGTCAGATGGGTGGAGGAAGAGGATCTAAGGTTATGAGATGGAATGGCAGTATGAAGAAGGTCAGACAGATATGGAGGGGCGAGGTTATGGATGGCCTTAAATGTTAATAGCAGAATCTTAAAATCAGTACAAAACTTGATCGGGAGCCAATGAAGCTGCTGCAAGACTGGAGTAATATGGTGAATAGATGAGGTTCGAGTGATGATACGTGCTGCAGAATTCTGGACTAACTGAAGCTTATGAAGAGATTTATTAGGGAGACCAAAGAGGAGTGAATTGCAGTAGTCCAGCCGAGAAGTGACAAGACTATGAACAAGAATGGCAGTGGTATGAGGAGTGAGGGAGGGGCGAATGCAATTAATATTACGTAGGTGGAAGTAAGCAGACCGTGTGATGTTATTAATGTGACATTGGAAAGATAGAGTACTGTCGAGGATGACACCCATACTCTTGACCTGAGATGATGGGGAAACAACAGAGTTATCAATAATAAGAGAAAGATTATTGGTTTTGGATAATGATGATTTTGAACCAATGAGAACCTCAGTTTTGTCACTGTTTAATTTAAGAAAATTCGAAGAAAACCAGGATTTAATTTCAGAAATGCAGTCAATAAGCGAGGGTGGTGGAA
Source organism: Erpetoichthys calabaricus (assembly GCF_900747795.2). Taxonomy (NCBI): domain Eukaryota; kingdom Metazoa; phylum Chordata; class Cladistia; order Polypteriformes; family Polypteridae; genus Erpetoichthys; species Erpetoichthys calabaricus. The sequence goes on from NC_041399.2 coordinate 23,890,432, forward strand.
AAGAGGAGGTGGGTTTACCAGCAAGGTAGAGCTGGGTGTCATCAGCATAACACTGAAAATTAATATTATATTTGTGAAAAATATTGCCAAGGGGAAGAAGGTAAATAATAAAAAGAAGAGGCCCCAGGACAGAGCCCTGGGGCACACCAGAAGTAGCAGCGGTGGGTTGGGATGTGAAGGTTTTAAGCTGTATGAACTGAGTGCGGCCTGAGAAGTAGGATCTAAACCAATCAAGTGGAGTGTGAGTAATGCCAATCAAAGATAATCTATTAAGGAGAGTGGTATGACAAATAGTATCAAAGGCCGCACTCAGATCAAGGAGGATGAGAATAGTGATTAGACCAGAGTCAGCAGCCATAAGGAGGTCATTGGTAATTTTAACAAGTGCCATTTCTGTACTATGAAGGGGGCGAAAACCAGACTGGAACTTTTCATATAGATTATTGTGAGATAAGTGGGTGTGAAGTTGGATAGCTACTATTTTTTTCAAGAATTTTGAAGATAAAGGGCAAGTTAGAAATGGGGTGAAAATTATTGAAATTAGTAGGATCAGCACCAGGTTTTTTTAGTATTGGGGTTATAGCAGCAGTTTTGAAAGATGAGGGAATAATACCAGTAGTAAGAGAAGAGTGAATGATGGCAGAAATAAGAGGGACTAGAGAGGGGAGGCAGGCTTTAACCAGAACTGTAGGCAGGGGGTCCAGCTGACAAGTAGATGACTTGGATTTGCAGATGAGATCTGAGATTTCAGAGGCAGTGGGAAGCTGGATAGAAGAGAAAGAGTGAATAGGTGAGTGTAATCCAGAAGGAATACAGAGAGGATCTGGACCAAGGTGCTGATGTATCTTTTGGATTTTCTCATTGAAAAATCTATCCATTGTCTAAACCTGCTTATCCAGAACAGCGTCGCAAGAAAGCTGTATAGCCCATTGCAGGGTCAACACAAACACACATACACATACACACACATACACACAAATAACAGGGGCCAATTTAGCATCGCCAAACCACCTAACTGGAACCACCGGAGGAATCCCGCATGAACTGGAATAGTTCCCTTCAGTGCAAAATAAAGTAAATTGCTCAGATATGTAATTTAAAGTTAAAAGCACATTTCTAAAATCAACATTACTACTGTATAGTTGTTTGAAACCTGTTTGGAGCGGTCAATCTGTGGTTATTACTGTCTGACCCAGATGTCTGAGGCCTTCACGTGGTTTCTCTTGCATCTTCCAAGACATCGATACAGGGTTAACTTGTAAAATATAAAACTGACCCAGTATGATGAAGATACTTAAGATCCGTTCCCATATCTCATCCAGGTGGTCTGGGTTTCTTCTTCAACTCCATGGCTCAGTGGTTTGTTCCAGACTCCCACAACTCTTTGTGTAAAAAAGTTCTTCCTGGCCTCAGCCCTGAATGCTCGTCCCCTTAATTTCCACTGGTGTCTTCAAATATGTGGTTCACCATTTAGTTAATAGAATTCTGTTGGATTTACTTTATCAATGCCTTTGTGTGTTTTGAAGATCTAAATTAGGTCCCCATGGAGACTGAATGTGCCTGGTGTTTGAGCACCAAGCAACATGGGGTCAGCTCCTGCCTTGTGCCAGCTGAGGTCAGAATTGAATCTTCACTCCCCTGCACAATGCATAACATAACTGAATCTAAAAATGACGGATATGCATTTCTTTAGTTAGTATTATTTTTCATTTCCTCTAGCAGTGTGAATAAAGCTTTAGTATTAAAGAACAGAATGACAATGTAGAACTATTTTTACAAATGGTAAATGCAACTACTGCCGCACAGCCTCTTTCAAGAGAATGTTAAAGCAATTAATTTTCTTACACTTTCAAGATGTATTCATTTTCACTGTCACATGAAAGCAGAATATTCTTAGAAGAATTGTAATGCTATAAATTAAAAAACGGGAACTGCAGGATGAGGCAAAGTTTTTCTGCATAGCAACATGCGAGAAATTACCAAATAAAATTATTCTAACTGCCCAGAGTAGTGTAAATGCAGATAACTGTATATTGCATATAAGCGCCTCCTTTACCTTTGATTTCTGAACATTAGTTATACATTGCTGATATGGTGATGATATCACTAAAGTACCATGTCTGCCTTTGGTTTCCATCCATTCATTTTCTATACCTAGCAGAATCAGGAGCAGAACAGCAACCGACCTTTGACAGGCTACCATTTGTGCCCTCACCACACTCACTGAGCAAATGGTTAGGAACATTCTACTAATTCTGGGTAGAGCCTCCATTTGCCTTCAGAACAGCCCCAGTACTTCATGGCATGGATTCCACACGATGTTGGAAACATTCCTTTGAGATTCTGGTCCATGTTGGCATGATTGCATCACATAATTTCTGCAGATTTGACAGCTGCACATTCGTGCTACAAATCTCTCGTTCTACCACATCCTGAAGATGTTCCATTGGATTCAGACGCAATGTATAGAAAGACCACTAAAAGACACCAGACTCATTGTAATGTTCACAAAGCCAGTTTGACACAACCTTTGCTTTGTGACATGGTGAATTAGCATTCCAGAAAGTAAAAGTAAGAGCTTTTAGAGTTTCTGATTGAGTTACAGTTTAAGAATTCTGAGTGATGTATGAGTTGACTTAGCATTTTTGTGAAAACATCTCAAATATTGAAATCCTTCACCATGGCTGTTCATCGCTTTCATTACATTTTTCATCAGTCTGAGTTTTATATGAAGAGGAGGCACAAATATCTTTATTGGGTCAATAAGCAGTTTATGTGACACACTTTTCTGTCCTAGAAGAAAATTCTTATGGGTCGCCAGTTCTTCTTATAATAAGACTTTTGAGAATGGCTATTCCATTTGTACATTAAACAACAGTACCTGGTATATCTGGGCTGCATTCCAAGCAGCAGTGCCATTACATTTAGATCACCACAGATGTTTCAAATGAAGTTGTTATACTGTTTATGTTCCCTTGACAACTCCATGTTTTCATAGGTTTCTTATATGTGTAATGCATAGCCAAAGCGTATTGAAGGGTGGACATTTTTGTTTTGTAACAAGACAGCTTTAGGGCTTAACAGTGTTAAATCAAAAGGAAGACACCATTGGTGTGGGTCATGTTCACAAACAAAGCCATGAAAAACTCATCAATGTTAGTGCCGAAACAGAGGATGTCAAGCTGTGGAAATAAAGTCATCAAATCATCTTGGCTACTCTGAAATGTAGAAAGTTTCATACCTGGTGACAACAAACTCCATTCTTGTAGTCTTGAATCAAGTAGTTGTGCTCCCAGACCAGGGACCTCATGCATAACGCTGTGCGTAGAATTCACACTAAAGCATGGCGTAAGGACAAAAGTGGAAATGTGTGTATGCACAAAAAAATCCAGATGCATAAATCTGTGCGTTCGCCAACTTCCACGTTCTTCTTCTACATAAATCCTGGTCAGCGTGAAAAGTAACGCACGTGCACGCGCCTGCCCCCACTCCCCAACTCCTCCCAGAATTACGCCTCTTTGAATATGCAAATAACCCTTAAACTCAGCGTTTTGTGAAAGACAATGGCAAAAGCACAGGGAAAAATAATAAACAACAAAAGGAAGTTGATCGAGTGACATAGAGTGTCGGAGCAACTCAAAAGCTCAAGTTCACAAAGTCGCACAGTGCCCGAAATTAAAAAGAAGTTGTCAGATATCAAAGTCGGCATGAAAAGGCGAGTTGTAGCCCATCGTCTGAGTGTCATATGAAAGCTTATTAGGGTACAGAGAAAAGAAAAAAAATAGGGTCACAGTGAGAAAAAAGCTCGAAATGTCAACTTTAATCTCGAAATTTCCACTTTAATCACGTAGTTTATTTTGTCATTAAAATAAAACATCATAAACTTTATCTTTAAATCATTTAATTGACTAGTTTTTCAAATACCATCGTAAGTAAAGTAGCACGTTAAATGTTTTGTTTTGTATGTGTTCTTCTATGTGCTCTATGTGTGTGAATCACTAAGTGCTTCTTAAACGGGCTTTCTCTTCCTCCGACAGGACACAGAATCCATTACATTCGATATATTACAGCTCTCTGAATAATTAAAATACTGAGATGTATACTTGATATTTTCAATATGATAGGAATTAAAGCATGTATTAAACATGGGAACACGGTGGCGCAGTGATAGTGACGAACTGGTGTCCCGTCCACAGATTGTTCCTGCCTCACGCAAGATGCTTGCTGCGATGTGCGTGACCTTTGATGAAATACTTTATTGCAGCAGTACTGTCTCTTTCAATCGTACTAACCTCCAATTCCTGTTCTTCCTTTTCTTTCTACAAATACCTAATCACCACACAATCAGCTCAGATGTTAAGCAATCTGAAAGCTGAGAATGCCGATTCTTCAAAACTTTTAAGGAACATTGAAATATCTTCGTAGTACATGTTTAATTATTCTATCCATCTATCCTTCTAGTGTCGTGCCAGCACCAGCAAGAATACAGCGCGAGGCAGAAACAATCCCTGAACTAGCTAGTGCTGTAACACCACGTCCTCACATGTTTAATTATTAACAATATAGATTATTTAAATAATGTTAACATTTTATCTGTATAATGTAATAAATATATTTTGCTGCATTTCATCTTAAAAATGATATCGTCATCGTATGTAAATATGCGCTTTATAAAGTGGCTCAGGTTGTGCAATATTATAACTGTATCACAAGTTTACAGTGAGGTAATTGTACTAATAAGTACAAACAGTTCTACAAGGAGCACTTGATGGACTGATTGAGTGCATTTAGAGTTCTTGGGATGAAACTGTTTCTGAACCGTGATGTCCCTACAGGAAAGAATCTGAAGCGTTTGCCATATGAGAGCAGTTCAATAGACAGCATGGCTGAGGCAGCATGTGCTTGATGCTGTATACCAATAATTCTCTTTCTGATCAGATTGCACACTCAGATACAGTGGGATAAATAGTCTGAGTGGTGCATTGAGAGTAACAACGCTAAAGCAGCTATGGTATTTGGAATAGTTTGGCCATTCCGTGGACCATTATATTGTTACAGGTTAACTACAATCAGATGCCTTAAACTAATAAACAATATGCGGTTAATTTCAGTTTATATGATAAAGCCTTGTCAGGGATGTGGATCTTAAAAAGAAAGGGAAACCACACTGGAACAAAAGCACTGCTTTGACGCTGGATGCCACCAGTTTGAAAACCGAGCGGAGAACTTGTGTACGCCAAGCATTTAGCTAGCGTGAAAATGTGCGTGACTTTACAGCAAGTTTAGGTTTTATACATCGCTATTTGAGTGTGGAAACAGGAGTATGCAACATTTTTGTGTGTACGCACCGTTTATACATGAGGCCCCAGGTTCATTCAATTTGGACTTTGTTACCAGAGGAGGCTCACCAGACTGGATCTCTGTCAGTTAGAGCATTGAGTTGTCTTCATCTGCTTCATTTAGGCTCCATGTCTCCAGTAGCCTCGTTACTGCTGTCCTGCGGTACTAGTCTTAAGGCTGAAGGCACATTGGGAGTATTTGATAGATTTTTTAATTTTAATAGAGAAGCCAGAAACATTAATCAGACAGAAGTAACAGTCCATCACGTGATTCTTTTGCTATCGTCATATCATTGGGACAGCGAACTGCACTGATTTCTGAGTACATCTGAGAAAAGCTCTCAGATCGACACCAAATGTTGCACAACAAATATGAGGAACCCAAGGTTTATTATGTTGAGTCTTAATTTTACCATCAAAGCAGTGCTCATACACATTTTAACAAGTGCAGCCATGCTAAATCTTAGAGGCTACAGCATATACTTGCCAAAATGTGACAGAATATATCGCAGCCATTGCAACATTACCCAGATATTTCTGCTGTAATATGTGAAGTGTGGACGATAAATGTTAAGTATACACACTGCACTATGCCTATTGAACATGTGCATCTGCACACATGCAAACTGATATCACAGTAATGCAAAGCATCTGTCATGTCTAAGCCAGGGGGTTCAGATTCATGTTTATTGTCTACTTTGTTCATTTTTCATTCTTTTTATGTTGATTATCTGCACCTTTCTTTATTTTTGATTTTGTCTATGTATACACGCTGCCTGTGGTATGTTCCATGTGTTTTTGGGTGTCCCCAAGAGGCAGGGCCACCTGCCAATCACCATCTGGAACTGCCCTTTGCCTTATAAATCCAGAAGGTCTCCCACAGTTCCATGCGGTTCATTTTAAATGTGCTAAAGATTTGAAGAGTTATTGTGGGTTTTTTTTTTTCCCACTATGCCGATGTGTTTACTGGATGTGTCAACCCCATGCTGTGTTTTTCGAATATGTTTTGGATAATTTTATTATGACTTTTTGTGCCATGGATTGCCTTGCTGGCAACTCCTTTATGCCTTTTGTGAGTGTGAGATTCATAGTGAGTGTGGTGGACTGATCTCTAACATTCAAGTTGATTATAAGTTGAATATTTTGTATGTCTATATTTGTAAACTAGACAAAGCAAATGTAATATTAGATAATAATAATAATAATAATAATAATAATAATAATAATCCATTTTACTTATATATAGATAGTGTTTCAGGAGGCATGTTTTACTTCATTGATGACAACAGAGGTGCTTTGATGTTTACCTAACCAAACCCCCACCAGCACTCCACCAAACTTTAGAACTAACTCAGGATGAGGAATTTAAGGTGAGCGAGATGGAGTATCAGACCAACTTGGCAAGGGAGACTGTGTTTGGACTTACAGCCTATAACCATCCACCTCAGGAAAGCCATAAATTGACTTAACAAAACAACTGGCGGATGAGTTGTACCTGAGTGAGCGCTTCCTTTGGTAGATGGCTTAGGAGGGCACAGAACAACTAATTCTATTGGGCTAAAGTATGACTGTTTACGATTGGCTTTGAATCAGAGGCCATTCTGTAATACAACACCCCACTGGTTTGTGTCTTATAGTCAGAAATGTATAAAGTTGAGGTCACCTTGCCTTTACCTCTCTCTCTCTTTGTCTCACCATTTGGCCATGGAGAGAAAACCATGATGAAAAAACTGTATCTTGGCAGCCATTTTGAGACAGGTGTATGGTCTGTGTCAAAACTTCATTCAAAGGCCATGTGGTTGGGAATCAAGCTAGACTGAGGAAAAACCGAGAGTCACCTATAGATGCAAGATGCACTGCTACTTAGGCTGTAAGGGTATGGTTTGCCAATATTCACAAAATACTCTGCTTCGCTAAATGTGCAAGGTAACTCCTGCCTGTTTATTTACTCAGTCTAATTTGCTGAAGTTACAGATGCAGAAGGACAGGTGAGAGAAAGTGTCACAGTACTTGAACAAAGAGTGGTAAGTGTATGGGATTTTATTATGGCGTACACAATAAAGAGTATTAAAGAGTATCAAAGGGGAAAATAGGGTCACCTTAGGACCTTACATAAAAGCATTTTTAGTGAACATAAACTTTATTTTATAAAGAATCAGTGTGTGTCCTTTCACCTAGTCGCGGTTTGATAGTAATAGCCCCTTCTAGTGGGCAGCTCTGCAAGTGCTTTTGGAACTTATTGAGATTTATGTGCTTTAGGACTCCTAACTCGTGACAGCATCCATGTATGCAAACTGCTTTTATAGCTTGTCCTGTCAGCCTTCGTCTTGACTAAGTATGGCCATGTATGTCTAAGCTTACAGCTTACTTCACAGACAGCGTATTAGCAGACTTAGAATATGAGCGGAACTCACACAATAAAAGGTTTTATGATGGAAAACTGTAACAGCGATCTTTGTGATTAGCATGCCAATATCCATAATAATAACCCAAACATGTTCAGGAAGCAAAATATTCAACTGTCCATTATTATTATTGAGGTCATTTTGTAGGTTATTTTTGGTTGAAAAGCAAGAAAAACTGTGTTATAATAAGGATAATTGCTGGGTCCAGTGTTCTAAATGGGAATAAATACAGTAGCTTGAAATAAGCTGAGCTTGTGGTTGATATTTAGTTACCATGGGAAAAGTGTTTAATTTTTTATAAAAGCATTCTTAACTCCACCATCTGCTGTGTCAAACACTGGTAACATTTATGATTTATGATTGTAACCCCACAGTATTAGATAATAAGTTATTTATGACTGTGAACTTCACCATGGTGTAACATCAAAGCGGCAAAGGGAAATCGAAACCAGCAATATGTGAAAGGATTCCTTTCCGCAGTGTCCCGCTTAACACCTCTGGACTATTAAATTCTGTACCACAGAAGACTGCAGGTTGATCCTTTGCTCTTGCTTAATGGAACCTTACAATAAACATTAAAAAGTCATCATGAGAGCATGTACAAAAACATATCTGGCCTTTTACCAATAATTGGGTAGATTTGTTGTGAAATCCTTATTTCATGGTTTAAGTGAGACACAAAGGGAGCTTTTTCTGTGGCCCTACAAAGTAGTCAATGTTGAAAATTAGTAACATACTGTATGTGTGCTTTGCAATGCTGAGAATGCAACAATGAACAGTTAGATTAAATAATCCAAATGCAATTATTCTAATGCAGGTTTAAAGGGAGTAGTTATCAACAAGTTTCCAAAGCCAGTTTCCATTGACCAGGGTCTTCTAGTCTGGCTAGGCCTTTTCCTGTCTCTGCCTGGCATTGCACCCTACACTCATATAGCAGGTGGGGAGCTCACAAGATGGCTGTTTTGAGGGTTATTGTTTTGAGGTGCAGGAATGATGAGTCTTGAGATAAAAGTTGGGGAGTCAATCAGGTCGTCCTGTTTAATTCAACAAAAAAGTTTAACCAAAATAAATGCTTTGTGGCATTTAGGCGTCTTGCCTTTGGGTTTCCAAATGAACAAAAAAAGCTTGGCTTTAGCATAACATGGTGTATAATGGCCGTAATTTTTGTTTGTTTTTAAAAAATATATATTGTTGAAATTAAATGGGGACAACTGGGTTGGCGCACCATCAGTTTCCAGTGGTGACTTGCTGTTCCAAGTGCTTGCTGCGCTCTAAGACAGAATAGCTGAGCACAGGGTTACCATTTTCTATGAAATAAAAAGGATATCTATCTATCTATCTATCTATCTATCTATCTATCTATCTATCTATCTATCTATCTATCTATCTATCTATCTATCTACAGTAGGAATTTTTATTGATTAGCAATCAATAAGACAGCCATCCAGAAGGATGCCATAATAATGTGGTTGTAGATGCGTCTTTTCCAGGTTCCCAAAATTGAGCAGCTACTGAGTTGGGAAGGTAGGATCCAGCATAAGTCAAGTGCATAACAAAAGAAAATTCTCAGTCCAATAATGTTCATTTTTAAAGTTTAGTAAAAATTCTAAAAGGAATAAATCACAAAAAAATTCAGAAAAAGTTATTATACACACAGAATACAGGACAAAAGCAAAAAAGGGCTCATTCTCTGTTTTTTTTACAATCTTAGCTTTCTTCTGTTAAACTTCAGTTACTTTCTGTACTTAAAGGTTCTGTACTTAAAGGTTGTTTTATTTCTCACCTTGCATAGGCTTCACTTACATTTAGTATGGTTTGAAACTGTTAGCCCTCTGTGCCTTACCAACTACAAGATAGATCGTAAACTGAAATAGTCTGTAGTTAGAGGGACAAAAAATAATTACAATATTCCATTTATAATTTAGCTTGTGGGGGTTATAATAGAACCTCTCATTGACAATACTAAGAAAATACTTCTCAGTTTAACATAACCTAACTAACAAATGGCTCTTACAGTGGGATTTTAAAAAGAAAATTTAACTTGGTTTATCTACCCTATATATATAAAATCCCAAGCCTAAAAGTGCAACGATTTTGTGCAACAATTTTATGTCACGTTTTTTGTCACGATTATTTTAAAACTTACATATATATGTTTGGTTTCATTCTTTTCAGAATTTATTGAACTTTAATGTGATGTTATTAGATTCTGTTTTTAAATTATAAACTAAAATATCAAAAACTCATGTTCTCAGAGATGAGACTTTATGCCAACAGATTTAACCAGACCCAGGGCCGGAAATAATGACAAAGAGTAGGACAGCTGCTGTCCAGGCTTTTAAATGTTCAAAGTGCCGTGCGAGATGCAGATCACACGGCACGGCAGCAGCAGCCACAGCAAGCCAACAGCTGATTGAGCACAGAACAGGTAAAAAAAAAACTATTTGTTTCCCATTGTTTCACCGTTTAAGAGGGGGTTTCGGAGGAGCGACTGTGTCAGCCCCCCTCTTCACAGCACGAGCAGCAGAGACGTGAAGTGGCTGGCACGTAGCACAGGCATTTGGCAAGCAAAGCGAGCAGGGGGTAAGCCCCGTAGTTTAATTATCAGTTTTGCCTTCAGCAATGCTGGTAATTACTCAAATAATTCGTCAAGGCTCTTACTTTAAGTTGTAGGAGGTTGGTCTCTGGCCTTTAGATTTATATCAAGTGTAGCAGTTGGGGGCGCTATCGCTCCCTTGAACCCTCAGGTACCACTCCAAACACCAGGTAAAAGTACAATTATTATTCTTTTTATTATAAATACATGCACTACGCACCCTCCACTCCACACTACTCATACAAATACCAATTCTTTAATTAATCAACAATAATACACACTCCTCCTCTCCCAGACACTTAGCCACCCTTCCTCCCAGCTCAGCTCAGTGTCTGGGCTTTCCCACAGTCCTTTTATATCTCCTGACCCAGAAGTGGTTCCAGCCCAACAATCCATAAGTCCTAATCACTTCTGGGTCAGAGTAAAAGTCCTTTTCTTCAACCCGGGAAGCACGTCATTCCTTCTGGTCATGTGATCATGATGCACTTCCGGGTTATAGGGCATATAGCACTCTGTAAGCCTCCCTACAGCAGCAACTGGTGGTCCCCATGGTATCCAGCAGGGTTGTTTATAAAAATTACAATGTCCATAATGCCCTGCTGGAATTTGGGGACCTTCCATGCTGCTGGGAGGGCTCCACCTGGCGGCCTTGGGGTGTGGACCGGAATATTTGGCCGGCCATCCCTCACACAAGGTAACTGAAGCACACTCATTTTAAGACAACTGTATATATACAGTATTAACATATAAGACTGGATGCAGATAGACTAGACAGACAAATATATAGGCTGGCAGTTTATTGGTATTCAGAGCTGTACTTCATCTTGGCACAGATAAACAGTTTTACGATACCAAGTCTTTATGGATGATGTCTAGTGTTATGTGGAGTAGTTGCTTTGTTGTTACTCCTGGTTCAAGTGGTTGATTCTTCGTGCATTCTCTTTTCTACGCGATCCTTGTCGGTGAGGTGCTACTGCTTCTCAGCTTACCTTCTGTGGTCTTTTGTCATTTCACAGGGATAAGGGCAATACTCATTCTGCCCCAAGACGTTAGATGTTGAGGTTCCGTCTGTTTGGTTACCTTTGAATGTCCAGAACTTAATTTGTATCCGACCACTTTCTCTGTCAAAATACCAAATCATTAGAAGAAACATCTTCACTGCACGATGATTGCACACATCAGTAGCCAAATCACAAAATGGAATGCACGCTTTAACTGCATGAGTAGAAATCATTGACTTCACTATTGCTTCTGTTTTTCTGTGTGCACTTGAAATGTTCAACTTTAGAGAACTTGTACAATCTGCTGATTTATAACTGCTGGGATGTTTTACCCAATTAAATACTAAAGTCTGCACAAATGATCTCTTCACTGAATCCAGGATGCACGATGAAGTCTGTGATCTTTGACAAGCTACTTTTACTTCAGACATTCTTTGTATGTTTGTCTGTTTCCGCATGTACCTTTGTTTGCAACTGAAACAAATGAGTCTGCACTATAAACAGTACATTTCATTTCAAATTCATTACGGCCATTTTGAAAACAGCGATATATTTTGTTTTACGTTTCTCCTTAAATTTATTAGGTTTTGTTATTTTTACAGGAATCCATCTCGCTTGCACTAGCACTTCAAAAGCAGTTTACAGTACCTAAAGGATGCTCAGATCTGCAGATCACGCCACACTAACCCTGGCCGCTGTTTGGTTTGCGTTCGCTTTGTATGGACAGAACCAAATTCTAGGCAGATTGTACACCACTGGGATGCAGAAGACTGCATCTCCCATGACCCCTTGAAACTGTAAACAAACTGTTATCTTATCATCCAGATTTTCATCATTTTTAATGAAAACCTGAATAATTGTATTTATTTTTTTATGGAAATCCACCCAGATGCTTATTCGACTAACGATAAAGAGGACCTGTCTGGGTAAGAAAGGACATATGGTGACCCTGACTGAGCATGAATGTCCCACAATGGACTGTTGTGTTGTCCAGTATCAATTCCTGCTTCTTTCCACAGTGCTGGTGTGATGGGCTCTGGCAGCCTGTCCCCGTAATGGACTGAACAATTTCAGAAGAATGCTAAAAAGAAAAATAAACGTTCTTTGCATACAGAAAAAATATGGGCCTTTTTAATTTTTACAATGTCTTGAAATCTGCTTTAAATAAACTTTAAAATAAATTGACACATAACGAGGTATAACTAGCCTTAAAATGCAACGTGTTATATCTCAAATTAATTATGTGTTAATAAGCTAATGTTGTTAAATGTGGATGAACTGTAGAGTTTTGAGATGATTAAATCAAAATGCAGTCAGTATCGCTTTATGTCACACACCCTTCACTCTTTATAGTGTTGCCTTCACCAACTCAGCTGATAATGTGTTTGTTATAGGTGAGGTAATGAAGGCTTTTGCTATATCATATGTAGTTTAATGAATATTCATAAGAGCCATGCCTGGAAATATTGAATTGCAGATGCTGGTGGGATATTCCCAGCTCCTGCAACTTTGCATAAGAAAACCATCTAGAAAGAAAAGTTTCTGCTTCTGCAATTGTCTCAAAATTAAAGATATTTTTAGTTCTACTTGTCATCGGTATACAGTGAATTTAGAAAGTATTCAGACTCCTTCACTTTCTGCACACTTTATTGTGGTGTACATTTAATTTTAAATGATTAAATCTGTCATTTTTGTTCAGCAATCTACACTCAGTAAGTGATAATCACAAAATGAAAACATGTTTTCAGAAAGATTTGCAATTTGTTAAAAATCAAAAATTGAAATTTCTCATTCATTGAAGTACCCAGTCATTTGCTGTTGTGCACCAAATTGTGGCCAGGTGCATCGTGTTTGCTTTAATCCTCCTTGAGATGTGTGCAGAACTTGACACACCAGTGTATAGGAGGTCCCACAACCCACACTGCACATCAGAGCAAAAAAAATAAAAATAAGACAAGAAGTCCATCAAACTCTCTGTAGATCGCCGAGATGAAATTGTCGTGAGGCATATGTGACAGGTGTCTGGTCACACTTACAGGTAATCTAACCTAGACACCATTAAAATATCCGACTACGCCACCCAGTTTTATTAAGAGAATGGGAACTCTTGAAATTTACCAATAATAGCACACAGGTTTCTTTAAATTGGGCTGTGAGTAAACACACAATGAAAGACACCACAGTAATTTCAGGAAAAGCAACAGTAACTTCTATTACACAATGTACACAATGTAAAGTACATTAAAAAGATAAACGAACATAAAAAAAATCTAACAATATCAGGAACGAAATTCCTTTTTTTAAAAAAGGAAAGCACACAGTCCATACTCTAAAAGTCCATTAAAAACAAGAATTGGAGGATACAACCTTTAGTGGTGCAGAGTCCAGTCTGCACACTGTGTTACCCAAACACTTAATCGTTCAACTGTCCATGGATGCACTCTGTTCACCGGACACTCGTTTCCCAACAGAAGTTTTGTCAAATCATTGAATCCCTGTCAGCATCTCTTCGTCGTTCTATTTTTCCACTCTGGGCTCCTTGTGTTGCTGCGACCTCCGCACGCCTCCCTTCTCTTCCGCCAGCTTTGCTCAGTCCTTTCATGCTGGACCCTCAACCTTTATCTTCTTGTGGAGCTGTCTCTTCCTCCCTGGATGTAAGTGTTGCTGTCCTTGTGCCTCACGTTGTACCCTCATCTGCCTGCAAGCCCCTGTGCTCTGTGTGAGTGTCTTGGCAGCGTTCTCAATGGATCGTCCCGTGCCTTCTCCTGCCCAGAAGTTGAAATGTCCTTCAGTCCCTGCCTAGATCAACAGGACGATGGATTAAACAATGACACATCCAAATTTCCTGGGTTTAACAAATGGTGTAAACACAAGTTAACAAAATGTATTGTTACCAACTATCAATAAGTACACATATGCTGATTAGAAACCAATATTCTCAGACATGTTCATGTCTAAGTCAGGTAAATAGAAACATTTTCCAATGTAAAAAAATGTAAAAATGTAAAAAATGTAAAAAAAATTTAAATGTAAATTTAAATGTAAAATTTTAATTTAAATTTAATGTAAAAAAGCAGTTCTTTTATCACAATTTTTTATTGTTTGTGTATTTAACCAATTAAAACTTTGCAAGACAGCAAATACCTACAGCATATCCTGTAGACAGCCATCACAATAATCAGTAACAGGATTACCCAGGTAATGTGCCTTTTAACTTCTCACCCCAGTCCCAACAATGGGTGACTATTGCCTCTTCATCTATTGTGTTTTAAATGTACTATTTACATGTTCCTTTGCATAAGGGAGAAATTAAACCACCCAGTGTACAAAAAATGTCCCCTTCTGACACATAGATCAGGGAAAGGGTATAACATCATGGGTTCCCAGGAGCGCAGAGGCCTCAAGAATTGTGAAATAAAAACAGTTGAGAAACCAAAAGGCCTCTTCCTAGAGCTGGAAGTTCAACAAAACCAAGTAACCAGTCAAGTTAACAAGAATCCAAAGCTCACTCTAACAGAGGTTCAGACGTCCAATGCTAAGACGGGAAAACCTGTCGGGAAGGACGGCCATCTCAGCAGCACTCCATCAGTCAGACATTTACGGCCGAGTGGCTAAAAGAAGTGGGAATTCACACTGCAGGGTGTAGGTGGGTGAAAAATTGGCTTAAACACCTAATGCAACAGGATGTGGTGAGCTGAACTTTTTTTGTTTTTTTTAATGTTGCAAGTGCTGTTCTTTTTAATATAAATAAATGATCTTGATAAGAAATATAAATGCCATGCTGGTTAAGTTTGGTAATGATACTAAACTAGGTGGGATTGCAGATTACATAGAATCAGATTAATCATTACACAGGCAGCCAGCTGGACAATCAATATTCAGACTTGGGCAGATTTGTGATAGATAAAATTTAATATAAGTAAGGTTTGAAACTTGAATGTATGCCTTATGAGAAGGAGCTAGGAATCATTGTGAAGTCATTAACATGGAATCGGTTCTCGAGGAAAAGAAATCTGACAGTTTAAAGGATTCTGAGAGCATACAGAAAAAAAGATTATCTGGTCTTTTGCGTTAAAAATTGAACTTTTTGGCAAAACTGCAAACTCTACATCTAGGGAAGATCAGGTACTTCTCATCACAATACAATACAATACAATCCATCCATTTTCCAACCCGCTGAATCCAAACACAGGGTCACGGGGGTCCGCAGGAGCCAATCCCAGCCAACACAGGGCACAAGGCAGGAACCAATCCCGGGCAGGGTGCCAACCCACCACAGGACACACACAAACACACACACCCACACACCAAGCACACACTAGGGCCAATTTAGAATCGCCAATCCACCTAACCTGCATGTCTTTGGAATGTGGGAGGAAACCGGAGCGCCCGAAGGAAACCCATGCAGACACGGGGAGAACATGCAAAATCCACGCAGGGAGGACCCGGGAAGCGAACCCAGGTCCCCCAACTGTGAGGCAGCAGTGCTACCCACTGCGCCACCATGCCGCCCATACAATACCGTTTATTTTTGCACAGGCCAAAATCACACAAGAAGTGTCGCAATGGGCTTTAACAGGCCCTGCCTCTTGACAGCCCCCCAGCCTTGATTCTCTAAGAAGACAAGAAAAAACTCCCCAAAAAAAACCCTTGTAGGGAAAAAATGGAAGAAACCTTGGGAAAGGCAGCTCAAAGAGAGACCCTTTCCTGGTAGGTTGGGCATGTAGTGGGTGTCAAAAAAAGGGGTCAATACAATACAATACACAGAACAGAACAAATCCTCAGTACAGTATAAAAACAAAAATTTTAGAAGTACAGAGTAGAATTTAAGAGTAGATGATATCACATAAGAAGATTTGGATTTGTTTAGAGCCCTGGAGACCTCAGCCATCAAGCTGCCTCCCCCATTTGGCCATTCCACAGCTGAAATAGCGCTAATCCAATGAAAGGACCCCTCTTTCCCATGATCACCTGCCTAATACTATCCTAAGTGAAGCATGGTGGTGGCAGCAACTTGCCACTGGGTTTTTTTTCTCATTGGCAGGGACAAGGTGACTGGTCAAAATTGAGGGATGGAAGGATTATTTATTTTTTCTCCATTTCCCGCCTCTACCACACAATTAAAGCACAAGCGCAGTACGCAAAAGCACACTTTTCTTCTTCCTTTTTCTCTCTTCGCCTCCACTCCTCCTTCAGCAAGCTTTGGACACCTTCTCCCGACTCCTGCAGTAGCGGCAGCTGGCTCCTTTTATAGGGCACCAGGAAGTCTTCAGATGCTCGATGACCTTCTTCTGGCAGCACTTCCAGGTGTGGACGAAGTGCTGCCACACAGGGCTCAACAGTACCTGCAGCAACCCTTGTCAGTGCCCATGGAACCCAAAAGGGCTGCACCAAACTCCAACTCCCATGGAGCGCTGTGGGAGTCCAAGGTACTGCTGCAACCCCATGGGCTGACATCTATCGCTCCAAGGGAGGTAATGCTCTGAATATGTCCTCTCCCCAGGTCCCTCCGGTATAAAGGTGTCCCGACCAGGTAAGGTCCCTGGCTATCCGCCACAGTACATAGTTGTTGACTTTTTACCACGTTTGGTTCCAGCAGTCTCTTGGCCTTGGAACCCCTGCAGATTTTGTTTTTTCTCCAGCCCATCTGGAGTTTTTTTCTTGTTTTTTCTGTCCTCCTGGCCACCTCACCTTTCTTTCTTCTGTTACTCAATATTGCCTAATCTTATTTTTGTTTCATATAAACTTTTCTTTCTTCATCTTGTAAGGCACTTTGAGATACACCATTTGTATGAAAATGTGCTATATAAATTACTGCTGCTGTTGTTGTTGTTGTAGGACAGTCTGGTATATGTACTCAAACCTGACTGTATGTATAGTACTGTATAACAAGTCCACATTGTTTGTTTTATATTCTGTTTTATCATCATTCTTAGCACATTGTATGGATTTATCTTTTTTCTGTAAATTATTTTTTTATTTTATTTCACTTCGTTTTTACTGTTGCTTACACAGATGCCAAACCTTTAATCATTTAACAAGTTCTTTTTTTGTTTATGTTATGTTACGTCACTTGTGTGAGCCTCTCCCAGTGCTCATTGTGTTAACTGTGAGAGGAGGATTAGTACCGACAAAATCTGAGTACTCATATGTTTTCTGTTTAAATTTTTCAGACTGTTAATAAAAAAAAGGAGGTTATCTGGATTCAAAGACAGAACATATCAGTACAGGACGTGTGGTGAACACCAATTATAAAGGGATAACATAAAGTCACATGCGATCGCATTCACTTTCTTTCCTCCCTCATACTGCGTGATCAGCTTCGTTTTTGTGTCCAGATCAATTGCCTTTTTTTTCCGGTAATTGAAAGACAAATGTAACTGAATGTAGTCGAAACCGCTGCAGGTAATAAACTGAGATCGAGATGAATGAGTCACGGCATATGGAGCTGGTGTGGCGAAAGCTGTCATTTGCCCATGAGATGCGATAGCGGTCATAAGTCAAATGGTCATAAAAGATTGTAAGTTGACGACTGCCTGTATGCTTAAGCGAAAGATGAAAAGAAAGATTCTGGCAGGAACAAGATGTCCTCGGGAGGTGACCATGTGATGATGCGGGTTCAGCTCCACGCTCCCATCGGCTGTTAGAGAGCCCTTGAACCCAACACCGTCGGTAATATTACCGATGAGCTAGACAGTGAGGCAATAACAATGGAGCAAGGAGATGGTTCAAAAGTGCAGAGTGCTTTTATTTAAAGTATTCCAAAACAAAAGTGCAACTGTGCAAAGTTCAATAAATAAATAATTCATTAAAACAAGTGTCATTGTGGAGGTTAAAAATACAAAAAAACAATCCTTTAAAACGAGGTTAAAACGTACTTCAGGAAGCAGTCTTTAAAAACACTATGACAAGCCTGGTGCTTCTTTTCCGTTAGCGTCTCACCTGCTTCTCCCATGCAGGCCCTGCAATAGGCGAGATGCTCTCACTGCAGCTGACCTTCTGCCTACTTCTGCTACTGTCAGTCGCCTTTCCGATCTTGGCTCCGGTCGGCTCCCCCTGACAGTGACTTGGGAATTCCTCCAACGGCCAAGGCTCTCACGTTGAGGACACCACATCCCAAGTCCCGACTCCTGCTGCCTTCCGCAGAGAGTCTTCCGCCTTCCGGCCACTCCCGTCCTTCATACTAAACTCTGCAGGAGCGACAACAACTACTATGCCCTGGGTGTCAGCCTAACACCCAAGCTGTCTGCTCAGCTGCCGTGAGCCTGCTCTCGTTCGCTCACTCATTCACAGCGGCGCACGCTCTCTCTCACTTGCTTACTTGCTTGTTTCCTTCCTTCCTTTTGCAACCTCCGTCTTTCTTTCCTTCTCGTTCCCTTTTTTCCCCCCTAACCATCTCGGGCTTCTCTATATATGCGGAGAGGACATAGCAGCTGCAGCACATTAGCCCCATCAACAATCACGGATGTGGGCAGTACCTCACCTGTACACTTAGGCGAGAAACACCCACACCGCAGATTGCCCCGAGATGTTACAGCCACAAACACTACGCCCCCTCGCTAAGCCGCGAGCGCGGTGATTTAATTAACCGGCCTTTGCTGTAAGAGCTGTGGACCCATATCACCACAGACCAATAGCTAAGCAAATAGCAAGCTGCATTTAAATATCCATGACTCTTCTCAAAGTGTTACTTGTTAAAACTGAGCTGAGCTCTTAATGTTATTAATGTACCAAAAGCAAGAAGCAAAGCAAGCATGTAACCATACACCCTGGATGGATAGCAGCTCTTTTTGAGACGGCTAGGTACCCAATGTGCCTAGATATTAGGTAGCTCTTCCAATCTCGTATTGCACTTCTAAGCCGATAGGTCTTTGATTCGGTGTAGTTTCTGGATGGATGTTGATGGAGGGGCAGAGCCAAGCAACTGCTCACATGCCCCTATATTTAAGCCAGCACTGCTCTTTGATAAGTTACACTTTGGAACAATGGGGTCTCGTAGTTTAGGGACCAACTCCCTTCTCATGCTCTGGCCATATGCCAATCCTAGCTAAGTACAACTTATGTTTTTGAACCTTCTAGCAATGAGCGTTCTGCCTCTGGTCCTGGGCTAGGACAAAATGTGTCTCTTGTCTTTTCCAAGTCTGGAGCCTCTGCTAATGTAGCTGCTTATGAAGCCACTATTTCCTCTTTTCTCTAGTCTTTTTTGGTTCTGTTGTCAGCAGAGCAATCACAGCAATCATACCATTTATTGCATTCTAAGGTTTCTAATAAATATTTTATCATTGTCAAAATACAAAACAACACACCACACAATTTTTAAAAGTCCACCCCATATCACTTGTTGTCTTCTCCTCTGTTTGATATGTACAGGTATATCTCACATATTCTTTTCTGAATCTGATTTTTTTCATCCTTCCCTGTCCCTAACAATAAGATCACACACAGCCCCCTTCTTTAATTAGTTAATGCCGTGCAGTAGTTCTAAGTGGTACATGTCAGATGCCTCCTGGTTGAATGGTTAACCTAATAAAACAACTCTAGATGTACCACAGGGACTTGTTATCAGCAAATTAAGAACAAGGTGAACTAGAGTTCTTCTAATGTGAATGGTGTCATAAACCCATTCTTTCTTCTTGTTGTAAAGAAAAAGACAGAATGGATCTGTACTGAACCAAGATGTAAGATTAAAAATTGTGTTCACCAAAATGCTAAGTCTGTTGTATGACTGTAGCCTTGGAGGGGCCTATACAGTACAACTGAATCATCATCAGAGCCATCTTCTTGGGAGCCATGGCTGTTCATGGGAAATTGTGGTAAAAACAATGCCCAGAAAATAAAACATCCATGATTGTACTCAGTAAAATTAGCCAAAATACTGCTTGCAGTAAAGAGCAAATGCAAGAACTTCTACATCAGGCCACAATGGTGGCATTTTGTTGGCGAGTGCCTGTGGTCAGGTGACTAAAACGCAGCTTGATTCCAATGAGAGTATCAACACCTGAAAGTTAATTGGTGTGTGTTGGGTGCACTACAATTTGGGTGAAAGGTACTGTATGGGTGGGACAGATCCAGATATACTAGACTATGGTGCCCAGACTCTGTCCTGGACATGGAATATTGGAGCAACTCTTTTCTATTGTAAAGTGTTAGGGTAAGGCCAGGGTTGCTGCCCTGGCTCAAGTTTATTTGTCTATTTAACCTTTTTGTTATTATTTTCATTCTGTTTTTAATCTTTATTGATATGGTGATTATTAATTTTGTCATGTTTTATGGTCTGGTGATGCCACCTATTTGCAGAATAACAGCATGAAGGAAGTGTGGGATGGGATGAAGATCATCACTGGCTGCAGCTCGAAGTGGGGTGCCACCATCGAGAGAGACGTGAAGAGAGCAAACCAAATGAACAACTTCTTTAACAGGTTTGACTACCCTAACCCACTCTCACTCTCACCTCGGAGTACTGCACCCTCCACCCATCCTTCTGCTGATACCAGCATAGGAGAGACATCCCCACCCACAATTACAGCAGCGCAGGTGAGCAGAGAGCTGAGGAAACTTCGTGCCAGCAAAGATCGAGTATCGCCACAACTGCTGAAGGCCTGTGCGCTGTAGCTGGGGAGTCCTCTACAGCGCATCTTCAACCTGAGCCTGGAACAGGGGAGAGTCCCGAGGCTTTGGAAAACATCTTGTATCACCCCAGTCCCAAAGGTATCACGGCCTAGTGAGCTGAATGACTTCAGGCCTGTCACTCTGACATCACATGTGATGAAGACCATGGAGCGGCTGCTGCTTCACCACCTGAGGCCACAGGTCCGTCACGCCCTCGACCCTCTGCAGTTCGCATACCAGGAGAAGGTGGGAGCAGAGGATCACTCTCCCACTTGGACAGAGGCAGTGGTGCTGTAAGAATTATGTTTCTGGACTTCTCTAGCGCCTTCAACACCATTCAACCTCTGCTCCTTAGGGACAAGCTGACAGAGATGAAAGTAGATTCATACCTGATGGCATGGATCGTGGACTATCTTACAAACAGACCTCAGTATGTGCATCTCGGGAACTGCAGGTCTGACATTGTGGTCAGCAACACAGGAGCGCCGCAGTGGACTGTACTTTCTCCAGTCCTGTTCAGCCTATATACATCGGACTTCCAATACAACTTGGAGTCCTGCCACGTGCAAAAGTTCGCTGACGACAATGCTATCGTGGGCTGCATCAGGTGTGGGCAGGAGGAGGAGTATAGGAACCTCATAAAGGGCTTTGTTAAATGGTGCGACTCAAACCACTTACACCTGAACACCAGCAAAACCAAGGAACTGATGGTGGATTTTAGGAGGCCCAGGCCCCTCCTGGACCCCGTGATTATCAGAGGAGACTGTGTGCAGAGGGTGCAGACCTATAAATACCTGGGAGTGCAGCTGGATGATAAATTAGACTGGACTGCCAATACTGATTCTCTATGCAAGAGAGGACAGAGCCGGTTATACTTCCTTAGAAGACTGGCGTCCTTCAACATCTGCAATAAGATGATGCAGATGTTCTATCAGATGGTTATGGCGAGTGCCCTCTTCTACGCGGTGGTGTGCTGGGGAGGCAGCATCAAGAAGAAAGACGCCTCACGCCTGGACAAACTGATGAGGAAGGCAGGCTCTGTTGTAGGCATGGAGCTGGACAGTTTGACATCTGTGGCAGAGCGACGGACGTTCACCAGGCTCCTGTCAATCATGGAGAATCCACTGCATCCACTAAACAGGATCATCTCCAGACAGAGGAGCAGCTTCAGCGACACACTGCTGTCACTGTCCTGCTCCACTGATAGACTGAGGAGATCAATTCCACCCGTTAGGGGCTTTATGGGGGTGGTGGGCGTGTAACGTTAACATTATTCAAAGTTTTTGTGTGTTGTTACCTGCATTTTTATTACTCTTTAATTTAATATTGTTTTTGTATCAGTATGCTGCTGCTGGAGTATGTGAATTTCCCCTTGGGATTAATAAAGTATCTATCTATCGATCTATCTACCTCTGTGTGGTAACAAATTTCAGTCCAGACTCTCTTCATGAGACAGGACATGCGAAAGAGGCAGGTATAGAAGATTGGAAACCAGAAGTGACATCAGATGTCTTCATCCATCAAGATTCCACTCTGCAAAGGGAGGAAGAGGAGCAGCAGTTAGAGACAGCGGTAACCCGTGACTAAGAATGGAATTACCATCGAACAGGTCCTGAAGTTGTCCCCGGACATGTGTGACAATGGCAATTTAAACACTGATGTCCATTTGTTAATGTGTTCATTCCTACATGAATTCTCATGATTTATTAGTCTTTTGCAGCTTGTACTGTAAGTTGCAGTTGTATAATCTACCCACTTTCATAATACATAGCATTAAATAAAACACAAGTCTAAGTTAGCATCCAAGTAAAAAAAAAGTTTGTATGGCTAATGTAGAAAATGACTTACACATGCCTTTGCTGAAGAAACAGTTCTGTCTCCTAATACATATGAAAAAAGGCTAAATGATAGGTTTCAAAGGAATGTTTCAGTTTATTCTGAAATAAATACAAATAATAGTAAAAAATAACTAATGTCAAAATGGGCATTGCTATATAAAGTTAACAGAATTCCATCCACCTCTTATTTCATTTTCTAGCACATACTTATGATATTGTAGAATACCCATGATAGCCTGAAGTCAAAACTGTGACTTTGTCTGATTTTGACTGTGACTTTGTCTCTTATATCTTGGAGGCTCCAGAGGTTTATTTTCTCCAGAATGCTATTGACTTTAGAACTATCAAAAGAGCTGCTATGTAAATTATAATAATAATAGACTTTACATAAGGTGCCCTAAAGAGGAGACACACTTGAGACATTGCTAAACCTAGAATAAATCCCAAGTAAGGGGTCCAAGTAAAATGAAAATTGTCCTCAAAAAAATAGGTAGGTTATAGAAAAGGAGTTTTAATAACAAGACAACAATATAATAAGTGCTTCCTTGTCCTATTTAAATACCCATAGGATCCCAACATATGTTATTAAGGTGGCTCTTCAACTTTCTGGCTATAAAACTATACCTAAATACAGTACATTATCTTATCTGGTCTTTTTTCAGCAGTGCCAGGGTAACTACTGTGACAAGAGAATTTTTAAATAAAGGACCAGAAGAAGAGTCATGAGCCAGAAAAAAGGGCAAAGATTCATAACCAAGAAGTCAAACCCAAGTTGAAAATACTATGGAGGATAGCCAAGACCTTTCCTAGCTGGGATGCCTCTGTAATGGTAGGACCAGGTGAGAGAGAGAGTGTATTCAGGGCAATTATCTCCCCTGGAGTGGTAGATGGCAGCCCCCCTGGCTTGCAGTGATACCTCAGATTCTCACAGGGGTCCACGGGAGTAGGAGTTTGGGACCGCCGTGTTGGGTTCCATGGGTGTCGCCAGGGGATGCTACAGGGACTGCGGAGCACTTCATTTTTGGGCTTTCGCCTCACCTGGAAGTGATTCAGGACCACGCTAATAGGCCACCGGAAGTACTCCTGGGTGCAACATAAAAGAAGTTGGGAGGAGGAGGAGGATGACAATGAAGCTTGCTAGGAGGAGTGGAGGCGGACCAAGTCAGAGTAAAGGAAGAGAAAAAAAGACAACAAAAGAAGTGCTGAGTGCTTTATTATTGTGCTTATTATGACTGTGCTTATTACTGTGGGAAACTCTTGCTTGAGGAGTTTCCCGAATAAAAAGCATTTGTGTGTGCTGGACTTGTGCCTTACGTCTGTTTGTGTTGGGTTTGGGGAGCTGGTGTGCCTCCTGGTGGCCACAATACATAAATAAGAAGTTGTTTACAGTTATTCTTTTGTTATTTTTCTGCTGATTCAGTTAGCTAGGACGTGCATTTCATGGCCTGTATACTCATGATACTGTGCTGTCACAGCTGCCAACTACAGGGTCATTTCCTTAGCAACGTGGCAACAACCGTTCCACAAAATGATGAACCCATGATAAACAAAATGGTATTGTGGAAAAGGTGGTAAAAAAATCAGCTTTACAATAACACTTCATGGTCCTAACTGGGTTAAAAATCTCAGAGTGATACAAATTTATTTTTACTCTTAGGAGTAGGTTAGGAAACTATACTTAACCTAACTAGGATTTAGGAGAGCTCATGAGTTGTCCTAACTTATTAGTAGTATGGAAATTTTAGTATATACGCTGAAAGCGCAAGAGGTCTCTGCTTCATCTTAGAGAAGCTAACAACGTAGCTTTCCAAGGTTAGAATGTGGTAAATGAGTAACAAAAACCCCTCCAGAAAGAGTGAATAAACTGATTGGAAAGCCCATACACCCCTCCCATGAAGTGGTGCTAAGATCAATAGGACAATCTGCTAAACACCCCTATTAATGAATAAATGCTCAGAATAATGGGAGAATCGACATGCTTCAGAAGTTACTGGTGGTGTTAGTTGATTGGAGGACGTGATAGAGTTCTGCACATTAAGAGTTAGAGGATGTGATGTATTAGATAAGGTGATGTAATTAGAAAAAAAGTGTAAAAGCAAATGAATTGTTTAATTGATTGCTTATTCCATAGACTGAGACATAGGCACATAACTCTACAAATAAAGAAATGTTCTACATTTTTATCTGGACTCCATAACTACCTTCTTTGAAGATGGAGGAACGTTTTTTCCATGGAAAGAAAATGTCATTCAGGCTGAGATCAATACACACATCCCAGGAAAGGCGGAATGTTTTGGAAATGCTAGACAGTAATTTACTAGTAATAAGATGTCCATCTGATAGAGACGGAATAATATTTGTAACAAGTCTTGTATATTACATGATCAGCTTGCAATTTTATTATGATAAATACTTCCAGCTCAGTGTGCTATTACTGTTTAGTAAACTAGGGATTTTGCAAGAGACTCAAATATATTTATCATATTTAATACACCACGCACCTTTGGAGCATAGTGAATGTGGATTTATTGTACTTTATGCTGATATTTACATTGTTTTATTTTACATGGTTATTTCTTACATTTGCTCTTCGTGTTACTCGTGCCTTTGTCTATTTGTTCATCAGTAACATAAGTAATTTCCTTCAGGATTAATAAAGGTTTTTCTGATTCTGATCAACACATCTACATGGAGCAGCCATGTACTGTCTGCTAAAATTAAAGTGTCGTTAACGTTATGATTTTTGGTCACAGGGATAAGGCTGCTTTGCAATGCCAATGAGTTTGGTATGTCACAATCAAACATTTCCTGAATTGTGCACCAAACTTCAAACACGCTTACAACATGTCAGGTAATATACAGATTATATAAATTCTTAATATGGCGCACTGTACAGACAGGAAAAAACAATTTAGTTATGCTTTATAAGTGTAATTAATGCATGAGTAATAATAAAAATAAGAGTAACTGAGTAATAGGTACCGAAACTAAAGTGTTAGCAATAACACTACCTTCATTTTCAGCCTTCATTTTCCATTGTAAATTTTATCTTATACCTTGTATACAAATCATTGTTGATTTGGCAAGCAGCTTCTAAGACTGGCAAATGATCAGTGATTCCAACGTTCAGATTTTGTTAAGTTGCCGAACAGATGACTTCAACCCTTTTGAAAACACTTTCATCAATGTTATTTGTCACTTTTTAGGCCAGTGTGTGATTTCAAAGGTAAAAACATTTATTTTGCGTCACACATTTTTATAGTAAACACCACCACAAAAGTCTTTCCAAGCACACAGCTACTGTAAATAAAGCTTATGCATTATTGTGGCCGAGTAAATAAACCACAAAGATTCACCAAGGAGTACCGGGGCACCAACCGGCAGCCCTGTTTAATGAATAACAAAATAAAGTAAAGGGTGCACTGCAGCACATCGTAAAAGATGGTGTAATAAATAAATAAATAAACAGCCCCAACATAGACTGTCTGTCTGGAGCGGGTTACCAAGGGTGTAACACAGGAGCTCTGTCTTTTGTGAGACTTGGTCATAAATGAGACACCACCTTCTGGGGCCATCTGACTTTATGCAGCCTCAAGTGGAAGGGGTGGAGCCTGCTCTGAAGACAATGGGCGGGGTTATGTGCCCTCACTGGGTGTCTTCACAGAGCTGTGGTTTAAAGAGAAGAGAAAGTTAGCGACAGCGCCTCCTCTTGTTCTGGATTGGTATTGCATTCCGTGGGTGAGCCAGGAAGATAATCCCCAGTCGCACATGTGTCATAATATTTTTATATATAATTTTCCACAGAGGGGAACTAAATCCGCAGCAGTGAGATTTACTGTCCAACACTATGTACTTGTGCATGTGTGAATTTCCTCATAAAAATAATAAAGTTTATTTAATTATGATAAAAATTGTATAATCAAAACAAGTTATCATCATGATCATCATTTTCACACTGTCTAAAATAATGAGGGTCACAACAGTAACATGCTGACCAGACAACACTATTGCCCACAATTTCTTCAAACCACCTCCTGGGGAATTCCAGAACACCCTAGAGGGTAGGGTGAGAGATACTGTATAGTCCTTCCAGTGTGTCTTTGGTCTGCTCCTTTCTTCTCACATTGGACCATGCCTTGTACACCTCATGTGGGACACACAGATGGAGTAGTTCACTCCATTCCCAACCCAACTCAAATAGATCATCTTCAACTGAAGAAGCAATGATTCTACTCCATGGTCCTCTGGTATTGCTGAGTTCCTCATCCTTGTCATGACAGCGATCCCAGCAATCCCTCACAGGAAGTTCATTGTAACTGCTTGTATTTGTGATCTCGGACATTACCTTCAGCTCATGACCATAGGTTAGGATGGGGGTGTAGACTATAAATCAAAGGTATTTTCACCACCATGATCTGAACATAAGAATATAGAAACATAAATATTTAACAAATGAGAGAAGACCATTCAGTCCATCAAGGCCATTTGTTTAGCTAATAGTTAAAGTGTCCCGATATCTCATCCAGATTCTCCTTAAAGGTTGTCAAGGTTTCTGCTTCATCTCCATGTCTCAGTAGTTTGTCCCAGAGTTTCACAACTCTTTATGTGAAGAAGAGCTTCCTGGCTTCAGTTTTAAATACACTTCCACTTAATTTCCACTGATGTCTTCAAGTATGTGATTCACTCTTAAGCTGAAAGAATGTTGCTGCATCTTCTTTATCAAAGCCTTTGAGGATTTTAAACACCTGTATGAGGTCCCCATACAGCATCCTCTGCTTGAGACTAAATAGGTTTAATTCTCTGAGTTGTCACAGTAAGGCTTATTCTTAAGTCCTGGGATGCACTTGGTTGCTGTCCCCTGCATCAGCGCTGCTATGTCTTCCTTGTGGTGACCAGAACTTCACAAAATACTCCAGACACAGACTTACGAGTGCATTATGTAATCTGAGTATAACGTCCCTTATCCCTTATGGTACTACAGTGTCTTATGGTACTACGTTTGTGAATCTGTTGCTGCCATGCAGATCTATCCATCAATCTCACAATCAGCTCATCTCTCATTTTTGAATAAGGTAGTTAAACTTTTCCACTTGAGGCAGCTGCTCAAACCTTACCTGAAGTGGACAAGCCACTCTTTTCCTGGAAAGGACCATCATCTCATATTTGGAGGTGCAGATTTTCATGCCATCTGCAGTCCATCCAACTGTGAATCATTTCAGTACATTATGAAGTTCACAGTTTGATGAAACTAATAACTCAACATCATTTGCAAACAACAGAAATCTAACATTTCATTTCCAACACTGGGTACTTTCCAAGATCATACCAAAATATATCGCCATACTTGACGGGCACTACATGCACTGCAACATGCGAAATGAAGATAAAGAAGGACAGTTGTCTTGCTAACCCCTCTTCATTCTTAACCACTTTGTATTCCGTTGGATGTTTTCACTTCTCAGCTCTCCTTTGTGCAAGCATAGATGTATAGACATTCATGTCTAATAGCTTAGTATCTACACTGACAAATTTTCCCTCATCAGCTCAAAGGTAGCTCACCTTAAAGGATTTAATCTATTACTCATCTGTAGAAGGCAGATAGAAAAAGACTTCTTCCCACTAGAGAGTCCGATCTGTCTTTGAAGCCTAGGTATAGTCCATGCAGGCCTCCATGCAATATTCACAGGAAAAGAGGCTGAAAATTCATTCACGTGTAGTGGTTTTCAGTTATTGTCAGCTCACCTTTACCAAGATTAATTACTGATGCATCATGGTAAATTCTGTTCCCCACACTTGAGGATTGCTTGAGTGCTCCTTTCTTTCAGTTAGCATAAAACTAATTGTATCTATAGGAAATTATTTTAAGGTTATTGTGCTGTAATGAGGTTCTGATGTTGCCCGACGGAAAAAAAATCAAGTTTTGCTTTGCTTTATGACTAGCACTAACACATACCTGTAAATTGTATTTTAGAAGATGGCCGTATTTACAGGGGTCATAAGAAATGACTAGGAGATTATATAATTGAAGCACTAAAAGGATTAAAAATGCTAAAAACAAAGAAATTGGCAAGATAATTATTGGCCTGAAGTCTCAGCCCTTCTCTCCAGATTTCTTTGTAATGGCAGGAGACCTCATATTAAACATTCTTTCCTTATCTGAGACCAGTCAGATGAGGCAGTTTCCCATTTCCCATACTTTACCATTGGTTTTATACATCTTAGTCAAGTTAGCATAATAAAGGTAAATTAATTGAATTATATGTTACATGAGTTGTGCTGCTGTCATGTATCAGCCAGCGTTTCTCCCCAGCTGGGATTCAAAGTCGCATTTCTTTACCCATTTTTGTTTCATTTATTTATGTTAATTTTTCTCTTGTTTACTATATGCATTATTCTTTGTTTTTGTCTATGATTATGAAATGCCTTGGTTATGTCACATATGTTTTGTGGGTGGTCCCCCAAGAGGCAGGGCCACCTGTCAATCACCGCCTGTTAAATCTGGAGGGTTTCCTGTAGTTCCTGGTGGTTCATTTCAAATGTGTTAGGGAGTGGAGTGTTTACTTGTGTTTTGCTGTGCTTTGTAATTTCTGCCATCAGTCAGTCATTTTCTAACCCACAGGGCACAAGGCAGGAACAAATCCTGGAAAGGGTGCCAGGCCATCACAGGGCAAACACACACACACAGAGACACACCAATCACACACTAGGGTCAACTTAACATCTCCAGTCCACCTAACCTGCATGTCTTTGGACTGTGGGAGGAAACTGGAGCACCTGGCGGAAACCCAGAAAGAACGTGCAAACTCTACACAGGGACAACCCTGTGTAGCAGCTGCACTACCCATGCAACACCATGCTGCCCTTGTAACTTTTGTGATTACTGGACTTTTAAACCTGTGCTCTGTTTTTTAATTTGTTTTGAATTCTGTACTGGGACTGTGCTTGCCTTGCCTTCTCAGGTAATTCCTTTTGTGCTCTGTGAAGCTTCTTTTGCTCCTGAGCATTTTTGTTAAAAGTAAATCCTTTCTTTTATAAAGATTCTTCATGGCACTTTTTGTTTTACAATTAGGGTTTTGGTGATATCCACACCAAGTAGGCAATTTTGGAAGTATTTATGGGGCGTATATGCTTTTATAATTCCCAGTTCACAATAGCTTCCTGTTTAAGACAGGTGGAAATAAAAGTAATCCGTAACTGTTTCCTGTGCAACTATTAGAATATTTTATAATACATCTAGCAAAAAAATGCAATGCATTTTTCATTCCAACAGATGGCGCTTCACCAAACTTTGCAGTAAAAAATGCAGCTTATTTGTCATTCCAACAGATGGAGTATCACAAACATTAACACTGCTTTTACGAATCCCATACCAAACGGCATATAATAGAAACACAGCAACCAGACTAACACACCGATAAACAGACGTCACAGACATTTGTCCTTTCATTAAAGAACATAAGTGAATTTCCCCTTGGGATTAATAAAGTATCTATCTATCTATCTATCTATCTATCTATCTATCTATCTATCTATCTATCTATCTATCTATCTATCTATCTATAAGTTTTTTGAGGAGTCTTATGAAGAAGGAACATAAACAATAAATTGCAGAACAAAGTATGTCATCCTCTTTAAATGTCAAAGAAGACAGGAGGACATATGGTCTACCATACCTTGCAAAAATCTTTTTCAGATAATGTGCTCAAAATATTATCAAGCTGAGACTTAAAAATCTGCTAAGTGCTGCTGTCAATTATATCACTTGGCAGCTTACTACAATTTTATATAGTTTAAGATCATTTTATTCTAAAATTTTGGCAAAACTCTGTCTGTAACTCTATTCCCTTGATGAAAGGAGGATTTATAAGTGCATCCACTGAATAAACTCACTTAACACACACAGTGTCTTGTTAGTCTTTGCCTAAAACAAAAACATTCAACTTCTCCAATCTTTCCTCATATCATCAAAAAACATCATACACACACACACACACACTGTATAGTTTTTTCCACTCCATGTGGCATCCTTTTTTTGTTATTAATTAATATTTAGATTTGTTTTCTATAAGTTACTATATATATATATATATATATATATATATATATATTTTTTTTTTTTTTTTTTTCTTATACAATACGCTACCGTGGCTGTCCATTTGTCTGTCCAGGATTTTAAATCTCCTGTAGCTCACAAACTGTTTGACCTATTGACCTGAAATTTGGTACACATATACTACGTCACCTCTACTGTCCACTTTCAGGGTGATGATTGACCTCCAAGGTTATTCCTCTTATTATTTTTATTTTAATTTATTGTAGAATCAACTCTCAACAGCAGCCAGCAGGACGACCATGTGGCACATACGCACGGGCACTGTTCTCATCTCTACCACCTTCGCCGTCACATGCCCTACCTCTTCATATCTTAAATCATTCTTGAGGCAGATTGAAAACTTAAGTGCTAGCTTAAGTGAAAAATTAAAGAAAATGTACTAAGTAATTGCAACACAAACACTGACTTAATCAGTTTTAACGTGAAAAGATGCTGATGAAAGAAAGATGAACTGCTCAGGGAGCAGCAAGTGCATCAACCTCTGAGCAAATGAAAGCTAAACGTACAAAGAAAGAGCATGAAAACTAGGAATGCTCAAGGCAAGAGTATTCACTGCACGTTATCGTGCAGTGTGCCATTACAGATATTGTATATATTGTGACAGATCACCAGAGTCCTTACCTGGCCAGGATGTCTTCTTAAAGGAAGGACAGGGAGAGCTGATATGCAGAGGTCACTGCCTCCCCTGGAGCACTGGATGGTTTGCAGCAGTGCCTCGGATTCCTACAGGGCTCAATGAGAGTTGGAGTTTGGCACAGCCCTGTTGGGTTCCATGGGGACCACCAGGGGGAGATGCAGAGCCCTACTTTGTCAGCCTTCCACCACACCTGGGAGTTCTTCCAGGCCTTGCTAACTAGCCATCTGGAATACTCCCAAGTGCAGCATAAAAGGAGCAGCCTGCCTTCATTCAGAGAGCCAGAGTCGAGAGGAAAAGGGACAAAGCTTGCTGAAGGAGGAGTGGAGGCAGAAAACAAACACCCACCCACGCACACACGCACCCACACAACCTGACACACACACACATACACACACAGAAAGAAAAAAGGAAAGTGCTGTATTGTGCTGTTTATTGATCATTTATAATATGCTGTGCAGGTGGGTCATGTTTCCCACGTCAGAATAAAAAATGTGTGCGATACAGAGGCTTGTGCCTGATGTCTGCCCCCTAGTGGCCAGAAGTGGCATAGTCGGCATAATTTCTGGCCTTATGCAAGGCAGAGATCTGTTTTAAAAATTTCTTGTGGTAAACCCAGACACAGCAGCACAACAGAATGCACATGGCAGTGCAGCAGCATGCACTGTAGCCGCCAACAAGGAGGCACGGAACTACTGCCCGCACACCTGTACTGGGGAAATGGAGACTCAGGCAGATTGCAAACAGCCAGGTGCATGCTGTTGTCTGTGGCAAGGAAGTCGACGTGGGGTGTAATATGGCCGTCCAGAACAGTGAAGGGGGGCTCTGCAAGGAGGTAACTGTAGAACACTGGATCACTGCGTTCTGTGAATGTTTTACGTCCTTTGCATGCACGTATGTTTGTGGCCGATTTATAACCCCAAACAGGATGATGATGATGATGATGGCAAGAATTGTTCACCCAGGGGAGTTATGAGACCTGCCGCCAGGACCCTAGGGAGACTGGGACAGAGGGAGGCCCTTAATGTGACTGGAGCCTCAACAGGGAATCAAGTGTTTACGAAGGGAGTAGGGGTGGTGAGTGGCCGAGCCATATTCCCTGAGGATTTTTCGATCCTTTACTAGGGCACTACCCCTTTATGGACCTCGATCACAGGTTGAAAAGTGCCAATTTCTATTACAATTGAGAATATTTAAACAACTTGATGCACACATTTTAATATTTCAAATATTTGAAGCAAATATTACTGTTTATTGTGTACTTTTACCTCATGAAGTGAATCATTACATTTTTTATGAGCACATTTTTTTTTTTTTACAAATATTATTTTGTAATTATTTATTATGGACGTGTGTTATTTTACTACAATCCCTGTATTGTACGAGTAGGCGCTCCAAGAGGCAGTGCTACTGCCCTCAGCCTTTATATTCACGTTGAGGAGATATGTGATTCAGATCATCATTGGGAATTGTGGAGTTTGCATTATCTTGCTAATTTTCCGGATTTTTTCTTTTGATTTTGGACTCTGATTTTTGGATTGTAGGTTGGACTTTTCTAGGCATGCACTTTTGTCGTATTTTCTGCTAATTTTTCCTTGTTTTGCCATTATTTTTATATTTATGTTGTTATGCAATAAATTCTTAAAATTTGGAGAACAATGTCTTTGTCCTTTTAAGCCAGAGGTTTATGGTTATCTGCTCTCTTGAATGGCATTTCTAATTATTTTGAGACTTCTGATACTTTAAAGCCTGTGCCCATTTTTGGGGCCATGAAGACCAAAACCCCTGTCTGTTGAGATTGGGGTCAAGCTTTCTGGTTTTAGTTCTATTTCTTTTTTTTTTTCAACTTTATTGATTTTATTGTAATCATTCCATACAAATAGATCAATTTTTACAAAAAAATAGGATTGAAAACAAATCAACCCCCATCCCTGAGAAAGAGAGCATGGCCAACGGACTAAAACTTAAAAATAGTAAAAATAAATAAATTGAAGCGTTTAATAGGCGGGTACAGATAAATGGAGAAGAAAAAGAAATGGGGAGGGAATCTACTTCCTCAGTGCTTTAAGAGCTTATTCTAAAATATTATTGATTAGTTCCTGCCAGGTTTTGAAAACATTCTGCACAGATCCTCTAAGTGAGAATTTGATTTTTTCCAATTTCAAATAATATAAAACATCAGTTACCCACTGACTTAAAAGAGGAGAGTTAGGATTCTTCCAGTTTAGTAAAATAAGTCTGCGTGCCAATAGTGTAGTCAAGGCAATCACAGTTTGTTTGTCCTTCTCCACTTTAAACCCATCTGGAAGAGCACCAAACACAGTTGTTAGTGGGTTAGGAGGGATTGGGACACCGAGGTTCTCTGAAAGGCTCTTCAAAATTTTTGTCCAGAATGATGTTAATTTGGTGCAGGCCCAGAACATGTGACCCAGTGAGGCTGGGACTCGATCGCAGCGTTCGCAGGTTGGATCTTGCCTTGGAAACATTTTGGACAATTTCAAGCGAGACAGATATGCTCAATATATAATTTTGAGTTGAATAATTGTATGCTTTGCGCATATGGAGTTCGAATGAATTCTCTGCATCTGCATCTGCATTGCTACCTTCCACTCCTTTTCTGATATGTTGATTGAGAGATCCTTTTTCCATTGTCCTCTTGGAACTTTGAAAGGGAGGAACTGTAAAATATTTTTATATATTGCAGAAATGCTGTCTGAGTCCTCGAAACTGAGCAATATTTTTTCCTGCATAGAGGAGGGTGAGAGATGGGGAAAATTGGGCAGGTTCTGTTTGACAAAGTTTCTAATTTGAAGATAGTGAAAGAGATGTGTTGCTGGAAAATTAAATTTGGAATGTAATTGTTCATAGGATGCAAAGATGTTGTCTATATAAAGATCTCTAAGCAATTTAATCCCAAATATTTTCCAGATATTAAAAACTGCATATGTTTGCGAGGGTTGAAAAAGGTGGTTCTCATGCAGAGGTGCCACAGATAAAAGATTCTCCATCTTAAAATGCTTTCTACATTGGTTCCATATTCTGAGTGAGTGAAGCACAATTGGGTTATTAGTATATTGGTGATAACTTGCATTTATTGGGGCACAAAGCAGGGAATATAGAGAAGTACTGCAGGATTTTATTTCTATTGCGGACCAGGCCTGTGTATGTTCATCTATTTGTGTCCAGGTTTTTATAGCTTGTATGTTTGCTGCCCAGTAATAAAACTGAATGTTAGGTAGAGCCATGCCACCTTCTGCCTAAGGTCTTTGTAGAGTCGCTCTTTGGATACGTGGATGTTTTAGGTTCCAAATAAATGAGGTTATGGTTGAATCTAATTGCTTAAAAAATGATTTATTGATGTGTATTGGAATAT
This sequence comes from Erpetoichthys calabaricus, assembly GCF_900747795.2. Lineage (NCBI taxonomy): Eukaryota > Metazoa > Chordata > Cladistia > Polypteriformes > Polypteridae > Erpetoichthys > Erpetoichthys calabaricus. Next base: position 23,925,340 of record NC_041399.2, read on the forward strand.
TTTGAAATAAAAAGAGAAACTTAGGAAGGATATTCATCTTAACAACGTTAATTCTTCCACCTAGAGTGAGATGGAGGGTTGACCATCTATGTAAGTCTTGCTTAATTTTTTCCATACAGACGGCAAAATTTTGTTGATAATAAGCTTTATGTTTACTTGTGATATTTACCCCTAGATATTTAAACTGATCTGCAATAATAAAAGGGAAGGTGTCCAATCTAATATTGCATGCTTGAGAATTCACTGGAAAGAGCACACTTTTATTCAAATTAATTCTGAGACCAGAGATCTTTTCAAATTCTGTAAGTGCTATTAAGACTACAAGCACAGTGTTTTGTGGGTCTGATATATACAATAGCATATCATCTACATATAGAGAAATATTCTGTTCCAGTCTTTCTCTGATAATCCCCTTTATCTGATAAGCATTTCGACAGTGAACTGCCAGTGGTTCAGTGGCGATTGCAAATAGCCGTGGTGACAAGGGGCATCCTTTTCTGGTACCACGTTCTAGTTTAAAGTAGTCTGAGCAAATGTTGTTAATACAAATTGAAGCTTCTGGATTGGTATACAGTAATTTGATCCATGCACAAATATTCGGACCAAACCGAAATTTCTCTAATGTAATGAAAAGGTAGTTCCATTCAATCATATCAAATGCTTTTTCTGCATCCAACGACAATAATAGCTCTGGGGTGTTTGACTTTGCAGGTGAATATATTACATTAAACAGGTGTCAGAGATTGGAATCTAAGTGTCCGCCTTTAATAAATCCAGTTTGATCTTGTGATACTACTGAAGGCAGCACTTTCTCCATCTTTTTAGCTAGGACTTTGGAGAGTATCTTAACAGGTCTGTATGGTGCACATAGTAATAAGTCCTTGTTTTGTTTTGGAAAGACGGTGATTAATGCTTGGCGAAAAGTTTAAGGTAGAATTTGATTGTCTCTAGCTTCTGTAAATGTTGCTAATAAGAGGGGAGCTAGCTGAGTGGAGAATTTCTTATAAAATTCGACAGGGTAGCCATCAGGGCCTGCTGCTTTCCCACTCTGAAGTGACTTTATAGCATCTAGTAATTCTGATAGCGCCAGAGGTTTATCCAATTCCTCTGCAATAAAAGTATCTATTTGTGGTATCTGTAATGTATCCAGAAATACATTAGATTGTGTGTTGTCTTCTTTTAACTCAGTAGAATATAAGGATTTATAGTAGTCTCTAAATGTGTGCATTATATTTTTATGGTCAATGATTTTATCTCTGTTTGTGTTGGTGATTGCTGGGATTGTATTGTGAACTTCTTGCTTGTGGATTTGTTGAGCTAAGAGCTTATTAGCTTTCTCTCCATGTTCATAGTAATGATGTCTTGATTTAAAAATGCATTGTTCAGTTTCTTTAGTTGTTAAGAGGTTGAGCTCTGAATGCAGAGCCTGTCTTTTCCTATGAAGAGCTTCACTTGGACACCCGGCATGTTCTTGATTTATTCTAGTAATTTTGCTGGTTAGCTCTGATACCTTCTTGGTTTCTAATTTATTTCTGTGGGAAAGATATGAAATAATCTGTCCTCTTAAGAAGGCCTTTAGAGTTTCTCATAGTATTCCTGCAGAGACCTCTGAGGATGTGTTTGTCTCTAGGAAGAAATTGATTTGTTTTGATATAAATTCTGTACAGTTCTCATCTGCTAATAGAAGTGGGTTAAGACGCCATCTGTGAGATGAGTATGTGGGGCATAATGATTTCAGCTGCAAGATCAGAGGGGCATGGTCAGAAATAACAATAGTGTCAAACTTGCAAGATTTAATCACAGGCAATAAATTATTTTCTACAAAGAAATAATCAATTCTTGAGTAGCAATGATGCACTGGTGAGTAGAAGGAATATGCTCTTGAGTTTGGGTTTAGAAACCTCCAGGGGTCTGATAAGTTGTGGTCAGTTAAAAACTGTGTAATTGTCTTTGCAGTGTTAGATGTCATCCCCCCTGTGACAGGAGTCCTATCTAAGAGTGGATTTAAAACACAATTAAAGTCCCCAGCCATTATAATTTTATGAGTGTGCACATTGGGAATGGATGCAAATACATTTTGCATAAATTCCTTATCATCGACATTGGGTGCATAAATATATATCAAAATCACTTTATAGTTAAATAAGTTGCCCATGACAATCACATATCTCCCTTCAGGATCCGATACTACATCTGATGCTACAAATGAGACTGTTCTATGTATGAGAATTCCCACACCTCTAGTTTTCTTTGTAAAGCTGGAATGGAACATTTGGCCACTCCAGTCTTTTTGCAGCTGGAACTGATCTTTGCTTAATAAGTGGGTCTCCTGTAAAAATACTATTTTAGCATTTAGACCTGTTAAGTGAGAGAATACTTTCTTTCTCTTTAATTTGTGATTCATGCCTTTAACATTCCAGCTCACAAAGTTAACTCTCCCATCATGGAGACATTGATTCTGAATTTTTGATGTTATTTTGTAGTCTTAAATGGAAGTGAGACAGCTTTAATCTTAATTTCCAATTTTCCCACGAGTTATTGCCATGCAGCCTATTGTTACATTGGAAGTTATAATTATAAGGATTAAAAGGATAGATTAGATATAGCTTGCTCTCTTTCTCTACCCTCCTTACCCCCCCCCCCCCGCCTCCCCCCCCCCCCCATTTTGCCTCCCCACGTGAGGCTGGACCCCACTTCACAAAGTCCCAGTCCTCTGACATACCTAGAGACAGAGCACGTCCAAAACAAAACAAGCCCCCCAGCAGCGGCATTTGAGGATTAAAAAGTAGATATACTGTATCTATTGCTGATAAAGTCTAAATACTATAAGCATAAAATATAATCATCAACAGTCTTGAAATATTAAGACAGTAAACCCAGGGAATGGTGTCAGTTCTATTTCTGAGGTCTAGACCAAGTGAAGTCCTGGTCTGGATTTTCTTATTTTGAAGCCTGTATCCTTTGTTGTTATTTTTTCTGTTATTTTTGTCATACCATGAACAATAATTCGCTTGCATATCACAGTTCTCACTTTCCAACTAATATCAATTTAGCAGAATCGAAATTTTGTTTTGATCTAGTCACCACACTAAGAAGAATTTTCATTCATCATTATTATAATTTTATTTGCTCAAGCAGTTGCCAAGTTTTCTCTTCTAATTCCATAAACTGGATACATTTTAACAAAAATTATTAGCACTACCTCCCACTGTTGGGCTCCCTACAACCCTTAAAATTGGATTAAATGGATTTGGTAAATGGATGAATGGATAAATAGATAATTAGCTCTAATACCAGGAGGAAGTATTTTAAACATAGTTTTCAAATATGTAGAGTGAATTCTTTTCAAAGTCTTTAAATGAAAAAGTTACATACTGTACATAAGTTGTGGGTTGCTTAATAGCATGCAGTTAATGTAAATAACATACAAGTCAAGTGATCTGACGCAAAAGGGTTTTTCTTTCTTAATCTGCTCACACTTTGTTTAAACAGTGTGCTATGTGACTCCAACACAACGATGTGGCATCAAATATGTCAAATGACCTCTTATATCAAACATTATGCTAAAAATTTCAGATGTGTTTCTCTGTCTCCCCCAGCTGTGACTGTGTTTTGTTCCTCGGCACCTTTCTTTTGTGGCTTGCTGTTCATTTAATCCCTTTTTCCTCATAGAGGATTAGTCTTCTCTGATCTATTGCTGCTAAATCCATTCTAGCCCCCTGATGGATTTCTTCCCATAGGCTTTCTGTATATAACCGTCATTCTTCTTTTTATAATTATGCAAATATGGATTTGTCTAAGACTAGAATCAATTAAGCCTTTTTTAACATTGATTTGTGGTACAGAACATGAGCTTTGACTCGGTGCACTTTCTCCTTTGTAATATACAGCAGTTCCATCTTCAGTATGAAATTCTAGATGCATGGGAGTCCAGAGTCTCAGAGAGCATCACAGGATAACTGTCAAATAAAAATGTAGCTGTTGAGTATTCTAGAAATGTACAAGTAAATACAAATCTAAAATGGAGAATACATAAATATGAAATGTATTTTATGTAAACTTTTTGTGTTACACTGTTACGATTAATCCATTCTCTTCCTAAAATGACTTTTTCTGAAGACAAAGAGCACCAATCGTCCTACAGGGCACCAATGTACTCTTATTCTCTGTTAGTCACACTGGTGCAGTTTTTCTTGGTAACACTCCACCTTTATTCATTATGTCCCTGGTAAGACAGATAAATAGGCATTCCGAGAGGAAACAACCTGCAGACTCCAAACAAAACAAAAGGTGCTATAGCCAAGAGACTCCAGTAGAATTTGATTTCATGTCATTCATTTTTCGGGTTTTGTGCCCAGATAAATTATTCACTGTTGCAGATTAGCTTTTCAACACACAATCTATCCATCTGTCATTCCATTGGTTTTGTCATGATTTGGTGTTTATTACCATCGTTAGAGCGTTGCTGTGGGCGTGGCCTATGAGGTCAGAACTCACGTGTAATCAATGTGATGGGATAAAAGAACGACTATGAGTGCAAATCCTTATCTGATCTGCGGATACCAAATCTCCAAAGTATTCAAAGTTTATCTTGGCGCTCTTTTCTCGCATGTACTTTCAGTTTTGACCCTGTTGTTCTCTCAGCCATGATTATTGTGTTTTTTTTGGGCTTCAGTTTCATTCCACTTTATATCTTTTTTTTGGTTTGTTTTGTTTTTTACACACATCTCCTGGTTTTTGCTCAAATGCTTATCTGCCAGTTCACTGACGGAAGATGTTGGACTGGTTTGGTCCAGTTTTAATCATGTGGTGTTGTAGCCAGGATCAGGGAAAAAAGTTGGAACTGCCCTTAGACAGGAGACAATTCCATTACTGGTTATCTTCAAGAACAGATCAAGCTAATTTAGAGTTTTCATTCAACCTAACCGACATGTCTGATGTAACTTATAGAAACCATTATTGCACACTCACTAATGTGGATACTGAGGCACTAAACTGCTACCCATACTGAAAATCTTCAGTAAAGAGGGCATCGTCTATTACAGCATTTCCCAACATATGGACCATGGACCACTAGTGAGCTATAACGGTATTGCAGCTGGACAACCCCCTCAATACACTGACGATTGCACTTGATTCACAGTGGCAGCAGGTTGCTTGTGACTGATCATGAACAGCCTTACCAACCTCCACTCTGTGTATTGTACTCGATTCACCAAAGAGAAAAAGCATTGAGGATCGTGCGTGAAGGCCTCATCTGTTGTACTGTGTACAGTCTTGGCCTCCAAACTACAAAAAGAACAGAGCAGTTCTGGAAAAAGCCCACACAGAAGTGACCAGACTGATCACAGGACTACCAGGGGTGAATAATGAGGAAAGATTAAAAGATCGTAGACTTTTCAGTTTAAGCAAAAGGAGATTAAGAGGAGACGTGATGGAAGTGATTCAAATTATAAACAGAATTAGTCCAGTGGATCGAGACTGTTATTTTAAAATGGGTTCATCAAGAACACGGTGACACAGTTGGAAACTTGTTCAGGGTAAATTTCACACACACATTAGGAAGTTTTTCTTTACACAGGGAACCACAGACACATGGAATAAGTGACCAAGAAGTGTGGACTTTAGGGACTTTCTAAACTCCATTTCATGTAATATTGGAGGAATTAATTTATAGGAGCTGGTGAGCTTTGTTGGGTTGAATGACCTGTTCTCGTCTAGATTGTTCTAATGTTCTAAAAGCCCTCTTTTAATAATAAACTCGGTTGAGGTAAAGGTTTGAAAGTCAAGAGAGCCCCAGTCAGCAAGCAGCCTGTCATAGGGGTCCCTAGGGTGAATTAAGTATGGTACAGCACAGAGAGCGAGACAGGTACAGTTCTATAGCTGGTTTGGACAGTTCTTTTTAAAATCCCCAATCCCACCTCCCCATTGAGTAAAGAACCTAAGAGGTTAATTGGTATCTTTTCTTGTTAGGTGAACATCACAGAGGACCTGATATTACGATAAAATAACCATCTTCCAAATTCCACCCATGAATTTACCCCCTAACTCTTTAAAAAGGCCTTGCAAGTTAATTTACTTATGTCACTTATTGAATAAATATAATGGTACTTGCAGGCCGTGTGACAAAGTCTTTTTGGAACTGTGATCTGGAGGAACATTTGATTTTTAATTTGTTGAATGTATTTCTGTCTAAATGCTTAATTGAGACCCCACTTTCAATTAACACATTGATGTGTTGGTTAGAAATCTACATTTTTAAAAGAGCTTACTTGTAATTTGTAGGTAGAGTAACAACACATTCATTATCTATGCTCTTGTCATGACCAAACACCTTTGTAATGTACTACCACTAAGGGGGATCGAGGAGGTGGGGATTGTACTGGAGTAAGTGAGCAAAAGAAACTTACACAAAATGGCACTGAGCCTGTACTAAAACTCCTAAAAACACAATAGAACATAAAATGCAGCCTATTAACATGAGCTCATTTTTCCAATCCAGACAAGAAGACTGGACGGGAGTAGCTCCTGTTAGCAACACAACAAAAGAAGACATTACTGAATCGGAAAGAGCACCATAGAGAAAGTGGGCACTACACCTTACCAAAACCAACATCATCAAGAAAGTGCTCGGCTACCAAAATAAATAATCCTCAGATGCCAAATGAGAAGTGGTCTGTCATTCCAAAAAAAATACTCTGGGACTGTCTCCTCTATTTATTCAGTTAATGCCAGAAACTAGACACATGATGGAGGATAAATGCTTCCAGTAATAGCTAAAAGCATGTTTGGCAACAAGCGCTGCCAAGACCATTAGCCTTAGCAACCTAAAAGAGAGCACAAGAAATAAGGAAAAATTGAAAAACTGCTTTAAGCTACCTGCTGACAGTGACTGTCCTCTCCTTGAGCATTTCAGTCTTACACCAAAGAGGTCTAATATTGCGTGGGGTATTTAATGTTTGGTTGTTTTGTTTCATATTCAGAATTACGTAATTAGATTAAGAAAGTCTCCCATTCCAATGTTTCACTGTCAAAATGTACATGATTTTACATATGATACTTTCACCTCAATGCTTAATGGAATATTCCACCTAAAAATTATTATTTTTTTATATCTTACTCCATGTAGTTTGTAGTGAAGGCCGAGAAAAAAATCTAATGTTGCATGCAGAACAGCGGTAACAGATTTTCTGATATAATAGGTGTCTATTCCGACCAACACAGGACAACAACAAACATTCACGATAACACCTCACATGTCACATAATCCACATGTCTTATGTTTAAAACATCCCAAACGCATGTATTTTAGCTAAAACATTGTTAAGTAAACCACTTCTAGAAAAAGCTTTTGTGAACAAAAATTGAAATACATTTAGACATGAATGACCATTTGAACTGAAGTCCCTTCTCCCCTCATTATATTTATAGTCATAGTGCTGAACGGCAATTGGAGTGCCACAGGATTATTTAGCGGCAGTCCGTAAAAAGTACTCGAATGAACTGATCTTGTGCTTGTTGAGGCACCTCAGATATGCTCATGAACAAGGTATATTCTCTTCCTGATAATGATTTCTCTTCAAGTTTGAATCTAGTTTTACATGTCTGTCAGTGCATGCTTTTTGTTGATGTCACGTGACACACGAGCTGTGTCAGTGAATGAGCTGTTAACTGGCTGGACTCCTGACCAATGAATGAGTCAGGGAGGAAGACCTTCAATTCAGATGCTCAGATGGGCGATTTATTTAAAAACATTTAAGAAAAAATATGTGTATTTGGGATGTTGCTAGCATACAACTGGAATACTTCACATGTTGATTATGTAACATGAACAACCCGATATTTTTTCATATTTTTTTTTATATTGTCAGCTTCTTCTTCTTTGTCCTAGCATTTGTCCCATGTAGGGGCAGGGTTTGGATGTTTGCTCACCTTTCTCCAGTTGACCCAATCAAAGGTGTCCTTAGGGCGATGTTGACATGACATATGTCTTCTCTTAACCTGTCTGTGCAACGCTTCTTTGGAGGGCCACGTGGTCGTCTTCCATCCAAAGTGAGATATAAGACCATCTTAGCTCCCAAATGTTCATCGCTTCAAAGCAATTGTCCATATCATTGTAGGTGTGCCTCTTGCATCTTCTCGATGATTGATGTCACTTCCATCATTTTCCATGTCTTTGTTCTTGACATGGTCCAAAAACATCAGTCCAAATATCCAACGGTGCACCCGAATTTACATTACGTGAAGTGTTTATTTGTATTTCACAGTTGCTGGCCAGCATTCACCTCAATACAGGGCCAATGCTCGCCACAACCGTCTGATAGAACATCTGCAGCATCTTATTGCAGATGTTGAAGGATGCCAGTCTTCTAAGGAAGTATAGCCGGCTCTGTCCTTTCTTACACAGAGCATCAGTATTGGCAGTCCAGTCTAATTTATCATCCAGCTGCACTCCCAGGTATTTATAGGTCTGCACCATCTGCACACAGTCACCTCTGAAGATCACACGGTCCATGAGGGGTCTGGGCCTCCTAAAATCCACCACCAGCTCCTTGGTTTTGCTGGTGTTCAGGTGGTGGTGTGCTGGGGAGGCAGCATTAAGAAGAAAGACGCCTCATGCCTGGACAAACTGGTGAGGAAGGCAGGCTCTATTGTTGGCATGGAGCTGGACAGTTTGACACCTGTGGCAGAGCGACGAGCGCTCAGCAGGCTCCTATCAATTATGGAAAATCCACTGCATCCACTAAACAGGATCATCTCCAGACAGAGGAGCAGCTTCAGCAACAGACTGCTGTCACTGTCCTGCTCCACTGATAGACTGAGAAGATCGTTCCTCCCCCAAACTATGCGACTCTTTAGTTCCACCCGGGGGTGTAAACATTAACATTATACAAAGTTATTGTCTGTTTTTTACCTGCATTATTATCAATCTTTAATTTAATATTGTTTTTTGTATCAGTAAGGTGCTGCTGGAGTATGCAAATTTCCCCTTGGGATTAATAAAGTATCTATCTATCTATCTATCTATCTATCTATCTATCTATGGTTGCACCGCCATCTTGTAGACTTTAGCCTTAAGGTGTATTGGCATTTTGTGATCACAGAAAATCCCTGTCACTTGATGCCACTTAAGCCAGGTGGCAATATTATTGGCGTGGTTGTCGGGGAAAGTGTCACCATCAGAGCTCAGCATGGATACTCAGATACCAGAACTGGGTGGATTTGATCAGGCCCTGGCCATCGATAGTGATGATGCCGTCCATCTGTGGGTCATATTCCATTTTTTCTACAATGAACCTGAAGACGAGAAAACCTGGAATCTCACATAAAGGGCATCTAGGCTTTGGAAATTGGTGGCCCTACCTATTTCAAACCATAAACCTTACCTGACCAAAAGGGGCTTTCCCATCTTAGACTACAAATATTGTTTAGATTTTATTTAATTTTCTTTAATCAGTCCAAAATGTGTATTTTTTCATGGTGGTAAAAACATGACTTAAAATATTAATGTAAAGCATATTAATAGACAGTATATCTTTGTAGTAACATAACATTGCCAAACCAGCTTGATACAATTGAGGATCACAAGGTGGCCAGAGCCTTTGTCAGCAGCACAGGATACAATTCCTGATGCCAGGACAGTGCCAGTCCACCACAGCGCTCGCTTATATACACAAACATAGGCTCAAGTTGCATTCACTAATTAAAATAATTAACACATATTTGAAGGGAAAAGCAATTTTACCAGGAAGAAACTCACGAAAGCATATGGAGAATGTGTAGGCTCCACACAGACAACAAACAAGTGCAGGAGTTTGAAGTCAGTTGTTGGATCCATGAGGCACCACTGCTAACCACTACAGTATGTGTTTGAAATAGACATGTTCATTTTTGCTCAAAGCTGCAGCTAACTGACATTGTAGCATTTTAGTAATTGAGGATAATAAATGAAAAAATGAAAAAGCTGAAGTTATTAAATTATTATTAAGTTATCAAAGTTAGTGATTAAAGTTCTAAAGGCCATAGAAATGCATATCATTTCTGAGGAGGCAGTAAAAATTACTGTATTGGCTTAAACACTCGAAATTTTCAATTAATTGTTATGATAATCATTATTATTATTATTGCACCTCCTTGCAAGGTTCACATTAGATCAAATTAATTTTTTAGGAAATGGATGCATGGATCATATGGATTTTTGTGTAAAAAATGACATTTGAAAAAAGGTGGAAGGCAGGGAACAAAGTTTTATCAAGTACAACTAAAACGTAAGAAGGATTCCTTCCATTTCAGGCATTCATCAGATTAGTGGGAGGGAGAAGCAATCTAAAGATTATTTAACCTCAAATATTGCCCGCTGACAACAGTTCATTAAAATATCAAATTAAATCCAAACAGCATGTCAGCTGTCAAATTCAGGTGGCTACACCTCCATTATCTATGTCGGTGCCACGCAAATCATTCTGACAACCTTTCTTAGAAAGCATTAGCAGGGGGCACTTACAAGGTAAAGAGTCTTATAATTTATGTAATTGATCTTTAAGAACAACAGTATTTGGATAATTAGACTAAGGTGATAATTTGCTCAAGTTTTTATTCTGCCATTATACATAGAGTATATATTCTTCATTAACAAATGGTGTACAGGGGTTTCACAAAGTATTCCGACCCCTTAAAAATTTTCCTATTATTTTATGACTCAAACATAGAGCAATAAGCAAAATAAAGTTTGTACTTGGTAGTACAACAACATGACAACATATTGCACTAAATATACATTTTCTTTTTTATGAGTAAACATGGAGAGCTAAATATAAATCTAGAATGTTGGAAAATAAGAAAGGTTTTGATGACAATAAGCCTTTTAGCTCCATGTAGATTAATTCTTGCTTAAGCTAACACATCCTCCCTACGGTATCTTCCCTACTATTCAGTAACTTGTTTCATGCTTCTTCTCTTTCATAAATCCCATCACCAAAGAACACATCTCTTCCTTAATAAGAGTAGGTCAAGTCTTGATATATCTGTTGTCACGCATGTGTGTCTGGGGACCACCTTCTAGTTCACCACTGAGGATGAGAGGGGTTGCTGATGCTAACATTATCTTCTCATTCCTCCTCAGTAGCTAAGAAACAAATACATAGGAGAGACAGCTAACCCCACCCCACCATCCGAGAAAAACTCCGCCCTTCCAGTCTCCACCATATAAAGACAGCCTATTCCTGGAAGGTGGCGTCAGACAGTCAAAGTGACTACAGCAGAGGACAGAGCTCCTACAAGTCAATGCTATGTCTTTATCCAATTAATTCATTATTTCTGTTATTATTGTTCTGTTCATTGTTCATTTAATCAATATATTTAATGTATTATTGTTTTTGTTATGTTTGAGAATATTTATGTACTGTTTCTTTATGTTTTTCTCTTGTGTTTTGAAGGTAAAACCCCCATGAGTAGGACCACCCCTTGCATCACTGCAATAGATCAACCCCAGCCTCATAAAAGGAATCCTGGAAAGTGGAGTCCCTGATGTTCAGTGAACGTGCTTTGATGGATTTTGTTGTTTTGTGAATATTCCTTTCTTTCTTCTTATTTACCAGGTTCTTAAATTATTTTTTGCTTCTGTTTAAGGATTTCGATTAATGGTTTTGTATTGATATTTGTTTGTTTTCAGATTGCCTTGTTGGCAACTCATTTTGCCTCTTTTGAGAATTTTGTCATATTATATTTTTGTTAAAGAATCTTTTGTTATAAACATCTTTTGTCACACATATCTCTACAAGCCAGAGGTTTATAGTAATCATCTCCCTTGTGAGGGCATTTAGATTATATCCTGGAAATATCCCGGAGTGGTGGCTCTGAGGCTAGAGATCTGCACTGGCAATCGGAAGGTTGCCGGTTGGAATCCCGTAAATGCCAATAGGGACTCTGCTCTGTTGGGCCCTTGAGCAAGGCCCTTAACCTGCAATTGCTGAGCGCTTTGAGTAGTGAGAAAAGTGCTATGCAAAGAATCCATCCATCCATCCTCTTCCGGGTCGCGGGGGCAGCAGCTTGAGCAGAGATGCCCAGACTTCCCTCTCCCCGGCCACTTCTTCTAGCTCTTGCGGGAGAATCCCAAGGCGTTCCCAGGCCAGCCGAGAGACATAGTCCCTCCAGCGTGTCCTGGGTCTTCCCCAGGGCCTCCTCCCGGTTAGACGTGCCCAGAACACCTCACCAGGGAGGCATCCAGGAGGCATCCTGATCAGATGCCCAAGCCACCTCATCTGACTCCTCTCAATGCGGAGGAGCAGCGGCTCTACTCTGAGCCCCTCCCGGATGACTGAGCTTCTCACCCTATCTTTAAGGGAAAGCCTAGACACCCTGCGGAGGAAATTCATTTCAGCCGCTTGTATTCGTGATCTCGTTCTTTCGGTCACTACCCATAGCTCATGACCATAGGTGAGGGTAGGAACATAGATCGATTGGTAAATTGAGAGCTTCGCCTTGTGGCTCAGCTCCTTTTTCACCACGACAGACCGATGCAGAGCCTGCATTACTGCGGATGCCGCACCGATCCGCCTGTCGATCTCACGCTCCATTCTTCCCTCACTCGTGAACAAGACTCCGAGATACTTGAACTCCTCCACTTGGGGCAGGATCTCGCTACCAACCCTGAGAGGGCACTCCACCCTTTTCCGGCTGAGGACCATGGTCTCGGATTTGGAGGTGCTGATTCCCATCCCAGCCGCTTCACACTCAGCTGCGAACCGATCCAGAGAGAGCTGAAGATCACGGCCTGATGAAGCAAACACGACAACATCATCTGCAAAAAGCAGTTACCCAATCCTGAGTCCACCAAACCGGACCCCCTCAACGCCCTGGCTGCGCCTAGAAATTCTGTCCATAAAAGTTATGAACAGAATCGGTGACAAAGAGCAGCCCTGGTGGAGTCCAACTCTCACTGGAAACGGGTTCGACTTACTGCCGGCAATGCGGACCAAGCTCTGGCACCGATCGTACAGGGACCGAACAGCCCTTATCAGGGGGTCCGGTACCTCGTACTCTCGGAGTACCCCCCACAGGATTCCCTGAGGGACACGGTCGAATGCCTTTTCCAAGTCCACAAAACACATGTAGACTGGTTGGGCAAACTCCCATGCACCCTCCAGGACCCTGCTAAGGGTGTAGAGCTGGTCCATTGTTCCGCGACCAGGACGAAAACCACACTGTTCCTCCTGAATCTGAGGCTCGACTATCCGACGGACCCTCCTCTCCAGGACCCCCGAATAGACTTTTCCAGGGAGGCTGAGGAGTGTGATCCCTCTATAATTGGAACACACCCTCCGGTCCCCTTTCTTAAAGAGGGGGACCACCACCCCGGTCTGCCAATCCAGAGGCACTGTTCCTGATGTCCATGAGATGTTGCAGATGTGTGTCAACCAAGACAGTCGTACAACATCCAGAGCCTTGAGGAACTCCGAGCGTATCTCATCCACCCCCGGGGCTCTGCCACCAAGGAGTTTTTTGACCACCTCGGTGACCTCAGTCCCAGAGATGGGCTGAAACTGGACCGATGATTGACAACAAGATATTCACAGGTATGCTGAGGTCTGCTTTCCAGGAACCCCTGGAACATTCTTGTTATACCTTAGAAGTCTGAGAGGGCTCAAGAGGGCAGGTGGAGCCTCCCAGACTCGCTGATGAGAACTGAAGGATCGGAAAGAGACTGAACATGCAATGCTGGAGGACAACTGGAAACACTGCAAGAGTGGAACAGCCTATCTAGTGAAGTGACTGTAATTTTTACAGGACATTTTCCCATTGCTTTAAAAGCAGAATTCAATATTCAAGGTTCAATACCAAATGAGTTAAATTCTGCAGTCAAAATATTACTTGGAGCTTCCATTTTAAAGTTGATTACTTTTTTCTGTCACCATTTTGGCTTCACAATGAGGGTCAGTCTTTTGTGGCTTTTGCATCAGCTGTTTCCATGGTGAGTCTCCCCTGATGCACTGGGGCTACACCAGTTTTGATGTCATCAATGTACCTGTATGAAATTCCCCTAATTGAGTCACTCGTCTCCAAGACTGCACCAAACTGAGCGACTTATTTTCTTGATATTCTGATTACTGGTTATTAAAACAAAGTTCTGCCTTTTAGCTCTGATGTTTTGGCTTACAATTTGATTTTGACAGCTCTCTTTTTGACTTTTGGTTTTGACCTTTACTTGTTTTCTTTTATCTATATTACGTTCTTTCTTCTGTTCCTCACTCAACACTTTTTCTGGTCTGACTGCCTTTTTTTCAGAACAGTCTGGCTTTTTCGCTCTGTTTCGGAGTCCTCACACCTTTTTGCCATTCTTGTGTTTGTGAATCATAACATTTTCAAACTGTAATTCTTATAGGCACAAGGGGACGGCTTTGTGAAGTCCTCTATTAATGGTGAACCAGATTGTGATAAAGGTTTGAAAGTAAAGAGCCCGTCATAGCGGTCCCTAGGGTAAAACACACAGGGTATAGCAAGGACAGTGAAACAGCTGAGATGTTCTCAGTAACAGTTGTATTGGTTGTGACATTTCTTCCCATCTAAAAAAGAACCTAAGGGGTTAGTGGTGCGTGTCACAGGAGATCTGATGGCACAATAAAACAACATGAAAATATTTTTTCACATCCTAATCAATGGTATAAAAATTCTGTGAACATTTTCATACATCAGTGGAATTACTTATTCATTATATATTTAATTTCCTATTCCTAGAAGTTATTCTCCAAAGAAATAAAAAACATTTGAACATTTTTTCCAAAAGAAATCAAATAATCAATTTACTGTCTCTGTTACTACATACATTTTTAAATGGTAATCATTTCATAATTCCAGCCATTAAAGCAGAAGTTCTTTTCAATGAAGTTTCTGCTTCATGACGGAATTATGTCATTTTCTATCTCTATAGATTAGAAAATACATTAATTGGGAGTCATGGTCGCATTCTTAAGTATTATGTTCTTTTAGCACACTGACATCTTAGAAGAAAGATAATGCAGCCTTTACGGCCAGAAGCTAGAAAGTAGAAAGAGTTGTTGCATTTATTCTGGAGAATGAAGAATGGTAAAGGTTGTCTGCTTTCTGTAATTAAAGAAATTAGTAATCCTCCACAGACATTTTGTGGGGGGAATCAGTCGTACATTAAGGAGGAGAAAAGCCTAACCTTTTCCAAGGAATCAATTTTTTCAGCTTAATGAACCCTCCCAAGAGATTTTTAAGAGGGGGATTTTGAAAAACTGATTTACAAGAATTCAATGAAGGTCAGAGAAGCTGTGTTTTAACACCTACGCATCATCTAATTGCTAAGATACGGCAAGAGGATTATTTAAAATAATTTAGATCCATACATGCACATGTGCTCTCTTAGGACATAAGTTAATAAAACTCTCTCCTGATTAATGGACTTGGATTACCTGTTGGTGATTCATTCATTAGACACACTGAACATTGCAAATCAGGGGCAAAAATGAGAGTCTTTGGCTTTTTTCTTTTAGCTTTTGCTTTTTCTTTGTGGAGGTGATACAATAAAACGTTAAGGTAAAAATCAAGAATGAAGCTCTAAATGTTTCATCTTAAAAAGAATCAGGACTCCCAGAGGTTATCTCCAAGATTAGAAGCCAACTCTATAACGCATCTTGATTTTGTGATTACAGCTAATCAGTACACTCTTCAACACGTCAATACACAAATCTTGGCATTTTGAATACAGATGAGGTGTACCGATTAGATTGGCTTCTTCTTTCCCCTAAATTCTTTCACAACACTTTGTATAGAAAATCTAAAAGTAAACATAGTCACTAAAAGGTTTCTGGTTTTCTAGAGAAATGACCGTCAATCCGTTGGTAGAACTACATACAGTGAATTCAGGAAGTTTTCAGACCTCTTCACATACTGCACACTGCTTTGTGTTGTAGATTTCATTTTCAATGGATACATTTACTCATCAATCTGAACCTAATAACCCATAATGACAAAGTGAAAGCATGTTTTCAGAAAGGTTCGCAAATGTGATAAATAACAAAAACTGGACTCTATCATTTTTATGAGTATTCATACCCTTTGCTGTGGCACTCCAAAATGTGGTCAGGTCAATCCTGTTTGCTTTCATTTTCCTTGAGATGTCTCAAATGTGTGAAGTCCAAATATCAAATAAACACTTTCACAAAAGGTATAACAAAACAAAGGCGCTTTTATTCAAGAATATAACCAAAGAAATAGAAATCATTCAATTTACATGCTGCTGTCAATGAGTAAAAGCCCAAGCTCAAATATCAATCGACAGAAATCTGACATGTCAGCTTGGCTGATGAAGAGGTAAGAACTGCTGCCTTGTAATAAAAAGGTTGTGGGTTTGAGTCCGGGCTCTCCCCGTTTTGAGTAATGAGCTGCTATTATTATTATTATTATTATTATTACTATCTTCTTATATAATACTAGTCATTTAGCCCATTACAATAACAGGCGCTAGAACAGTAGTGCATAAACATTAGTAGGAACAGTCTTTATTAAATGGCAAGGGACTTTGACCTCATTCTTTTTGTTGGTTGTACTTTTCTTTCTTTCAGCCTTTCTTTTGTTGATGTTTACTTGCTGAGCTGACCGTTCTTCATGGGCTGCCGCCGTGTATTGTGTGTCTTTAATTTTCTGTGACAGTAATACTGTCTTGTACGTCTGCTGGCTTGTACGTCCGTAATATACCTTTAATTTTCTCTGGCGTTAATACAGGCGTGCGCGTCGGTAATATGCCTTTAATCTCCTCTGACAGTAATACTGGCTTGTATGTGGCTGTAATATGCGTCACTGTATTGTGTACCTTTAATTTCCTCTCGCAGTAATACTGGTTTGTATTTCCGTAAAACACCTCTAACTTTCTCTGACAATAATATCGCGCATCGCACCGTGCCCCGCGCATGCGCACTTCACCAGAAGACACACACACACGGACACCTGGACGCACACAGGGATTTTATTAAAGAGGATGGTACTGTGGCTGTCCGTTTGTCTGTCCAGGATTTTAGCTCACAAACCATTTGACCAATTGACCTGAAATGTGGTACACATATACCAAGTGACCTCTACTATCTGTTTTTGGGGTGATGATTGACCTCTAAGGTCAAAGTTCAACCCAGGAAGATCAAGGTCAAAAATCAAATAACCTGTAGCCTGAAATTTGGTACACATATACTATGTTGGAACTCTGCACTACAGCTTTATATTAAAAGCGAAGAGTTTTGGAATTATTACCCTTTTTATTTTTACTTTATGTTATTGTACAATCAACTCTCGGCAGCGGGCAGCAGGGGGGCCGTGCGGTGGATGCGTACGGGCGTGGATTATGGCCAAGTGTATTCACTGCATGTTATTGTGCAGTACACCGTTACTGGTAATATAATAAAGACATACATTTGATTTGAGTCTGTAACACCCAGTGTAAATTTGTTTCATTATACCTTTGGAGACATTTTGTATTAAATTTATTAAAAAAAAAAATATTTTTTCTAAATTCTTTAATTCATTTTCTAAGCCTGCTTGGAACCAAGCCAAATCTGAAATACCATCTGGCCTAAGACACGTTTCTTTAGGGTATGTGAAGAAACACATCCAAAAACATTATACAGTAGGAGCGTCAGATTCCGAAGCTATGATGCAGCACTAACTACTTTGTCACAATACCTCCAAAAAATTATAAAAAAAATCTTTAGTTACATCCATCCATCCATTATCGAACCTGCTATATCCTAACTACAGGGTCATGGGGGTCTGCTGGAGCCAATCCCAACCAACACAGGGCACAAGGCAGGAAACAAACCCCAGGCAGGGCGCCAGCCTCTTTAGTTACATGCAATAGATAATTTGACATAATTATCAGAACACCTCACATACCTTCAAGAATGGGTGATTCACGGTAGGTCTTTCGAGCCTGTGCAGCTCCTAGTCAAAACTGTTTGTGACAACAACAAATACAGAATTCCAGAAAATATTCTTTATTCCCCTTTTACTTTATTGTTAACTAACCGGTTAACTTCACACATCACAATTACGAAATCAATAATTCATTAAAGTAGATTTGCGTTTAGTTAATTCTCTCTACACAGTTCTCTTCCTTGTAAAATATAAGCAAGTGCAGAAGGCATAAAGAGTTAAAACTTTACTTTTCTTCCTTCAAGATGCTTGGAATTACAGTAGTTCTGAAAAGACACCGTTTGATTAGGTGTGAAGCTGGCATTTCCTTGACACCCTTGAAAGTAATTTCTGTCCTGGCTGCTTCCCCTCTTTTCTTGATGTTGTCACATCTATGGCTTCTCCAGAAACCTTTAAATCAGTCCACATTATTCAGGCTGAAAGGCTTCACCTTTCTTATGCACAAAATCCCTGTGGATGCTCTTGACTTTTTTATTGTGTGAAGATTATCCTTAATGGCACATTTCACTGAATCTTCTGTTGACCATTTCTATCATAATTTCTATAATATACTGTGATAAGCCATTATACTTAACCTCCGTAATTTGCCATTGAGATCATATTTGGATTCTCCTGTCCCCACAACATAAAAAAGAGACAAAACACCAGTTGGCGCCGAGAACAGGAAAACAACTACAGTACATATACCTGAACTAAATGATATGTCCCTCTATGACATGCTAGGGAAAATACATTTTATTACATAAAAATTGGCATGGGTACCTAACCAGGGTCATCCAAATTCAAAGATGTCTGAGAAGAGTTAGGGAAAAGGCCACAGGGAGTGAGAGAAAGCCGGAACAGAATGTGTTCAGACCCCTTCACTTTCTGCACACCTTACTGTGTTGTACATTTTAGCTGAAGTGGATACATTTGCCGTTTTTGCCCATCAATCTACACTCAATAACCAATAATGACAAAAATTGAAAACATATTTTCAGAAAGGTTTGCAAATGTATTAGAATTCAAGAACTGAGATCTCTTGATTGTGTGAATTTTTGACAAACTGTTGAGTATGTTTTTTGTGTTATCAGATGACCTGCATTCAGCATGATTGATACCAGGTAACCTCTTGAGCTCTTTTCTTAATGGGGATAGGAATTAATGTTAAAACCAGCAGTGCAACTGTTACCTGGAACCTCTTGCAAGTCTCACTGTCCTTATTATACCTCATGTAGTCAACACTAGGGACCTCTGTGATGGGCTGCCTGCTGTCTGGAACTGTCTTTCCAGATGTTTACTTCAACCAAGTTTGACCTCTTTACCCTTTATCCTCTCACGCACTTAAGAGATTGCAGTTAGACAAGGAATGGACAACCTAGCTTCTCGACTCACTAGCATCAACTAGACCTGGATTCTGACTTTAAAGATTTACTAAAAAAATATATTATTTGCATCATAAACAATAGTAGCAAATATAAATGATAATAAGAATTATACAATCTGGGTAAATTCATCCAGACTTTATTCAGTTCAGTTAGCAACAGCAAGGATGAAGAGGACACTTTCCCAGATGGTCCAGTTCCTTAGTTACAATTTGGATATCCTCAATTAAAAAATTAAAAATTTCTTGACATAGAAAACTGCAATGGAAACATACCAGCCACGATAAATAAAAGCCTAGTGCACATGTTCCTAGCAGCAACTGAGATGAGCTCTTTACAAAAGTGTCAGAAAAGCAAAAATTGAACTAAAAGTACTGAAAGAGAGTAAAGTTAATTTGAAAAATCTCTAATAAAAAAAGCCAAAAGTTCTCCTCCACCTTTCTCGTGCACACGAAACACCTGGTTTTCATCTCCATTATCAAGGTTTTTTCAAAACAAAGACAGTGTTATTGACTCATTATCACTAAGCTCAGTGTAAAATTTTGCAAATCTTCATGGGGGACCTTTGATCAAATGTTGATGTATCTCTGTACTCAAAGCTTCATGGAGACCCATGACTCCCCTGCTCTTTATTCAACTGTCACTGCATCATGACAATCAAAATTTAACTGTGCAGGCACTGTTGAGTACTGGCACTTTCTCTGCTAACTTTTTTTTGAGAGGTGAGAATCAGTATATTGAGACCATTGAAGTTTACCACTACCGGCACCAGTGAGTACCAAGATCTTTTCACAAATCTTCACGGGGTTCTTCTCTTTGATGAAATGTTGATGTATCTCTGCACTCAAATCTTCATGTGGACCCACAGCCCTTCGATCAACTGTCTCTGTATTGCAATGATCGAAGTTTAACTGTACTGGCACTTTTTTGTAAATCTTCATGGATGAACTCCTCCAGGCTGCTCGGCGATTGAGGGTCAGTGTATTGCAACCATTGATCAAATGTTGATGTATCTCACACTCAAAGCTTCATGATGACCCACAACCCTCTCACCCTTTGTCTGTCTCTGTATCACAATGATCAAAGTTTAACTGTACCGGCACCTTTTTGAGAATCTTAATGAGGAGAACTCCAATGCATACCCCCCCACCGCTCTCTGGCTGACAGTCACTGTATTGTGATGATCATAGATTAACTGTACCGGCACCTTTTTGCAAAATTTCATGGAGGAACCCCACCAATGCTTTTCAATCAATATCCAGTGTATTGCAACCAAAGTTTCACTATACCAGAACCTTTCCTTATTGTCCCACTCCTTTTACTGAATCTTCATAGGAGACAAACCCCAGTTCTTTGACTGAGTGCTGATGCATCCTGGAGTTTGAAGATTCACTGGGGAACCCAACTCATTGATTGAATGTTACTGTGTCGCTATAAACAGAAGTACAGTAACTTGGTTCCACTTCAGGCACTGACTAAGCTCAGGGTTATTTTCCCATGGGATCAAAAGCTGCACTTTCCATCTAGGCAAAATACTCAGAATCCCGCTCTGCCTTTACGCTTTCCTAGAATACACTGCACTCCTCATCAGCTTGACAAGACTTATCACACGGAATCTGTTAGCTGAAAAGGCTCTCCTGTACAGAGTATTATAGCCAAAGTGCATGATTTAAGAAAACTCTGGATGTTATACCTGGACATGTGTTCAGTTAGCTAACTGAAAACACTTCAACATTTTGCTTTTCTGCAGTGCAGTGCAACAATGCAAAGTTTCTACTGTGGATCTGTTAGAACTCTTCCAGCATCACTAACTTCTTTCACACGATCTACCTACCTTAGAGCACTAAGGTTTTAAGACTTAAAACGATGACTTTATTGGAGTTTGGTCTTCCATTTTAGTAACTTTATATTTTTTCTGTTCTTAATTGTAGGTGGGATTGACAGTTATGAATCCAATTAGCAATTGCAGGGTCATCCCATATATAACAGCGCAACTGGTTCACCAGTACTCAGGAATAATGTAACTTTATATTTTTCAATCTGTGCAGTTACAAGATGTTCATGCATTTATTCATGAGGGGTGAGGGGTGTTAAAAGATACTAAACTCACTGCAAACTCTGCCATGATTACAGAAGATAAACTACAACATTTACATCTTGAAGTGTTTCTGTATTTTCAATGAGTTTCCTGGCACCTGTTTTCTTAGTGATTGTAACATCTGGACTGTTATATAAGCTAAATTTTATGCAGATGTATAATGGTTGTCCAAGAATTAACATTTTAAAGCAAAAAAAGTGCCAACGAACAAAAAACTAGAGTTGTATTTATAAAATTTCATGTCCGGAGATGAATACTTTGTAAGACACATTATTATTGATCAGTATTTCCTACAGGAGTAATGAAAATTTAAATCAGAATTGTATTCTGAATTGTTATAACATAATTAACATTGTTTTCCTGCAAAAGAGTGAAAAGTCAAAATACATGTTTAAATATTTCAGCTTTTCTGTATTAAAATTTGGCATTTATCAGTTGTGACTGACAACATACAGTACTTTCAAGTTATACAATAGACATGGTAGAAAGCCTTTCCACCCATGTTGTTACTGTTGGGTAAAACAGTGGGGCAATGGTTAGCATTGCTGCTTCCTGGATCCAAAATTCTGCACTGCAGTCCACATCTTGACTGCTCCTTGTGTGAACCTTGCAGATTCTCCTTGTGTCTGTGTACGTTTTACCTCCCATACCCCAAATACATGTAACAGTAACCTCTTTAATAAATGGTGCCCAGTCTAGGGTTGGTCTCTGCTGTGCTTTAGATGCTAGAGGGTAGGCTCCATCCCACCTCAACTCTGAATGTTAGGGTGTATTAAGGGTAACATTGAAATCTTTGTGATTCGAGAGAAGCCAGTAAGGACATAACATAGCAGGCAGATGTTTTGAATCACACCACAATAAAATCCAGGCCAAACATTTTGCACTGTGGTAAATCCCAGTGTAAGCAATACAAAGCAGAGCACTTTCTGGTGGTGGTGATAGCCGAGCCTTCTCTCCCCCACTAGCTTACTGTACAGCACCACCACTATACTCCACCTACTGTATTCACAGTAAACATCCTGCCGACTATACCAAGTGTTTTGTTGTTGAATAATGTTGCAATTTATCCCATTTCACACATTTTGCACTGTGGTAACTGCTGGTGGTCAGACGTAAACTTTCAACAGTCTAAATTATGAAGCAGTTCTGTAATGTATGAGCTAACGGAAAAACTCCCCTCACTGTTTGCTCAGGGACTACCTGTAAGCAATGCGAAGTGTAGTGCTTCCCGATGGTATCACGTTACAGTGCAACAACACCTCTACACTCCATCCACCCACTGCCCACATCCTGTCAACTGTGTCAATTGTTTTATCGTGGAATCACACCACAACAAAACTACCCCTGCTATTTATGCGGACTGGTGGGTGCTGAGGCTAGGGATTTGCACTGGCAATCGGAAAGTTGCCGGTTCGAACCCCATAAATGGCAAAAGTGACTCTACTACATTGGGCCCTTGAGCAAGGCCCTTAACCTGCAATTGCTCTGTCCTGGGTATGATGTTAATCTGTATCCAGCCTTGCAAGTAGGCCTTCCAACCTTCAGGGAAAACTTGGGGGTTGGTGGCAGAATTGGCACTCCAGCCACCATAAAAAACCTCACACTGGTTCCATTCCATCTGAACTAGTGATGCTGAAGTGTCACCCGTTACATGGCTGCACTCAGGTTCTAATCTGGGATCCTGAGTTGGTTTGCCATGTGGTGGGTGTGGTAATGTGCTGTATCAGCGATGTGCCTAACCTCTAAAGATACAGTATTTATAATATTTCATATCCACTTTTGCCAGATTACTAATTTTATTAAAGGAAAAAATTGTAAATGATCTCAGGTTCGACCTCAGCAACAACCTTGAATCAGAATCACAAACCAGCTAGCTGTCATTTCCTCACAAATGTCCAGAGACACAACCATATCTTGCAAAGCTGAGATTACTATTATTTGTCACTATGATTTAGGACTTCAGGGTGTAAATAAAAGAATCATATGATAATTTTAAAGGAATACTCTACCCAAAAATGATACTTAATTAATGTGTTACTTCCCCAACTTTGGTTTTGTAATATTGGCAGTGAAAAACTCCTAATTTTTTAACCAATAAAATTTTTGATAAAATGGGATACAGACAACAGCAAGAAATATTGAAATGTCCATAAAAAAAATCAGATTCCAATGACACACAATCCAAATGCCAGCATTCTAATCAGGTGCTCATACTGTCCTGACACATGTATTTTGCTCCATTTAGCTTTCCCTCAACGCTGACCAGTCTCCCGGTCACTGCCACTGATAAACAGTCTCACAGCATGATGGTTCCACCTCCCTGCTTCACCGTTGGTGTAGACGATGATTTAAAACCACACGTGGCTGTTAGAACTGAGGCTAAACAGTTCAGTCTTGATTTCGTCAGAATACAGAATCGTGTTTCTCACAGTCTGAGAGTTCTTCAGAATGCATTTTTGCAAATTCCAAACAGGTTTTGTGTGTCTTCTGACCACTCTGCTATAAAGTCCAGATTAGTGGAGTGTTGAAGTACTGATTGTTCTTCTGGAAGTTTTTTTCCATCTATCAGAGTGACCATTATGTTCTTGGTCACCACTCTTACCAAGGCCCTTTTCCACCAATTGCTGAGACTGGCCAGGCAGCCAGCTCATGGAAGAGTCATTGTTGTTCCAAACGTATTCCATTTATGAATTATGGAAGCCACTGTACTCTTAGAAACCTTCAATGCTGCAGACATTTTTTTTGTCGCCTTACCCATATCTGTACCACAACACAATCCTGTTTCTAAACTCTGCAGGTTTAGTTTTTGCTCTGATACACTTTGTCAATTGTGGGATTTCTATAGACAGATGGGTGCCTTTCCTAATCATATATTGAACTGACCACAAGTAGGCTCCAGACAAGGTGTAGAAACATCTCAGTGATGATCAACAGAATGCGATACACCTGAATCATAGAAAATGGTCTGAATACTTGTGTCACTATTTCAGTTTCTCGTATTTGGGTATTGTTACTTAACACATTGACTGCTGGAGCATTTATTACCAGGATGCCACATTATAGGTCTAGGTAAATATAATAAATAATGAAGTCTATCAAAATTTGTAAAAAATGTAAAGAAATAGTTTTATTATCAACAGTAACTCTGTCAAAAATGTTAAGTAACTGTAAATTACTTTATTTTGACCAGCATCTCTACTATAAGTTTGCATTTGAATGAGAAGACTTGAAGCATGGTACCACATAAAGTGCAGGCTTAGAAGCACAAGTGCCATAAATATAACACTTTTCTTTGTGCTGTCCACACTTGTTGCACACAACACATTTGGTAGTTGGTGGCTGTTTTCACCCAGTGGGCAGCAGAATGTCCATTTATCCTCACAGTCATGACAAGTCGGATGTCTTGTGATGAAGAAATCCCTGCAGAGCAGTGATCCACATCACTGCCAGAGCTTACAGGTTACACATCACCAATTGATTGTCACTATCAATCACTGTCATTATCAAAAAACATTCATCCTTCAACAAATCTAGTTGTTTCAGAATATCAGCACTTTATATAATTTTCACAATAACATAGCCACAGACTCTCTATTTATAACATTATTTTCTGCAAGCTGTTACATCTAAAAAAACACTATGGCTATCCACTAGAAGGCAGCACTATAGTAGATAACTAACTACAATGCAGCAGAAAAGCTCGGCAGCAAGCTGATTGCATCTATAGTGGCTGCTACTGACATACGAGTTATATCGTACGTCGCGCCTTGACAGGCTCATTGGCATGCGACTTGACTCGAACTTCACGTCTAAAGTGTTAATGTAGAGAAAAAAATCAATTCAAACAATTTTAGCAGAAAGCTCCAACCTAAAAAAATTTTAAAAAGTGAAAGTTTCTGAAGGCGCTGTATATTTTTTTTCTTTTGCAGATGCATATTAACAAAGCTTTCCACTTCCTGCATCAAAATTTTGATTTGCCCATAATAAAAATATATGCAATGTGTGACTTGTAGTGTGCTAAATTAATTTGAAGTTTTTGGTTTTTATAAGGCTAATATGTGCATGAGAAGATAACACACAGTCCTACTGAAGCAGTTCTTATTCAGTTTGAACAGGAAACAAAAACAGAAGAAGTGAGATCAGAAACTGTAAATCAGAACTGAATCAAGCTTAATGAAAAAAAAACTATTGCATCTGATTTCCAAAAGTTATTCAGAAATTATGTAAAAAAGCCTTACTGCAAAACGGTAATTAGTTGGTTCTATAATTAGAACCAAACTTATATAAAAATAATTAGCTGAATATATTATGCATTTAAAAAGCTACTGTTAAATATAAAACTGTTTTAATGAGGATACTTGGCAAAGCTTTACTCAATAAACTCCTGGTTTATTTTTGCTGAAACAGTCACAAAACTTCATGCTGTCTAAAATAATGTCAATGTTCTCGTAATGATAATTGGTTCTTTATTTTAAACATATTTAATTTACTACCATACTCAAACCATGTAACATGATAACACTGAAAATGGTAATTATGCGTTTTTTTCTCATATACAGAATTTTTATTCATGGATAAGAATATGGTTAGTTTCTGCAGCCCACCCCTTGCCCCATAGCAATGTAGCTGCAATATAGTCTAGCTTTTGTATTCTTAAATATTATAGTAAGCTGTATGATGATAATCACATTCTTCTCCTGTTATAAATCTGCAAAGAAGTTAAATTATCAGGATTAAAAGTTGTGTGATGATGATGGCTAAATTCAGGCAGTAGCCAGGAGGATGGAAACACACAGGCTGATAACGAGCTAAAAATTATACAGTATGCTTCAAGGAATAGTTTGGTATTGTGTAAGCTGTTTCCTTATGGTCATGGTATATGCTAATTTAGTACATGAAATTATGTTCTAAAGTGTAGCATTTTGTACGAATTTTAAAAAAAGTTTAGCCTGTTCTGTTGTTTTAAAATTGAAATGGGTCCTAACAGGAGAACAAAAGCCTTCCAACTTTATGAATTTGTTAATTTTTGAAGCCAAGAGTGTTACTGAGTCTTGATCCACATCTTGACAGAGCACATTATATGACTAAATAATATATCTGTGCCACTTTAGGAAGTAAAAAAGCAAAACGTTTTTGGAAGATTCACCCATTTTAAAAGCAGACTGGCTATGTGCATCACCTCGCTGATTATCAGCCACAGGGATACAGTTTCACTTTGAAATGTCCTTTCCAAGCGCTGATATGACGTTATTGAATGTCGATGCTCAGATGTGAATTGTTACATCTGTTCTGTAGACAACTAGATAAAAATCACTGAAAAAATGTCATACAATCACTCACAGTCTTTCACTCTTTTTGAGAAAAATAATAAATAGTTGATTTAAAACTGCTATGAATCTCACGTAACCTATTACAACAGTGAATTTTTCAAATTATGTTTACTCATGCAGAAATGTTGTACTTTGTTCCTTTTTTTTATTATATCATCAGCACAGACTGTGAAATTTGATAACTGGTTTATGACACTTCATTTTGTTTTATCGTGGTTTGGCTCTATTGCACAATCTGACTTTTTATTTTGTCGTGTCTGCACACGCCACACCACAGTATGTGGGTAATGCAGAGTGTTGATTGGCACTGTGAACTTACGAGGGACGTTCAAAAATTTTACGCACTTTTATATTTTTGTTGGAAACGGTGAAGGCAGGAGGAGTAGTAATTGGGCATTAAAAAGTTGGTACGACACTGGGAAAATTGCATCGCAAAAGAAAGTGACAATGTAGGAAAGAGATGTAATTTGTTTTTGAAATTCTTAATAAATAGAGTAAAAAAAAGTGTGGAAACTCTTTGAACGTTCCTTGTAGTATCGAAGGACAGGTGGCCTTGGCTCATTTGAAGAACTAAGGCTTTTATAAAAGAATGCAAAGAACAAGGAAACTTTTATGTGCACTTTCACCATCATGCAGCCACTCTTGCTCTGTATGCTATGTAAAATATTAAAACAGATTGTTATAGGACTAAAGTAAGCAGTATTTAGGAAAAGTAATAATATAATTTGTGTGTGTTCTCAAATCAGGTGATTTTAGGTCATACTGACAGGTCTGCCACTCTATCAGACACTGCACTCTTTTCTGCAGTGCATCATTTGTTACAAGCCATGGGAGAACATAACCATTGAAGAAACAAAACTGCAGAGGCAAAAGTATGATACCATCCAGCCTGAACCTACAGAAGTATCACCTGCATTTTAATATGCAAGAACAGGCAAGGAATATTTTAAAAATGATCTACTATTTAATAAAACTAGTAGGGAATAGTAGTGATAGTAGGGAGCAGGTTGAGGAGAACCTGGAGAGGTGGAGATATGCTCTAGAGAGGAGAGGAATGAAGAGCAGTAGGAACGAGACAGAATACATGTGTGTGAATGAGAGGGAGGTCAGTGGAATGGTGAGGATGCAGGGAGTAGAGTTGGCGAAGGTGGATGAGTTTAAATACTTGGGATCAACAGTACAGAGTAATGGGGATTGTGGAAGAGAGGTGAAAAAGAGAGTGCAGGCAGGGTGGAATGGGTGGAGAAGAGTGTCAGGAGTAATCTGTGACAGAAGGGGTTGCATGGTTCCCTTTTTCTGATGTGTATTTTTTTCCATCTTTTAATTAGGCAATATTTCATTGTGTGAATTCTTCAACCCAGAAGAGCTGTGTGACGGTCCAGGTTGGCTCCAGTATCCTTCTAACACTTAAAACCAGGGGGCTGTAGGTGGTCTTGTACCGAGATAAGCTAGGGAAATGACAGCCCCTAACAAACAGGGCAGGTGCAAGTGCAATGGTGCATTTTACTTTCACAATCCAAACAATGTACAGTCTGTTCAGTGCAAGTACTTCAATAAATATTCCATTCATAAAAACAGGTGTTCATGTGGAGGATAAAAACATTAACAAATAAGATAAAAAGCCCTAAGTAAGTCTAAGTAAATCTAAAATCATGCAGATGTTGGGTTCTTTTCTCCTCCTGTCAGCCCAGTGCGTTCTTTCTCTCCCCGTCTTACAAGCTCACCTGGTGGCAGAGATGCCTACAGCTGCTGACCTTTCCTCTTCCTCTCTGAGCTGAACCGTCATTTACCTCATGCCCTCCTTGGCATCTATGGGATCTCCAGGAGGCTGTCTGAGTGTTCCCCACTCTATCCTTCTCTTCAATGGGGAGATATCCACTCCTGGAACTGCGGCTGTTTGCTCCTTTGCAGGGTCACCAACTGCGTGCTTTGTTAGCACTGCGCTGGCTCACACTTCCCGACATTTGCCTTTGGTTTTCCTTTATCAATCTGACCCTCTCCCACTATCTTGGTCAGGCACCTTTTAAGCTGATAGGGATACAGGCGCGCTAATTACGGATCCCATAGTGCTAACAAAGTAAATGGCTGACACACATATCTGTACATGAATACCTGGCCAGCCAACTTCCAATCCACACCCCAGAGCCGCTCCGCCATGCTACCGTTCACACACACACCTGTCCAAGTGCACCATTTTTTATTTTTAGCATGGACCTCTCTCACTATAGGCTGACAGTCTATCAGTGTGAAAAAGCATTTGCTTTGAGTTTTCTCTCCATGATTCCTACTTAGCAATTTGCCTTGTTTGAAAGATGTAACAGCCTTTCTTGTTTTGAATCTCTTCTCTATGCGTCCTAACAGAGCAAGGCAAATGGAGAGTTAAAACTCAAGGAAAGAGTTAAAAGGTGAAATAAAGAAACTCCAGAGCATGGATTCTATGAAAGAAGTTGTGAAAAAGAGCCCTGAATATTTAGCCTGATGGCAAGTCAAAGGTGCCCATCATGCAATGCAGGAGAGGCTCAGGCCTCTCCCCACAAACCTGAACTGGATTAAGTATGGCTGAAAATGGATACATAGATCAATTAAATCTCATGTGGCACATCATCTGCTTACCTACGTAAGATTTTGGCTTATGTGTAACCCTTGGACTTTTTATAAGGGTTAGTAGTTTTGTTTTTTAAGCCAAGAGCATTTTTTAGAACCCAAACGGTTCAGTTGATTGATGATACTGTGCTTAGGTACTGTGGGTACTAATCAAAAATCTTTGATTGGATGCTTTCAGCTCAGAGTTTGTATTGGTTTTCACTCTGACCTGTGTTTTTATTAACTAATCAATTAATCCATTTATGCATTTATTTACAAATGCCTTTCCTTGCATTGCCCAAAGGTTTTCTATTTTGCTGTCTTATTTATTGACAGCACTCTGCCATTCTGTTTGTACTTCAGGTGCTCCTTGATCCATGATGTGATCGAACAGAGTTTGTAAAACAGATAAAATTAGGAGAATTCTACCAATATCATTGTAGCAACTTTACAAAACATCTGTTTTATTTTAAAAATGAGGAATGGCACCGTGTCTCCAACTTAAAAATGCAGACTTTCTCCCTCATTTCTGTGGACACTGATTGTATTCACAGTTTTCTCTTTTGGCCCCCTTATGCCTTGTTGTGTTTTTCCACTCTTTTTGTTGTGATTCACACTAACTAGCAGCACAACAGGTTTTGTGTTGGAATCCAAAATCTTGGACACCATGAGCAGCACACCACCATCTTAAATGCTCTGCACGTACTATGTGGTACCTCTGGGAGTCATTGTGCTAGCATCAGGACTGCACTGCTGTCAACAAAATGGCTGCAAATCCTAAAGTAACCACAGAATAGTGCTGGCTGTGTTAATCAAAAACAATAGCAACACAAGCACAGTGAAAATAAAGATTGAAAAGGCCGGAAATCCAAAATCAGAATGCCTATTAAATGCAATTCAGAGTGCTTCTTAAACTGATTTCCTCTGGTACTGAGAGGAGGCACAAGCAGCGGTCACCACATAGAATCCATTCATTTCATGATATTCCTGCTCCCTGAACATTTAGAATGCTAAGATAAATACTTGATATAATTTTCATGATGAAATACATTAAAGCATGTATTAAACACATGGGGGCACGGTGGCGTGGAATTTGCACTACTGCCTCACAGCAAGGGGGTCTCGGGTGTTCCCTGCCTGGAGTTTGAATGTTTTTTCTGGTGGGTTTACTCGGCATGCTTCAGTTGCCCTTGAAAGTCATGTAGGATGTGGAGTTTTGTTAGGCTATATTGACCCTGCTAGTGTATGCTTTGCTCATATTCACCCTGCGATGTGCTGGCGTACAGGATTTGCTCCTGCCTCGTGCACGATGCTTGCTGGGATGGCCACAACCATGAATGGATGGCATAATTAAACATGTATAACAATGATTTTTTTTAAGTTTTGAACACTCCGTGGTCTAAGTTTATAACTAGTTTTAATTTCACAAAGACATTTATTGTGTAGTGATTGGTTATGTGGAGAAAGATAAAGGAAGGATAGGAACTGGGGGTTTGGTATGTCAGATAGAGACAGCACGCTTGCAATAAAGAAAACTTTACTTTTAAAATTGCTTCTGTGACCCCAATGTTAAAAAAATCTGGTCTTGATGCTGACAATCTTAACAACCTTCGGCCTATTTCCCACTTACCTTTTCTGTCAAAAGTTCTTGAGCGTGTTGTAGCTTCCCAACTCACCAATTACTTGACCTCTAATAATTTGATGGAACCCTTTCAGTCTGGTTTCAGGGCGAAGCACAGCTGTGAAACTGCCCTGCTACGGGTAACCAATGATTTGCTTATGGCAGCAGACTCTGGACAAACCAGCATATTAATTCTGTTAGACCTCAGTGCAGCATTTGACACTGTCAGACATGACATCCTACTGTCCAGAATGGAGAACATGCTGGGTATCTCTGGCACTGCCCTCGAGTGGTTCAAGTCCTATCTGACTGATAGGCAAGAGATTGTTAGTTTTGGCAACAGCAGATCCAACTCAGCGCCAGTCAAACAAGGAGTCCCTCAAGGCTCTGTCCTTGGCCCTCTTCTCTTCTGTATTTACATGCTTCCCCTTGGCCATATTATCCGTAGCTATGGACTGGGTTATCATTTTTATGCAGACGATACTCAACTTTATTTCAATGTTAAAAGTGGAACGCCATTATTCTAAAGGGCGTTGACATGACCAACATATTTAAACACCTTAAAAATGATGAAAATGGTGTACAAACTCTAGTTTAGTTCTCTTTTAAGAATACCAATGCTATGTATTTGTACTGAAGACCTTTTTTGGTTTTTCATCAGTTTGACTACCTGATACCACTTCTCAGTAAACTGGCTGATGGGTCAGAAATATCTCAGCCAAACTTTAGCTCTATCGTACCTGTTCTCCTGGAAGCCATTAACCAACAAAAAAGCACTACATCCAATTTCTGTGTGTTGTATGTGTACATACATAAAAACAAGTTTTTGACAACATAAAAAGTCAATTTGCGTCAGTGTTTGGTTATCCTAATGTGACTGGAGCACTTTACTGCACTCAGATTGAAATAGGGGGCACCTAGCAAGAATGAAGCTGCTTTTGATAACCTTACCAAAAAGTAGCTTAGAAAAAGAATTGTTTTTAAATTAAAGACTGATAGTCAAAAAGGCTTTTGGAATCTGTAAACTCAGATGTGGATTTGCCCAAAATTGTGACCTGTTAACTTGTTGCATTTTTGCCAGTGGTTCACAACATGGAGCTGCTCTAACGACACAATGAGCAAAATGATATCAATCATAAAGCAACAAATGGGCACCGAAAATGCAACAAAATAATGCATAACCACAAAAGTAAACTTTCAATAAATAAAAGAAATTTGGAATCTACGGCTCCAAAAACCTCCAATACAATAAGAAAAAATGCATAAAAAATGAATAATAAACCCATTCATAATGGACTGCAGACTGGGAATACCAAATAAACTGCTTTTACATATGGGACATGAACTAATCGACACTGGCCTCAAATTAGCTTCTTGAATGGCAAGTTATCAGTTAGGGTCTACTTACTTTACCACAAATTGGCTAAGTTTTTTTTTGTTGAATGAAAAATTAGTAAAATCTATTATGTTTGCTTGTTACTAGAAGATTTAGAATGTATGAGATACTCGTTAGTTATTTCTTGATATGTAAAACTGAAAGCCAGTGTGCTACATGTACTTATGACAATATATTCACCTTCCTTGCAAAATGATTTTTCAGTTTTACTCTCAAAAATGTATGTTGAATATGATTATTCTTTGCCCAATATGGAAACTAAAAACCATATTTAGAGAAGCTGTTACTATAGCAACAAGAGCATGCTTCCTATAAGAAATGTTTTCTTAATAAAACTATTGGATGGAATGCCTTTTAGTTTCTTCAGCATAAAAAAGGAGGCAATGAATTTGAAAATGCCTCCTGTGCATCAACTCCAGGGACTGGTTCACTACACTCATGTGTTCTGTTCACATCTGCCCAGGTTTTCTCTCCATATTCCAGTTTCTTCGCTCATCTGAAATACATGCAAATTTGATGGATGAACAGTTAAACTAGAGACTGCCATGAATGAATGCAGATGTGTTCATAAGTGACAGCTGTCATGGATTTACAAGTGTTTATGTATTTTATTGTTCCTTTGAGTTATTATGGGTTTCATGTATTTTATGTATATTATTTATTTTCTATGTATCTCTGCTAGTCTTGCTTTCTTCCTTGTGTTTCATGGATAGTTCCTTAAGAGGTGGGACCACCTGAAGGTACATAAATACAGATAAAAAATGAAATAATTAAAAATAAATAACAGGTAAGTGAAATAATAGTAATAATTTGAAACAGAATGTAGTAAATAAATACATAAGTAAACAAATAAATAAAAGAAACAACTAATAATAAAAAACAACAGTAGTAACAAGTGTAACAAATGAACCGCATATAAATGGTGGGAGCAGCTGTGAGGGCCGGGGGCAGAACAGAGTTCAAAGTTTGGGAAGCCAAGGGTTTGCAGAACCTGGCAGAACTGATCTGCATGCTACAGTACTTTCTGCCAGATGGAAGTGGGACAAAGAGACCGTGGGAGAGGTGGGAGCGGTCTTCTGTCACCATGCTATGGGCTTTGTGAAGATAGATAGATAGATAGATAGATAGATAGATAGATAGATAGATAGATAATGCAACACTTTCTAAAGAAGTCTTTAATAGGAGGGGGAGAGGTCCCAATGATCTTTTCTGCTGTGGTCACTATTCCTTGTGGGACCATATGGGCAAAAATATCTACAACTAATGAATGATTTGTAAAGACGAAATATATATATATATATATATATATATATATATATGGTTGAAATAGTTTACTGTCAAATAAATGCAAAGAGTACGCGACACGTGTTTCGCCCTCATTCTGGGCTCATCAGGCGTACACACTCCACTGCACTCCCTCTCGGGAATCGAACCTCGGACGTCAGCGCCAGAGGCGATGCCCCTAACGTTGCGCCATGGCGTGTGGTTCATTTATTTGACAGCAATCAGATTGTGACACAGACTACGAATGCCGTGAATGTAATTACCCCGATCTACATGCTGTCAAATAAACGAACCACACGCCGTGGCGCAACGTTAGGGGCATCGCCTCTGGCGCTGATGTCCGAGGTTCGATTCCCGAGAGGGAGTGCAGTGGAGTGTGTACGCCTGATGAGCCCAGAATGAGGGCGAAACACGTGTCGCGTACTCTTTGCATTTATTTGACAGTAAACTATTTCAATCATTCTATGATCTGCTCCTCACAAACTGAGGGCACCGTGGCGGATGTTAGCAGATTGCTGGCCAACCACAAGCGTTACCTGGTAGGTAACCACCCATACAATCAGATTGTGACACAGACTACGAATGCTGTGAATATATATATATATATATATATACAGTATATATATATATATATTTTATATATGTATTATAAATATAATTTATATAATGTATGTTAATGATTTATTAATAAAAGTGATTATAAAGTGTTAACAGTGCCTGAATTATCACATAATGACACATTTATAAATGTTTCAAAGTACATGAACTAATAATCTTTAACACTAGAATCCATGAAGCCTACGAAAAAACTTGTAATCCCGAGCCACTTTCATGGAGAGGTGTGAAGGAATTTAGTGTCTTTTGTTTTGCAAATGTGTCGATCAGCTCAAGTAGCAAGCAGCCTGCTATCCAATCTCCCCACCAATGGAGCTCAACTCGGGCAAAAAGTTCTCCCAGTCTGTTTATCTGGGTGTGAGGTGCCAGGAGTTGTAGAGGGTAAATAATACATCGTTATTTGGAAAACATGCATTTCATGTGTGTTCCATGTCTACAAAGATCTGTGTAAGTGTAGGATGACAGGAAATACGAGGCAAGAAATGCTGAACACATACCTAACACAGAAATGTTTTTTCATGTTATAGTACTAATGACAAAATTTTGATGTGAAATACCATAAATTTACACCGGCTGTTACAGACTCAAATCAAATGTATGTTTTTATTCTATAATAGTAACAATAAGAGCAGCTCACTACTCAAAATGATAATTCTGCAAAGCACCTGGAATCGAACCGACGACCTCTTGATTATGAGTCAGCAGTACTTGCCGCTGCAACACACTA
This sequence comes from Erpetoichthys calabaricus, assembly GCF_900747795.2. Classification (NCBI taxonomy): domain Eukaryota; kingdom Metazoa; phylum Chordata; class Cladistia; order Polypteriformes; family Polypteridae; genus Erpetoichthys; species Erpetoichthys calabaricus. The sequence continues at coordinate 23,960,298 of NC_041399.2, forward strand.
GCATAAAAAGTGCACCTGCTTTGTTATACTTGTACCTTTTGTGAAAGTGTTTATTTGATATTTGGACTTCAGTCTTGACACAATATACACTTTATGTCAAAATTTACAGCTGGTGTAAATTTATGGTATTTCACGTCAAATTTTTTTTCATTAGTACTATAACATGAAAAAAGTTTCTGTTTTAGATATGTGTTCAATATTTCTTACTTCGCATTTCCTGTCATGCTACTGGTCATTTACCCAGATCGTTGTAGACACGGAACACACATGAAATGCATGTGTTCCAAATAACAATATATTTATTATTTACCCTCTACAACTCCAGGTACCTCACACCGAGATTAACATGACTTGAGGTGGGAGAGCTTTTAGCTGGGGGATGGGATAGCAGGCTGCTTGCTGCTTATGCTGACTGACACATTTACAAAACAAAAGACACTAATGGAGAGGTGCAAAGGAATTTAAGGTGACTCAGGATTGCAAGTTTTTTTGTGGCTTCAGCGATTCTAGTGTTAATGTTTAACTGGGGCCAAAAGCCAATATGGGGTTTTGCTCTTTACATTGTTAATTTAGGTAGCTCATTATCCGTAAAAGGATGGCTTACCACTAATTCATATGCAACTTTGTAGGCTTGCAGTTTATAGAAGTTGCTCTGCAGCTGGCTCTGAAGCTGCTTATGTACATGATGGAATGCCAGCTTAAAGTAATGCATCACAGTTACATAACCTTTTCTTTGATTTTGATTTGATGTCCCCAGCCATCACTCCTAACTTCAAACTCTTCAAAATGGCAGGGTCATCTTTGTGTGCATTGTAGATGTGCAGCCGGTAACAAAGGCGCATCAGTAGAGGTCTTATGTGCTTCATTGTCAGGTGGCACAGCAAGAACGTTGAAGTTTGCACCGTCTTGTAGTGCAGCAGAGGTGTTAAATGCTACACTAGTGTAAGGTGATCTGTCGGTTATATGTGGGATGGTGAACCACCTTGTCTGGTGCAGCAGATATACTGTGCTTGTCTCATGGCTGTTGTCCTTCACTAAACTAATACCGTAGACCCCTTCCTGGTCCCGTTCATACCTTTGAGACTCTCCCTCTGTAACACCTCTGCGATCTGCCTCATCCTTTGCCTGTGCAGTCTTACCACCTGCCCTGTTTCACACTGCTCACCTGTTGTTAATGGCAACTCCATCTGCCATACTTTTCTTTAGCTCCATGAGCCCAAAGCTCCACCTGTGACTCACAGCCTCTCAGCTGTCTTCCTTCCTGTACTGATGTTGCAAATGGTATACCAAATCCCGGATCTCAGTAGCGGGACTTTCCAGCAAGTTATCAGTATAGCCAAACAAGTCCAATTCACATTTCTGTGGCACTTGACGTTTTGTTAAATCATCCCACTATTAACACCATTGTTGTGGCTGTGCTGGGTGCCACTATGAATTCTTTGCTCTTTACATCACTCTTAGTGAGCTCACTGTCCGTAAAAAGGACTGCTCACTGTTGACACACTAGATGGAATTCATGTGTGACTTTATAGGCTTGCCGTTTTTATTGGCTATCCCGCAGCTGCTTCTGAAATTGCTCATTTACATGATGGAATGTCAGCTCATTCTATTGGTAAGTCATTTCCAGCCTGCTGCAACTTGTCAGCATTATTATTGTCTTATTGATATTTTTTAATAAAAAAAATGCTACCCAGTTGTTTAACTGTATTAAGAAAAATGAAGATACTTGTCATCCACCCATCAATTTTTGAGGCTGTTTGATTGATATTATGATTGTGTAATCCAGCATTCCTAGTGTTGTGGATCAAACCATCCCTGTGATGGGGCAGCAGGCCCTCACAGTGCACACTCATGTATACCTGGCTCAGCTTAGAGTGATCAGTTAACCTAACCAGGAAATCTTTAGGACGAGGGAGGAAAATCAACACAGAAAGAGCTAACCAATGTGCCAGACTGCCACGTGCAATGCATAACACCACAAGAGAGAAACAAAGTTCATTATACTTTCAGCAATGATGTTTCCTGCTACCTTAATAGCGACAAGGTCTTCATCTGTTTTGAAAGTATATTTAAAAAAATACAAATCTGTTACTAACGCCTATAACACCATCTGTTGTGCTAGCACATACATTACTTGTTTAGCTTGCCTATTATTAAACTGGAGCCGATTCAAAAGTTTGGGTGCACGTTAGGTAATGTACCTATAGTTCGACTCCTAGAAAATACCTGATTACATAAGCCTTATTTAAAGCTTTATTTCCATGATCATTCATGATAATTTAAATCAAAAGTGATATACAGTACATAGGGGAAAAATAAACATTGTTCCTAAAGTTAATTTTATTGTAAGACAAATGGTTTTAAATAAGCATGGCAAGTGATATCTTTAGTTTATGTAATCCTCCATTTTTTGTATCATAGCAACATTACTAGTAGAAAAAAACAGAAACAAATATTAAAATTAGGATTACAGGTGGTGAAGTGTATTGCAATAAACAAGTTCATTATTATTATTAAGTCATTTTTTTGCCTATATTGTAGCTATTTTCATTCCATAAACTAGAGTATATGTGGGTCATCCAGATAATGTACAACTGTAATTCAAACTTGGTGCCTGTGTCATGCCCTCTGTTGTTATATGTATGTTAGGATCTTGTTTGTGTATTTCACTTTTACCTTCAACATTATAGTTCCAGAATTTCTTTAAAACAAGCTAATTGGACTTTATGTGCCCCTTCATACTCTTCACTGGATTACTAACTTTCTGACAGGAAGGCAGCAGTATGTAGGACTTGACCCCTGAATGGTTAATCTACCAAGCTGTCACTAAATCACCGCTTAGATATCAGCAGAGTCAGATTATCAGACCCAGGAGACCCAAATGGACAGTGAAGGTGTCCTAAAAATGCCTTATTGATGGTTCTTTTTGAGATACAGTATGTTCACCTCTACCCAACACTATAGGTTAGTTTGAGGGCATGGAGAGTAAATAGACTTTCTTCAAGATCTCAGTGATGGAGTTTACTTCTGCAGCAGGAAAAGTGTTTGGTGCTTATCATGGCAGAAACACTTGAACTTGTTTAGTAGATACTGGAGGCAATCACTTACAGTATTATTTGGAGGATCTCTGGGTTTGAATCAGATCCAACTAGGCAGTAGGTACAGTTGTGAGTGATTCTAAAAAAACAAAAGTGGGATTTTGGTGAGGATATGAAGAATGAGTTTTAAATCACTTTAAAAATATTTTAGGAAAGGATTCTGTGACTCAGGAAGGTTCGATGAGAAGCTGTCATAAGTTGTTCTTAGCCAGTGAGGAAGCATTGACCTCCTGAAATTTGCGGACATGCTCTCATCCAGGAGTACAAAAACTAGAAATTCTTGATGAAGTGAAATCCTTTCTATGGCAGTAAGTCATCTGGGACACATGGGTGCTCACTTGTCATGAACATTGGCGGGCAAAATATAAATAACAATCCAAAAATATTAAAAACAGAAAAAAGTAATTTTTCTTCTTCTAATCCTCAGACTGGCATAGCAAAACCGACATGGCAAAATCTACTGCTCAAAAAAATTACAAGAACACTTTTTAATCAGAATATAACATCAAGTCAGTGAAACATCTGGGCTGTTGATCTGGTCAGTTAAGTCGCAGAGGTGGTTGTTAATCAGTTTCAGCTGCTTTGGTTTTAATGAAATTAACAACATGGGTAACGATGAGGCAACCCCCAAAACAGGTTTAATGGTTTAACAAGTGGAGGCCACTGACATTTGTCCCTCCTCATCTGTTTTTTCACTCATTTTTCATTTGGCTATGGTCAGTATCACTACTGGTAGCATGAGGTGATACCTGCTCCCTACAGAGGTGGCACAGGTAGTCCAACTTCTCCAGAATGGCACATCAATACGTGCCATAGCCAGAAGGTTTGCTGACAGTCTCAAGGGCATGGAGGAGATTCCAGGAGACAGGCAGTTACTCTAGGAGGGCTGGACAGGGCCCCTTGTAGAAGGTTCTTAACCCATCAATAGGACCGCTATCTGCTCCTTTGGGCAAGGAGGAACAGGATGAGCACTGCCAGAGCCTACAAAATGACCACCAGCAGGCAGGCCACTGGTGTGAAGGTCTCTGATCAAACATTCAGAAACAGACTTCATGAGGGTGGCCTGAGGGCCCGACGTCCTCTAGTGATCCCTGTGCTCATTGCCCGGCATCATGGAGCTCGATTGGCATTTGCAATAGAATACCAGAATTGGCAGTTCCACCACTGGCACTGGCACAGATGAGAGCAGTTTCACCCTGAGCACATGTGACAGACATGAAAGGGTCTGGAGAAGCAGTGGAGAACGTTATGCTGCCTTTAACATCATTCAGCATGACCAGTGTAGTGGTGGGTCAGTGGGAGGCATATCCATGGAGGGACACACAGACCTCTACAGGCTAGACAACGGCACCTTGACTGACATTAGGTATCGGGATGAAATCCTTGGACCCATTGTCAGACCCTATGCTGGTGCATTGGGTCCTGTGTTCCTCCTGGTGCATGACAATGCCTGGCCTCATGTGGCAAGAGTAGTCAGGCAGTTCCTGGAGGATGAAGGAATTGATACCATTGACTGGCCCCCACGCTTGCCTGACCTAAATCCAGCAGAACACCTCTGGGTGTGACATTATGTTTCGGTCCAACCGACACCGCCAGGTTGCACCTCAGACTGTCCAGGAGCTCAGTGATGCCCTGGTCAAGATATGGGAGGAGCTCCTAGAGGACACCATCCATGATCTCATTAGGAGCATGCCCCAGCCCCCCCCGACATTGTCAGGCATGCATATAAGCATGTGGGGGCCATACAAACTACTGAGTACGATTTTCAGTTGCTGCAATGAAATTTCATCAAAATGGACTAGCCTGCCTGCCACCTCTGTAGGTTGATAATTTTGATTTCCATCAAACGCTGTGCCATCCTTTCGTTCCCAATACATTACCATATCAGTCCATATCAGTAGAGAGAGCCAGCAGGATTTTTTTTCCCATTGAGATCTGATGTGTTTTCAAAGTGTTCCTTTTATTTTTTTTTTAGCAGTTTATATTTAAATGATTTAAATGGCAACAAGACCACAATTGCTAAAGTTTGATTTAATTCAAAGTATAAGCATTTCCTTAATGGGCTAACATTATAACATGTTAAAACTAGGGATGGACGGATCAATACAAAAGTATCAATGTTTCTGATCCTGACCTTTTAATTTAAATATCAAAGTTCACATTAAAAATATTGATATTACACATATTCAATAACATGCAAGTTTATTAGAAATTATTTTTGAAAAGCATTTGATGGTGAGAGCATGATTATTAAGTTAAACGTGTCATATTGTGTTAAAGGGGAACTACTTTTCCTTCCGCCCTTTTCATCATCCTGCATTCCTACTGGTAACGCTGCGATCCACCAGCCAAAGCAGTCAGACTGTGTATGCCAGGCAATGGCATAAATTGAAGCGTTGTTTGGAGTTATTTTACTCCGCTGAACAACAATGAAGCAAAATGTGATATGTGTCAGAAGACCGTACGTTATTGTGGCAACACCACAAACCGGTAAAAAATGGAAGTCGGTCACGTTGGTGAACATGAGGAGTTACAACAGAGGAGATCAGAAGAGATCACAGACCTTCACACACAAAAGCCTGGCATGGTTGCCAGAGGGCTGTAGTCTACTCTTATTGAAGCCTTCCAGAAAGGTAGGCAGTACCCAGGCAACGTTAGTAATGTAGACTAATGTAGGGTTATTGTAACTGTTTGAATAGAAAATAATTCAATGTCTGTTTTTAATGAGGAGTATAATTACATTTAGGGTGGCACGGTGGCACAGTGGTAGCGCTGCTGCCTCACAGTTAGGAGACCCGGGTTCGCTTCCCGGGTCCTCCCTGCGTGGAGTTTGCATGTTCTCCCCGTGTCTGGGTGGGTTTCATCCGGGTGCTTCCGGTTTCCTCCCACAGTCCAAAGACATGCAGGTTAGATTCATTGGTGATCCTAAATTGTCCCTAGTGTGTGCTTGGTGTGTATGTGCCCTGGTGCCCTGCCCAGGGATTTGTTCCTACCTTGTGCCCTGTCTTGGCTGGGATTGGCTCCAGCAGACCCCCATGACCCTGTGTTAGGATATAGTGGGTTGGATAATGGATGGATGGATAATTACATTTATAATTTGATGAATGGATATACTTAGAACACATTTTCAAACTATATTTATTGTGTCCATTTTGGCAGAAAGAAAGATATTACTCAATTTTAGGTTTACTTCCCTTGTGCTGAAAAAAACATCGCTAAATGTGTTGCACACTCTTGACTGTGATATGAGCAGTGATGACAAAGTGAATCTGTCTTCAGGCAGTGCAATTGAAACGGACAGTGAAACCAAAAGAGGCCGTGATGAATCCAAAAGTTACAATCGCTTGGTATTTACATTACTATTATACCTATTTTATTTCCATTATTAAGTAGATATTGATACACAATTACATTGGATGAGTTGCTTGCAAAATTAATTTGAAAGGTCAAACACAATTAGCAGATATGAGCCAAAAATGAGAACTGAGTCACTTTTAACTACAATCGAAATGTAACTTTAGTAGCTTCCAGCAATGTAAAGACCCAAAAGAAGCCAGAATGAACCTTTCAACTCATTTTTAGCATTGTGACTTTCTGTAGCATTTCTCCGAGACTGGCATGGGAGAGGAAACACAGTTAGCCATTGGGCCCCTCATATGCTGGGATAGGTGAGATTCATCACGAAATTCAAGACACTACATATTGTTGAGGTGACCCATTAAGTGTCAGTGTAACGTAATGTTGAATGTGGTCGCAGTTCTTCTGGATTCACTGAATTGGTGTGGAGCAATTTTCAAGGAGTCACAATCTCCACAGTTTCCATTTCCTGTTTTTATTATAGCCCTTAATATTACTGAAATCATAAAACGATAAAAGGTGGAGCGGTGGCGCAGTGGGTAGCGGTTCGCTTCCCGGGTCCTCCCTTCATGGAGTTTGCATGTTCTCCCCGTGTCTGTGTGGGTTTCCTCCGGGTGCTCCAGAGTCCAAAGACATGCAGGTTAAGTGGATTGGCGATTCTAAATTGGCCCTAGTGTGGCTTGTTGTGTGTGTGTGTCCTGCGGTGGGTTGGCATCCCGCCCAGGGTTTGTTTCCTGCCTTGCGCCCTGCGTTGGCTGGGATTGGCTCCAGCAGACCCCCGTGACCCTGTAGATAGGATATAGCGGGTTGGATAATGGATGGATGGCTGGATAAAACAATAAAGCATAAATTGAAAACAAATGAAGGAGCACAGAGTTTGACCTAGAATGCCTTTTGTATTCCCATGCCTTTAGTCCTAAAAATGAATGCTGCACCATTTTCATTAAGAATAAAGAGTAACATTTCAGCATTACATAGCAGTCTTTGGGCTGTAGGCAAAATAAATCCCTGTCCTTGAAATATATGTTTAATGATGCAAAGCCTTATTTGTCAATATCCATTTTTTTATAGATCAGTACATGTCAAAATTTTGACTGTGTGGGCATTAATAATATGGATTTCGTATATCGCAAATGGTCTGTGAAAAGACAGCATTTACAACAATTTTTAAATAGTCTTTTGAAATTTAAACATTCATTCAAACCAGCAATCACTTCATGGTGTTTCACAAATTTCAATGAGGCTGTTGTAAAGTAAATAGAGAAAAACTCTGAGAAGGTTTGCTGTAGTGTTTTAATATTATAAATATACGGTAATGCTTGTCATAAGTCCAGGAGTTCTGCAGCAGCCATGTGTGTAGTGGGAGTCAAAAGAAAACCTGGCATCAAAAAAAAGTACAATGAAAATGTTATTCTTCACACGACTTCCTTGACTTTGTTTAACAAAATCAGAATAACATTTTTCATTACGAGTTGAACAGCCAATCTTAGAAAGTTAATGCTTTAAGTTAAACTCATGCTAGTGTTTGCTTAAGCAGAATAGAATATACTTTTCTTTCATAGCTATAGATTATGGTATAGCCTTTGACCCCCTATAAGTTAACATGAGAGAGAACTTTCTTAGTTATTTCTGTAATACAGGGTGCTAATTAAGTCAGTGTGTTTTGGAATAGAGTCCTAGCTAGCGTGGTCTGAAAGACCCCTTTGCAGCATGTAAATGGGATAGGCATACAGTTATCTGACCGTTTAGAAATGACTCAACTGTGTGAGCAAACTTAAAGAATGAAACAAGATATATAAGCTTTAAACAGAACTTTTCTTAAACAAGAACGTTTCTTTTTATTTTTGTGTGAACTGTTTTACCTTGAATTTTTACTAAAGCTTTTAAAAATGAAAATATTTTGTCTGTGGAATCATTTCAGTGTATCAAGGCTATTGCTGGAATCCCTTAAAGCAAACTAAAACTGCAGAGCTTTGGTCATTTTGGGTTAAAACGCAGCTAAAATTTTTTGTCAGAAAACTGCCATCTAAAGGTGTTGAACTGGAATTGGAAATTACCATCTGAGGACTTGTGCTCTAAAACTCATCAATGAAAAAAAAAAGAATTGAGCTATTGCGAGATACTGTGCTGTTATCTTCTATCTCTGCATGATTGTAAATGAAAGCAAGGTCGCCATACCAGAATTTGAGAAGGTTTAAGAGACTGGGTCTTGAAATCTGAAAAATCAATCATAAAATCAGACCCCGACTTATACGCCCGTTCAAAAATGCGACATTTAATTTTATTTTTTAACATCTTCTTGCCTCCTCCAATCTCTCATCAGTTTCTCAGACACATCGAATTTTGTTGCAGCAGCGCAGTTGCCAATTTCTTTCACCACTTCAACGACATTTAATTTAAAACCAGCTTCATATTTTCTTCTGATCGAACACTCCATTGTAGATAAGGGATGCTCTTATGATAAAGGTGTACGAGGGTGTGAGATACAAAAAACGCAAATCAGTGCAAACATTGCTTCGGAATAGTTTGGGTATTACCATGTGGTCACGTAGGCAGAGAGAGAGGTTAGGAGCACACGCTGATACAGCGCATTGCCGCATCCACATAGAAAAAAAAAAGGCCCTGTGCTCCGTGGTTACTCTCTCAGGTGGGCGTTAGCATATCGTAATCTCATGGACCAATAGCTTGAGTTTTCTGTATTCGACTTATATGACCGACATTATAAAATACCAGAAATTATATGATAAAATCAAGTCCCGACTTATCCGCAGAAGAACTTATCCGCGAGTATATACGGTAATATAAGGCATTATGGATGATCACTTGTGCTTTTGTCTGAGTTAAGAAAGCCTGACTCATCCGTATTGTTGGAGCATCTCAATTGTGGCGTAGCTGTTGCTAAGAAGCAGCTTACCTGGGTACACACTGTCTTGCGCTGCTGTGAAGATGTCGATGTCCAAGCTTAGTTCAAGTGAAGTTACAGGGAGTGATCAGAGTACAGACTTAAATCCAGGAAATATGCTTAAGGGTCTTCAAGATCATATAACGATAAGGCAAGATCGACTTTTCCGATCTTATATGTGAAACCGAAAGCATTAAAGACACTCCTGAAAATCTCAGCAACATCACGTGGTTGTTTGAAACCTTTTGCAAGGCGTATATATCAAATAAAAATATAAATAAGAAAGAACTTGTAAAGGAAGTGATTTATTGTACAATGGGAATATGAAAGGTGACGATAATCATAAAGATTTTAATTCCAGTTTGAAAATACACAGAAGCAAACTGTAAACTGTACCACACACTCAGTCTGTTGTATGTTATTCCACTAAGTAATCATCACCATTCACACTGTACTGTAGTCCTGCTCTGTCCTTGTGTTCTTGTTACCAGGATTTATTTTAAAGTAACAACTGGGGTCTACTGTACTAATTCCTTTTATAATTTACTAGACAAAGAGCCCGTTTTGACAACGTAAGATGAAACGGGCACGAGTGGAATAGTAATAAGTATAAGCACCACAAACCTGATATAGGTGTATTGAATGAATGCGTAATTAGGCCTTGAGCTGTAGTCGAAATCGCCTTTCAGGCCTCTAGAGCTTTAATTGAAGTCGCCTTTCTCTTTGAATATTTGCGGCCGTAAATCCGCCGCCTCCCACGATGTTGGGGTTGGATGTCGGTCGAAGTCGCCTTTCTCTTTGAATTTTCGCGGCCGTAGTCGCCTTTCTCTTTGAATTTTCGTGGCCATAAATCCGCCGCCTGTCGGTTTTGTAAGGTTTTTCGGGCAGCTGCGCAGAAGGCAACTTCACATTCGGCTTCGGACGGACGTGAGTGAGTGAGTGAGTGAATGAGTGAGTGAATAAGTGAGTGAGTGAGGAGACTGGCGAATTATGTATTAAGATAACACTTCAGTCATGTCCCTCTTAATCTCCATTTTTTTAAACTGAAAAGCTTCAACTTCTTCCATCCCTCCTCATAGCTCATACCTCTTGTTTTATAGTGAAATGGTGAGCCTTTCCTAAAACATAGATACTTTTATTTCCATGCCCAGTGATGTAGACCCACAACTCTGCTCTTGTTCTCTTATTGTTGTACTCACCTGGTCTGGAAGGAGACACAGCCCGTAGACACAATACGCCTGCAGCTGGGTCTGTGGATCCAACTTTGTTCAGGACTGACTGCTACTACATTTATTTATTTCATTTACGATCATGCAGAGATAGAAGATAACAGCACAGTATCTCGCAGTAGCTCAGTTCTTTTTCTTTCATTGATGAGTTTTAGAGCACAAGTCCTCAGATGGTAATTTCCAATTCCAGTTCAACACCTTAGGATGGCAGTTTTCTGACAAAACATTTTAGCTGCGTTTTAACCCAAAATGACCAAAGCTCTGCAGCTTTAGTTTGCTTTAAGGGATTCTAGCAATAGCCTTGATACACTGAAATGATTCCACAGACAAAATATTTTCATTTTTAAAAGCTTTAGTAAAAATTCAAGGTAAAACAGTTCACACAAAAATAAAAAGAAATGTTCTTGTTTAAGAAAAGTTCTGTTTAAAGCTTATATATCTTGTTTCATTCTTTAAGTTTGCTCACACAGTTGAGTCATTTCTAAATGGTCAGATAACTGTATGCTTATCCCATTTACATGCTGCAAAGGGGTCTTTCAGACCACGCTAGCTATGAGCCTATTCCAAAACACACTGACTTAATTAGCACCCTGTATTACAGAAATAACTAAGAAAGTTCTTAGTATGGTGAGACCACAGTGGTCTAAAATAGATGCCATTTTGAATTGGCCCCGTCCGATGAACAAGAGGCAGATTCAGGTCTTTCTCGGCTTAGCGGGTTACTATTGCCGGTTTGTACACCATTTCTCTGCGAGAGCAACGCCCTTGATAAACCTCACAAGGAAGGGGAAACCTAATCATGTGGTATGGGATGAGACATCAGAGGCTGCATTCAGTGACCTGAAAATGGCCCTTACGTCAGCTCCTATATTGAAAGTGCCTGACTTTTCTATGCCTTTCATCCTTCAGACGGACGCTTCGGACACAGGTCTTGGCGCCGTGCTGAGCCAAAGTGTCGATGGAGTTGAACACCCCATTATGCACCTGAGCCGGAAACTGCTGGATCGTGAAACTAGGTATGCGGCAGTGGAGCGGGAAGCTTTGGCTATTAAATGGGCGATTACTCAGCTGAGATATTACCTCTTGGGGCGTGAATTCACTCTTGTGACAGACCATGCACCTTTACAGTGGATGGCCTTGCATAGGGAGTCCAATCCACGCGTCACGAGGTGGTTTTTAGATCTGCAGCCTTATAAGTATTCGGCCGTTTATCGCCGTGGTGTATTGCACGCCAATGCCGATGCCCTGTCTCGATGCCACGACTTCTCAGACCGGTACACCCGACCCGATGGGTCTGGGCTGAGGAGGGGGCCATGTCACACACGTGCGACTAGGAAGACGTTGTATGGACCAAGCAAAGGTAATTCTACACCAGGCCAGGGGGTGGCGGGGTGCACTAAACTTTCTCCTGTTATCTCTGCAGACCAGCCACGGGAAAACCTGTCTGATTTAGAACAGAAGACATCACTTCCGGTTCCGGCACCCAGAAAAATATCACTTCCGGTTTCGCCGCCTAGAAGATTATCACTTCCGGCATCTACTCTGACTAATGAAGAACATCACTTCCGGTTCCCTTACATCACTTCCTGTCCTATCCCTTAAAACCACCATCTTGACAAACCTTCAACAGTTCTGGTTTGGACTCGGTATAGAGAATATCTCTGTATTTAAAAGACTCTTTTGCAGCCAGGAATAATATACCCCAAACCTTTTTAAGTGTGTCGAGTATATTCATTTTACACAGTATAATGGTCCACGGAATAGCCAAACTATCCCAAATACAACAGCTGCTTTAACGTTGTTCCTTTCACTCCACCTTCTTCTTCTTCTTTCAGCTGCGCCCATTAGGGGTTGCCACAGCGGATCATCTTTTTCCATATTACTCTCACTGCACCACTCGGAGTATTTATCTCACTGTATCTGAGTGTGGAATCACAGCTGTACAGCAGCTGATCGGAAAGAGAATTATCGGTATACAGCTTCAAGCACATGTTGCCTCAGCCATGCTGTCTATTGAACTGCTCTCATACGGTAAATGCGTCAGAGCCTTTCCTGTACGGACCTCACGGTTCAGAAACAGTTTCATCCCAAGAACTATAAACGCACTCAATCAGTCCATCAAGTGCTCCTTGTAGAACTGTTTATACTTATTAGTACAATTACCTCACTGTAAACTTGCGATGCAGTTATAATATTGCACAACCTGAGCCACTATATGAAGCGTGAATTTACATATGATTATGATATCATTTTTAAGAAGAAATGCAGCAAAATATATTTATTACATTATACAGATAAAACTTTAACTTAATTTAAAAAATGTATGTTGTTAATAATTAAACATGTGAGGACACGGTGTCACAGCGCCAGCTAGTTCACGCATTATTCCTGCCTCACGCTGTATTCTTGAGGGGCTGGCACAACACTGGAAGGATAGAATGGATAGAATAATTAAACATGCACTATGAAGATATTTCAAAGTTCCTTAAAAGTTTGGAAGAATCTGCGTTCTAAGCTTACAGATGGCTTAACATCTATTACTGAGCTGATTGTGTGGTGATTGGTTACTTGGAGAAAGAAAAGGAAGGACAGGAATTGGATGTTAATACATTTGAAAGAGACAGTACTGCTGCAATAAATTATTTCATCGAAGGTCGCGCACGGCGCATCAAGCATCTTGCGGGATGCAGGAACAATCTCTGGCCAGGGTGCCAGCTTGTCACTATGACTATGCCTCCGTGTCCCCTTGTTCAATACGTGCTTTAATTAATTTTATCATGAAATTTGAGGGATTTGAGAAACTAGTAAATTAAACGATTTAAAAATGAAGTTTATGATCTAATTAATGACAAAATAAACTACATGATTAAAGTGGAAATTTCAAGATTAAAGTTGACATTGCAAGCTTTTTTCCCACATTGTCCCTATTTTTTTTCTTTTCTCTCTACCCTAATAAGCTTTCATATGACACTCAGACGGTGGGCGACTTTGATATCTGTCAATTTCTTTTTTATTTCGGGCACTGTGTGACTTGGTGAACTTGAGCTTTTGAGTTTCTCAATCAACTTCTCTTTTGTTGATTATACCACTGTTTAAACCAACAAATAGTAAGTTTTTCCTTGCCTCCACTTGGTATTCGGTAAAATTCTTCTATTTTCCCTGTGCTTTTGCCGTTGCCATGTGACAGAACGCTGAGCTTAAGGGCAATTTATATTAATTTGCATATTCAAAAAGGCGTAATTCTGGGAAGAGTTTGGGAGTGGCAGCAGGTGCATGCACATGCGTTACTTTTCATGCTGAAAGAGATTTATGGAGCGGAACAACGTGGAAGTTGGCGAACACACAGATTTATGCATCTGGATTTTTTGTGCGTACACACATTTCGTCTTTTGTCCTTATGCCATGTTTTAGTGTGAATTCTGCGCACGGCGTTAGGCATGAGGCCCCAGCACTTCAAATAGTACTCCAGGCAATGCCTAACCAGTACATTATATAACTTAAGCATAACCCCCCCTTGACTTGCACTAGCGCAGAACGTGATAAGTAACCTAACATCCTATTAGCTTTCTTAATCGCTCGTGTACACTTGACAACATGGTGTCAAACTGCCGCTGAATCAAGAGGTCCCATTTTGGGGCATAAGGGTTTTATTCCTGTTGTTTTCACTGACAGAAGCCCATTGTGTGTCCTTCTCGGCTATTACAGTGCATCCGGAAAGTATTCACAGCGCATCACTTTTTCCACATTTTGTTATGTTACAGCCTTATTCCAAAATGGATTAAATTCATTTTTTTCCTCAGAATTCTACACACAACACCCCATAATGACAACGTGAAAAAAGTTTACTTGAGATTTTTGCAAATTTATTAAAAATAAAAAAATTGAGAAAGCACATAAGTACATAAGTATTCACAGCCTTTGCCATGAAGCTCAAAATTGAGCTCAGGTGCATCCTGTTTCCTTTGATCATCCTTGAGATGTTTCTGCAGCTTCATTGGAGTCCACCTGTGGTAAATTCAGTTGATTGGACATGATTTGGAAAGGCACACACCTGTCTATATAAGGTCCCACAGTTGACAGTTCATGTCAGAGCACAAGCCAAGCATGAAGTCAAAGGAATTGTCTGTAGACCTCCGAGACAGGATTGTCTCGAGGCACAAATCTGGGGAAGGTTACAGAAAAATTTCTCCTGCTTTGAAGATCCCAATGAACACAGTGGCCTCCATCATCCGTAATAGTGGAAGAAGGTCGAAACCACCAGGACTCTTCCTAGAGCTGGCCGGCCATCTAAACTGAGCGATCGGGGAGAAGGGCCTTAGTCAGGGAGGTGACCAAGAACCTGATGGTCACTCTGTCAGAGCTCCAGAGGTCCTCTGTGGAGAGAGGAGAACCTTCCAGAAGGTCAACCATCTCTGCAGCAATCCACCAATCAGGCCTGTATGGTAGAGTGGCCAGACGGAAGCCACTCTTTAGTAAAAGGCACATGGCAGCCTGCCTGGAGTTTGCCAAAAGGCACCTGAAGGACTCTCAGACCATGAGAAAGAAAATTCTCTGGTCTGATGAGACAAAGATTGAACTCTGGTGTGAATGCCAGGCGTCACGTTTGGAGAAAACCAGGCACCGCTCATCACCAGGCCAATACCATCCCTACAGTGAAGCATGGTGGTGGTAGCATCATGCTGTGGGGATGTTTTTCAGCGGCAGGGACTGGGAGACTAGTCAGGATAAAGGGAAAGATGACTGTAGCAATGTACAGAGACATCCTGGATGAAAACCTGCTCCAGAGCGCTCTTGACCTCAGACTGGGGCGACGGTTCATCTTTCAGCAGGACAACGACCCTAAGCACACAGCCAAGATATCAAAGGAGTGGCTTCAGGACAACTCTGTGAATGTCCTTGAGCAGCCCAGCCAGAGCCCAGACTTGAATCTGATTGAACATCTCTGGAGAGATCTTAAAATGGCTGTGCGCCAACGCTTCCCATCCAACCTGATGGAGCTTGAGAGGTGCTGCAAAGAGGAATGGGTGAAACTGGCCAAGGATAGGTGTGCCAAGCTTGTGGCATCATATTCAAAAAGACTTGAGGCTGTAATTGCTGCCAAAGGTGCATCGACAAAGTATTGAGCAAAGGCTGTGAATACTTATGTATGTGGGATTTCTCAGTTTTTTTTATTTTTAATAAATTTGCAAAAACCTCAAGTAAACTTTTTTCACGTTGTCATTATGGGGTGTTGTATGTAGAACAAAAAAATTCATTTAATCCATTTTGGAATAAGGCTGTAACATAACAAAATGTGGAAAAAGTGATGCGCTGTGAATACTTTCCGGATGCACTGTATGTAGAGTTCACAGAAACGGTTTCTAAATGACTATAACATGGTCAAAGTTAAAATTACAACCTTCAAATGTGAGTTCAGTTTTTCTTCCAGACAGCTGTGCAGATGATCAGAGAGTTTAGATGAAAATAAAAAAATCATGCAGCACCAAAATGAGAAGTGTGAACTACTGGTGTCTATTTTCCTAAGATGTTAAAGCTTTGTAAGGATTTTTGATTTACTTTTTCAATTTTTTTTAATACTGAGCAAAAAAAAAATCCACACTTTATGCATTGAGGAAAGTAGATATTAACATCAATTGTATGCCCAAAATGGAATCATGATATATAACTTGGCTTAGTGAGAATGGTTGCTTGGAAACATAATGGAGGAAAATTTATAATAAATGTCTGAATAAATTGTAAAGCTTGCCTCTCTCTAGGACTTTGGTTACTCTATTATTTTTACTTCATAACGGTAAAGCATTGTTAACTGTGTCAATCAGGAAAGACTGTCTTCATATAAATAATGTACAGGCATATTATTTTGTTTTTGTCAGATATAATATTGTCAGCATTTTATGTAGTTATGAATTTCTGCAAGATGCAATGCACATCTCAATAATCAAATTAGAAAATATATGCCTAGTGTTATTATATTCTAAATATTGCGTAAAGAAAAGTGGGCTGCATAATAAAGCTGAAGTGAAAAGGGTTGTTCTGTGATAGCATTCACTTACTGCTTCTAGCATTAACAATTTACATTTTATATTTCTTATAAATAACTGTCATGCTTATTCATAATGTACAGTAATTAGTTTAACAAAGTCAAATTAAAATTTGTCATAAGCGCTTATTTTCTGTCCTATCTGTCATTTTGATCGACATGCTGCACAAAATGTAATAAGATACCATTTTCAAGAAATGAAGATATTATTTTTGGTGCCTTGATCTGTAAAAAAATATCTTTAATGCACATTTTTTTAAACTTTGATGAATTGCCCTTAAACTCCCACTAAGTTACAATATAGAGCCAGATTTTATTTTATAAATCGTTTATTCACTTAATGTGGAAATTGAAGTTAAAACACAACATTCCATGCTTTTCTATGAGTCTCCACTGTCCTCACACTCAGCTAAAATGGCCGCTGCTCCCCTGACCCTGCCCAGGAACGGAGGGGATGCCATTTAATGTGTGATAACTGATAGTCATGGTTCCAGCAGACAGTCTTTCCTTCAAGTTTTGTGTCTGTGCTTGCCTTTGCATGATATCCTGAACTCCAATTAACTTTTGAGGGCTGAATATTTTTTCCAAGAAATGCAGTTTTCTGAAAAGCACCCAAAGCAAGGGTCTTGCACATAAATCAACATAAAATATCAGTCGCTGTGTGTTGTTGCTGCCACTTTACAGTCCCTTGTGTCTTGAGCTGCTCATAGGTGGCATGACTACTGGCAGGAATGTGTGGCAGGCTGGCATCCAGGCTGTCTTTGCGTGACGGGAGGGCGAGAATGGCAGCAGCAATCGCAGTTGCAGCGCATCGCAATCTGGTTTGTACCTCATGTTATTATGAGTGGCGGTCTTTATCTACACAAACGTGTTCGGCACCACGATTAGCTGGAGATTGATAGGCTGATGCTGGTACCTCATTTTGTTTTTTTGATCTCCAGATCACTTGTATCAAAATCGGAGTCCGACAAGTCAGAATCATCATCCAAGGAATATTTTGCTTTGTGCATTCGATTCGCTTTCCCGCAAGATGTCAAAGCCATTTTTGTCATTGTTTGCTCTTTACTACTCCCACAAGCGCTGGGAATCTCGGCCAAACCAGCGAAGCTAACTTTCCCTCTAGCAAAGAGCGTCGAACTAAAACATAACGGCAAGTTTTATCACCGTATGCAGTAACTTATTGCTCTCAACCCCTCCTGTTGACAAAAGTCGACATCTGCCCTGAAAGAGTTAAATGGGGAGACGCTATTATGAGTGCTTGTAGGTCTGCGTTCGCGTCTCACTGATTTCATTGCTTGTTTTTACATGGACGTCATGGGCACCATGATATCTCAGGCTGTCTGTGACGATGCGGGTTCAGCTCCGTGCTCCCATCGGCTGTTAGGGAGCCCTTGAACCCAACACCGTCTGTAATGTCACCGATGAGCTAGACAGTGAGGCAATAACAATGAGCAAGGGGATGGTTCAAAAGTGCAAAAGTGCTTTTATTACTACAGTCAAAACAGTGACCAAACAAAGTGCAGCAGTGCAAAGTTCAATAAATAAGTAATCCATAAAAGAAACGTGGAGGTTAAAATCTATAGACAAACTCTTCTAAAAACCACGAGGTAAAATGTCACAGGTAGCAATATGTTAAAACAGTTACATAAAAACCCCGGTGTCTTCTGTTACCATGGCGGCTCTTCTGCTACACCCATCTGGACTGCTCTACAGGAGAGTCGCCTACCTGCTGGCACAGCTGCCCTTCATTCAGGTCCGGTAGCACTCCAATCCTTGGATACGTCAGGCTCCCAACCGGACCGAGACTTTGGTCAATTCCCCAGCGACCAAGGCGCTCACGCTGAGGCTAAACCAGTCCAAAGCCTCCTCGACTCCCGCTCATATCAACAGCCAAGTCGATTCCTCCACTGGTCACTCCAGCTCCTAAATCGCTCAGTTGGAGTGACCGCTTTCTCAACCCCACTGAGTGTCGGCCAAACACTCCCCTCGTGAGTTCTTTTCCCAGCTGGCTGCTTTTTCCCATGTGAGCCTGCTCTTGCTCGCCAGTTCGCTCGCACCGGCACTCTCTGTCTCTCTCTCTCTCTCACCATCTCCCGTTCTCTTTCCTTTCTTTTCTTTTCCTCGTTCTTTTTTTCTTCCTCGTTAACCATCTTGGGCTTCTCTATATATGCAGAGAGGACATAGCAGCTGCAGCCCATTAGCCACAGGAACAATCACGGATGTGGGCAGTCTCTCACCAGTGCACTTAGCTGAGAAACGCCCACACCGCAGATCGCCCTGCGGCTCGCTGCAGCCACCACGCCCCCTTGCTAAGCTGCGAGCGTGGTGATTATTCATTTAAAAATGAACTGGCCTTTGCTGGGAGAGCTGTGGACCCATAACACCACACTGTCACCTTTCAAACATGACAAAAACTTGATATTGATGTGTAAGCTGACCATCGGCCATGGTTCTCCAAATCATTTGGGTTACAGACAATAACATTCAACTGGGAATATCAGTGCGGTTCTCTGTTGGATAACTAAGGCGCATGAACAGGGTTTGTATGCAATAAAAAAGAGTGAAAGTTTAACTTTGAAATGCACTGAAAGTTGCCTGTGTGACATTCCTGACTTTTAATAGTGCAGTCAAAGTACAGGGAATTCAGAAAGTATTCAGACCTCTTCTCTTTTATCACATTTTCCTCTGCTACAGCCTTGTGGTAAAATCAATTAGATTCATTTTTCCCCACATCAAGCACCCACTTAATACCCCAAAATGAGAAATGAAAAACAGGAAATCTAGAGTTATTTGGCAAATTTATCAAAAACTAAAAAAAAACCCTGAAACATCACATCGACACAAACATTCAGACCCCTTACTTAGTGTTACCCTCCCGGGCATGGTGGGTGCCAGGGAGAAGTGCATTCCTAAACCCTGTAGTTAGAAACAAAGAGGCACAAACTTTAGCTTGTGTTCAGCTTGGCTGCAGGATTTAATCTCATTTTTCATAACCACAAACACATAACACTTATTCCAGGGCTAACACAGTAAGTCCATTGTAACACCAGGTATGTAACACTAACTGGAACAACTCATGTTACAGTCTATATACCATATTTTCAAGTATCTATATATATAATTAACTAAGCCAGAAAACAAGTAGCCGACCATGGAAAGCACGCCAGAAGGGGGCGTGGATTCACTAAGCCGCCGACAAGTAAGACACCCATGGCACACGCAGGAAGGAACCACGCCCACCAACTCTAAGACCATTGGATGCGACGACAACTCGCAGAGCCACGCCCACCAACTCGGACGCTACGCCTTGGAAAACATGCCGTCATTTCTGTTTGTCTGTGCCACAGTCCACATGCAGCTCTGAGCCACATTGACTTTTTATTAGTCAACCTCAGTGGAACCTTGGTTCACACAGAGGCAGC
This sequence comes from Erpetoichthys calabaricus, assembly GCF_900747795.2. Taxonomy (NCBI): domain Eukaryota; kingdom Metazoa; phylum Chordata; class Cladistia; order Polypteriformes; family Polypteridae; genus Erpetoichthys; species Erpetoichthys calabaricus. The sequence goes on from NC_041399.2 coordinate 23,980,346, forward strand.
GCCAGAGAGAGACAGAGGCACACACAGGCAGCGCGAGAGAGAGAGCCGCGCACACACAGGCAACGCGACAGAGAGAGCCGCGCAATCCTTTAAAACTGAGGTTAAAACACAATGAAGGAAGCAGTCTTTAAAAACCAATAAACCCTGTGCGTCTTTTTCATTAGCGTCTCACCTGCTTCACCGCCCTGCAACAGTCGAGACGCTATCCCAGCAGCTGACCTTCTCTGTGCCTGACTCCACTACTGTCAGTTGCCTGATTAAAAATGGTGAACTCCTGCAATGTTACTATCTTGGTTGGCTTTTAAACAAAGTTCGGATTTGTTCAAATGTTCCTTTTTTCCCCCTGTGCTTAAAACTCATTTTAAAAAAAACTGTTTATATAACTGCTACAATGTTACGTGTGCTTCTGAGAGACAGAGAGGGAGGGGGCTCGCGTGCTGCTGGGAGACAGAGGGGGAGGGGGCTCACGTGCTGCTGAGAGAGAGAGAGAGGGGGGCTGGGGAGGCTCACGTGCTTCTAAAAGAGAGAAGGGGAGGGGGCTCGTGTGCTGCTGAGAGAGAGAGAGAGGAGGCGGGGGGGGGCTGGGGAGGCTCGCGTGCTGCTGAGAGAGAGAGCCTGCGCATGCACTGCACATGCCATGCAGCTGAGCAGGGAGCCTGGGTGTTTATGTCAGTGTTATTCAATGTTTTTACTATTACACTGTGCATTCTATGGTGTAATGATTTACTATATTTGTGCTTAAAAATCTTTAAAAAAATATATTTACATACAGTTCGTATGGTCTGGAATGGATTAATTGTATTTACATACAATCCTATGGGGGAAATTGCTTCGGTTCACGACCAAATCGGTTTACGACCAGAGGTTTGGAACGAATTATGGTCGTGAACCGAGGTTCCACTGTATATTGAGTCTAGACAACATGATCAGCAAGTCTTTGATAGGCTGCAACAAAATGATGAAAGAACGGGCACATTTTTTTCTCACAAGCTGGGTGGGTGTTAGTTAGTTAATTAGTTACTCGAAGGATTTCAAGATTTAATACGCACAAGCGGTAACCCTGCAAAAGCAGCCCAAACCAGAAAAGACGGCTGGCAAAAAGTGGCTGACAAATTAAACGCGTGTGCATTGTACTTACTGAAAGCGGCGTTACGGATTTTGCAAATGTTCATTTTTTCCCTCTGCTTAAAAAACATGATTATGCGGCGTATACTACGCCGCAGGTTGGTATGCAGCGTGTAAAACAGTTTGTTTGTTGCGGATAATTTGCCTTTTACTTTAACATGAAGACAATTTCCTGTTAGATTTGCCTTTGCGATGACAATTGATAAGGCACAGGGCCAAACTTTCAAAAAGATGTGCATGTATCTGCCAAAAACAGTTTTCAGTCATGGACAGTTGTATGTTGCTCTCTCCAGAGTTTCATCTTTTCATTCACTTACTGGTATGCCTGCAGGAACACGTGCAGCGAGCGAGCGAGCGAGAGAGAGCGAGCGACACACACACGCATACAGGCACGCGAGAGAGAGAGCGCTGGATGCATAAGAATAATAATACTTCATTACATTGATATACCAGTGTTTTCATTATTCAAAGCGCTATCCACACAGGGAGAAACCGGGAAGCGAACCCAAAATCTTCCACAGTCTCCTTACTGCAAAACAGCAGCACTACCATTGCGCTACAAGGCAGTTAAAGAATGCACCGGCCTTGATTTTGTTTTCACTTCTGTTTACAGCGATCGGATTGTAGCGTGCATTGTTGCAATATTACTTTTCTTGGTGGCTTATTACATTACGGATGTTTCACATGTTAATTTTTTTCCCTGTGCTTAAAAGGCATTAAAAAAGTGTTTCTCAACTGTGACTCCGGAACAACTCAGTACGCAAGCTATATTAAGCGTCAACAACGAAGACTCGCTACACCTTAATGAACAAGTGCTGAAACTTATCCCTACCGACGAAGTAACTTTCACCAGCATGGCCTCCATCGTCACAGACGATCCCGCTTTCAGTCACGGACAATTGCATGTTGCTCTCTCCAGAGGTCCATCTTTTCATTCATTCACAGTAGTATCCACAAACCCACCCCATTTGGACAACTGTGTCGTTCAGCAAGTGTTCACCCATCAATACATAATTGTGCGGCGTATGTTACGCCGCGGGTTGGCTAGTTAACAATATTACAGAACACATATTTTACTCCATATAAAATAACACTTGTACAATTATCCAGCTGACATCTTTCTTTTTTTTATTCTAAAACCCTATGATTGAAAGCTTATCAATTATCAAACTGCTCATATTCAATAACCACATAAGCATACCGCAATACATTGACATAAAACAAGATAAGATGTGTATCAGCCCTTTAACGTGTCTGGCACTTAATGTGGAAACAACCCTCGTGGCTTTAGCTTCGCCATGTATAGCTAAACATCTTATTTTATCAAATTACACCAAAAAATACTTTACTCCCAGCTTTGCACGTCATATACACAGCTTCACAACACTCTTATATCTTACTCAGGAGTATTACATCTCGTTTGGAGGAATATTAACCCACCTGTAGTTAGAAACAAAGAGGCACAAACTTTAGCTTGCGTTCAGCTTGGCTGCAGGATTTAATCTGCCGCACTTGCCTCTATGGCAGGGGTGTCAAACTCCGGGCCTGGAGGGCCACAGTTGGCTACAGGTTTTCATTCTAACCCTTTTCCTAATCAGTGAGCAGTTTTCACTGTTAATTAACTCCTTTTCCCTTCATTTTAATAGCCCTGTTTTCAAGGATTCAGTCCTCTGAATTGATTTGTTTCTTCATTAAATGACAGCCAAACAGAAAGAGACGTGAAACGAGCCAACAGATGATCAGCTAAACTGGGATTTCAAACTCCAACCAATTTCACTCCAAACAGTCTATTAATGAGAAGCTGATTCTTTGTTAATTAAGCCCGTTATTTAATTCAATGGCTTGTTGTTGCTCTCATTCTACCCAGCAGATATTTCCAAATTTATTGATTTTTCTGTTTTTTCTAAGAACACTGTCAAAATGTTTTGATGACTTGAGAGACCAACCGTACTGAGACCTTCACCTTTCTTTATTTTCAAATATTATGTGGTGGGCACAGGTGAACTGGTCATATGGTGGCTTGTTTGATGTCTCATTATTGTTTGGCTACTAATTAAGGAAAAAGAGACAACTAAGGGGCCTGAGTCAAGTTAATTAAAACTAAAGCAAAAGAAATTAATTAGCAGTAAAAACGGCTCACAAATGAAGAAGATGATTAGAATGAAATCCTGCAGCCACTGCGGCCCTCGAGGACCGGAGTCCGACACCCATGCTCTATGGTGTTTTAGATAGATAGATAGATAGATAGATAGATAGATAGATAGATAGATAGATAGATAGATAGATAGATAGATAGATAGATAGATAGATAGATAGATACTTTATTAATCCCAATGGGAAATTCACATTCTTCAGCAGCAGCATACTGATACAATAAATAATATTAAATTAAAGAATGATAATAATGCAGGTGAAAAACAGACAATAACTTTGTATAATGTTAAATGTTAACGTTTACCCCCCCAGGTGGAATTAAAGAGTCGCATAGTTTGGGGGACGAACGATCTCCTCAATCTGTCAGTGGAGCAGGACAGTAACAGCAGTCTGTCACTGAAGCTGCTCTTCTGTCTGGAGATGATACTATTAAGTGGATGCAGTGGATTCTCCATAATTGATAGGAGCCTGCTGAGCGCCCTTCTCTCTGCCACAGATGTTAAACTGTCCAGCTCCATGCCAACAATAGAGCTTGCCTTCCTCACCAGTTTGTCCAGGCGTGAGGCATCTTTCCTCTTAATGCTGCCTCCCCAGCACACCACTACGTAGAAGAGGGCGCTCGCCACAACTGTCTGATAGAACATCTGCAGCATCTTATTGCAGATGTTGAAGGACGCCAGCCTTCTAAGGAAGTATAACCGGCTTTGTCCTTTCTTGCACAGCGCATCAGTATTGGCAGTCCAGTCTAATTTATCATCCAGTTGTACTCCTAGATATTTATAGGTCTGCACCATCTGCACACAGTCACCTCCCTAACGATAGCACCATCTAGTGACTGCTTTGGGTATTTCCTTTGCCTCAGTGTTCACTGCAGAGCACAAGGAACCATGAATTTGACATTCAATGAACTGTGATGCAATTAACTTATCTTTTTTTCAGTTTTTTTACTGGATGTTATTTATTTTTATGTACATACATTTTTTAACCTTTTACATTAGCAACCCCTTTTGGCAGCGATTTCTGCCTGAAGTCGTCTTGGGAATAACCTGACAATCTTCACACCCACGGATTTGGGGATTTTCTGCCATTCTTCTCTGCAGATCCTCTCAAGGTGTGTCAGGTTGGATGAAGACTGTCAGTGGACAGCTATTTTTAGGGTTCTCCAAAGATGTTTGTTTGGGTTCAAGTCCGGACTCTGGCTCGGCAACTCTGGACATTCCCAGATTTAACCCTAAGCTACTCCTGTGTTGTCTTTGCTTTGTGCTTTGGGTCATTGCCCTGTTGGAAGTAGAACTTGCAGCCCAGTCTAAGGTCTGGTGTGCTCTGAAGTAAGTTTCCATTTAGGAAATCTCTATATTTCACTTCATTCAGCTTTTCTTTGACTTTTGTTTCTCATGGTTTGAGAGTCCTTTAGGTGCCTTTCTGTAAACTCCAAACAGGGTTTCATGTCAATTTTACTGAGAAGAAGCTTCTGTCTGGCAGCTCTGTCATGAACTCCAGATTGGTGGCATGTTACACTGATAGTTTTCCTTCTAGAAGTTTCTCCTGTTTTCATTGAGAAAATTAGGGTTAGTGTTAGGGTGATGAGCGGTGCTTTGTTTCAGAAGACCTGAAGCTTTTGTTACTCATGGTCTGAGAGTCCTTTTTGTGCCTTTCTGTAAACTCCAAGCAGGGTTTCATGTCTCTTTTACTAAGAAGAAGCTTCTGTCTGGCAGCTCTGTTATAAACTCCAGATTGGTGGCAAGTTACGCTGATAGTTTTCCTTCTGAAAGTTTCTCCTGCTTTCATAAAGGCTCTCTGGAGAACAGCTAGAGTGACCATCATGTTCTTGGTCATGTCTCTTAGTTGTGCCATGTGGCCAGCTTTAGGAAAAGGTATGGTAATTCTAAATGTCTTCCATTTAAGAACTATGAAGTTGACTGTGCTCTTGGGAACCTTCAGTGTTTCAGATTTTCTTTCTGTAGCCTTCCCCAGATCTGTGCTTCAACACAATCCTGTCTTTAAGTTTTGCAGGCAATTCCTTTGACCTAATAAATTGTTTTTTAGTTCTGATACACAATGTCAACTGTGAGACCTTCTGTAGACACGTGTCTTTCCTAATATTGTCAAGTCAATTGAACTGACCACCGGTGGACTACAAACAAAGTAGAGAAACATCTCAATGATGACCCATAAAATGGGACACACCTGAGCCAAATTTCAAGTGCCATAGCAAAGGGCCTGAATATTTGTCGCAATATGATATGCATGATTTATAATAAATAAGCAAATATTCCAAAATCCTGTTTTCCCTTTGCCAATCTGGAGTTTTAAGTGCTGTTTTAAGAAGGAACAAATGAATTTAAATGATTTAAGCACAAGGCTGCAACATAATAAAATGAGTAAAAAGTAAAAGGTTCCAAAGGCACTGTTGGTAATTAAGTAGTGTCAGCGTACTGAACAGGCATTGTTGGGCTGACTTTCAGAACTTTCAGAAGGACAACCACCACAGCACTCCAATAATCTGGGCCTTATGGCAGAATAGCCAGACAACTCATGAAAGCTGCGTTCAAGAACTGTCAGACTATGAGAAGAATGCTTTTCTAGTCTAATGAAACCAAAATTGAACTGCTTTGGACTCAATTTTAAGTATCATGTCTGAAGGAAACCAGGCACCACTCATCACCTGTTCAATACCATTCTATCAGTAAAGCATGGTGGAAGCAGCATCATATTATGGGATTGTTATTCACCGGCAGGGACAGGGAGTCTTATTGGTGCTAAGAGAAAGCTAAATGGAGCAATGCTCAGCGGTATCCTTAATGAAAAACCAACTCCACAGTGCTCTGGGCCTCAGACGTGGCCGAAGCTTCACCTTCCAACAGGACAATGACCCTAAGCACAAAACAAAGACAACACACGACTGGTTTAGGATCAACCCTGGGAATATCCTTGATGTGTCCCAGGCACAGCATAGACTTGAACCCATTTGAATATCTCTGGAAAGATATGAAATTAGCTGACAGAGTTTGAGAGCACAGAGCCTGAGAGGGCCTACAGAGAAGAATGGCAGAAAATCCCCAAATCTAGATGTTTGAAGATTGACACACCATAACCAAGAAGAATTCGGGCTGTAATTGCTGCCAAGGGTGCTTCAATAAAGTACTGAGTCTGAATACTTGTGTCAATGTGATAATTCAGTTTTTCAGTATTTCATAAATTTGCAAAAAAATCTAACATCCTGTTTTTGCTTTGTCATTATGGAGTATTGAGTGCTGTTTGTTGTGGGAACAAATGAATTTAAATGATTTTAGTGTAAGGCTGCAACATAACAAAAAGTGTTAAAAGTCAGAAGGCACCTTATGTTTCCTTTTCTCTCCTGTTGCCCATGTCAATCCCACAAATCTAAAATCCACCATCAGCGCTAGTGACTGTGTTCTCACCGTGCAGATATTATTTGTATCTTCAGAGGATCAGCCAATAACAAAGAATGGTTTCCTAGAAAGAAAGGGTGACATGTGAACATTACAGAAGTACTGGGCTCAACAAGGTTTGTAGGAGCTGAGCAAGATCACCTTACCTGTGCAGAATTGTCAATATTTTAGTTTAGTTTAAAGATTAGGAGGGACAACTGTTTTAATTTTTATTTACTAAACAAATCAATTATAAAAAGAGTTCAAAAGGCAAAAACACAACGCTAAATAAATTAAGAGAACTATTGATGCTAAAATACAAAAATACAGATAGAAGGAACAACTGTGAAAGTATTAAAGTCAAAAAACAAATAAGTGAAACAATTCTTAAGGGCCTAAAAAATAAAAACAGTCCAAGAGAAGCAAAATGGACAATAACACAAAATAGTTGAAATAACACTTTTAAACCACATTACACTACAAGTGCTTACAGTAATGATGCTTCTTTATTCTTTAATTGAATGTCATTGTGATTGTAAAGCACATACATTATGCATTTATGAAGACTATTACGCAAAAGGTGGCAATATATTCAGTACTAAAACAGGAGCAGGCAAAAGGCCTTGATAAATTGGCAGACATTTTAACAGCTCTGAGTCTCAGTGTTGATTTGCATGACATTGCGTGACTTTTTTTTAAACAGGTGTTTGGTTCAAATGAGTTTCTGTAAAAGAGCACACAGTTGTTGGCTTCAATGCCAGCAGGGTCTTGTAAGCCCTGATGGACAAATTTATTTCTTTGAATTAATTGACTTTGAGCTGTGATGCTCCACTCTATTGTTTCTTAAATTATGGGTACATCTGTAATTTGGTTGCGCTGAGTTGTGAATTATAATTGAAGTGAAGAAGAATTGGTTGTGAATGGTTAGAATCTTAACTAGGAAAAGAAAATCCGAGCACATTTCTCCAGTTTTGATGTCACTACACTGGTTACCTGTGTCATTCAGAATTGACTTTAAAATACAGCTTATGGTTTACAAAGCCTTAAATAATCTCGCTCCATCTTATATTTCGGAATATCATACACTCCAAATCGTAACCTGAGATCTTCAAATGAGTGTCTGCTTAGAATTCCAAGAGCTAAACTTAAAAGAAGTGGTGAGGCGGCCTTCTGCTGTTTCACCTAAATCTGGCATATCTTACCAATAGAAATTCTCCAGGCTAATACAGTGGAGCACTTTAAAACACTGCTGAAAACACATTACTTTAACATGGCTTTTTCATAACTTCATCTAACTTTAATCCTGATACTCTGTGCTTGCAATTAATTATCATTATTATTCATGGTGGCTCCAAAATCAGTACTAACCCATACTTTCTATTCTGTTCTTTTTCCGGTTTTCTTTGGTGGCGATCTGCGCCACCAGCACTTGATCAAAGCACTGTGATGTCCCTACATTGATGGACTGAAGACCAGGGGCCTCATGTATAAATGGTGCGTACGCACAGAAATGTTGCGTACGAACGTTTCCATGCTCAAATCGCGATGTATAAAACCTAAACTTGGCGTAAAGCCACACACATTTCCACGGTACCTCATACCCTGGTGTACGCAATTTCTCCACTCAGTTTTGCAGACTGGCGGCACCCAGCATCAAAGCGTGCAACTGTTCTTGTGTGATCACCCTTTCTTTCTTAGACCCACATTCCTGACGCGGCTTTATAAATACACTGAAATTAACTGCATATTGTTTATTAGTGTAATGCATCTGATTGTAATTAACCTGTAGCAATATAATGGTCCAGGGAATGGCCTTAGTATTCCAAATACCATAACTGCTTTAGCATTGTTTCTCTCACTGCCCCTTTTTTTTCCTTCTTTCAGCTGCTCCCGTTAAGGGTTGCCACAGCGGAGCATCTTTTTCCATATTACTCTCACTGCACCACTCGGAGTATTTATATCACTGTATCTGAGTGGGGAATCACAGCAGCAGCTGATCGGAAAGAGAATTATTGGTATACAGTTTCAAGCACACGCTGCCTCAGCCATGGCAAAACGCGTCAAAGCCTTTCCTGTACAGATCTCACGTTTCAGAAACACTATAAACGCACTATAAATGCACTCAATCAAGTGCTCCTTGTAGAACTGTTTGTACTTATAAGTACAATTACCCCACTGTAAACTTGCACTACAGTTATAATATTGCACAACCTGCGCCACTTTATAAAGCGCGTATGATGACGATATCATTTTTAAGATGAAATACAGCAAAATATGTTGCTTATAGTATACAGATAAAACTTTAACTTCATTTAAATAATCTGTTTTGTTAATAATTAAATATGTGAGGACATGGTGCCGCAGCTCTAGCTAGTTCACGGATAGCTCCTGCCTTGCGCTGTATTACTGCTGGTGCTGACGCGACATTGGAAGGATAGACGGATAGAATAATTAAACATGTACTACGAAGATATTTCAATGTTCCTTAAAAGTTCTGAAGAATCGGCGTTCTAAGCTTACAGATGGCTTAACGTCTATTACAGAGCTGATTGTGTGGCGATTGGGTATTTGGAGAAAGAAAAGTAAGAACAGGAATTGGAGGTTAGTACGTTTGAAAGAGACAGTACTTCTGTAATAAATTATTTCATCGAAGGTCGTGCATGGCACAGCAAGCCTCTTGCGTGAGATATGAACAGTCACTGCGCCACCGTGTTCCCATGTTTAATAACATGCTTTCATTCCTATCATCATGAAAAAGATATCACGTATACATCTCAGTATTTTAATTATTCAGAGAGCTGTAATATCACGAATGTAATGGATTCTGTGTCCTGTCGGAGAAAGAGAAAGAACGGAAGCATGTAGTGATTCACACACATGGAGCACACAGAAGATCAAACACAGAACAAAGCATTTAACGTGCTACTTTAGTTACGTTTTGATTTGAGATACTAGTAAAATAAACGATTTTAAGATGAAGTTTATGATGTTCTACTTTAATGACAAAATAAACTACGCGATTAAAGTGGAAATTTTGAGATTAAAGTTGACATTTTGTGCTTTTTTCCCACTGTGTGCCTTTTTTTATTCTCTGTACCCTAATAAGCTTTCATATGACACTCAGACGGTCCGCTATGAGTCGCCTTTTCATGCCAACTTTGATATGTGACAACTTCTTTTTTATTTCGGGCAATATGCGACTTTGTGAACTTGAGGTTTCGACTTTCTCCGACACTATGTCACTCGATCAACTTTCTTTTGTTGATTATACCACTGTTTAAACCAACAAATAGTATGTGTCTCCTTTGCCTCCACTTGGTATTCGCTGAAATTCTTATATTTTCCCCCGTGATTTTCCAATTGTCTTTTCACAGAAGGCTATTTATATCAATTTGCATATTCAAAGAGGCTTAATTCTGGGAGGAGTTGGGGCTGGACAGAAGGCGCGTGCACGTACGTTACTTTTCACGCTGATCGGGATATATGTAGTGGAAGAACGTGAAAGTTTGCGTATGCACAGATTCCTGCATTTGATTTTTCTGTGCGTACGCACATTCCCGCTTTTGTGCTTACGCCATGTTAGTGTGAGTTCTACGCACGGCGTTATAAAGGAGGCCCTAGAAGGCCACATGACCGTCATCATCAAGTTCTTCCATGAGAACCCTGAATACAATGAGGACTGATTGAGGTCATTTATCTTAGGTAGAATGCCTAGAGGGGGCTGGGTGGTCTCGTGGACTCAGAACCCCTGCAGATTTTTTTTTTTTTTCTGTCCTCCCTGGCCATCGGACCTTACTTTTATTCTATGTTAATTAGTGTTCTCTTATTTTAATTCTTATTTATTTTGTCTTTTTTCTCTTTCTCATCATGTAAAGCACTTTGAGCTACATTATTTGTATGAAAATGTGCTATAGAAATAAATGTTGTTGTTGTTGTTATGTGATAGGTTGCATTTTGTTGTCAAATCTTAAAAGGGGTCACACCCCTGGATAACAATCGATGGGGAGTCTCAGGCCCCCCCACCCCACACTCCGGACAATGAGCAGCGGTGATTCTCCTTGGAAGATATTCAGGGGAGCAGCACAACAATCATCCACGGGGAAGATATGGGCCACGATGACAGACAATAGGCAAAATTGATGCGTGAGAAAAAAACATTCAAGAACCACAACTCCTCTCTGTTTGGAAGAAATGCTTCTCCCATCAAATCTAACTGAAATAATTTTAAAGTTTAAAAGATGAACTTATTTCCATTTCTTTTTGAATATCAAGGTAGTAGTGTGTACAATTGTATTTATTTTTGTCTGGAAAAGGAAAATAAATCAAACTGGCTCAGTATCTTCTTCACATCTACATTCTCCTAACGCTTAACTTTGCTCATCAGCTTTCTTCTAATTTTTCACTTTTGTATTTTGTCACTTTGTTATTTTTGTCTTTCTCTCTCTCTGTTGTTTTTTTTTAATGTTTTTCTCTTTTACATATTGATATTGATTTTTTTTAAATAACTTGCTTTTGCATTTAATTTATAGCAGCATTGGAAGGCTTTCCCTAGCCAACAATGACAGACTTTGTGAATTTGTGGCTGTTGCAACAGAAATACACTTGAAGGGTGACAATGACTTGAGAAGACCCTGTCACCCAATGTTATAGACAACAGAGAGCGGGTTGTTAAATACTTCACAGGTCACGCTACTCTCACAAGAACCATCTGCTGAAATGTGACTAATCCAGAGAAAAGCACTGGTCCAGTCGGCTTTCACTAGTTCTCTTTTCACTATTAACATCTCTTTCTCTTTCTCATGTTCATTTGTACAAGCTGAAGTCATTAGAGGTTGGGAGCATGCTCTGAGACACTAATAAATTGTTCACAGGCCCATTTTAAAGGTATACTCCACCTGAAAATTATAGATTTTTTTATATGTGACTTACCCCATTTAGTTTGTAGTGATGGCTGAGAAAAATGTTTAATCTCATGTTTACATATGAAATGGAGAGAAAAAAGTTTATGATAGGATAGAAGCCAATGGTGATCAATGCTGTACAATGGCGAACAACGTTAAAAGCATCCATGGAAAAAAAGAAAAATAAAATTCTCACATTTCTCATTTGCATAATCCACATTTAAGCTATACAGTTGTATGCTCCAAATGTGTAAAACACATGCATCTTTACCTAAAATATTGTTAAACAGACACTTCCAGAAGAAAATCAGCAGATATCATAAATAGGAAACACAATTGCTTTTAAACTGAAGATCCGCCTCTTGAAGACAGGACTCTTGACCAATGAATGAAAGCGAAACAGGAAGAAGAGGGGTACGTGTTCCAGACTTGTTCCTTCACTCTGTTTTACTCTTTGTCTCTGCTAAATGTTTCCGTATTACAGAGACACATTGAACACCAATCATCACATTGGAATTTAGTGTAGGTAGCATTTAAACGGCAAATATTAGAGCACTGGATGGACACTCCATCACCTGGTAATCGACATGAGTCAATGTAAAAGTCTACTCATCCAAAACGTATATATTCCATCAAATCTATATTGGCAAATTAAACTTACATGTGCACACAGACAAACATGACCAAATCCTTAGATTTTTCTAAAATACTTCTTCTGGTGAGAGACATGGTTCGAGGGGTGAACTATTTAGGCAAATAAAGCATGATCTGGATTCTTCACTAGTGTCTGTTTATTGACAGCTGTCATGTCTGGCACTGTAGATAATTAAATAAGATCAGCGTACAGAACAGACAAAAACAAAAACTAAAAACAAATGAGAAATTCACAATGAAAATATCTTCAAAGAAAAGAGAATTGCATGATAGAAATGTGTTCATTATCTTGATTAATCGGTTTTCCTCTGTATAGATTTATTAAGATGTTGCTATCACCAGTTTTATTTAATGATTCATTTACACAGTAAATGCCTCTTTTTTCTGAGGGATACATTCCTATACACCATGTGTATCAGAGAACTGCACAAAGTAAAATGTCCCTAGACAACCTCTAATGTTACAGACTTAATGTTGGTTAAATCCATTTATATGCACAGTATGTACATTCACCATAAAGCTTTTTAAAAAAACAAAAGTACATAAACAGCATAAAATAAAAATAATTGTGTGAAGAAATGTTACTGCAGAGTCACTGTAAGTCCAACACAGCAAGAATTAGGATGGAGCCAGGAAAGATCTACACAAAAGAAGATATATAAAGTGATTATGAACACGTTATGCAGTCCTTTGTGCACCACAGCGGTCATGAGTGGATCTACCATCAAAGCATTGTGGGTACGTGTCCTGGGGCCTGTGACAGCAAGGGCCCGTTTTACCAAGCCCCTGCCCGCTTGATGAAACATTCCAGTATACAAGAGTCGCAGTGATCAGTGGGGACAGCCCCCACTCATTCAATGACATGATCGAGTATCCGTTCACCAAAATAATCAAGGGGTACCCACAAACTCAATGAAAAATCAAGTATCCACAAGTTGCAATGATAAAGGGGAACACCCCACCAAACAATGAAACATTTGAGTGCCCGGGTCAAAATAAAAAATGAGAAAAATACCACACTGCATTAAACGAACGATGTCTGCATCTGTTTGTCTAAAAGTAGGATCAGCTCTTTGTTAAAGAGCTAAATCACCGAGGGGCCTGTTGGGGTCTTAATCCACCCTTGACAATGGGCGAGACTGAGTGAAATAATAGGGATGGACACATTTTGGCTTCTGTCATGCTGCTGTGAATGAGTTTGAAAAAGAGCACAGGACTCATGCAGTACTTTTTCCAGCAGCTCTGTATACAACTATGAGTAAGACAGGTTGGGCATCCCCCCCACTCCAGTTTTCAATTTTGTATCATTTTACATTTTTTTCCCTTTGCCGTGTGGGTACATTTAAATTAGCGTGATTAAATAAAAGATACTGAAATAAATGGCGTTATGAATTAATAAAGAGAAATTCATTTGGGCTCATGTTTAAACTTTGACAACTCATTATGAAGTGTTAGCAAAGACATTTTGAGAAAGAAACATGAGAGTGCAATGGTAAGATGATAAGTTCAGGGGCTATTACCAAAAAAAAGAAAAAAAGTCTCATAATGTTTTGCTCACCCCTCTTAGATATTTGAGTTTGAATTGGTTTATGAAATGAAGTAATATTTTGGATGAAATTAAATAATGAAATACCCAATTAAATAAATGCATTGTGAAATATGATAATACTAGGAGGATTTGCCCCCTGCTCACTTCGCTCGCCAACCCCCAGGCCTGCGCTACGCGCTAGCCTCTTCGCAGTTCTGCCGCTCGCATATGGGGGATGCGGATGTACAATTTAAACAGATTGTTATTTTCATGGGAATTGTTACATATGCGTAATAGACCTAACTATTTTACATTACAGCGAGTAATTAACCATATTAAAAAATAGTAAAACGTAATAAATTGAAAGTAAATTTAAGAGTTATTCATTGCATAATACGATTTTGTTCTGTTTGGCTTTGAAATTAACACGCAAATATTTTTTAAACTTACACTTTTACTGTAAAACTTCAGTAAAAATAATTTTTCAAATTACATTTTTGTCAATATCGCATTGAATTTTGATTTTGTGTTCGGACTTTCATCGTGACAACGCAACTTATAACTGCCTGTGATTGAATTTCGTTTGTTTCTCTCTTTTAAATAAAATGACTTTTTTGAAAGTTTGGCTCTGAGATTTGTTGTCTTTGCAAAAGCTATTCCAATGGGAAACGAAACTGTAAACGTTTTAATACGAATAGCATATCAAGATCTCCTTTTTTGTCTAATGTGATCCCCTGAAGATGTACTACATTACCTTTCTTGGATACATCCTTCTTTCAACAGTAATTCGTGTGGTGGAACACCAGACGGTGTTAACGGTTGTTAATGGTTGTAGTTATTCTTCGGGATATTGTAAGTTGTTGTTTTCATCTTCTGCACGATCACCACCAACTGTTTCAGCATAGTCTGTTGATACGCATTTAAACAATTTGCTGTGTAACTGATCGTTATTTTTGCTGTTAATTCATTTGATTTTGTGGTGCTATGATTGCCCATGTACTCATTTTTTCTGTTGATAACAGTACCATGTGTGCGGTTGAATATGGTTGAGAGGAGGGTGGGACTTGAAAAAATCTCATGGCCAAAGTCACGTCTCACATGACCTGAAAAAATCTCTTGAAAAAAGTCTTGTCTTGTCTCAGGATTTTTTTTATATAATAGAGAGAAATAAAAACAGGATAATATATGAGCATAAACAATTACATGTATCATGAAATGTTTTTTATTGCTTATTTCTTTACGTATTTAATTATTTCTTTATTTATTTCAGTGACTCTCCTTAAAACTGTCATGTCCACCCGTCAAAGTTGAGAGGGTGGGCTCCAGCATGTATTTGTTTCTGATTGGTGAAATATTTCTTTAGTGGACAGAATACTCCTTCTGATGAATTCTGAGCTGCTTGAATTAAAGTACCTGGTTTGTGCAGTAATTCTCTGTGACTGTTTCTTGCACTGATCTGCCACAGACATGCACAGTCACAACTTGCAGCATTCACCAATTCATCAATTAAAAAACAGTTATCGCTAGAGCTCACCTCCTCAGATTTGATGGGTGAGAAAGATAGTTTTCATTTCACTGCATAATTCATGTTGCATACAATGTTACTGAAATAAATAAATGAAGAAATGATTGGTGTTAATTCTATGTATTTACAGTTAAGTCTGAGTCAGACTCGGGGTGATGTTTAATGATCCCTTTTGCTGTTTAAAGTCTGAATAACTCTTGGGACAGTGTTCTGCTGCCATCTACAACAACAACAACAACATTTATTTATATAGCACATTTTCATACAAAAAGTAGCTCAAAGTGCTTTACATAATGAAGAGAAGAAAAATAAAAGACAAAATAAGAAATTAGAATAAGACAACATTAGTTAACATAGAAAGGAGTAAGGTCCGATGGCCAGGGTGGACAGAAAAAACAAAAAAAAAACTCCAGAAGGCTGGAGAAAAAAATAAAATCTGTAGGGGTTCCAGGCCACGAGACCACCCAGTCCCCTCTGGGCATTCTACCTAACATAAATGAAATAGTCCTCTTTGTAGTTCGGGTTTTTCACGGAGTCACTTGATGCCGATGGTCATACAGACTTCTGGCTTTTAATCCATCCATCATTGTTGGAACATCATGGTGCTTTGGGTAGATGGTGGTGGTGCACGCCACCACCAACAGGACACCGGAAAAGGAAACAGAAGAGAGAGTAGGGGTTAGTACAGATTTTGAATGAATAGTTATTATAATGAATTGGATATACAGAGTATCAGGAATAAATTACAGTGAAGTTATGAGAAGGCCATGTTAAAATAATGTGTTTTCAGTAGTTTTTAAAAGTGCTCCACTGTATTAGCCTGGCGAATTCCTACTGGCAGGCTATTCCAGATTTTAGGTGCATAACAGCAGAAGGCCGCCTCACCACTTCTTTTAAGTTTTGCTCTTGGAATTCTAAGGAGACACTCAGTTGAGGATTTGAGGTTACGATTTGGAATATAAGGTGTCAGACATTCCGATATATAAGCCGGGGCGAGATTATTTAAAGCTTTATAAACCATAAGCAGAATTTTAAAGTCAATTCTGAATGACACAGGTAACCAGTGTAGTGACATCAAAACTGGAGAAATGTGTTCGGATTTTCTTTTCCTGGTAAGGATTCTAGCAGCTGCATTCTGCACTAGTTGCAAACGATTGATGTCTTTTTTGGGTAGACCTGAGAGGAGTGCGTTACAGTAATCTAGCCGACTGAAAACAAACGCATGAACTAATTTCTCTGCATCTTTCGATGATATAAGAGGTCTAACTTTTGCTATGTTTCTTAGGTGAAAAAATGCTGTCCTAGTGATCTGATTAATATGCGATTTAAAATTCAGATTACAATCAACGGTTACCCCTAAGCTTTTTACCTCCGATTTGACTTTTAATCCTAATGCATCCAGTTTATTTCTAATAGTCTCATTTTATCCATTATTGCCAATCACTAAGATTTCGATTTTTTCTTTATTTAATTTGAGAAAGTTACTATTCATCCATTCTGAGATACAAGTTAGACATTGTGTTAGCGAATCAAGAGATTTGGGGTCATCAGGTGCTATTGATAAATACAGCTGTGTGTCATCAGCATAGCTGTGGTAGCTCACGTTGTGCCCTGAGATAATCTGACCTAATGGAAGCATGTAGATTGAGAAGAGCCGTGGCCCCAGGATAGAGCCTTGTGGAACACCATATAGAATATCATGTGTCTTTGAGTTATAATTACCACAACTAACAAAGAATTTTCTCCCTGCCAGGTAGGATTCAAACCAATTTAAGACACTGCCAGAGAGGCCCACCCATTGACTAAGGCGATTCTTAAGAATATTATGATTGGTGTCAAATGCGGCACTCAGATCTAAGAGATCTAGTTCATAAAATGACATTATGCTGCTTTGCATTACTCACTCCAAGCTAACTCAATATATATATATAGTATATTGTGTAGTGTGTGGCCGGGGCCTTTGCCCGGCTGGGACGCCTCCACGCTGGGAGGATCAAGGGAGCAAGCGTGGCCAGAGCATTATCTCCCCCGGGATGTTAGATGGCAAAAACCCTTGGGTTGCAGTGGTGCCTCGGACTCCTGCAGGGCTTCATGGGAGTTGGAGTTTGGTGCAGCCCTGTTGGTATTTGCAGGCGCTGCCAAGGGGTGCTGTAGCAGGAGCTGCTGATCCCTTATGGGCAGTTTTTGCACCACACCCAGAAGTGCTGCCGGAAATGAAGTCATGAAGCACCACTAGCCCTTCCGGGTGCCTTGTAAAAGAAGCCAGCAGCCACTACTCGGAGAGCCAGATTTGGGAGGAGGAAGATGAAACTTGACCAGAGGAGTGGAGGAGAAGGAAAAGAGTAAAGGAAGAGTATTGTTTGTGTGCTGTGCTTGGACTGTGTTATACTTGTGGGGAACAGGGAAGGCATTTCCCACGAGGGAAAAAAGAAAATAAAAACCGGTGTGCCTTGAACTTGTGTCCCACGCTTGTCTGTGTCGGGTTCAGGTGGCGGTGCCAGCCTGGTGGGCCACAATTGTAGAAAATATTATATTGTATAAATGAGAAGTTGTAAAGCCAGTTTTAGAACAAACTAAAACTAGACCATGTATGGCAAAAAGGCAAAAGGAAGGATGCTTATTAAATTTGCATTAGTGCAGTAGTGGACACTAGACATAAAATTCAACATTTTTGACTAATTTTTCTGGAAGTAAACAAAAAACTGAGGATGTTAAATAAATCCATCTTAATAAAAGGATGTGTCTGTTTCTCCATCCAGATGCTATTACTGTGTTATTCCAACAGATGGCGCATGACAAATATTTGCAATAAAATGCATTGCCTTTGTCACAAACAGTAACAATGCTTTCACCGATTCCTTAGCAAATGACATATAACACTTCCGGGACCGAGCCTATGGAAGGAGTCCTTGCTAGCTCCGACCCCTGTGATGTCATGTCTGGGCTTGAACCTATGGCTGAAGACCTTCATGAGCCCGACCCCTTTGATCTCACTTCCTGTCTCCCCCTTTAAAAGCCTCCACCTTTTCCCTATTCCCTCAGTTCTGTTTTGGACTCGTTTTTGTGCACATCAGTGCTGTATACGTTTTTGCGACTTTGCAGCCAGGATACTAATTACATAGGTGGCTGCCCCAAAACTTTCTATGACTCTGAATCGAGTTTGTGACAACTGCAAACATTAAAACTGAGGTCTATGTTGATTACTTACATTTCAACCTACCTTGGAGGGGTAGAAAAGATAGTCCACCTTAATAAAAGGTGTTGGTTGCTATTTCTCTGTCATTCTAAAAGATGACCCTTCACAAACATTGTAGTAATAAAATGCATTGCATTTTTCATCCCAACAGATGGTGCATCACAAACATTAACACTGTTTTTGCAAATCTCATACCAAATGACATATAACAGAGATAAAGACATTGCTTGGTGCACTGCAACCTTTAACGCTGAAGTCTATGTTAATTCCTTAGATTTCAACCCATCCTAGACAGGCAGCATTGCTAGTCTATATATATAAAATGCTAAGGTTTGTGTCTGTCTGTCATGTGATTACTTGTCAGTCACTGAGGCTAAAGCCTTGATGTTAGTCTTAAATGAAAGCTTATGACGTGATACACTCTGGCAAAGAAAAAAATGTGTCTAGCAGCAACCTACACCAAGTTACTGTGATCAAGAAGGTGACATGGCAGAAAGAAAAAGAAGTGCAGTGATATCTGCTGAGAGTGAACCAAATTGCAGAAGTGGATTATGTGATAGGAAGAAAGAAAAATGACAACGAGCATCTGACTGCCCATCAAGCATATGCAGTGATAGCGTTGCCAGACTTTCCTTGTTTTACAGAATTGTTCCATATTGAATGCTATTTGTTCTGTATTTTATAAAGTGCCGAACTCCAAGGAGGTCCCCTCCCACAGACATCAACAGTGCCAAGGGGGACCGCCTGTCAATGCCTCTTCAAAGTCTAAGCCCCCACCCTCACAAATCCACTCAGCCACCTGTCGTTCCCTTAGGTCATCCCTTATTTTTGTTTAGGAAAGTTGTGGCATGGCAACCTGCTGGTAGTCATGAGCTGCTGGGGCTGGAATCTTAATCTTGGGAGTGACTGGTGGTCCATATGTTTCTTAGTATGTAAATAAATAAGCAACAATTATTTGTGATCCCATATCATTGTGTTTTTTTAATACTGTATATCAGTTTCACAATACATTAACTTGTATGTGTATTTCTTTTTTTACTTATTTATTTTTTCCTGAAATGTTCCTCCAGAGTATGATGTTGCATTCAGTCTGTTGTTGTATTGCATTATTGCCACTAACCTAAGGGCGACATAAAAGTAAGAATTTCATTTTATCATCTCAGCATGACACTAAATGTGAACATGAACTTAAGCTAATTCACTCCTGAATCTGAGAATGCCTTTTTAATTATTGATTCTTTTAATAATTCAAAATTAAATTAAAAAAACAACAGCAAGGATACTGCAGTGATGGCAGGGCATGAATAACTAGATGAGAAATGAAAGTAAAGACTTTTATGTAAGAGACGTAGTTCACTTTTAATTAGGAACTTGGTTAGAATGAAAGTCCGTGGCTGGGATTGTGAAACCTTCCTTAATTAAATTTTAGATGAAATTGAGAATCTTATTCAACACATTCAACAACTTGTTGTTGATCAAAATCTGTATTTTTATACATGGCATTCTCTTTAGGGTGATTTAAGTAGTACAGATATAGATAGAAAAATAAAGAAAGTGTTAATTTATTACCTGTCACCAACTGAATAGACAGCTCTGAAATGTTTGCATTGTGCCTCGTTATCCATGACCTATTAACAAACAGGACAGATAACATTTAGGAAGACAGTAAAGCAAAATCATGATGCCTAAATAGATTTGCAGATCAGCCTCCAGAGACTAGTTAAATGTCAATGTACAGCAAATTCTGTAAATAATGAAAACATGGTGGGGGAGGAAGTATAGGGATCATAATTTTCAAATGAAAATATTGTGCATGGTTTACAGTCACTGCCTCCCACATTCATTTTGAAGGGTTTTCCTTTCATTTAACATTTTAAATTTATGAAACCTTTTAAAAGTTGGGCTGCTTGTTGGCTTAGTCAGTCAGAATCGTTTAATGCTCGTATTAGTTGCAATCCTCACAGAAACTGTGTAAAATACAGTCATTCAGCAATTGATTCTTGTAATGTGGAAAAGTTCTTACTCAAAAATTATACAGTAGAATTCCTCCATGTTCTATGGGAAAATAAAGTGGTAAGGCAGGACAGTTTTAAAGTACTTTAAATGAGAGCCTAAAACTGTTACAAGATGGAAAAAAAATCTCTCCGCTCATCAAGCTCTTTTCATCCGCTAGTAGCCAAGCTGTTCTAATATCACCTCCAGCCTCTCTTTAAAGATTCCACCTTCAATGTTATGAACTGAACGTTTGTTACAGCCAGGGTCAAGTATGTAAATAACTAATTACTCACTAAATTCAACTGGATTAAAGGCATCGATGTTTCAGATAGGTTTAAAGGCCTTAATTTCATCCCACTGTGACGTTGTGGGTCAGCCTAAGGAGCCTCTTGAACCCGCTACCGCCGATAACGTACCCGAGGGAAAGCCAGCAGATGAGGACACAACACACAAAGCAAGGGGTTGGTGCAAAAGTGCTGCCGTGCTTTTATGAAAACCCAACAACCAAACAATGTTCAACCTTCATATTCTGGCTCCCTTCCATGCCACCCGTCCATTGGTGTCTGTGGGGCAACCTGTCGAGCCACACGCCTCTCCCGCCACTCACATTCGGCCCTTGCGGGAGACGCCATCAATCGGACCGCTCCTCCTTCCTGGAAATCACTCAGTAGGAGAGTCCTTTCTTCAGCTTCAGGCTCCTGCACCCTTGAAGCTCTCTCCTGACACTCCCTGCAGCATGGGCGATCTCGCCCTCTCTCTTCATGTCTCTATCTTCTCTCCATTTAAAGTCCGTCTCTGGCTCATCTTTCTCTCTACCCAGCCAGCCTATTTTTCCTCCTTTTGCCTTCTCTTTCCAATTCTTTTCTGACCCCTCCCTACTGTGCCAGCTCCCATTTTATCTGCCTCTGAGGGTGCAGCGCCTCAATCCATTGAAGCAACTGAGACAGACCATACCCTCATTAGCAGGTGCATCTCACCCCAGTTACATCACCAACCTCCAGCAGCTGCACGAGAATGCGCACCCATGGAGATCGAGTCAGCCATTCACTTATTTCTCCCTATTATATAAAAAATCCTGGGACGAGATGAGACTTTTTAGCTTGGGACGAGACGTGACTTTTTCAGAGAGATACTTTCAAATCCCACGAGGTGAGACTTTTTGCCAAGAGATTTAACCAGGCCCAGGGCCGGAAATAAAAGACAAAGAGTAGATGACAAAGTACAACATCGTAAAGAGGTTCAAAAACGTTGGCACCATACACATGCAGAGCAGTACTAAAATTCGAAAGTCTCAAAAAAAATGATAGTAAAGATCACTTTGATGATAGTAAATATGATAGTAAAGATCACAGTGGCACAAACAAACAGAAATTACTACTCGGTGAAATAATGTAACAGCGAAAAGAGATCGAATATATTGTTCAGATTTAAACTTTAGGTCGGAGACTTGTAGATCGTCTAATTCGTGTTACCATCAGGGAAAAGTAGTGTTTCTTCACAATGAAGAAGGTGTATCCACAAGAATGAAAAGATTTGTTGTTTGGTGAAAGTGAAATCCACATACGTGAGCAGCAGAGACACGAAGTGGCTGGTGCGTAGCGCAGGCTGGGGGGTTGGAGAGCGAAGCGGGCAGAGGGTGAAGCCCCTTAGTATTCATTAAAAATCGGCCACCTTTTTCTGTGCCATGGACCACAACCATATTGCCTTCTCTATCCTTGACTGAGAAGGTTCAGTAGCCTTAAGGCTAACTTTACGTGTACATTGTCTGTGGGTCCATACTTACCACACAGACTACCTGCACATTTTCAGAATTTTGTGCTCACGTGAACTTGTCCACTTTGGCTATGCCCGTGTTTTAAATGGCATACCTAAAGCAAGAAAATGTCATGTATAGTACTTTCCAAACAGAAATGCATATGACAGACTAAAAAACAAGAGTATGAAAAGGCAACCATCCATAAGTACGTATGTGGACAAATGTATTGGTCCCTTTAGAGCTCATTGAAAAAGTATTATATGCCTCCTGAAAAGGGATGAAATGAGAAGTGATTGTCCCCTGTATACCTGCATGCCTTTGTTATGTCATCAAATAAAGCAAAGTGAGTGTAAGAAGAGATCAAGTGTTGCTTATTCTCCAAAGGACAGTCTAAAATGGCCTGGACAAATCTGTTGTTACCCCTAGGAAAAGATCCAAAATAACTGGATTTAGGTGATTTTTCAAACTAGCTGTTTTCTTTAATTGGTATCACACGTCTCCAATTGTGCAATCAGTCATTCATTTCATTTAAATGGAGAAAAGTTGTCATTGTGCTGTTTGGTGTCATTGTGTTTCCCTCACTGAACATGGACTAGAGAAAGTACAGGAGAGGGTTGTTTGAGGGGGAAAATTTTAGCAAACATGTTACAGGTAAAGACTGTAAGACAAAAACTGTAAGACCATCTCCAAGCAGCTACGAGTTCCAGTGGCCACAGTTGTAAATATTATTAAGAGGTCTAAGGTCCATGGCACTGTAGCCAACCTCCCTGGATGTGGACACAAGAGGAAAATTAATCCCAGAATGGTCAGAAGGATAGTGAGTATGGTAGACAAATAGCCAAGGACAACTTCAAAAAGATACAAGCTGAACTCCAAGGTCAAGGTCCATCAATGTCTGATTACACCATCTGTCGCTTTTTGAGTGACAGTGGGCTCAATGGAAGAAGACCTAATTGGATTCCACATAAAAACAGCCAGACTGGAATTTACTGATATTACATATTGACAAGCCACAAACACTTCTGGGAGAATGTCCTTTGGTCAAATGAGACAAAACTGGAGCTTTTAGACAAGTCAAACCACCTCTCTGTCCATAGATGAAAAAATGAAGCTATGAAAGAAAAGAACAACCGACCTACTGTATAACATGGAGGAGGCCCGGTTATGTTTTGGGGCTGCCTTATTGCATCTGGCATGGGGGACCTTGAGTCTGTACAGGGAACAATGAAATCTCAAGACTATCAAGACATTCTGGAGTGAAATGTACTGGCCAGTGTCAGAAAGCTCTGTCTCCGTTACAGCTTATGGATCCTCCAGCATGTATAATGAGCCAAAACACACAGATAATAGCACCGAGAATATCTTAGAACAAAGCATTGGACTATTCTGAAGTTGCTGTCTATGAGCTTTGATTTTAATCCCATCAAACAACTATGGAAAAAGCTGAAACATGCAGTCTGAATAAAACTCCCTTCAAGCCTAACCCAGCTGAAGAAGTTTGCTCTGAAGAGTGGGCCAAATGACCTGTGGACAGGTGCAGAAGTTTCATGGAGAGCTCCAGGAATTGCTTGTTTGCAGTGATGGCCTCTAAAGGTTGTGCAACAAAATATGAGGTTAAGGGTCCCATCATTTTTGTCCATGCCATTTTCATCCATCCATCCATCCATTTTCCAACCCGCTGAATCCGAACACATGGTCACGGGGGTCTGCTGGAGCCAATCCCAGCCAACACAGAGCACAAGGCAGGAACCAATCCCAGGCAGGGTGCCAACCCACCGCAGGACACACACAAACACACCCACACACCAAGCACACACTAGGGCCAATTTAGAATCTCCAAATGCCATTTTCATTTATGTTATTATTTGAAATATTCTATTGAATCAAAACTCTAAAGCAAAGTTTGACTTTTGTTAAATATGGAATAAACAATGATGGGTTACCAATTACTTTTGTCAGTTTCAGGTTATTTCAGAGACAACTGTGGGTTCTCCTTTTTTTCATGGAGGGGTACCAACAAATTTGTCCACGTCTATACTATTCCATGTAGATGTGTTATGCCTGAGTTGATGACACTAAAGTTCATTTACCTTTCTAGTATCTTGAAAAAAAATCATATAAATCCATTTTTTTTTTCACTTCACAAAGCTGCAAAGTGAAAATTCATAATTATTACTGTTGCAGGAAGAACATCTGGTCCACCTTGCCTTGTTCTGGAGCTGTGAAGTGGAATAAAATGGATGTCGTCTCTCTTTAAGCAGCCATTCTACCCAAAATAATTCCAGGGAACCAAAAATATATCTAAAGATAGACTGTTATTCACTTAAATAAATATGATGAAGGGATAGACAAAATGACAATACAAAATACAAGTTAAACAGAACTGGAACAAAACCCCACTGCCTCTTGGGACCAGGATGCACAGGTTCTGATACCCTTTCCCAGCTGCCTACTTCAGTGTACCATAGAGCACTATCTTATACCACCTCCTTTCTCTCTCAGGCTCTATTAATTCTAGTCTGTTTTACTCTCACCAAGCTTTATAATAATTTCTGGGATCTGGCATAGATAAAAACATTCTAAAAACCATTTAATTTAGTTGAGGGACCCTCAACTACTTCAATGTACCATACAGCTCTATCTTATACCACCGCCTTTCTCTCTCAGGTTCTGCTAGCGGGTCTGAGCCTATCTCAGCAATATAGTTCATTAGGCAGGAAACAATTCTGGAAAGGGTGCTGGTCCTTCATAGGCCTCACCTTCTTAAAATATGGTGATTAAAACTATATACAGTGTGCCAGTTTTGGAGTCTCATTTTCATTATGCAAATAAAACATGATCATTCTTGACTATTATATATTATAACCGCCTAAAGGATACAAGGACTCCACAGAGAACAGTTGGGGCTCCAGCCAGATAACCCTGTTTATTAGAGGCAAAAAGTAAAAAGAGTTTCATTGAACAAAGGCACAAAAGAAAACAGGTCAGTTCAGCTGGTAACACAGGAGCTCTGTCCTCTGCCAGGCTTGGGTCTGAAATGGGACACCTCCCTCTAAGCACATTCCCTTTTAATGGCATCCTAACCAGAAGGGGTGACTCCATGGGTGGGGGCAAATGCCCTCATTGGCACTTGGTGTCTTCTCTGAGCTGCAGGTGGAAAAGAAAGGACAGTTAGTGACAGCATGGTACATAATATATATGTACAGTATATTATCTGGCTAAAAGTCTGTGGAAACCTGACCATCACACAGATAGGAGCTTATTGGACAGCCCATTGCAATGCCACTCTCCTTTCCACAAGATTTTGGTCTGCGTTTGTTTGTGTTTGTGCCTATGCAGCCAAGAGAGAGTCAGTCTGTGAGGTCCGGCACTGATTTTGGACAAGAAGGCCCGGCTTCCAATTCCCTTTCCAATTCATTTCAAAGGTGTTCAGTAGGGTTGAAATCAGGGCTCTGTGCCCACTGCACAAATTCCTCCATGTCTTTATGGACCTGGCTTTGTGTACAGTGGCACAGTCATGCTGGAACATAAAAGGACCTTCACCAAACTGTCACCACAAAGTTGGAAGCACACAATTGTCTAAAATGTCGTAGTATGCTGCAGCATTAACTGTACCCTTCATTGGAAGCAAGGGGTCTCACTCTAAACCCTGAAAAACAGCCCCAGATGATTATCCTTCTTCTATTTAACATTACAATAGGCACTATACAGTTCAGAAGGCAGTGTTCAATTGGCATCCACCTATCCCAGAGTCGTTCATCAGACTGCCAGATAGTGAGGCGTGATTCAGCAACCCTAGAAAACACATTTCCACTGAGTCCAACAGCGATTCACACCACTCCAGCCAATGCTCGGCATTGTGATCTTAGGCTAATATGAAGCTACTCAACTAATGGAAACCAATTCATGAAGCTTCTGACAAACAGTTCTTGTGTTGATGTTACTTCCACAGGCAGTTGGGGACTCTCTAGTCTTCAACACAATCCAACCTCTGCTCCTTAGGGACAAGCTGACAGAGATGGGAGTAGATTCATACCTGGTGGCATGGATCGTGGACTATCTTAAAGACAGACCTCAGTATGTGCGTCTCGGGAACTGCACGTCTGACACTGTGGGTCAGCAACACAGGAGCGCCACAAGGGACTGTACTTTCTTCGATCCTGTTCAGCCTATATACATCGGACTTCCAACACAACTCGGAGTCCTGCCACGTGCAAAAGTTCGCTGACGACACTGCTATCGTGGGCTGCATCAGGAATGGGCAGGTAAAGGAGTATAAGAACCTCATCAAGGACTTTGTTAAATGGTGCGACTCAAACCACCTACAACTGAACACCAGCAAAACCAAGGAGCTGGTGGTGGATTTTAGGAGGCCCAGACCCCTCCTGGACCCCGTGATCATCAGAGGTGACTGTGTGCAGAGGGTGCAGACCTATAAATACCTGGGAGTGCAGCTGGATAATAAATTAGACTAGACTGCCAATACTGATGCTCTGTGTAAGAAAGGACAGAGCCGACTATACTTCCTTAGAAGGCTGGCGTCCTTCAACATCTACAATAATATGCTGCAGATGTTCTATCAGACGGTTGTGGCGAGCGCCCTCTTCTACGCGGTGGTGTGCTGGGGAGGCAGCATTAAGAAGAAAGACACCTCACGCCTGGACAAACTGGTGAGGAAGGCAGGCTCTATTGTTGGCATGGAGCTGAACAGTTTGACATCTGTGGCAGAGCGACGGGCACTCAGCAGGCTCCTATCAATTATGGAGATTCCACTGCATCCACTAAACAGTATCATCTCCAGACAGAGCAGCAGCTTCAGCGACAGACTGCTATCACTGTCCTGCTCCACTGACAGACTGAGAAGATCGTTCCTCCCCCAAACTATGCGACTCTTCAATTCCACCCGGGAGGGTAAACGTTAACATTATGCAAAGTTATTGTCTGTTTTTACCTGCATTATTATCAATCTTTAATTTAATATTGTTTTTTGTATCAGTAAGGTGCTGCTGGAGTATGCGAATTTCCCCTTGGGATTAATAAAGTATCTATCTATCTATCTATCTATCTATCTATCTATCTATCTATCTATCTATCTATCTATCTATCTATCTATCTATCTATCTATCTATCTATCTATCTATCTATCTATCTATCTATCTATCTATCTATCTAGTGAGTGATCCAACAGAGAAAAGGTGATTTTTACACACTAGGTGCTTCAATACTCTTTGGCTCCACTCTGTAAGTTTGCGTGGTCTACCACATCGTGACTGAGCTGTTGTTGCTCCTCGAAGCTTCCACTTTACAATAAGAACACTTACAACTGACTGGGGCAGATCTAGGAGAGCAGAGGTTTCACATACTGACTTGTGGCAAAGGAGGTATCTTATGATAGTAACATGTTAAACAATGAGCTATTCAGTACAACCCAATCTCCTGCCGATGTTTATCAAAGGAGTGTGCTTGACTGTATGTACCTGTAAACAATGAAACACCAGAACTCAATAATCTGGGGTGGTACATTATATGTATATATGACCTCATTTAATATTTATGTACATTAAACTTTTTTTACCACATTTATGCATACATTCAGTTTCATGCCAGTTCTTCTCAAGCTATTTTGATGCATGTTTCTGTAAACCGTACTTCTCAGACTTTAATTATTATTTTCAAGGCGCCTTTCTTGACTCACTCAGCATGCCTCCTATGCATATTTTAACGTGTTTTTACCAGTGCTCCTTCTCTCATTAAGTTCCCATAAAGCCTGCTTCTCAGACTCTTGTCATCCTGTCCAGTTTCATACTTTTCTAATGTGTCTATAACTATTGTAACGTTTCTTCACTGGCGCTCCCTTCTGTCATGTTTATTCCAATAAAGCCTGCTTCTCAGATTATTTTATACTTTTCATCTTTAAAGACGACTCTCTCGGTGTGCCTCCTATGCCTTTACTAACCTTTCTTGACCAGCACCACCCTGTTGAGTGTGTTCCCATAAAGCCTGCTGCTTAGACTTTCATTATTTTTGCGGTGCCTTACTCACCTCCTGTCCTGGTTTATAATCTGTCTTTGAAGGCAACTCTCTCAGTGTGCCTCCTACACCTCTACTAATATGTCTTCACCAGCACTCCTTCTCTCGTGTAGGTTACCACAAAGCCTGTACCTCAAATTATTTTACAGGTTTTATACCTTTTGTCCTTGAAGATGACAGCGTGCCTTCTATGTGTTTCTCTCTTTTCTAGGTGGTTTCACTTTGGTGAAAGAGTCGCTTTCTTTGAGCTTCATGCTGTAGCCTCGCACTTCTGGGCCGGACAGACAGACACACACACTTCCACGCGTAGACGTTTATATACAGTGGGTACGGAAAGTATTCAGACCCCCTTCAATTTTTCACTCTTTGTTATATTGCAGCCATTTGCTAAAATCATTTAAATTAATTTTTTTCCTCATTAATGTACACACAGCACCCCATATTGACAGACAAAAAAAAGAATTTTTGAAATTGTTGCAGATTTATTAAAAAAGAAAAACTGAAATATCACATGGTCCTAAGTATTCAGACCCTTTGCTCAGTATTTAGTAGAAGCACCCTTTTGAGCTAATACAGCCATGAGTCTTCTCTGAAGTCTGAAGTCTGAGTCAACTACGAGATTGCATGTCCATCGGCCGAGAGTTGATACAGGGAGTACTTTATTCTAGCCACTGACCTGGCTCGATTTTTCTTTTCTGTCTCCTCTCTTCCAGGATTTCTTGATCCCAGCCGCTGATCCGCAACCGCTGGACCAACCTGACGAGGAGGATTATCTGTTCCTGAAATGAATAAGTGAGCCAAGGCAAGATGACTGATAATGTCACTGCTTGTTTGCTGTGTCTGTGTGTATTGAAGTGGCAGCTCCCGTTTCAATAAATACCCTGGCTGTTCCTGTGTTAAATAGAATAAAGGTGATTTTTCTGAAGCCCTGGACTCAGCCTCATCTATTGGGTGCAAGACAAGGACTCACGTGTCACTGTAGGTACTCAGATTTCAAAATTCAGAAGTTCATGAGCTTGGTTAGTTACTTTATGTATTTCTACTGTGGCTGTGCTGGTAGATTAGGAAGAATTAAGCAAATCTCCAAATAAATGGTTGCATTATTTCTTTCTCTGAAAAGAACCCTTTATAGTGGACTCAGACTAAAAAATTATTTAGTTGTTAGGTGCAACCTGTCAGTGTCCTAACATTTACACAATATGGCAAAAATACATTGAACCGAAATGTTAATACTGCATATAAGAAAACAACTTAATTAAGCAACAGAAAATGGCAACATTTTATTTGGGCTGTAAAACGGAAAACAGTACATTTTGTATGTTTCAGTAAAGGTACAATACATAGTTCTATAAAAAT
Organism: Erpetoichthys calabaricus; assembly: GCF_900747795.2. NCBI lineage: Eukaryota > Metazoa > Chordata > Cladistia > Polypteriformes > Polypteridae > Erpetoichthys > Erpetoichthys calabaricus. The sequence goes on from NC_041399.2 coordinate 24,009,958, forward strand.
AAAAATGACCTAAATACGATTTTCTTTCAGCATTTCACCCATGTGATGTGTTTTTGTCACATGAATATGCTAAATATACGACTGTTTCCGATGTTTTCTTTCTGATTATGAAATAGCGTGCAGGTGGCAGTATAATTGTCTACTGACCTTTAAGTCACTTCTCACTAGGCCAATTAAGTGGATGAGTTGCAAAAGTTTTAACACAATCAGTGACAGCAAGAATAATGAAAAGAAGAAAAAAAAACATGATTATCGTATCATCTTCTGTTTCAGCTCACAAAAATAATTTCTCCACTTTTCAATTAATGAGTATCAGTAGCACTTAGTAATCCCATTAAATGACATCATAATACTAGCATTTGACATCCATATACACCTGCCCAGAACCTGTAAATTAGTACTCTGGAAATCATACACTCTAAAACTTGACAAAACACAAATACCGCACTACTGACATTTTGCAAACATTTGTTTTTATTGGGTATTGCCTATAAATAACAGAGATGTCCAGATCCTTGGGTGATTGTTGTTAAAGAAATAATTAAAGGAAGGCTAATGGATTACTGAGACCTGTCTTTACAACTAGGATAAATCAGATAGTGACAGACAAAAATTTCGGTGTAGGCCTAAACATGAAGAAAGCATTGTGAATGTGCAGGCAGGCAGTGAATGAGGCATAGCTACAAGAAAGGAGCCATGGGAAACTGAGCATTGGCAGGTGGCTGGGGAAGGTGATTGAAGCTGCAGAATAACATTTAGGGATCAATGCAGAACACAGAGATTTAAAAGCATTTCTGCCCATTTCTTAATATTTGCTAATCCTGGGGCATCAATCTATTATGTTTTCAACAGGGCACATGCAATTTTTAGAACATGAGTTGTTTAATACCACATGCACTTCAGAACAGGTCATCCACCTGAAGCTAAGCATGTTCGGGTCCGGCCAGTACTTGGATGGGAGAACAACCAGGAAATGTTATGGGCTGCTAATGGAAGAGGTGCTGGTAAGGCCAGCAGGGGATGCTTACCCTATGGCCTGAATGTGGATCTCAATGCCCTAGTGCAGTGACGGAGACACTGTGCTATAAAATGAGACGTAAAATGTTTTGACTCACTGTGGTCATAAAAGATCCCTGGCCATATTTTGTAAGCAGTAGGGTGTATCCTGATGTTCTTCTGTAATTGCCTACCATGGCCTACTCATTCTGGTCCACTCATTCTGGTCCTGTCTCTAACTGGCTAACTGTCTCTCAGCCATTCACTGCCTAACAGTTAATGTATGGTGAGCAGATTGGTGCAAAGAGGCTGCAGTTGCATCATCCAAGTGGATTCTGCAACATGTGATGTCTGAAGTGGCTCCCCACTCTCTATGTAAAGCATTTTGAGGAGTGAGAAAAATGGCATATAAATATAAAGAATTATTAATATTATCTTATATATAAACATCTACGCGTGGAAGTGTGTGTGTCTGTCTATCCGGCCCAGAAGTGTGAGACTACAGCATGAAACTCAAAGAACCGGCAAAGCGGGCCCAAGTTAATGAGTCGGAAGAAGAAAGACCTACAAGACTACAGCAGGATGCTAAAAGAAAGCGACTCTGTCGCCAAAGTGAAACCACCGACGAAAGACAAATGAGAGAAAAACTCGCTTAGCCACTGATAGACAAGGGGGGTAAGTACGTCCTCAAAATGCAACTCTGCATTTCAATTTTTTTTCTGATGATTTCAATAGTTTCAATGGTCATCTATCTATCTATCTATCTATCTATCTATCTATCTATCTATCTATCTATCTATCTATCTATCTATCTATCTAAATGTATAGCTTTTATTAACTCTCTATCCTCGTAACTGGAGATGTCTGCTTACAGTAAGTAACTTTTATTATTTGAAGAAGTCTAATATTAAAACTATGTAACACATAGTAAGCCAAACGAACATACAGTAGTATATACATACTGTACATTAATACATCCATAAATACAGACGCAAAAGGTTATACAGTTGATGCATACAAGGCAATTCCATTAAAACTAGATTGAAGATGCATTTCTATTCTCTAGCTTTCCGAAACCTTCAGTGATACTGGTGGTTCCTTCCTCATGTTCATTTGTTTGTTTCAATTTAGTGCTGGTTGTATTGTGTTTAATTGTATTTTATTCTACTTATTTTATTTTATGTTTATTTTACTATGTACTATGTTTAAATGTAAAGTACTTTGACTATAGCATTACTAATGTTGTTTTGAATGTGCTCTATAAATAAATTGACATTGAGGTTATTCTCACAAACCAAAGTAGTGTATTCTTTGCTAAGTATTAAATGACCAGGGGCCTCATGCAAAATGCCATGCGTAGAATTCACACTAAAACATGGTGTACGGACAAAAGCGGAAATGTTCGTGCGCACAATAAAATCCAGATGCATAACTCTGTGCGAACACCAACTTCCACGTTTTTCCGCTACATAAATCCCGGTCAGCATGAAATATAATGCCCATGCATGCACCTGCTGCCACTCCCCAACTCCTCCCAGAATTACACCTCTTTGAATATGCAAATCAATATAAATAGCCCCTTACCCTCAGCGCTTCAGGAAGACAATGGCGAAAGCACGGGGAAAAAAAAAATCTTCAGCGAATGCAAAATGGAGGTCCTGCTCAGTGACGTAGAGGCCAGGAAAAATGTTTTATTTAGTAGCTTAGGAAGTGGAATTAGCAACAAAAGGAAATTGATGGAGTGGCATAGCGTGGTGGACACACTCAAGAGTTCTGGAGCAGAAAATTGCACTGTGACAGAAATAAAAAAGAAGTGGTCAGACATCAAAGTTGCCGTGAAAAGGAGAGTCGCAGCTCATCGTCTGCATGTCAGCACGACTGGAGGAGGTAGTGAACTCCCGGAGCTCACGCCATTTGAGCAGCGAGTTGCTGCAATTATTGGCGACACACTTATTGCCGGCATTTTACCAGCGTGGGAAGGATATTCTCTCATCACCGCAGGTGACAGTGAGTTTTTATTTCTTTTTTGATTACCATTATCCCTACTCGTGTAAATAATTTGCATGTGTAATAAGACAAACAATCAGGCAGCAGATGCTGTATTAATTACTGTTTGTTTAGTTCCAGACAATAGTACAAAAGCTGACCCCAATGCTGAGGACGTGGCTCCAGGAGATGATGGTGCTGTTTCTGTGCCGACCACATCTTCGGGTGCTGGCTGCTCACACACCCCTGCCTCAGAAACTGCTGGGCGATCATCTGACCATGTGCTGACTGATGCAGTTCTATAATCCCAAAATGCATTGGTGGATGCGGGGAGAGATGTAGCCAATGCACAACAGGATGCAGCAAATGAACTATAAAATATAAAGGCAGTATTGTGTGATATTAACTAAAAATTAAATGAATTTGTGAAAAAATAAATTATGCATCTGCTTACCTGATTTTACATTCTGTTAATTACATTCATTTGACATTGTAATGCTGTCCGGTGTGGCTGATCATTTGGTGGTCCAGGGTTAGGTACATCATACCACATCTCTTCAGGTACGGGCAAGCTACGAATGAGTGCCATATTATGTAGAATGCTACATGCTTGCATGATGCAACACACTTTCTGTGGACTATAAAGCAGCACTCCACCAGTCTTATCCAGGCAGCGCCAACTGCCCTTAAGCTGCCCTATAGTACGTTCTACGACAATGCATGCCCGAGAGTGGAGATCAGTATAACGTCGCTCTTGTTCAGTCAGTGGGTTGCGAGAGGGGTGAGAAGCCACGTCTTCAGCGGGTACCCACTGTCACCTAAGTAATCGTGTTATATGGTTACATCGTACAGATAATGTACGACTGTGATTAAAAGGTAATACATGTTTTTCTTACCGAGAAGCCAGCCATCACACACAGCACCATTTTCAAGTTTGTTCCCCACACTACTATTTCTCAGGATGAATGAATCATGAGATGAGCCAGGGCATCAAGCAACAACATTAGTGAGGTGCATTTCCGCACCACTGATGATTTGCACATTAAGAGAGAAAATGCTTTCTATTTACATAAACACATTCATTCTGTGAAGGTGCCTTTATAGCAATGTGTGTGCATTCGACCGATTACATTGGGAAAACCAAACATTGCTGCAAATTGCGCTTTGATGTTTGCCTGTTCAACCAGAGTGTACGTAAATCTTATATATCTGCTTGACAAGCGGATAATTCCATCCCGTACAGCTGGCATGGCACGATTCAGTGATGACTGAGAAATTCCGGATCGGTCAGCCAGTTCATGCAGAAAAGCTCCTGTGGCTAAAAATCCAAGAGTGTACAGAACTTGCAAAGGCAAGTAGAGCACAATTCCTCAAAGTCTGCCTTTGTAAAGCCAGCACCAGTTCAGCACACAGCTCCAAGAGGATAGCTCTTGATAATCTAAATCGACTTAGAAGCCAGTCATCATCATGTGCCAAGAAATCAGTATGATCTCTGATCATACCATCAGCACCATTATATTGTTACAGGTTGATTACAACCAGGTGCCTTAAATTTATAAACGATATGTGGTTAATTTCAGTGTATTTGATAAAGCCGGCTGTCATGGATGTGGATCTAAAAAAAGAAAGGGAAACTACACAGGAACATTAGCACTGCTTTGACACTGGGTGCCATCAGTCCGCAAAACCGAGTGGAGAACTTGCGTACGCCAGGGTTTGAGGTATCGTGAAAATGTGCATAGCTTTACGGCAAGTTTAGGTTTTATACATCAGGATTTGAGCATGGAAATGGGAGTACACAACATTTTTGTGTGTACGCACCGTTTATACATGAGGCCCCTGGAGATTTGGAGATAATGGGCGGCACAGTTTCCAGCATTCTAAAGTGGATTCAGAAAGTATTCAGGTCCTCTCCACTTCCTGCTCATTTATTGTGTTGTACATTTAAATTTAAATGGATACATTTCTCATTTTCACCTATGAATCTGCACTCAGTAACCCACAATGACAAAGTGAAACCATGTTTTTAGGAAGGTTTATTAAAATCAAAAACTGAAATTTCTCATTCCCATAAGTCTTCAAACCCCTAATTCAGTACTTTGTAGAAGCCATTTTGGTACCAATTACAGCTTTGAGTGTTAATTCACCTCCTAGTCCAAGGCCATTCTTGCCTGCTTACTTAGTTTGGCTGGACATCGAACTCCATGAAGAAGCCTGATGGTTCAAAGCCTTCAAAATGGTTCTGTTCCCTTGCCCTCTATCTCTGCTTCATCACATTTTGATCACGAAGGTCTACAAAGAGTGGACTTCATGGTTTGGTTTTTGTCCTGACAGGAAATGTGGGAATTGTGGGAATATTCTATACACAGGTGTGTGCTATTCTAAGCCATGTCCAATCTATTTAATTTGCCACCAGTGGACTCCAACCAAACCTTTCTGAAAAGATGTTTTCACTTTATCATTATGGGTTATTGAGTGTAGACTGAAGGTCAAAAATGGAAGATTTCTCCGTTTAAAATTAAATCTATCACACAATGAAGTGTACAAAAAGTGAAGGGGTCTGAATACTTTCTCAGTCTACTGTAGCGTGCTGAAAGCTATGCTGCTGAGAAAGTCCTAATTCTCAACTCCAGTCAGTACTTTCACTGTAGCATGGCAGTTCAACACTTTGGCCAATAACGCCCACCAAGGGTTGTTCTTTCTGAGACAGGTAAAGAAGTATGGAGTGTCAGAGGAAGCCATGACCATTTCTTGTAGGTGACTGTTTTGAAATTCTTCATCACAGTTTGGACAGACAGCAGCAAGGTGGAGTGGTGTGTACTGCTTCTACAATGGTTACTCATTATTGTGGATTCTTTGTAATGTTCCAGATTGAAACACAGAGCAAAACCATCTGTTCACCCTCACGTTTGGTAAACAGCAGGGCTACCAGATTGCATCAAATTACTCATGTATAAACTGTGAGATGTAAGAACTTAACACCCTGAACAAAAGAGTCTTTCTAGACAAATTTAATAAATACTGTATGTCAGTAGGGTGGCCTGGTGGCTTAGTGGTAGTGCTGCTGCCTCGCAGTTAGGAGACCTGGGTTTGCTTCCCGGGTCCTCCCTGCGTGGAGTTTACATGTTCTCTCCGTGTCTACGTGGGTTTCCTCCCACAGTCCAAAGACATGCAGGTTAGGTGCATTGGTGATCCTAAATTGTCCCTAGTGTGTGCTTGGTGTGTGTGTGTGTGTGTGTGCCCTGCGGTGGGCTGGCGTCCTGCCCAGGGTTTGTTTCCTGCCTTGTGCCCTATGTTGGCTGGGATTGGCTCCAGCAGACCCTCGTGACCCTGTAGTTAGGATATAATGGATGGATGGACGTCAGAGTGTGTTTGTGTTAATTTGCTGGTCTGTGGGTTCTCGAGGAATGATTCTTATTGTCCTATTTTTATATGATTGAGTTTAAGTTTCATTTGTATGAACTTCAGTGAACTTATATCCATATAATTAATAATGTTAATGTTACTGAATGTCGAAATAGTGTGTAGTGATCTGAGGCTAAGGATCTGCACTGGTATTCGGAAGGTTGCCGGTTCGAATCCCCATTACTGCCAAAAGAGATCCTACTCTACTGGGCCCTTGACCAAAGCCCTTAACCTGCAATTGCTCCAGGCTTGCTGTACAATGGCTGACCCTGCACTCTGACCCCAAGGGGTATGCAAAAACTAACAAATTCCCAATACATGAAATTGTATAAATCAAATAAACAACAAAAAATAAAAAGAAAACGGACTATAGGTAACATCTCGTCTCAGTCACATACATAGACATTGACGGAAATTAAGAGCTAATGAATATACATTCTTCTCCCTGGAACCATGCATGGTACTGGCATCTTTTATACACTGCATGTTATTATACTATCAGTAGGAAAGAAATTTAATGTGACGTGTTTCCTGGGAAATGTCAAGTACACAACATTGGCATAAACACATTCAGTTAGAAGAAACTTTGGTTACAAGTTTAATGAAAATGTCAGCTGGCAGTTTCATTACCTGTCTAATTTATCACTCTGCTCGCTTTCACCTCCTCACACACTGCATATGAGGAGCATTTCAGTGTCACCTCACTTAATGCCAGTGAATGATCAATGCCATGCTGCCTGGTCTGATGGTTAACAAACTAAGACCTTAGCTGCTAGTTGTTTCTGGAGAGAGCTGAGCAAAGTACTTCCAAAAACAGACGTCGCTGGTAAGACTAAGTGAAAATTAAATTATACGTCACTTTATATAACAAGGTTGTGCAGGCTTTTATACCGGCCAGTTAATTTGATGTCTCTTCTTGCTTTTTTTTGAATTTTTTGTTTATTTAGATTGATCAGCCAAGTTCTTTGTCTCACTTCTGTAAAACAACAGAGTGACATTCACTACCTATAATTAGCCCAGCATGAGTGAGAGTATGTGCCAATGTACCCCACAAAGGACTGGCACACTGGCAGAGTTTGCCTTGGACGCATTAAATTCAAGATACATTTATATTCTGTGGACCTGAATTGTAGTACGCAGGAGCATAAAAGGAACAGATGGATGAACAGCAATAAAAATAACATCAGTAAGTGGCAGTGAGGTAGTGGAGCTTTCTCAGATGAACCAACTTATCAGGAAAGCCTGCTCCATCACAGGGCGAATCCTGGACATACAGGAAGCTGTTGTAGAAAAGAGGATGATGGGAAAATTGGATGCCATCGTGAAAAATCCCCTCCATCTCCCCCAGGAGGTGCTCTCTTAAAGCACTTTTAGCCACATGCTCATTCCAACATGGTGTTCTAAGAAGTGCCTCCGGTGGGTCTTTTCTGCCCATTGCTATCAAGCAGTTCAATGTTTTCACCCGATGTACTTGTTAAGTTTATTTTTACTGATTGGCTGTGCTATTTGCACCAGAAGTCTATATTCTTGTTTTAATGTCCCTGTTGCTGTATGCATTTTAGTTTCCCCATGGGATTGATAACATTTCATCTAATCTAATCTAATATAACCTCACAAGATTTGAGGTTTGGGCTTGAATCTCAGCCTGATCCCTGTCTTTGGGGAGCTTGTCCATTCTCTCCGGGTCTGTTTATGTTATTAAGATTATTTTGGTATATTTGGCTCACATCATTATCTAAGGTGACTAACATTTATGTTATGTTAGAATATATTACAGTAGGACAGCAGACAGAAAAAGTGACCTGCTCAGAGTCACACAGAGGGACAGCGGTGGAAACTAAACGAGTTAACTTGTGATTCAAAGCTCAATGCCTTAGCACTACACTACTTTATTCTTATCCCCTAACACTCTAAAGAGAGTTAAGGTATATTTTTATCTCTAAACATGATTTGTATGAAGTTGGGGTTGGGTGCTTGTGCCCATGAGCCCTCTAATGGACTGGCATTATGTCCAGGATTAGATTCTACAATGTTTTGCTGCGAAACCATGATACAGTCCAATTCCCATAAACCTGAACTGGAATATACACGTATAATGGCGGAAGCACGAGCGTAGCAGCGAGCGGAAGCACCGAGCAGAAGCACCGAGCAGCGGCGTCTCCCACAGGCACATAACCCTTCGCAAACACCCGAGCAAGTTCATTGGAAGTAAAGCCGGCAGCTGACCAGAAGAAATAACCGGCAGTGAGAAACTTGAAGCCGACGGTCTCTGAAGCAGAAAGCACTTAAGTAAACTACAGAAAACGGAGAAGATGACATCACCACTAAACGTAAGTTCCATCTGCGCTCTGCCCGTTGAGGGCACGTTTATATGTTGTGTGTCCTGCAGCATGTACAGTTCAGGTTTTCCGGCCGACATTGTAGACAGCTTCACCTGCCAAAAGTGTTTAGTTAATTTAGAGTTGGTCGGGAAAATACGCGAATTGGAGGACCGCGTTAGGAATCTGATAGCGATTAGGCAAACCGAAAATTGGATCGACTCGGTTTGTTTAGACAATTCGGCTACTTCTGATTCGGCTTCAGTCTCTCCTGGCCCCACTGTAGTCAGTGCACGGCCAAAGTCAGCAGCACCAATTCAGCCACAGGGCGAGTGGGTAACAGTAAGACGGGGGTCTAAGAATCCAAAATGTAGTCCCCCGGCACCCAGGTCACCAATTCGGACCCAGAACAGATTCTCAGCACTCCGCAGCGCGCCTGTGGAAACTGAGAATAAGAAAGTGCTCATAATTGGCGATTCCATAGTGCGGAATGTTAGAATTCCAAGCTATGTTAAACCAGCAGTTAATGTTAAGTGCCTCGCAGGGGCCAAGATTTCTGGCATAGAGGCCGCATTGGACCGTGTCGCCGACGATGAAGTATCTACCTTATTGCTGCATGTCGGCACTAATGATATTTATTCACAGCAATCTGAGGTATTAAAGAGGAACTTCATCTCTCTTTGCATCAAAGCTAAAAGAAAATGTCGGAATTTAGTTGTATCTGGCCCCTTACCAAGATTATATAGAGGGGATGTGATTTATAGCAGATTGCATTCCCTTCACTGCTGGCTAGAAACCTGGTGTGCAAACAAAAGCATAGCGTTTGTGAACAATTGGGATGATTTTTGGGAAAGGCCTGGATTTTTCAGAAGAGATGGTCTTCATCCTAACTGGAGGGGATCTTATGTATTATCCAAAAATATGGCAGCAAAACTGCCTGGTTGACTGATTAGAGCACCATCCAGGCCGCAGTCATGTGATCTTAAATCACAGGCTGTTGTTTATCCCACCTGTTACTTTCCTGAAGCTGTTACCCATAATCCTTGTCTTGGGGCATCCAGTAAATTTAGTTTTGATACAAACCTTAAATTAATTGATAACCAAAAAATAAGGTGTATAATTAGACCAAGGGATAAAACCAGACCCTCCACCAGGGGCATCTGTAATAGAAATTTACTACAAATTAAAACAAAAAGAATATCACCAATTCAGAAAGAAGCATACAGTTTTAAATGCTGCTTATTGAACATTCGCTCTCTTGGCACTAAAGCTGTTTTGGTAAATGATATTATATTAAGTACAAAATCTGATCTGTGTCTTCTCACCGAAACCTGGCTTAGTAAATGTGACACTGTCCCCCTAGCTGAGGCGTCACCAGATGGATACTCGTTCCTTCATAAGTCTAGAGATTCAGGTCGAGGAGGGGGCCTTGGAATAATTCATTGTAACAAAATGCAAATCACTTCTAAAAATTTAGGCAACTTTACATCCTTTGAAGCATTCATTTTAAATATTAAAACAGATTCCAACACAATTATAGTGCTAGTCTATAGACCACCAGGGCCGTATTCATTGTTCATGTCTGAATTCAGCAACCTTTTATCTGACTTGGCTATAAATTATGATCACGTAGTACTGATGGGAGATTTTAATGTACACATTGATGTGGAAACTGACACTTTTAGCAAATGTTTTACTTATTTGTTAAATTCAGTAGGATTTTGTCAGAATGTCAAAGGTCCAACTCATAATCATAACCACACATTAGATTTAATTATAACTTACAAAGTTGAAATTCAAAATTTAATTATTACTCCATTAAATGAAGTTATTTCTGATCACTACTTAATTACATTTGATTTGGTCCTGCCCTTGCGAACACACTCCCAGATTAAAACAAAGACAGTGCGGCATCTAGATTGTAATTCTGCTTCAAAATTTATAGATACTTTGAGTAAGTCGAGTGTAATTGTGGAAAACCATTTAGATCAGTTAACATCAAATGTAAACACAGAAAACAATTTAGATGAGCTAACATCACATTATAATGTGACCTTGAGAGATGTTCTGGACACAGTGGCTCCCCTTAAAACAAAAGTGTTCAAAGCACATAGAAACTCTCCCTGGTTTAATGAAAACACTCGAGCTCTTAAATTAGAGTGTCGAAAACTGGAACGCAGATGGAGAACAACAAAGCTACAGGTCTTTCAAATTGCATGGACAGAGAGTGTTAATAAATATAAAAAAGCCCTCTTTAAAGCTCGGTCAGAATATTATTCTACATTAATAGATAGCAATAATAAAAATCCTCGGGCACTGTTTAGAACAGTGGCTAAATTAACAAATGGAAATTCAGATCAACAGTGCAAAATACCAACAGACATTAGCAGTACAGACTTTATTAACTTCTTCAATGAGAAAATTAAAAATATAAGATCCCAGATCTCTGCATCACAGTACAAACCAAATACTAGCTTAGCAGACCCTGTCTCACATTGCACTCAGCACTTTAGTAATTTTAATCCTGTAACTGAGCAGGAAGTCTTAAGTTTAATTTCTAAAATGAAGCCCACTACTTGTTCCCTAGATCCAGTGCCAACAAAACTAGTAAAAAGTGCAATGGATGTTCTTGCAGCGCCTATCCTAAACATTATCAATAGTTCATTATTGCATGGCACAGTACCAGATGCACTAAAAGTGTCAGTCATTAAACCATTACTTAAAAAGTCAGACCTTGACCCACATATACTAAATAATTATAGGCCTATTTCAAATTTACCGTTTCTCTCTAAAATACTAGAAAAAGTAGTTGCCAGTCAGCTTCAGACACACCTTATGCATTACAATTTATTTGAGAAATTCCAGTCTGGTTTTCGCACTGGTCATAGTACAGAAACGGCACTAACACGGGTTGTAAATGACATTCTGATATCCTCTGATGAAGGAAACTCAACTGTAATTATGTTGTTGGACTTAAGTGCAGCATTTGACACCATCGACCATTCTATCTTACTGCACAGGCTAGAAAATAATGTTGGGCTTACAGGCACCGTGCTCGCTTGGTTTAGTTCTTACTTATCAATTCGATTCCAATATGTACAGAAATGTGCTGACAGTACTCCATCATTATACACAGAAGTTCAATATGGTGTCCCGCAGGGCTCAGTACTGGGACCTTTACTGTTTTCACTGTACATGCTTCCACTGGGATCTATCATTAGGAAACATAATGTTAATTTTCACTCGTATGCAGATGACACCCAGTTATACCTTTCATTTAAATCAAATGAAGTTTCTCCAATGTTGTCTTTAATTAGTTGTGTTAGTGAATTAAAGGAGTGGATGAATAAGAACTACTTGTCTTTAAATACAGATAAAACAGAGATGTTAATTGTTGGAGGGAATGATGCTGATCACAATAATATTTTGTCATCATTTAACTCAATGGGAATCCCAGTCAATTTTACTGAATCAGCCCGCAATCTAGGAGTTATCTTTGACTCTAGCATGTCATTTAAAGCGCATATTACAAAGTTGTCCAAAACATGTTTCTTCCATCTTAAAAATGTTAGGAAATTAAGGCGCTTTTTAAATAAACAGGATTCTGAGAAACTAATTCATGCATTTATCTCTAGTAGGATTGACTACAGCAATGCGGTGTTCACTGGATGTTCAAACTGTTCTTTATGCAGCCTCCAGTTAATCCAAAATGCGGCTGTGAGAATTATTACAAGAACAAGAAAATACGAACACATAACTCCAGTTCTTAAATCCTTACACTGGCTCCCGGTTAAGTTTAGGGCAGATTTCAAAATCCTTCTTTTAACATATAAATCATTAAATGGTTGAGGTCCGGCTTACTTGTCTGAACTTATCATGACTTACAAACCAGAGCGCACATTAAGATCTCAAGATGCCGGTCTGCTTATGATTCCAAGGATTAATAAAATAACAGTGGGGGGTCGAGCTTTTAGTTACAGGGCCCCTAAACTGTGGAATGGTCTGCCTGATACTATAAGAGATGCCACTTCGGTCTCAGCTTTTAAATCCCGGCTGAAGACTTACTACTTCAGTTTAGCATATCCTGACTAGAGCTGCTGATTAACTGTACAGACTGCATCTCTGTTGTTAGTCATTAGCACTTAAACATAAGTAACATGACAGTTATAATTGGATACTAACCCTCACTTATTCTGTTTTTCTTCTCGGTACTCAAATGTGGCACTTGGTGCCATGGCCCACCTGCCAAGTTGTTTTGCCTGCCTAAGGAAAAGTCATCCCAGATGAAGGATCGCAGGAATCGTGGGAGAGAGGGGTCCCTTCATCGGATTGGCTGGCCCAGCACTGTTTCAGCTGTGGAATGGCCAGATGGGGGAGGCAGCTTGAAGGATGAGGTCTCCAGGGGCCTCATGTATAACGCCGTGCGTAGAACTCACACTATAACATGGCGTAAGCACAAAAGCGGGATTGTGCGTACGCACAGAAAAATCCAGATGCAGGAATCCGTGAGCACGCATACTTTCACGTTCTTCTACTACATAAATCCCGATTTGCGTGAAAAGTAACGCACGTGCACGCGCCTTCTGTCCCGCCCCAACTCCTCCCAGAATTACGCCTCTTTGAATATGCAAATCAATATAAACAGCCTTCTGTGAAAAGACAATGGGAAAAGCATGGGAGAAAATATAAGAATTTCAGCGAATACCAAGTGGAGGCAAAGGAAAAACGTACTATTTGTTGGTTTAAACAGTGGTATAATCAACAAAAGGAAGCTGATCGAGTGACAGAGTGTCGGAGAAACTCGATGGCTCAACTTCACAAAGTCGCACAGTGCCCGAAATAAAAAAGAAATCACATATCAAAGTCGCCGTGAAAAAGCGAGTCGTAGCCCACCGTCTGAGTGTCATATGAAAGCTTATTAGGGTACAGACAAAAAAAAGGCACACAGTGGGGAAAAAAGCACGAAATGTCAACTTTAATCTCGAAATTTCCACTTTAATCACGTAGTTTATTTTGCCATTAAAGTAGAACATCATAAAGTTCATCTTAAAATCGTTTAATTTACTAGTTTCTCAAATTCCATTGTAACTAAAGTGGCATGTTAATTGCTTTGTTCTGTATTTGATCTTCTATGTGCTCTATGTGTATGAATCACTACCTGCTTTTTAAACGGGCTTTCTCTTTCTCCGACAGGACACATAATCCATTACATTCTTGATATTACAGCTCTCTGAATAATTAAAATACTGAGATGTATACGTGATATCTTTTTCATGATGATAGGAATGAAAGCATGTTATTAAACATGGGAACACGGTGGCGCAGTGCTTGTTCATGTCTCACGCAAGAGGCTTGCTGCGCCATGCGCGACCTTCAATGAAATAATTTATCACAGCAGTACTGTCTCTTTCAAACGTACTAACCTCCAATTCCTGTCCTTACTTTTCTTTCTCCAAAAACTCAATTGCCACACAATAAGCTATGTAATAGACGTGAAGCCATCTGTAAGCTTAGAACTTCGATTCTTCAAAACTTTTAAGGAACATTGAAATATCTTAGTAGTACGTGTTTAATTATTATATCCGTCTATCTTTCCAGTGTCGCGTCAGCACCAGCAAGAATACAGCGCAAGGCAGGAACAATTACTGAACTAGCTAGCGCTGCGGCACCGTGTCCTCACATGTTTAATTATTAACAATACAGATTTTTAAATGAAGTTAAAGTTTTATCTGTATAATATAATCAACATGTTTTGCTGCATTTCGTCTTAGAAATGAATACCGTCATCACATGTAAATATGCGCTTTATAAAGTGGCGCAGGTTGTGCAATATTATAACTGCAGTGCAAGTTTACAGTGGGGTAATTGTACTTATAAGTCCAAACATTTCTACAAGGAGCACTTGATGGACTGATTTAGTGTGTTTAGAGTTCTTGGGATGAAACTGTTTCTAAACCGCGAAGTCCGTACAGGGACTAAAGCGTTTGCTGTGGCTCAGGCAGCGTCTGCTTCATTCTGTATACCGATAATTCTCTTTCCAATCAGCTGCTGCTGTGATTTCCCACTCAGATACAGTGACATAAATACTCCGAGTGGTGCAGTGAGAGTAATGTGGAAAAAGATGATCTGCTGTGGCAACCCTTAACGGGATCAGCTGAAAGAAGATGCAGTGAGAGTTACAACGCTAAAGCAGTTATGGTATTTGGAATACTATGGCTATTCCCTGGACCATTATATTGCTACAGGTTAATTACAATCAGATGCATTACACTAATAAACAATATGCAGTTAATTTCAGTGTATTTATAAAGCCGCACCAGGAATGTGGATTTAAGAAAGAAAGGGTGATCACACAGGAACAGTAGCACTGCTTTGACACTGGGTGCCGCCAGTCTGCAAAACCGGGCGGATAAATTGCGTACGCCAAGGTATGAGTTACCATGGAAATGTGCGTGGCTTTACGCCAAGTTTAGGTTTTATACATCGCGATTTGAGCGTGGAAAGGTTTGTACGCAACATTTCTGTGCATACGCACCGTTTATACATGAGGCCCCAGGACTCTATACAAATACAAATCTTATTATGGGATATATCATCTACTGTTAAATTCTACTCTGTACTTCTAAAATGTATATATATATATTTTTTTATTTCTTACTATATTGAGAAATTGTTCTGTGTACTGTACTGTATTGTATTGTATTGACCCCCTTCTTTTGACACCCACTGCACGCCCAATCTACCTGGAAAGGGGTCTCTCTTTGAACTGCCTTTCCCAAGGTTTCTTCCATTTTTTCTCTACAAGGTTTTTTTGGGAGTTTTTCCTTGTCTTCTTAGAGAGTCAAGGCTTGGGGGCTGTCAAGAGGCAGGGCCTGTTAAAGCCCATTGCGGCACTTCCTGTGTGATTTTGGGCTATACAAAAATAAACTGTATTGTATTGTATTGTATTGTAATGATAAATGAATGTAACAAAATTAGGGAAACAACAAACAACAACAATATATACAGTATTTCTGTAGTATATTTTCATACAATGGATTTAGCTCAAAACAGTCAGGAAACCATAAGGAAAACAATAAGGAAGATTTTTTGAAAACACTAAGTTTTTCGTTATAAAGTCTTATCTAGACTAGGACACTAAAATGTCACCCGACTCTCCAGTCACTATCTAAACTTGCTTAATCCACTTCACTGATGCCGGAGTCAATATAGCAGTTATATTTTAAATCAGAAAGAAACAAAAAGTCAGGTAATGTGTACATTAAACCCAGAACATTTGAAGACCAAGGATTATGGAGTTTTACTGTAGTGGTCCATTAATGCCTTATATTTGTCAGACAATAACACTGAACTTTTACTTCACAGCAAAGCTGAGTTTTGAACACTGAAGACTTTCCTTTGTCCGATATTTTTCTTTGACCTTCTTACATGGTTATGTCTTTTTATGTTCCTGTTGCACTTTTAGACCCATATTAATTGAACTGAAAACATATTGTGACCACTAGGAGTGCCACTGAGCTCCACACGCAAAACACAGTAATCTCCGTCATGTTGTTGTGATAAAATGAAGGATATTTATTCACATGTAGCACCTTTTTACAATCACCTCTCCAAATGTAGACACAGTTATACAATATATCCAAACAATTATTTTTCCTTTCTACCTGCGCTGAGTGTTGTCCACTGCCTCCAGACTCCAACTTGAATAAAGTGAGGCAGCGGGCTCCTTTAAAACTGGATTCGGGAATGCGTCCGGTGCCATGCCATGTCTTCCAGGAAGCACTTCCAGAACATAAAGAAAATGAGGTCCTCCCCCAACAGCATCCTGTATCAGTATCCAGGGACCCCAACAGGGCTACACTTCCAGACTCCAACCTCCAAACTCCTGATCCTCGGCTCCTGTTAGTCCATATGCTAAATAATACCGGCTGGGCACAAAGTTATTTCTCCATTCTGCCTCCCATTTTATTGATGTTCTACTCTGGCCTCCCATCTTGGTAATAAATCCTCCTCCTTCCTGTCTGTTCTCCTCTTACAATATACAAAAGAGTATAAAACTAAAAAATTATATTACTTATACTGTAGTATTATAAAGTCAATCCTCAACATTTGCTTAAAAAATCAAGATTTGTGTTGCAATTATATCCCCAATGCATAGTGCAAGTTAATTCTAAGCTTGCAAAGTTAGTGATGTGGTTTAATGAGAAAATAAAGATCTTCGTGCTGGAATGTTGTCAGTTGTTGTCCGCCGTGAGTTTGGTTTTTAACAAATCGACCAGCTGGCTGGAGACATTGAAGCTGCTGACCACATCATCGATCGCATCCTCAAGGTAAGGTTAAACATTAACTCGTCTCTGTTATGCTCCGATATGCCAAGACCCAATGCTGGTCGAAGCCCACTTGGAAGCCTAGGTTTTGTTGATGGACGTTGCCCCACATTGCCCACAGCAGGTAGTAGGCATTATTAGATTTCAACATCCTGTATCCTTTTGGTGTTCGAAGCATGTACCACTTAAGTGGAACAAATGTCACCCCTTTGTGTATATACCGTGGACTTTAAGGAGCGCTTGTCCCTTGATGTATGGAGTGTGCACACTTCTGCTATGGTTTGGTGTAGGTGTGATGCTTTGTTCCTTTCCTGGCCTGCTTTGTCCAGCACACATGGAAAAAATGTCAAACGTGCTTTTCTTTCTTTGTTCAGGAGATTTTCTCCTTCTTTGCCTTGGACGTGACTTCTGGTTGTGGGCAGTACTGCAGTTTTCACTTCGAGGTTTGACACGCAGAGTGTGTCCTTTTCTGCTAGCAAAGTTTATGTCTGCTGGGTAGATTGGTGATCAGTCAACTCCCATCTTTAGCAAGACAAATGTATAGTTGTTACGTATGGTCTCTCTGTCTGCTCGTGCACTTGCTGTTCTCTGGCACTTTTGTCAAACTCTAATACAGGCAAGTCTTCCAATTTTCCAGTCCAGCACCAGGTTACGCTTCAGAGTAAAAGGGACCACTCCAGCCTTTGTTATGTCCACACCTTAGAGAGCAGAAGTTATGGGCAGGTTGACAGCATTGAGCATGTAGCCCAGATCTAGTGCTGGTAATAGCTTTAAAAGGTAGAAGTCATTGGTTTCTTGGGTGCACATAAGCCCAACCTTTTGGTTGACAATTGATGAAAAGTTAAGAACATCAGTGATCTCCATCATTGAGTTATGGCTCTTTGCCCCTGATTGATGATTTATATAGTGTAGCGTGGAGGAATCTCTGGGTTTCACTTCTCTGTGGTTGATTTCAAATAAAATATCATTCAGATATCAGATAAGGCTCAGAGGCTACATTCCAAAGAGAGAAAACTGACACTCTTTCTGAAATAAAGAGTGTCTGGCAGTTGTCTTTTTAGCAAAATCCTACGTGTAAAAGCAAAGCAAAATGTGCAATGCCACTCTATCCTTACACCCCTTTCTCCCCACAACACCATGCATAGCCAATTTAAAACCGGCAATTGATCCACGTCAGTGAGAAAAATAGAATACCTGGAGGAAAACTACGCAAATACTTGATGTGAGAACGTGACAGACTTCACACAAACAAGGCCACTGTCCACAAAAGAAGGGAACAATCTGGCGACTATGAAAAGGAGGAAACTCAGAGGTCAATGAAATAAATCTCAAATTAACCACACACAAAAAATAGTTTACAACACATTTAAATTAACATGAGGTGTAGTACAATCTAATTAAATGTGTAGATTAAATGGTCCTTCTTTAAAGCATTGAAAAACAAGCGTGTCTTTAGTTTGATTTGAAATAAAATTACTAGATAGATAGATAGATAGATAGATAGATAGATAGATAGATAGATAGATAGATAGATAGATAGATAGATACTTTATTAATCCCAATAAACTTTATTTATTCCCCAGGGGGAAATTCACCATTTTTTACAAAAACTGTTTAAATAAGTAAAGACATAAAAAGAAAGATAAGTAAATAAATTAATTAATAAATATACACACGTACCTTGCACAGAACACACACTGGAATGTAAACTTCTGAACCAATAAGTTGTCTTTCACCTTTCCTTTTACATTTTCTTCTCTACAGAATTGTATTCCCTGTTCATGTACTAATTCAGATTTGCTAACCAGGCAGGATAGTAATGCTATTCAGAATTAGGTATTCTAAGGTTATCTTCCTCGTGAAACGATTTCCTGTCTCCAACCAGCTATCCCTTACCTAAGAGAAAATACAGCTTAATTCTTCCATTAGCCCTTCAGTAACTGTATTATACATTAATGATTAAAACTATCAATGATGGCTTAAACCTGCACAGCTAATAAACATCACCTTTGTCTACTTACATGTTGAGAGAGAGAAAGTCTATTGGAACTCTGGATGGCTGTGCTTTTGATATTTAACCAAGTCTCTACTTAAAAGATTGTGCATTTGTTATGGCATCTGACAGGATTGTGCAAATGATGGCTTTTTAAAATTTTATTATTTTATGTATCAATTTTATCATCAATTCATTCCCATTATTGTGACTACTCTCTTATGATCAACCATGTCCGATTTTGTTTTCTTCATTTTTCAAATTCCCATGTGTTTGAAGTTGATTGATATATTATTTGTACATTTCTTGAGCTCCTGTAAAAGTTAAATTTCCCCTGGAGACAAATAAAGTACTATTTATCCACCTATAGTAACAGCACTGAGACAAACAGGATGAAGGGTCGGGGTACCTCCACAGTATGTCCCGTATAACAATGAAATGAAGCATTCAAAAAATAAATAAATAAATAAAATAAACAAAAATAAAACAAAGAGGACCATCTTGGTACCATATCAAGCTTCTTCTATAAGAAGTCACTTCTGCAGCACAGCTCTGTCTGTGTCAGATGCGGGTTCAGAACTGAATGTCAACTTCAGTTGCACCAGGTCTTAAATATCAGCTGAGATGGAAGGGGTGGGGCTTCTGAGCTGGAGGGGGAAGTGACATCAAAAGCCTTCCATAAGTCAATCGACTTCTGTTCTATAGGCAGAAATGAAGGAGTTAACTACAGCGCAATACTACATGCTGGGGTGGTACTGCTTACCTGAAAGGGGCCCTGAGGATGCCAGGCACCTGCATGTATCTGACATAATCTATTGGTCTACGTGGTGTCATTTATATCTGTATAGTGTCTTCCCTATCTATCTATCTATCTATCTATCTATCTATCTATCTATCTATCTATCTATCTATCTATCTATCTATCTATCTATCTATCTATCTATCTATCGTGCTTTCAGAAAGTATTCCGATCCCTTCTCATTTTACACATGTTGTAATATTTCAGCCTAATGCTAAAATCATTTAAATTCAAAATGACACAGCGAATACAAGATTTTTGATTTTTTTTTACAAATTTATCAAAAATAACAACCTAAGATATCCCATCAACACAAGTACTCAGACATTGTATTCAGTATGGTGTTAAAGCACCTTTGGCAGCAATTCCAATCTAGAGTCTCCTTGGTTTGATGTGACAAGTATCGTATACCTGCATTTTTTGCAGTTTTGCAGATCCCCTCAAGCTCTGTCAGGTTGGATAGAGAAAGTCTGTGGACAGCGATTTTCACTTCTCTCCTGAGGTGATTGATTAAGTTCAAGTCCAGGCTGTGTCTCGGCCACTCAAGAACATTCACAGAATTGGCACTAAACCATTCCTGTGTTGTCTTTGTTTTATGGTTAAGGGTCACTGTCCTGTTGCAAGGTGAATTTTTGGCTCAGTCTGGTATCCAGAGTTCTCTGGAGCTGGTTTTCATAAAGGATATCTCAGTATTTTGGTCTATTTAGCTTTCTTTCAATCCTGTCTAGTCTCCTAGCCTCTGCTGAACAACCCTAAAGCATGATGCTGGTACCACCATGCTTAACTGTGGAAGTGGTGATGAACATTGCCAAGTTTCCTCCAGATGTGTTGCTTACAACTGAGGCCAAACATTTCGGTCTTGGTGTCACTAAACAACAAAATCTTGTTTCTCATAGTCTGAGAGTCCATTAGGTGCCTTTTCAACAACTCCAGCAAAACTTTCATTGTCGTCTGGTCACTCTGTCAGAAAGTCCATATTAGTGGAGTATTGCAGTGGGGATTGTCCTTCTGGAAGTTTCTCCCATCTTCACAAAGGTTCTCTGGAGGTCAGCCAGAGTGACCATTGACTCCTTGATCACCTCTCTTACTAAGTCCCTTCTTTCCTGATTGCTCAGTATGGTTGGGCAAGCAGCCATTGGAAGAGTTGTGGTTGATCCAAACTTATTCCACTTAAGAATTATGGATGCCACTGTGCATTTGGGGATATTCAATGTTGCTAGACTTTTTTATGTAGCCTTCCCCAGATCTGTGCTTTGAGATAATCCCGTCTCTAAGCCTGGCAGGCAATTCCTTTGACCTCATTGTCTGGGTTTTTGCTTGACTATGTGACCTACTATTGTCAGATGTGTGCCTTTCCTAATCATGTCCAGTCAACTGAAAAGACCACAGATGGACTCCAACCAAGGTGTAGAAACATCTTGACAATGGGCTATACATAGGCCAAATTTTAGGTGTCATAAAAAATGGTTTAATCAGTGATATTTGAATTATTTATTTTTTTATTAGTTGGCAACTGTTCCTTAAAAATGTATTTAATGTTATCATTCTAGGATATTGAGGTTTTTTGATGAGGAAAATAATTAACTGAAACACTTTAAGAATAAGGCTACTTTCATTCCAATTTTGATAATTTAATTATTATTGGTTACACAATTTTACTAAAGGTGACAAGAAGGCCATTTATCTTGAGAGGATTTCAACTTTGACAACATGAAAAGCTGACATTTCATTGAGAACATGTACACTGATATCCAGTGGATGTGGCAGTAAAATGGCAGTCTTTTACTGAAGGCATATTATCTTTATGTAATGGTAGAGTCTGCTCCTATCAGAGCTAATGGAACTCCTCTTCAAGTGAGGCTGAAATTGCAGGTATAAGTGCAATTACCTTTAATTTTTTCATATTGCTCAAGCGTACACGAAGGGAGGGATACACACAGGGAAAAATAGCATATCACACACAAATAAGCAAATGAAACATTACAAGCCCACTGGGCATAACTACAGAGCACACTAACAGGATTCCTTATTATTAAGAGGGGCAGCATGCCAAATTATGGCAAGTTTGTAATAAAATATGACCCCTTAATAAGCAATTTTCTTTCCCTTTAGCGCTGTTCTTGTCTGATTTGACTCCAACACCAATACAAAGAAACAAGTTTAATTTATTCCCCATGATCCCGACCAAGATAAGCAGACTCTGAAAATACATGTATGAATGATTTATTGTAAATATGCTAGCCCAAAGCACAAAACCATTATGAAATATATTCTTTCTCTATTCAAAAATGTGGCACATTTAATTTTAGGTTATGTGATTTGTACCCTTAAAAATATACAGCATATAGACATTAATTCCCAATCAGCACAATTGGTTCTTCATTGTTTAATACAGTCCCTTTCATACTATGCAACATAATAATAATAATGCATTTTTATATAGCACCTTTCCTATGCGCAAGGCATAGAAGATTACATTAAGGAGTAGCAGATCACAAGCGAAATCATCATCATCAGCGGTTTCCCAAAACAAGAGTGATGCTTTTAGTGTTACATGTGTGACCTAAAACAGCTCAGCAGAAAGAAGGGGAAGTCATATTTATGGAAACCACTGCCAAAAGGAATGTTTTGCTGCCGCTGTCTCTAGCATGTAAAATTATAACCAATTTCTAGCCATGAAAAGGCTCCCACCTTTTGAACAAATTGCTATGGATTAGTTGGTTCCACCCAAAGACATAAACATGTTGTAGTGATCATTGAGTATGATACCCCAATGGCAACCTGCTTTGGGTGTCCAATTCAAAAAGTGTTGTTTGGGAATTAATCAAGGTGTTTGCAAAGGTGTCCATTCACAAAGAGATCTTTGGAGATCAGGGAAAGCACTTCACATCTGAAATTTTTAAAGAAAAAGCCAAACTCCTATGAGATATACACATCCAAACATGTTCCTGTCATCCACAAAGAAATGGGCTGGAGGAATGTTTTAATCAAAAGATGGGAAAGATTGTCGTCAACTACTTCTTCTCACGTTGTTTGCATACAGAGAGATGACTGCAAGATTCCTTAGCATATTTACCTCTTTTAGTTACTGAATGAGAGACAATCCTGAGGCTTATTTGACTTAGTTAAGGAAAGCTGAGAGGAAGAGAACTTTGAAAGGCACCATATCGTGTGAATTATAGCCAGGGGGTCAAGTGATGGTTCTCATTCCTACCACATTCTTGGAACAGTAGGCGAAGAACTGGAAATTGTGCATATGAAGCAAGGTTTCATGCACTTCATCTCACATAATGACTATACCAACC
The DNA here is from genome assembly GCF_900747795.2 of Erpetoichthys calabaricus. NCBI lineage: Eukaryota > Metazoa > Chordata > Cladistia > Polypteriformes > Polypteridae > Erpetoichthys > Erpetoichthys calabaricus. Next base: position 24,033,087 of record NC_041399.2, read on the forward strand.
CCAGAGTTATATTTCACAGGTGACGTTAATGACTCCCAACTAGGCTTGTTATATTAGAAGAATTAAGTGGATAGGACTGGCGAGTTTTGTTGGGTGGAATGACCTGTTATCATCTAGATTGTTCTAACGTCCTAATCAAGAATTATCAGTCATAGACTCTTGGCAATGGAAAGAGTTGTGTTAAAATATGGATCACTATACATTTAACATATACTAATGTTCAGTTAAAGACATTGCATTCGTATTCCTAACTAAGAAATCACTCAACTCCTGGTTCGAAAAGTGTGCATTGAAACATACTGCAATTTTTTGCCATACTGCATTCTTTCAGAGTGTCATGGAGATATCTGCAGTTGTCAGTGATACTCATTTTGATGTAATGTAGCTTAACGAATGCAATTATTTTTTAATACGTTTACATCAGGACATACCTTTTTCCCTGTGATTTGTTCATTTAAATCAAGAGGAATGTGTAATGGCACATTGTTAATTGAGAGAGGAAGAGACTGTTAGTTGACAATCAGATGGCCAGCTGAGATGTTGTGAAATGGGAGTCCCATGTATACTTCCAAAACTGCCCACTGGTGGAGGATTATCAACACAACCCCAACTAGAAACAAAAAAGGCTTTAAAGAATCTTTATAAAATAAAAATATTTATTCTTGACAAAATTGTCTCATGAATAAAAGCAAGCAAAATGAAAATGCCCAAAAAGTCCTAATACAGCATCCCACAAGAAGTCAAAAAACACAGCAAATGGTTAAATAAATACCCCAAATCCCTGAAAGGTACAGAAAAACACAATCAACTCACCACTCCGGGAGCATATTCAAAATGAACCGCCAGGGACTTCGGAAGGCCCTCCAGTGTATAGGATGGAGGGCAGTTCCAGGTGGTGATTGGCAGGTGGCCACATCTCTTGGGGTACCACACTTAAAATATTTTGTATCTAACATAGGCTACATATAAACATAGACAAAATCAAAATTAAAGAACAAATATTATATTTATTAACTAAAGAACCACAAATGAAAAAAGAGACATTAAACATGAACTTGAATCACAGCCTGAGGAGGAGTGTTAGCCAAGATATGACATGAGCAAACCGAGGACAATCCCAAAGCCAAATACTAGCTGAGGATTAGTTAAACTTGGTTCTGATCTTGTTCTGCTACTCACTGAGATAGCACTTAGACCTGAAGATTGTCTTTTCTTAGTACCGATTATGTAGTCTGGTCTTGATCCGCTCCAAACATGGTTCTATTACAGGTACACTAATACTGACAAACGTGTCGGTACAAAGTGTCAGTAGCATGGTTTGAACTCACAACCTCAGGGTTTAAAGTTTTAATGGTTGTGATCATTTATTCATATTCTACTTCTGATTAATGAGCTCAGTCAATCTGTTGGGAATAAGAAAGATTGTTACCCCAAAGGAATTACAACTACAGTATTTGATAAAATTAAAAATAGGATGCTTACCCATGCATAGCACCTCCATTTCATCCATTTTTGTTTTCTGTGGCTTTGGGGACAGCCTCCCTGTGCGAACAGTGTCATATAAGATACCTTATTCTGAGATATTACCTAAATTTAGATCAATATTGTGAAAATGCTGTTTCTTTGTTTAGCACAGTAGTAGAGCTAAAGCGCCCTCTATGGATGGTCTTCAACTGATGACACCTCGGATTTTACAATTAATTGAACCTCTGAGACCTCAGGCACCTAATATGCCACTTTGTGATAAATTGATTTTGTGACCTAATCAATAAGCATACGTTTTTGACAGTATTTTAATTTTTTTTTCACACTTTTGAATTTTATTCTATCTACACAACTTGACAAGCTACATTATGTTATTCATAACAAAATCTTTCTTGTGTTCTTCTGGAAAATATTGAAATAAAACTCAATAAGGTTTTGCAGTCACTGATCAATTTGATATGTTTTACTATAAAGTCTACTAAGTCCAAATACTCTCTGTAAAAATATTAATTGAAAAAATACAATGCTTAGTTGCTCAGTGCAAAAATCTGCTTGGTAATGAAAATATATATATATTTTTTCCTAACACATTATTAAGCATGTTGTTGTAGGAAAATGGAGCATGTGAGACAATTAGGGACATCACATTTGCCTCAGCTGTGAACTGCAGTTTACTCCTGGAAAGGGGTGCTGAAAATTACCAGGAAACCCATCTTGTTGGTTTAAAAAAATGTTGTGCTTTGAATTTTTTTTAGTTTATGAGAATTTTATATTTTGAAAGTTTAAATTTGGAGATTTACTTTTTGATATGAGTTTGAATTTTGTTTCCTTGATTAAGAAAGTTATTAATTTTCTTTTACAATTACTTTCTAACTGCATTATATCACCTGTGAATGTCTCTATTGGCAGACAATGGTAGTCGTGGGATCTTCTCTGAATGCTGGCTCTGTCCTTCTAAAATGAGATGATAAACTTCCATGCAATGGTGCAAGCTGCTTTCTCCAAAATACAGATTCAACCAGCAAAGAAGTGCTCTTTGAAAGTACTTGCTATTTCGGTTTTGACTTGGCCTTCACCCTGGCATTTTAGATATGCTTGTAATGTATTGTGGATTTTCCTTGCAATTCTCTCCACTCACTGATTGTGGTTAAGCCTTCTGCTTTAGAAAAACAGCCTGTAGTGTTCTGAAAACTGTGGTTTTGGTTTCCCATTTTATTCCTAGTTTTGTTTTTTGTCAATTTTGTAAGTTTTGTAAATCATAAACCTTGCCATTTACTGTACAAATATGTTCCATTAGTATGTACGACTTTAACTTTTATAAATTATTTATACAGAAAATTGTGAATTTTTGCTTCATTAATTATGTAGTGTTTCCTATTCATGAAAATGTCTAGTTTTTACCACAGAAGTGGTTTTATACCAAGCAGCAGAATGACAAAGTCACAGCATCCCTTTGGGCCCTCCTCACTCCCAGAAGAATGGCACAGTGCCAGGTGGGAAGATGCACATGCAATAATAATAAAAAAACTAACTCTATAAAGCATCACTCTAAAGATGCCAAGAATCTGTGCTGATTGCTGATGTGGACAGGTTTCAAATAATGTACTATGCCACTTGTCCTTTAGAAATGTTTGCAACTGCACAGAAATATGTAAGTATGGTTACATTTTTAAATGTACCTACTTTATGTGTTATATTATGTGCCCAACTGACTGAAGTAGGTTGTTTTTCTTCACACTAAAAATGCAGATAAACATTTATTTATCAAGTTATCAGCTCAAAAATGACATACAACATGGAGGATTCCAACTAATTTGTTAGGTTATTTTCTTAACAGGGGATTGGAAAAAATGTTAAAGCCAACTATATAACTGGCACCTGTAACCTCTTAGTTGTCCTCACTGTCCATGCTATTCCACATGTATTTAACCCTGGGGACCTCTAATGGCAGGCTCCTTGCTGACTGAGACGGTTTTTCACTTCCAAACCTTTACTTCAGTCTAGTTTTATAAGCTGTAAGGAATGAGCCTGCCAAATTTCAGCCTTCCACCTACACGGGAAGTTGGACAATTAGTGATGAGTGAGTGAGTGAGTGAGTGAGTCAGTGAGGGCTTTGCCTTTTATTAGTATAGATAAATAACTTCTTAAAAGCATCTCCTTGAGCCCTTAAGGGACTGCAGCTAAACAAGGAATAATCAATCTGGCACTAGCAAAGCAAGTAACAATCAGACAGACACCAGCTTCAAGCTTTTACTTAAACATCAAATTTATTTGCATTACAACCAATAGCAACAAATATAAGCAAAACAAAGAATTATACTGTACAACCTGCATTGGTTAAAATGTCAGAAAGATGCTCTAGGTAGTCCTGATCTTTAGTTGCAGATTATATGTGCTTAATCAAAAACTGAAAAGAAAGATTTTGTTTCCAGAGGCAGAAATCTTTTCCAACTGTCCAGTTTCAGTTTTTAGCAGATAGAGAAAGGCTCCTTCCATGTGTTCATTTTTGAAACTGAGCTGAGCCATTTACAAAAATATCAAAAAAAGAAACCGAAAGCTCCATTTTTGCAACAAGCACTAACATGTTTTGAAAAAAGTCTAATAAAAGGTAGCCATACTCTTGCCCAGAATAAACACTCGGCTACTAGAATGGTGGACAGTTTACTTATCATAAAAGCTCAAAGTTGAGAGAGATATGGGCAAGCCAGGGAGACAGACAAGGAGTTGAGTTGCGGTGGGCTCAGTTTGGAAAGAACAGAGAAAGATTAAGGACGTGATGACTGCTCTTTTCTATTCCAGTTTTGTCTATGGAATATTTATTTGGTTTTTAACGCACAGACTTTCACTTTATTATTTATTTAAGAAAGATTGTATTACACTGCACTATTGGACACTGTTTGTTTGTCGATATTAATAAAAGCACTTGGCATTTTGCACCAACCTATTTCGGAATGTGTGTGCCCATTTGCCCAGCTCATCTTGATTCATAACTATTGATGGTTCTGGATTCAGTAGGCTCCTGGAAGCAACCAGGGAGTGTGGAACCAACCTGGATCATCACACCCATACAAGTACTAAATCAGTTTTTGTGATGAGCAAGCACATGTGTAAAGCTGATAGGCAGGGAAAGACCTGCGCACAAGACCTCGATTTTTCATTTGTTTGAAAGATGCTGAGAAATTAGTTCACGCTTTTGTTTTCAGTCGACTAGATTACTGTAACGCACTCCTCTCAGGACTACCAAAAAAAAGACATAAATCGATTGCAACAAGTGCAGAATGCAGCTGCTAGAATCTTAACTAGGAAAAGAAAATCCGAGCACAACACCCCAGTTTTGATGTCACTACATTGGTTACCAGTGTCATTCACAATTGACTTTAAAATACTGTTTACGGTTTTTAAAGCCTTAAATAATCCATCTTATATTTCAGAATGTCTGACACCTTACACTCCAAATCGTAACCTTAGATCTTCAAATGAGTGTCTGCTTAGAATTCAAAGAGCTAAACTTAAAAGAAGTGGTGAGGTGGCCTTCTGTTTTTATGCACCTAAAATCTGGAATAGCTTGCCAATAGGAATTCACCAGGCTCATACAGTGGAGCACTTTAAAACACTGCTGAAAACACATTACTTTAACATGGCTTTCTCATAGCTTCATTTTAGTTTAATCCTAATGCTTTGTATATTCAATTAATTATCATCATTATTCATGGTGGCTCCAAAATCCGTACTAACCCCTACTCTCTCTTCTGTTCTTTTTCCGGTTTTCTGTGGTTGCGATCTGCACCACCACCAACTGATCAAAGCACCGTGATGTCCCTACATTGATGGATTAAAGACCAGAAGTCCATGCGACCATCATCATCAAGTCCTTCCATGAGAACCCTGAATACAATGAGGACTGATTGAGGTCCTTTATGTTAGGTAGAATGCCTAGAGGGGGCTGGGTGGTCTCATGGCCTGGAACCCCTGCATACTTTATTTTTTCTCCAGCCGTTTGGAGTTTTTTTGTTTTTTCTGTCCTCCCTGGCCATCGGACCTTACTTTTATTCTATGTTAATTAGTGTTCTCTTATTTTAATTCTTATTTTGTCTTTTTTTCTCTTTCTTCATCATGTAAAGCACTTTGAGCTACATTATTTGTATGAAAATGTGCTATATAAATAAATGTTGTTGTAGCACCATCGAGCGCACATTTGTTTAAAATACTGTTTCAATTAAATGGGGATGACTGGATTGGCACCCCAACATTTCAACTTGTGGACCTGCAGTTCCTTCCAAAGTATTCAGACCCCTTCACTTTCTCCCCATTTTATTGTGCTATAGCTTGAATATTAAATGAATATGTTGCCTATTTTTCTGTCAATCTACACCCAAAAACCTATAATAACAATCATGTTTTCAGAAAGGTTTGCAAATTTATTAAAATCAAAAAAATGAATTTACTCATTTGTATAAGTATTCAGACCCTGAATTAGTTATTTGTAGAAGCCCCTTTGACAGCAATTACAGCTTTGAGTCTCCTTGGGTAAGTCTCTCCAAGCTTTGCACATCTGTTTTTGTGGAGTTTATCCCATTTTTCATGGCACATCTTCTCAGGCTTATTAAATGGAATGGGAAGCATCTGTAAACTCCATCTTCGTGTCTCACCAGTGATGTTCTATGGGTGGGCCACTCAAAAACAGTCAGGGACTTTTTCCGAAGCCACTTGAGCATTATCATGGCTATATGCTTTGGAAAATGTTGTGCTGAAAGGTGAACAATCTAAGGTGACATGCACTCTGGAGCAGGTTTACTTCAAAGACCTCTCACTGTTTGGCTGCATTCATCCTTCCCACAATTCTAAATACTCTCCCTGACCCTACAGCTTAGTAGCAGCCCCATAGCATGATGCTACCACCACCATGCTTTACTGTAGGGATGGTATAAGGCAGGGTATTAGTACCTGGTCTTTGACAGACCTAGTGCTTGGAGTTCTACTGAAAGAGTCCAATTGTTGTTAGACCAGAGAAACTTTCCTTTCATGCTCTCAGATTCCAAACGGGTGATCATATGCCTTTAACTCAAAAGTGTCTTCTGTCTAGCCACTCTACCAGAAACTCCTGATTTGTGGAGTATTGCTGAGATGGTCTTCCTTCAAACACGTTCTGAAATCTCAGTAGAGACCTCCTGAAGCTCTGTTACAGTGCGCATTGGATTTCTAGTCACCACTCTGGCTAAAGCTCATCTTGCTTGGTTACTCAGTTTGGCCAAACAGGCAACTCTAGGAAGAGCCCTGGTGGTTCCAAACGTCTTCCATTTCTCAATTATTGAGGCCAGTGTGCTCTTGGGAACACTCAAAGTTTTACAAATGGTTTTATCCCCTTGCTCTGATTTATACCTCACCACCATTTGATCGTGCAGGTCTACATAGAGTACTTTGGACTTCATGGATTGGTCTTTGTCCTGACACTTGGGGTGAATTGTGGGACCTTCTATACACAGGTGTGTGCCTTTCTAAATGATGCTCAATTAATTCCCCTTTCCACAGGTGGACCCCATTCAAGTTCTAGAGACATCTCAAGGAGAATTAAAGCAAACAGGATGCCCTTGACCATAACCTGGAGTGCCACTGCAAAAGGGTCTGAATATTTCTAGGAATGAGAGCTTTCAGTTTTCAATTTTTTAATAAAGTTGTAAATCTTTCTGAAAACATGCTTTCACTTTGTCATTGTATGTTATGGAGTGCAGACTGATGAGCAAAAATGGCAAATGTATCCATGTGAAATTAAATTTACAACACAGAAAAGTGTGCAGAAAGTGAAGGGATTCAAATATTTTTTAAACCACTGTATACTGATTATTCAGGGCAGCATGGTGGCACAGTGGGAAGCGCTGCTGCCGTGCAGTAGGGAGACCTGGGTTTGCTGCCCAGGTCCTCCCTGTGTGGAGTTTGCATTTTCTCCCTGTGTCTGCGTGGGTTTCCTCCCACAGTTCAAAGACATGCAGGTTAGGTGCATTGGCGATTCTAAATTGTCCCTAGTGTGTGCTTGATGTTTGGGTGTGTGTGCCCTGCAGTGGGCTGGTGCCCTGCCCAGGGTTTGTTTCCTGCCTTGCATCCTGTGTTGGCTGGGATTGGCTCCAGCAGACCCCCATGACCCTGTAGTTAGGTTATATTCAAATTAATAAACATCAAGTTTTTTTCTGTAGGCAATTAAGAAGGCAAAAGCAACTTGGAGAGATAATTTGAGCTTTAGTTTACCAGCTATTGACTTGAGTAAAATGTCATCTTTGGGCAAAACAAAGCTTGGACTCTGGTCACATTGAATAAGTATCATCAAGCGAACAAAACAAACTGAAGTACTTATGTGGTGATATTTAATAAACTTTCAATAAAATAAAAGATCTATAACCCAGTGAAAATAATGACATAACAGTCATCTTCAATGTGCAGAAAATGGCAGGATGCTAAAGTTAACTGCTGCTCCTCAAGAAACAACTGCAGCCAATTAATTAAATGAGGTGACGTGATCACATAACTCACTCTCCTGTCCAATTATGTCATACACCTACATCTAGCCCAAAATGCAAAAACATTTTATTTTTAAGGATGTTTTATCACATACATATACTGACACAGTGCAGAAAGGTGCAAAGGTAAAAATAAATAAATAAATAAAAGAACCCAACGTCCTGTTCCGTTTCTTGTTTTCTAACTCTTTATGTCTGCTCCTCTAGACTCACTGGAATGGCATTACTGTATGTGACTACAATCAATCTTCTGGGGTCATCTTGGAGTACCATCAGTGTTTATTAGAGCCCCTTGTGCCATTTTTCACTGTTGTCACTGTTGATTGCTTATTTTCTTTATTTATTCAAAGGATTCTTAAGGTTGTGGGGCCCGTTCACTTTCTTCACCCTAAAATTACATATGCTTGGTAGAAAAGAACATGCAGGAATGATAAAAACAAAAAGTTGTGATCACAAATGAACAAAAGGAAAATACGTAACATAATTTGTGTATACTTCTAAAAACCTTTACCACTGTGTGAATACTCGTGTCACTTAGTATGTCAAAAGACATGGGACCAAGGAAAAGTAAAAGACAAAGAACAACAACAACAACAACATTTATTTATATAGCACATTTTCATACAAAAAGTAGCTCAAAGTGCTTTACATAATGAAGAAAAGAAGAATAAAAGACAAATAAGAAATTAAACTAAGACAACCTTAGTTAACATAAAAAGGAGTAAGGTCCGATGGCCAGGGTGGACAGAAAAAACAAAAAAAAACTCCAGAAGGCTGGAGAAAAAAATAAAATCTGTAGGGGTTCCAGGCCACGAGACCGCCCAGTCCCCTTTGGGCATTGTACCTAACATAAATGAAATAGTCCTCTTTGTAGTTCAGGTTTTTCACGGAGTCACTTGATGCTGATGGTCATACAGACTTCTGGCTTTTAATCCATCCATCATTGTTGGAACATCATGGTGCTTTGGGTAGATGGTGGTGGCACAAGCCACAACCAATAGGACACCGGAAAAGGAAACAGAAGAGAGAGTAGGGGTTAGTACAAATATTGAATGAATAGTTATTATAATGAATTGGATATACAGAGTGTCAGGATTAAATTACAGTGAAGGTATGAGAAGGCCATGTTAAAATAATGTGTTTTCAGTAGTTTTTTAAAGTGCTCCACTGTATTAGCCTGGCGAATTCCTACTGGCAGGCTATTCCAGATTTTAGGTGCATAACAGCAGAAGGCCGCCTCACCACTTCTTTTAAGTTTTGCTCTTGGAATTCTAAGGAGACACTCAGTTGAGGATCTGAGGTTACGATTTGGAATATAAGGTGTCAGACATTCCGATATATAAGACGGGGCGAGATTATTTAAAGCTTTATAAACCATAAGCAGAATTTTAAAGTCAATTCTGAATGACACAGGTAACCAGTGTAGTGACATCAAAACTGGAGAAATGTGTTCGGATTTTCTTTTCCTGGTAAGGATTCTAGCAGCTGCATTCTGCACTAATTGCAAACGATTGATGTCTTTTTTGGGTAGTCCTGAGAGGAGTGCATTACAGTAATCTAGCCGACTAAAGACAAACGCATGAACTAATTTCTCTGCATCTTTCGATGATATAAGAGGTCTAACTTTTGCTATGTTCCTTAGGTGAAAAAATGCTGTCCTAGTGATCTTATTAATATGCGATTTAAAATTCAGATTACAATCAACGGTTACCCCTAAGCTTTTTACCTCCGATTTGACTTTTAATCCTAATGCATCCAGTTTATTTCTAATAGCCTCATTGTATCCAAAGAAGGCAAGCAGGTGGACACAGTGTGTGTGGAGGAATCCTTGGGTCCTGGCATTTATGTGGATGTTACTTAAACGTGTACCACCTACCTAAAAACTATTGCACACCACATACATCTCTTCATGGCAACGGTATTCCCTGATAACAGTGGCCTCTTTCAGCAGTATAATGTGCCCAGCCATACTGCATAAATTGTTTAAGAATGTTTTGAAGAACATGACAAAGAGTTCAAGGTGTTGCCTTGGCCTCCAAATTCCCCAGATCGCAATCTGATCGTGTATCTGTGGGATGTGCTAGAAAAACATTCCTATCCATGGAGGCCCACGTATATAGGTAAATCAAAAAGTAGTAACCGTATCAGGTAATAGCTCACGAAATACAATACGTTCCCGTTGGCTGATGGCTGCACTCTGCTGTTAGTCTAGTTGAAACCAAGCTCAAATGAACATGGAATTTCTGCTGCAGAATCCATGTCTCCTTACTGCGAGGCAGCAGCACTACCACTGCACCACCATGCCGCCCCTTCTTTGAACAAAAGAACTGAAATCTGCTGAACTTCACAGAAGGATGTTGGCACATAAAGGAAGTAGGAAGAAGAAGAAGGAAGGAAGTGGAAAGTAGGAAGAATAAGTGTAACTGATGAAACTCGACATGGCCAACCATCAACATCAAGCTCACATCAAAATGACAAAATCTTTCATCGGAGAAGACTGGCAGGTTCTGTTGTCTGCTCTTGCTGCACATTTGGATATCAGCTATGGATCTGCACATGCTATAATAACTTGGGGCACCCAGGCAGTTAAGTGATCTGCACAAACCAACATCCTTCGGTTAAATTCAGCAGGTTTCACTCCCTCTGCCCAAAGAAATCTCACTATGGCACATTCTTCAAAAATGGTGGAGTGTCCATGTTCATTTAACCTTGGCTTCAACTAGGCAGATGACAGAGTGCTGCACTGTACTTGCTCGAACTACCCATCAGCCATCAGGAATGTGTTGTATAGCGTGCATCAGCTTCTATCCATTGCCATTCCATGTAATTTTCAAATTGCCTTTATTTTTTTTATAAATACAGTATGTATATATACAGAATATATTGTTATGCGCACATGTCAGAGGATCTCCTTGTGGGCTCTATTGAGGTATGTAATAACCCACCAGGATGAGATGGGGACAATATCACTAATATTGCCTTCTCCTTCTCTCCCCGAACCACAAAGAAACTGTCCAGTGAGGGCACCTGACTCCACCCCTTCTGGTACCCCTTCCATAAAAATCCCAGATTTCTGGAAGGAGGCGTCATTTTTGAAAGGGTGAACTACTTAATGGAGCTCCCGATCAAAGTGACCCCTGCAGAAAAAATATTTGTTTTGTTATTATCTTGGCCTGAAATATATATCAACGGCACCACGATGGGCATTTCTTTTGTTCATTTTTCACTTATATTAAATAGGGTGACCCCATTGCCGCCCAAAATTTTTATCCAGCAGTCTGTCATTTCTGTACCCGGCCACAATATATATAATTTTAAAAAGGAAAGGAACTTTCATTAAAATTAGTCTTCTGTGCTATAAACTGAATAGAAAAGAGAAGAAACTGAATGAGCCTCTGTGCCTTTTGTCAAGCACATCTGCAGTGTAGAAACAGTGGCTGCAACAGCTAAATTTTGTGTAGTGGACTGTAATGGAAGGTAATCAACTATAAAACTGAAGGACACAAGGGCGGCCAACCACTCCACAACAGATTCCTGGAAGAACAATAGGCCTGCTGAAACAGTATGGACTTTCATTGCCATTGTCGTGTACTTGCCTCCACCAACTCTGGAGCTCAATGGAGGTGACAGTACTGATTCACCGATGGCTTGAAGATCAAACAGTAACAAACGGTTATACAATCCCATTTCCGGCCTGGCTTGCATGAAGCCCACCATTCTAGTCTACGGAGTGTGTATGTGCTGTATGTATTTGGTAATTGATTGTATTGTTAATTAAATAAATGGATAGTACCTAAAAACCTGCCAAAGAAACCTGTTGTCAACAGCCAATTTATTTTAGCATGGCCAAAACAGACCAAGAAAAAAACAGGGATGAAATATAAGTTGTTTCTAAAGTTATTTATATTGCTGATATTTTAACAGACTTGGTGATTTTTTTTCCATACTGCACAAGGATAATTTATTAGGAAAAAAAGCTTACTATTTTTTTGTTTCAAGTATCCTCTTTTATCATTGCTCAGCCTCCCTTCAGAAACAAAGAATGATTATTTTATTGTTGTCATTTCTTTCTCTACTTGTCTCTTTAATTCTGTCTGGAATGATCAATTTCTCCAGGACCCAGTGAAACGTGATGTGGGTATATTTATTACAATCCACATATGTATTCATTGCCTGAAACTGTTTGAGTGGTACTGGTAGGCACTCAAGAGACAGATGATCTATCCTGGACTGATCCTTATCTTCCAACAATTCACTTTGTAAAAATAAAAAGTCAGAAGCAATAAGAACAACAAGCAAGTAAAAGCAAAAGCAAAAATCTATGGCCAGTATTGTTTATTAATGCAAGGAGATGTTGATTACACTAAAATTGATAACACGCATAAAATATTAAAAATTGGTTTAAGATGCTATAACTTCACTTGCAGAAGTAGCAATTTGTGCATGATGCATATGCTGTTGTCTAAAATCAGTTATTTTTGTTTATTCACATATTTGTTGTATTTGAAAAGATTTAATAATAGTGGTTGGCGTTGAACTCTCACAGGCACAGAGTCCTGGGTTCAAATCATTGTCCACACACTATCTGTACTTTATTAGCATTGTCTCATCATGCCTGCATGGATTTTCTCTGTTTCTGCCATTTTTCTTATTCCATGGCAGAGATGTTCAGATTTGGGTGACTGGTGTCTCTAAACTGTCATTTTGTGAGTACCAGGCACTTTGCCCTTCAGTAGACTGGTATCCCATTCTTTTTTTTTTTTTACGTCTGACCTGAGTATGATCCAGTCAGGATAGGCTGTTTGTGGTAATGATTATTGCACTTAATTAGTATAAATAAAAAGTCAAAGTAGTAAGCAGCCCTTGCTCTTTAGTTAAAAGCTACATGGCCACTAGGAATTGGCATAAAACATTAGGGCTTCGTTTTTTAACTGTTGAATCTGCATTTGTGAAATGAACTAAAAACTGAATAAGACGCACCTCAAGGTAATGCATGCTTCACTTTTGTAACCTGTTTTAATGTCTCTGCCTTTATTAACTGATTTTATTATTTTTGTCATAATACATTGCTTATAAAAATAAATGTAACAACTGTCACTTTGAATTATTTATTTACTGCCACTTTTGCTTTCTGTTTGCACATAATGAAATTTCAGTTATGTTTATTACATCAACTTTTTATGGTTGTTTCACAGAAAAAGTGGATTAATTGCAATGGGCAAAAAAGGTTTTGGTTCCTCAACACTTTTGGGTTGTCACGCATGTGTGTAGGAGAACCTCCTTACAGGCTCTGTCAAGGTACATAATAACCCACCAGGATGAGGCGGGGTGCTATCTCAAACAATCTCATCTCCTTCTAACTCCACACTGTCGAGAAGCCACCCAGTGAGGGCATATACAATACAATACAATTTATTTTTGCATAGCCCAAAATCACACAGGAAGTGCCGCAATGGGCTTTAACAGGCCCTGCCTCTTGACAGCCCCCCAGCCTTGACTCTCTAAGAAGACAAGGAAAAACTCTCAAAAAATCCCTATTAGGGAAAAAATGGAAGAAACCTTGGGAAAGGCAGTTCAAAGATAGACCCCTCTCCAGGTAGGTTGGGCGTGCAGGGGGTGTCAAAAAGAAGGGGGTCAATACAATACAATACACAGAACAGAACAAATCCTCAATACAGTACAAAAATAAAAATTTTACAAGTATGGAGCAGAATTTAACAGTATATGATATCACATAATATGATTTGGATTTGTTTAGAGTCCTGGAGACCTAAGCCATCAAGCTACCTCCCCCATTTGGCCAGTGCTTGGCTAGCCAATCCGATAAGAGGACCCCTCTACCCCACGATTCCTGCTATCCTCCATCAGGGATGACTTTATCTTAGGCAGGCAGAACAACTTGGTAGGTGGGCCGTGGCACCAAGTGCTACATTTGAGTACCGAGAAAAGAAACCGAATAGGTGAGGGTTATTAACAAATTCTAACTATCATGTTACTTATGTTTTAGTGCTAATGACTAACAACAGAGATGCAGTCTGTACAGTTGATCAGCAGCTCTAGTCAGCATATGACTCCACCCCATCCAGTTCAGCCTCCCTAAAAACCTGAGCTTCCCTGAAAGGAGGCCCGCATCACTTCTGGCAAGAGCAACCCACCAGACAGAGCTCTACTTATTACATGAGAAAGAACTGTCTGCTCTGTAAGCCTTTGGTTCCAGGACAGAAAAAAGAATGGCCCATAAAGCACTTATCAACCTAACAAAGATATTTTTGCCTCCTATTCTTATAAAACTTGGATTGATGAAAACTGAAATAAAGGCGATGAACAAGAAAGGTGATATTTGAGACAGATGTTTTCATAAATAACTGATTATAAGATAAAGGAGGGCATTTTTGTTGGTTGATCAATGACAAGAGGTCTGAAGATCTTTAAGCGGGCCCAGAGGGAATCATTTAGAAGGTATTCTTGGCAACTGCAGAGCACCAAACTATGTCCAGCTAGTTGGCTACATGCTTAAAACATTACAACAATCTGATAGATAGATAGATAGATAGATAGATAGATAGATAGATAGATAGATAGATAGATAGATAGATAGATAGATAGATAGATAGATAGATAGATAGATAGATACTTTATTAATCCCAACGGGAAATTCTAGACGAGAACAGGCCATTACTCCAACAAAACTCATCAGTCCTATCCACTTAATTCTTCAAAAATAACATCAGGTGTAGGATTCACATTTCTCATTTATTAAGCAGTGGAAAATGGATGACTGCAATTTATTTCGAGAATTTTTTTTCAAAGTGAAACATTTCACTGTGAATTCAAGTTCACGCAAATAGCTTCACACCTGTGCAATGGAACAAGGCTATATGTAAAGAAACTCATGTTTCTTATATATATGTCAATGGTAAAGGAGATGTGCTAACTCCACACATTCCTATGATATCCATCGAAATGCCTTTCTATTTTAAGCGACTACAATACCAAGTGACTTGTATTTGCCACGACTTTAAGTAAGGCTCAAGGACAGTCACTTCAGGTATCAGGGCATTAACTTAGCAAGTCTGTGATTTTCCCATTGTCAACTAGAAGCTGCTTGGGCAAAGTGAGCACGTCAAAACATTTATACATTTACAAATTACATAGGAAAACTAAAAATTGGGTATCACAAAGAATTTGATTAGTTAACTAGTCATAGTGCAATAATACATGCATGCACAGTACTTAGTATAGAATAATAAAACGATACAGTATATGAATTTGTAAATTAAATATCACTGAATTAATTTGTCTTCCACCTGACTCCACTCTACGCCACTCTCCTAAACTGGCTAATTTGAATATGTTATTGTTTCATTTTCATATTTCCACAAATGTTGATGTTGTAGATATAAGAAGCCCGGGCAACACTGAGCAGTTTAGTTTATTATAAACTCTGTACTACTAGAATAAGACAAGCCAAAACACCACAGTGGTGATGATATATAAGGTAATGTAATGCACATGTAGTCAGTCCACTTCTACTTGTAACTAAGTATGCTTTTAGTTTAGTTTGCACTGCACAAAACTATTTTTCTTCATAAAATGTGATTGGCCTGATTATGAATAATTCATGAAACACTGCTTAGTCAAAAGATCAGAAAAGATGGAAAACCCTTGTTGTGGTTTTGGGTCAAATGACAGTAAAGCAGTAATCACACTAAAATTGCTTTGCATATTTATTCTTTTTTTTTTAATACAGCCAATGCTCAAAAGATTATTTTTTGTTTCTTTATGAATAGGAACTTACACATTCAATTCACATGCTAGCATTTTTTTTATTTAAATACATTGGATTTATTTTTATGTTGAGGGAAGGAGTTTCTGGGTAGGCAGACATAGTGCACATGCAAGGTTAAGTTTACAGGTGCTTAGGGGTAACCATGTGCATCCAGCAGGGGGTGCACTCTTCCCTGGCAATATTTGTTTGTTAGAGACCACAGGTTTTACTAAACCAACAGTCTGTATAGAGTATATATAAATCCTTCCCTAGTGATTCGGCGATTATTCTAAGATGAAGAAAGATAAAAATAACCCTAAAGAAAGAATACACTTAGCTTGTTTTAATATTGACTGGACACTCACAATAATACTATTT
The DNA here is from genome assembly GCF_900747795.2 of Erpetoichthys calabaricus. NCBI lineage: Eukaryota > Metazoa > Chordata > Cladistia > Polypteriformes > Polypteridae > Erpetoichthys > Erpetoichthys calabaricus. The sequence continues at coordinate 24,049,227 of NC_041399.2, forward strand.
TTGAAGGAGAGCTATTGGTGAAAAGTGTGATGCATTTGTGGGGTTTCTGCAGTTGCTTCGAGAATGTGGGAGACATGTTTCCAAGGTATGGACAGGAGCGATGTCTTCCATCCGTCTATAAGTGAGCTCTAATGTTCAATGCAGTTGCCAGAGCTTAATTTTTTCAGGTTCTAGAATAAGAACATGCATACGTCAAACATGGGATTCACTCACAGGGCAACTCTAAATAGCAGACAGTACTTCCCAAATAGGTAGCACACATCAGCACTTGTTAATGGCCTTTCTGAGTTCTTTCCCTTGTCTCTTCCCATCACCATGTCAGCTGGGTTGCATTGTTTAGATACCTTCAGCTGGGTCAATTCATGGCCTTAGTTTTGCGCAGAATCATTTACTATGGGATAAATCTCACAGGTCACAGTGGCATACTTCAAACTTTCAACTGCAGCGTGTACTCTGCAATTTCCTTTGTTCTTGTTCAGTTTTTCTTCTCTGATTCTCCATTCTTCCTCTACGTCTCTCTTGCATTTCTGCAATAATCTTTGAATGGGTACATTCTTATTATGTATTACCATTTCATTTCTCTCCCACCACATATTTTCCTTTATTATATTAATCATTTCCATTGACCTTTTGGCATTTTTCCATTTTGGTCCTTTTCCACTAACCAATTCAGTACTAACTCCTTTGTAAGTTCCTCTTTCCCTAAGGACCCTTTCCCATTTTTGTAATACTCTATTCCAAATGTCTTGTGCATTTTGGCTGTGACAAAACACATGAACTGCTGTTTTTATCTCTACACAGTTCTGTCTTGGACATTTTTGAGATTTTGTTACACTTTTTTGAACATTGTTGCATTTGTCGATAAAACTTCATGTACTGTTAGCCAGCCCAAGTCGTTTTGTCTATTTGTTAGGTCCTTGTCTGCAATTTGTTGCCATACTTTTTTTGCTTGTTCTTCTGTCAGTGGTTGGATTTTAACTGCCATTACTTGCTTCTCTATATATTTCCCTAGGTCTCTTTTCCTTCGTCATATTGCTGCCTCTCCTTCCTCCCATGAATATTTCCTTAAACATTTTATTATTGTCTTATAGTGCTGAGGTGCATTAAAAGTGATTGGTCTATTATTTGTGGTTTTTACCAATTTTGCTTTTCTCAACTCTGTTCCCAATAAATATCTAATCATGTTCACCATTTTCTCTTTCTTGTTTTTTCTCTTTCTTGTTCAGTGCCATGTTAACTACTGTTGCAGTATGTTTCAGTATGATGCAGTATGTTTCAAGACCAGCTCATGTTCTATATTTGGAATGCCTTTCCCTACTTTTTCCTTATGTTTCATTACTATTTTCCTCGCTATTTTTTCATATTTTAATCCCCACAGGAAAATGATGCAGGTTCTTGTCATTTTTTTCAGTATCTTCCTTGGTGGGAAAAAGATGGTGACTAAGTATTTAAATTTGGGTATAACTATCGCTTTCACCAGAAATATTTTCCCCTCCATAGTCAGATTTCGTAACCTTCAAAACACTACTTTCTTATTTATCTTCTTTAACATTTCTTTCTATTCTTTCTTTTCTATATTATTGTCTCCAAAAGTTACTCCCAATATTTTAACAGAATTGGAGAGCCTTATCTTTCCCTCCAGTTCTTCTTTCCATTTCCCCCACAAACCACAGTCACATTTTTTTATGTTCAATGTTGAACCCGAGGGCTGTGTATTCAATTATTTGATTTATGCTACTGATGTCTCTTATTAACACTAGAATTACCAAAGCCTATGAAAAAAATCGTATTCCCGGCCCACCTTAAATCTGTTCGCACATCTCCGTCAGTGTCTTTTGTGTTGTAAATGTGTTGATAAGCCCAAGCAGCAAGCAGCCTGCTCTCTCATCCCCCTACTGCTGCAGAAATGGCAAAAACCTCTCCCAGCTCAAGCCTTGCTTATCAGGGAGTGAGGTAGTACCTAGTGCTGTATAGGCTAAAAAATATATCATTATTTGGAACACATGACTTTAGCTGCAGGTTGAAGCTCCACACAACTGTTGTTACGATTCTGCCTTTGTCCAGAAACAGTTTCAAAAGCTTTATGAGTCTCGTAAATTCTTTCTTACGTTGGGTGACTGGGATCTTTTCCTGAATAAGATCCAACACAGTCACGTAGGGTACAACAGGAGCTTCCACCTGCAGCTAAAGTCACTTCAGTACACATATATATTGTGAGCATGCCCATGTCAATCAAACACAGGAAGCTCTGCAATTTACTTGTGAGTTTATACTGTAGGAAGATATGTAAATAAATCAAGGTAAATACCATTTGATCTGGCTTTTATATAAATAACATATACATGGTTTTCATATAAAGACCATCACAAAACATAATCACAAATTGGGCTTTGCACGATACCTTGGCCAGCTCTGTAGGCCTTGCTGTTTTGTTGAAGGACAGCTGTGGGACAGACTGACTGGCAGGATGACGCCAAACCTCTTGCTGCATCCAAACAGTGCCATCTTTCACCTTTATGCCTGGTGCAGCCGTGTTGTTCTTATATGGAAGTGGACGTTTCTTGTGGGGAGGGCTTCTGTTCATTTTCTCCGATGTAGAACCCTCATCCTCATCTGAGTTAACCTCTGTTATAGAACATCTTTATTTGAAAACAGCAGTGTCAGATCAGGGGGAGCGTGAACACAACTGAGAGAATAAAACTGAATAAAAAAAAAATGCTAACCTTTACAAGTACCATAAATTTACACCGGCTGTTACAGACTCAAATGAAATGTATGTTTTTACTGTATAATAGTATTAATAAGAACAGCTCACTACTCAAAATGTTTATTTTGGGATGCGGCAAGGCTCGAACCCACAACCTCTTGATTATGAGTCAGCAGTTCTTACCACTGTACTACCAAAACAGTTGTGACAACGAAGTACAATAACCTGATTTCTTTTTCTTCGGTTATAGTCTAGAATAAAAGCACAGTTGTTCTGTTATATTTGTACCTTTAGTGAAAGTGCTTATTTTATATTTGGATTTCAGTCTTCACACATTATACACTTCATGTGAAAGTATTGTCGTTAGTATTAAAACATGAAAAAAGTGTGTCTTTTAGGTATGTGTTCAACATTTCTTGCATTTCCTGTCATCCTATACTTACATAGATCTTTGTAGACATGGAACACACATGAAATGCATGTGTTCCAAATAACGTATATTATTTACCTTGTACAGCTCCCAGTACCTCACTTCCAGATAAACAAGGCTTGAGGTGGGAGATATTTTTGCCCTTTCTGTGGCGGTGGCAGGAATGGTATAGCAGGCTGCTTGTGTTGTTCGACACATTTGCAACATAAAAGATGCTGACAGAGAGGTGCGAATGGATTTAAGGTGGGTTGGGATTATGAATTTTTTAGTAGGCTTTGGTAATTCTTGTGTTAATATGGTCACGTCATCCATGTAGGCACATATTTTCATCTGTTGTCCTCCACTTCCCGACACTTCAACTCTCCATATATTTTTGTCCTTCCTAATTTTATTTATCAAAGGCTCAATACTTAAAATGCATAAAACTGCCGGCAGAGGACACCCTTCCCTTATGCCCCCTCCTACCTTTACTTTGTCTGACAGTTTATTATTTAATTTTGCTGACAATACCTTTATATACTGTCTTGATTCATCGTAACAAATTCTCTGGCACTCCTATTCACTGAAGAATCCTCCACATATATTTATGAGCGACTTTCTGAAAAGCCTTTTCTAAATCTAGGTTAATTAACCTAACGTCCATATTTCTTTTTTTCATTAAAAATATACAATCCCTCAACACACATAAGTCATCTGCAGTGTTCCTTCCTGGCACCACACAAGTATGCTCTTCTTTTATCACATGTTTGAGTTTATCCTTTAATCCTTTTGCCAAGACTCTTTTTAAGATTTTGTAATCATGGCAAAGCAGTGTTATAGGTCTCCAGTTTTTAATATTGACCATCTATTCTTGTTTCGGAATAAGAGTTATTACACCTATTTTATTGTCTTTGTCATTTCTCCCTCCCTCAAGATTTCTAAATAGAGGCTCAACATACTGTATCATCTTTACCTATGTGCCAAAAGGTCATATAAAATTAATTTGGTAACCCGTCGATTCCCGGCATTTTTTCCGCTGCTACCAATTTTCACAGCTTTCTCCACCTCCTATATCTCTATCCCTTGACGTGGCATTTCTTTTTGGTTATCTGTAAAGAACTGGTCTATTGTTTGTTCAAGTTTGTTAATGCACCCAGTATTTATTTCTTTCTTCCCGTACATTTCCTTGTAATACGTTATTATTTTTAGTATTTCTTTGTTCCCTTTTTTCACATTTCCATCCTTACCCTTCAATTCTTCTATCCTGGTCTTTTTCCAACTCTCCTTTACCTTCTTGAAAAAAAAACATGAGCATTTCTCTCCTTCTTCTAGCTCTCTGGCTATGCTCTGGAACTTTACTTTCTCCTCTTTCTTCTTATACACTTTTCACAGTTCTTCCTTTATTGTTCTTATCTCTGTTTTTTATTTCTTCGTCCCGATCCTCAATTTTGTATAATTTTTCCAATTCATCCTGCAGTTTTTACTTCTTCTTTTTCCTCCCTACTCCTTTCTTTACCTTTCTTTGGAAGAATTCTCTGGTGTTCTCTTTCATCAATTCCCACCACTTTTGTTGGCTTCTGCACCAATCTTTCAAGGTTTCCCACCCCCTATAGTGTTGTTTATATTCTTATTTAATCATTTTATCTTCTAACAGGGTTACATTTAATTTCCAAACAAAAAATTTTGTCTCATCTTTGTTTCCTTTTTTTACTTCCATCTGTAACATGCTATGGTCAGAGAAAAATGCTGACCTTAATTTGCATGCCTTTGATTCATAAAATGACCAAAAAGTATAAAACTGTGCTTTGTAAATTAGACATTTCAGGAATGTGTTGATTAATGTAACGTTTTAACCTAAAAGTATTGTAAAACACACAAGTAAAAGTTAATCCATAGCCCAATAAGGGAAAGGAAATATATAAACATATACCTGTATAATACTAAATCGATTGAACTAATATTATCCTCAGATTATTACTGTAAAGAACCAATGTTATGAACCTACAGCTAAATGATGTTTGAGCTAATTAATAACACGATGTGGGTGAAAATGCCCTACCTGATATAAACAGAAGACGGGTTTAAAAATGGATAGTGGTGTTGGGAGATGAGAGGCTTCAGTGACTTAAGATCCTGATCTCTGGCACAGAGCCCCTGATCTTTCAGTCCCAAATTAACATGAACAATGGCAGAAAGCCCATGGTCTTCTAGCCCATGCATATTCCTATTATACAGTAAATCAGTTCCATTACAAGTTCTTATTTATTTATAAAATTTTAATGATTCACTGTGTTTTATCTATCCATTCATTTTCCATCCCGCTGAATCCAAACACAGGGTCACGGGGGTCTGCTGGAGCCAATCCCAGCCAGCACAGGGGGCAATGCAGGAACCAATCCCGGGCAGGGTGCCAGCCCACCGCAGGACATACACACACACCCACCCACACACCAAGCACACACTAGGGACAATTTAGAATCGCCAATCCACCTAACCTGCATGTCTTTGGACTGTGGAAGGAAACCGGAGCGCCCGGAGGAAACCCACGCAGACACAGGGAGAACATGCAAACTCCACACAGGGAAGACCCAGGAAGCGAACCCGGGTCTCCTAACTGCGAGGCAGCAGCGCTACCACTGCACCACCGTGTCGCCTCACTGTGTTTTAACTAATAACCACCAAAATCAAGGAGCTGGTGGTGGATTTTAGGAGACCCAGGCCCCTCATGGACCCCATGATCATCAGAGGTGACTGTGTGCAGAGGTTGCAGACCTATAAATACCTGGGAGTGCAGCTGGATGATAAACTGGACTAGACTGCCAATACTGATGCTCTGTGCAAGAAAGGACAGAGCAGACCATACTTTCTTAGAAGGCTGGCGTCCTTCAACACATGCAATAAGATGCTGCAGATGTTCTATCAGACGGTTGTGGCGAGTGACCTGTTCTACGCAATGGTGTGCTGGGGAGGCAGCATAAACAAGAGGGACGCCTCATGCCTGGACAAACTGGTGAGGAAGGCAGGCTCTATTGTAGGCACAGAGCTGGACAGTTTGACATCTGTGGCAGAGTGACAGGCGCTCAGCAGGCTCCTGTCAATCATGGAGAATCCACTGCATCCACTGAACAGGATCATCTCCAGACAGAGGAGCAACTTCAGCGACAGACTGCTATCACTGTCCTGCTCCACTGACAGACTGAGGAGATCGTTCCTCCCCCACACTATGCGACTCTTCAATTTCACCCACTGTAAATGTTAACATTATACAAAGTTACTGTCTGTTATACCTGCATTTTTATCACTCTTTAATATTGTTTTTTATCAGTATGCTGCTGCTGGAGTATGTGAATTTCCCCTTGGGATTAATAAAGTATCTATCTATCTAATATTAATGGCTAGATGTGGAACTTATTTTAGTCACTTTTCTCCTTTCACAGTGTAATATTAATAACGATTTTATGCTAGTATCAGTCATTTTGCATTAGTATATATTTTTCAGTTTCTAATTATTGGATTCTACTATATTGAGTTAACTTTCAAAAATGTTAAATTTTATATAATTGAACAACAATTAGTCACAGACCCTCCACCACTAACACACATCAGTCAAAGACATTTTCACATCACTTGAATTGGACTCTGCTGTGTATGAAAGCCATTGAGCCACCACAAGCGTATTTGTGCTCCTTTTTTAACTCCACTGTAAAGTTCTGTTGTAAAGCACTTATTTAATGTTGTCTATGAACACATGGAACTACGTTCTGTTATCGCTGTTCCTTTTGAATCTGACTCATCATTGCAAAACTATTTAATATAAAAAAATTTAAAAACTGACTCATGGATGAATCATAAAAAAAAAGCAAAATGATCCAACTTTAATACCTGATCACTTATTCGCTGAATGCACCTGAATGCCTGAATGTTGCTCCATGTGTATACATTGTCTGACTTGTTTTTTCCAGTGTTCTCCTCCTGCATACCTACTGAAAAGACTGCCGTGACCCTATTGACCATCAGCTAACTACTCCAGTTTTCCATCATCCTTGGGATGAACTCTAATAATACTGTCTTTTGTTTTAAAATGTATTATTTACTGCCTGCTAACTCAGTCAGTTCTATCTTGTGTACTGCAAATTGTGTTTTATTAAGTTACCTTGAGCAAAGACATTTCCTAAATCAGCGGTTCTCAAACTGTTGGCGCACCCCCCGAAGTAACAAAAAAGGGGGTGCGAATGTTTCCATATGTGGCGTAATTTCGCTATTCGTAGGGAAATTTTAAACTTGTAGTGGTGTATCGGCAGCAGCAAATATAGGAATAAATTTTATTAGGGTTTCAAAAAAACGTTAGGGGGGCGCGATTAAAATTGTTATGAAAACTTGGGTCGCAAATACTTAAAGGTTGAGAAATGCTGTCCTCAATAATCAATTAATAATAATAATACATCAATATGAAGAAAAGACAAAAGTATCTGCACCATTAGAATTTCCTACATGTAAACATACCGTTACTGGGTAAAGTCGTCAGTTTGGTAACAATATAATTTGTTCCTGTACTGCCCTCTGTTCAAACTTGGAAAATTTCCACCATGTTGGTGCATTTCCTCCATGTATTGTGGTGTCAACTACCAATCCAGAAAGAAGAACCTAAATTAATGTTTTAGCTTTCATAGCCATGGATCTAGTTGTACAGTAGTGGATTTTGATGGTTATATGTTTTTAAAAGTGTCATGTTTTGTTTTTAATACCTATACCAAAGACATTTTACATTGGTGATACTTAGATTTGTCTGAACTAAGTTTACAAATGTCAATATTTTTATCATTTGCTCCATCTGGGGGAGTTAAATCAAAAGCAAAAATCACAAACTTTGTCTTTCTCATTTATTGTTAATGGACTAGTCCAGATAGCAAGAGGTGTGAAAAAGCCATGCACTAAATGCAATCAAAGAAAAATAACCTGGTGTCAAACATATGCACATAAGGAGCGTCTTCAGGGCTCTGTTAGGATAAGAACCTCAAGATGCTCATCCTTTCAGCGCCTCCTTCCTCTCCCTGTTCTAAATACAACACTCATTAAATAATTAATATACAGTGTCATCTCCAGACAGAGGAGCAGCTTCAGTGACAGACTGCTGTCACCGTCCTGCTCCACTGACAGACTGAGGAGATCGTTCCTCCCCCACACTATGTGACTCTTCAATTCCACCCCGTATGGGTATTTGGTAAACGTTAACATTATTCAAAGTTATTGTCTGTTTTTACCTGCATTTTTATTACTCTTTAATTTAATATTGTTTTTGTATCAGTATGCTGCTGCTGGAGTATGTGAATTTCCTCTTGGGATTAATAAAGTATCTATCTATCTATCTATCTATCTATCTATCTATCTATCTATCTATCTATCTATCTATCTGTCTGTCTATCTATCTTGGTGTCATTTTTGATTCCTCCCTCTCTTATTCCGCCCACATAAATCACATTAAGAAACTTTCTTACTTTCACCTCCGTAACATATCCCGTGTTCGCTCCTTCCTCTCCTTCTCTAATGCTGAGAAACTTGTCCATGCTTTTATCACATCCCGCATCGATTATTGTAATTCCCTACTGGTAGGTGCCCCTTCTAATCTTATATCACAGCTCCAGCTTATTCAAAACTCAGCTGCAAGAGTCCTTACTCGACCCAGCATGAGCGAGCACATCACACCCATCCTGCTCCGTCTTCACTGGCTCCCTGTGTCCTACAGAATCGAATATAAAATCCTACTAATAACCTACAAAGCTTTAAATAACCTTGCACCAAACTACATCAGTGACCTTCTCCATCACTATGTGCCTGCCCGCCCAGTAAGGTCCTCTGATTCTGGTAATCTTGTTGTGCCCCTCACTAATCTACACTCCATGGGTGACAGGGCCTTCAGCTGTATAGCGCCCAGACTCTGGAATGACCTACCGAAATTAATCAGGTCAGCTGACTCCATGAATTCTTTTAAAAAACAACTCAAAACTCATCTGTTCAGGAAGGATTTTATCTCTACCTTTCTCTCAGTTTACTTCTCTGTCAAGATGCTCATGTAACCTGTATGTGTGTGCTAGACCATCAATTATGTTGTCTGTTTTTTTTTTTTCAGAATTTACTGTCTTAATCTTCTTTATTTATTTATCTGGTTTGTACAATGCTATATACTGTATATTCTGCCGTTCTTTATTATATTCTGTTAGTGCCTTGAGCATGGGAAAGGTGCTATATAAATAAAATGTATTATTATTATCTATCTAATAGGAGGAAGAGAAAGCTGAAGGAGAATCCATAGTGGAAGACCAGGATTCTGGGAATTTTGGTACTAATATCTAAAATGACATAATAATTAATTAAAATGTTTGGAATTAGCTTTGTATTTTTATTTTGAATAATTTTTATATCTAAATAACAGCAACAGGGTTATTAACTAGTAACAACCTTTAAGTGCTATTCTAAATGCTGGGTAATTCAAGTTTCATAATAAGAGTTTACCTTTATACATTTGCATTTCATCTTTTACAATTTTTTTTCAAATGAAATAATCAAAGCTGGTAGGAACTGAGCATTTTTATGTTCAATTTTGCATTCTTATTTAAAGAACTACTACTTCAGCTCCGAGTTTTAGGATTACTTTATGCAGATATACATGTGAATCACCTCGGCACAGCAATGACAATTACTTGAAGATATTGGCACACACACAGGAGAGTCAACGCTGGGTGAGCACTCAGTAAAATGCTTAGCTGCCACTCCAGAAATCCAGCATCTGATAATATTTTATGAATTCCTCACTCCATACAAATAAGAAGAAATGCTTTCATTTCTGCTTCGAAAGACTCTTAGCATCTGCTGTTTGTCTATTTATGCAGCAAACATCTACAAGATTGAAAACAATACATTAAATTACATATCAAAGGGACCCAGAGAAGCAGCAACAGAGCAGAAGAGGCATAAACCACAGAGAGTAGAATACGTAATGAGAGATACTTGCCTGAAATTCATAGAATTACGTCCAGGCCTTTTAAAAGCCTGGACAAATAAGACAGACTCTTGGGTGCAGGGATGTCAGGGCCAGGTAGAAAAAATTTTGAGTGTGGCATCCCTATAGCAACAAAAAAGGAAGGACCTGAACTTTAAACCAGAAGGTTACAGGGTCAATCACCACCTTGTCTTGCCGAATCCAGATGTGCAGTTAGGTCCATAAGTATTTGGACATTGATGCAATTTTTGTAATTTTCTCTCTGTATACCATCACATCGGATTTGAAATTAAGCAATCAAGATGTGGAAGAACTATAGACTTTCAGCTTGAATTTATACAGTTTAACAAAGGTATTGCATTAAGCTTTCAGAAAATATGGCTACTTTTCACAGAGTCCCTCCATTTTCAGAGGCTCAAAAGTAAATAGATATTTGTATTATTCTAACACTTGAATGAAAATCCTTTGCAGCCAATGATTGCCTGAAGTTTGGAACCCATGGATATCACCAAATGCACAGTTTCCTCCCTTGAGATCCTTTGCCAGGCTTTCATTGCTGCCGTCTTCAGTTGCTGCTAGTGAGACAAAGCAGTCAGAGTCACGAGAAAGGTAAAAGGACAAAGGCAGGTGAAACCAGAAAGTGCTTTGCTAGTAAACAGACTTAATTTTTTTCTTAATTTGAAGTGATTGGCTTTGTATGGGCAAAAGTTGAGAACTAATGAATGCCCAGCCAGACGTACAATGCTTACAATTCAGCTGCGAGGAATAAGGAGTGCAGGTGTTTTAGACCAGACAAACAGAAGAAGCTCATCCAACTGATGTCTTGTGTTTTATGTACCACAGCAGAATGGAAAAAAGAAAAAAAGGATCCTGGCTATGACCTGGAAAGCATACATACAGCACTAGCTCTGTCATGCAGCATGTTATTGGCTGTCACAAGAAGATGTGAGCTCATTGTACTTTGGAAAATTTAGACTGACCAGAAACGTTGTCATACTATGTCACGTAACCTGACATACTCAGGTGACAAGATCAACAGCAATTGTCAAGTTGTTAAGCAGACAATTGAAGGGATAAAGATATCTCTATAAAGCCTCCAAGTACAACTCATCTTATGACCTTAAAACCTCCAATTAGAACTTACGACATCAGAATATGACTGGGGAATTGCAGTCTGGTGATCTGTAATATAAGTATTTTGTTTATAAATAAAATGCATTATTATTATTATTAGGAAACAGCTCAGAAGACTAACATGCCTCTGTCCTGCATTCCATTCAAACCTCAAAATTGCTACTAATTTGTTGCTCATCCTGTTTATATTTCAAATTGTATACAAATGGCTTCCTACATTTTCAAAATCACTTGTCCTTTCTAAGTAATGTATATCCATTTACACTAAATGAGCAGTTTATTAGGAACACCTGTACACCTGCATATCCATTCAAATTATCTATCCAGCCAATCATGTGGCACTAACAAAACACATAAAATCATGCAGGTACAGATCAAAAGCTTAGTTCAGACGTTTGTTCTGATGCCTGTTGTTCATTCTCATTTTGATATTCCACTTACTCTCCATCACCTCCATGCTCCTCTTCATCTCTTCTCTTTTTTTTCTTTGTTTTTAAGGAATTGTTGTATTAAGTTCCATAAGGTTCATAACAACTGTTTCATCATCCAAGGAAGAATGGACAGGACCAGGAGAGATATCTACAGGACCTCCTATTGTTTCTGATTGTGGCAGTGAGTTCTACGCTATAGTGGAATCTATTGATCACTACGTTAATCCTTTGTCGATATGACAAACACATTTTCTGAAAGACACGTATGAAATGGTTACCCTAATGGCAGAAGGTTAGCTGTTTGCATTGAATGTTAAGAATCTTTATACAATTATAGATTTAGATTTGTGATTACAGGGTATAAGAGAATGCCTAAGATGGAATCCGGACAAAGAGACCAGATCAAGAGTTGATGGAACTACTGGAACTAAGTTTGAGACAGAATGATTTTGTATTTAATGAATAATGGTACATGCAAATAAAGGGCAGGGTGATGGGCAAGAAATTTGCGCCATAGTACATACATATTTACATGGCCTTGTGGGAAAAGAAAGCACATAAACAGTGTGATTATGTGCCTTGTATTCACCTCTAGTTTTTGGATGACATTTTTGGGATCTGGGAATATGGGGAGGAAACTTTCCATCAATATATTGAGACACTTAATGCATGTCATGAAAAGTTAAAAGTGAAATACTACAGAAAAATTAAATCCACTTCATAGGAAGAGAATGAAAAATTACATACTAGAGGCTTTTTCAAACCAACAAACATTGGCTAATAAAAGTAACTATTACCTACGGCATACACATAAAGGAATAATCAAATCTCAACTGATATGGTTTCAAAAAATCTGTACCCATGAGGAACATTTTAAAGAGGCTACATATACTTTGTTTTCATCCTTAAAAAAGAGAAACTACTCTGAGTTTCCTCAGGGAAGTTTACAATATATTTCAGATTCCCAGAACTCAAACAGTAAAAATTTGATCCCACTGGTAATGACATATTAATAATATACAAAAGAAATACGTAAACAACAACAACATTTATTTACAGTATATAGCACAATGGCCAGGGAGGACAGAGAAAACAAAAACAAAAAAAAACTCCAGATGGCTGGAGAAAAAAAAACAAAAAACAAAATCTGCAGGGGTTCAGAGGCCACGAGACCACCCAGACCCCACTAGGCATTTTATCTAACATAAATGACCTCAATCAGTCCTCGTGGTTTTCAAGCTCCACGTGGAAGAATTAGACGATGATGGTCATGTGGACCTCTGGCCTTCAGTCCATCAATGTAGGGACAGCACAGTGCTTTGAACGGGTATTGGTGGCACAGATCGCCACCACGGAAAAAAAACAGCAGAGAAAGTAGAGGTTAGTGGAGTTACGAACTTTAGAGTCACAAAAAAAAAAAGATAATCAAATGCATATACAGAATATTATGGTTAAACTAAAATGAAGTTATGAGAAAGCCATGTTAAAATAATGAGTAACAGTACTGCATAAAGGCAAATTCTCTTGAATATTAACAACAGCAAGGTGTAAGGGATTGTAACATAGTAATGGCCTAAAGAAAAAACAAAAATCCACAAGAGTATCTGGTGACAGCCAAACTACTTCTTAAGAACGAAAGGGAAAAATATACAGACGGACGATTGAAGAATGGAAAAAATAGTGGGAAACCATAAAACACACAAAAAATTTAAAATAAGGGGGAGCCTTACCTTGCAGAGTGAAAATTGCATCTACCTGATTACCTGTGAAAAATCTCAGCTAAAATATGTAGAAGAGACAAAAATACATAAGAAATAAACAGAAACATTTATATCGAATAAAGAAAAAGAAAGAAGAGACTTACCTGATAGACCATTTTGTACATCATAGATTGGAGTCATTGAAGATGTGTGGTTTAGAAAAAAATAGATTTTGTTCACATTTGGAAAGGAAAAGAACAGAGAAAAAGTGGATGAAAATTTGGGGATGAAGTTATCAGAAGGAGTGAATGATGGAATGAGCTAAAAAGTCTGGAATGATGTTTCTCCACCACATGGAGACAAATAGGGTAAAATGATTTTTTTTAAGAATGTTTATTTATTTATGATTTAATAATATAGACTAGACAATACAAGGGATAGTAGGAAGTGTGGGAAAATAAAACATGAATAATTTAATGATGAAAATTTTTTTTTGGAAAATAGCATTTATATATTTTTGGATGACAACACCTAAATTATTACTTTAGAAATAAGAATACTCATATGTTTTTTAAATTGTGTTTTGTCATTACATTTCAGTGAAAATTTCTTTGCGTAGTTATTATTATTAGTTTAGCACTTTTTACACTAAGTGCACTTAGTTCCTGCATTGACAGGATTCCCTTTGTACTATCAAGTAAAAATAACAGGAACATATGGGGAGAGTTGGATGTACAGAGGAAAAGGTCTCATGTGGTGGAGATCACTTTAAGAAGGTAATTGATACTTAACGAGCTTGTTAAGCAGACACCTGAAGGGTGAAAGATCTCTCTATAAAGCCCTTGTAAGGACTGGCAGCCATTTTCAAACTGAACAGGTTAGGAGAAAACAAGCAAGGACTTTTCTTCTTTGTTCTTATGTTTAAAAATTTTTTGAGGGTTTTTTCTTTCTTTTTAAAAAAAAAAAATAGAGATAGGAGGAAAAAAGAACCACAAAAGATTTTTTTTTATAAAAGGGGGGGAATGGACTTTCAAGACTTGGATGGCCTATGCAAGGACTTAACCAGACCTTACCGCTTTTCCTGAAGGTCCTAAAATGAGGATTATCTGTAGGTTGGGGGACTAATTGTTTCCTCAACAGCCTTTTAGCTAAAACTTAACCCTACCATTAAATTACACCTGATGGTCAATCAATATTCTCTGACCTTTCTTCGTTTGGTTTCATCTACTGAGAAAATTCTTTATTCAAAAATTTATTATAAATCCACTAACACTCCTGTTCTTCTATGCAAAGCCATTTTTCCTCCTAAACATACTTTTAGGGGGAGGTGATAAAACGCAATCCTTTTGTACAGAATTAAAACCAATCACAGGTATAGAGGAGCCAACCCATTTATTGTTTCAGTCTCTCTGAATTAAAGGTGTTATACCTGGAGATTTCTGAGAGAAATACAATCTTGGGTTAAAATTAATCCCAATATCTCAAAAAAAATCCAATGAGTTTAACAATAGGGAGGTAGGGATGCCAGAACTCTCCATTCAGAATTTCTATTCAATGAAAATTTCAGACTTCATTTCTAACTACTTATGGTACCTATTCTTTCAATTTTTCTTTTTGGATTTCTCATTTTCAGAAATAAATTCCCTGTAATACTAGTTGTTTATAAAATTCTAGTCATTTAGCCTGTTACAATAACGGATGCTAGAACAGTAGTGCATAAACATTAGTAGGAACAGTCTATATTAAATGGCAAGGGACTTTGACCTCATTCTTTTTGTTGGTCGTATTTTTCTTTCTTTCAGCCTTTTTGTTGTTTGTTTGCTGAGCTGACCGTTCTTTGTGGGCTGCCGCCGTGTATTGTGTGTCTTTAGTTTTCTGTGACAGTAATACTGTCTTGTATGTCTGTAATATAGCTTTAAATTTTCTCTGGCGATAATACAGGCATGCGCGTCGGTAATGTG
This sequence comes from Erpetoichthys calabaricus, assembly GCF_900747795.2. Taxonomy (NCBI): domain Eukaryota; kingdom Metazoa; phylum Chordata; class Cladistia; order Polypteriformes; family Polypteridae; genus Erpetoichthys; species Erpetoichthys calabaricus. The sequence goes on from NC_041399.2 coordinate 24,064,566, forward strand.
CCTTTAATTTTCTCTGACAGTAATACTGGCTTGTATGTGGCTGTAATATGAGTCACTATATTGTGTACCTTTTAATTTCCTCTGACAGTAATATCGTGCATCTCACCGTGCCCCATGCATGCGCGCTTCTCCAGAAGACTCGCACGCAGACACACACACGGACACCTGGATGCACACAGGGATTTCATTAAGGATTTAACATCTTGCTTTTCCTAACTTGAACGGTTTTCTTTTAAAGGTCTAAATCTTAATTTCTATTTTCTTTCAGAACTCTACTTTACAATTTTACATCTTAAACTTTCTACATCTTTCATTTCTCAACTTCTTCCAGTATGGGATCTTAAATTGACCACCATATATCTGGTGCCTCAATCTATTGCTTCACAAAAGTCCTCATTGCATTGCATTTTCACCAATCCTACAGGATGATCAAGACTGAATTACCTTCAATAACTCTCAGGTTAAAGATTTGAACATTACCAACGTCCTCAATCTGCAGTCTTTGTCTGGGATATTGTCACTAAACAATACACATCAAATTAAATTTGCAATAATAGTCAACTTATTCCGGCCAGGCTCAACAAACAGTTGTTTATGTAACCTTTTTAGTTACAAAATACTTTTGCCATTACAACCCTACTCTGTAATTACTGCTTATCATAGAAATAAAAATCTGACACATGCAACATATAAAATTTAAAACAAAGATTAATATGCCTGGACTATTCCATTCAGAAACAAAACAAATTTAATTTTCAAAATTTTAATTACCCATTTTTCAAAACTGTCAATTACAAGCAACAAATTGTATTTATGCAACCCAATGTTCAGACTGTGGATAGAGTTGCATTCTTGAAGCATAATATTTTGTAAAATCTAGCTTTATTCATCCCTTTAAAGAAACGGAGAAAAGCAGGATAAACACGCTATCCTCTGTCAACACTTTACACAAAAAAATCATAATCCAATTGTGTATGGACTACAGCAACAGGATTACTGGACAAAAAAAAAACAATGACTTAAATGAGAGATGGCCAGGATACATAGTATCTCAGGGCTTTAAATGAAAAATAATTGTCTAATGGGGCATTTGAATTGCTTGATTTTATTTAAGGATTATTTACTAACTGGCTTCTTTTTTCAATACTTCTTAAATTTACTTCATTTTCTAGATTCCTAGGTAATTTTTAACCAAGCTAGACTTAATTTTTAAATTGGGGTTTAGAGTGTCATAGCCTCACCCTAGGCTAATATCTCCTACCCTAACTTCAGGTACTCGATTTTCTGTGTTTAGTTTGACAGATTGTATGACAGAAATTATACACAATACAGTGGCGTCTCCCTGTTAGTTGCCACTTAAGCAGGATGGAAGATTTCTGAAACGTTAAACTACTAGCAACTTCCATATAATTTTAAAGAATTTTATTTACCTATGTTTTGTAGTAATTAAAGAATACAATGCACATAACAAACTTGTCAAAACATTTACAAAAATGATCATTGCCTTTATTTTAAATCCTATATCCAACTAAAACGGTCAAAAAAATTGTTGCTCCATGTCCTGCTTGACCGCAATCCTCTGACCCAATCCCCTTTACAGAATTAAAGCTAGAAGGACAGAGTAATAGAACGGCTACTTATTGTACACCAAGTCATAGCTATATTAATGTCTAAGCATAAGTTGATTAGCTATTTACACATTATGTGAAAGGGGTGGCTATGTAACAGGCAAACAGTCTTTGTAGACTGTAAAACTCTTTAATATGAGCCATATATAACAAAAATAAGATATACTTGTAAAAGTTATTTTTTTGCCAGTCTTATTCCTTTAATAATCCACTAATTTTGTACTTACAAATATTGCATATTATGCAAATGGCTCTTACACATACAGCTTTTCTTTTGACTGATCACCACAAACTGGTTTCCATTTCGGATTTAGATTTCTCCTATTATGTATTACTTCATTCTTCTTATAAAAACTTTTTGAACATCACTATATTGTACTCTAACCCAGTTGGGATGGTCAAATGTATTCTTTTCTTTTCTGTTAATTCTTATTCTGGATTTGAGAGGGATCTGTGGAACATTGTTCAGGCTCTACCATTAATAGAAAAATTTTTAAATTACCAAAACCATCTCTAAAGTTGCCAGAGTTCAAATTTCTGCACCTAATGTTAAAGAGATTATTTTGCAAGGCTTAAATTTTAAAGAATTAGAAGGATTAGAACAGTTTGTTAGTGTTGTTTTTGCAGGTGGTACAGAAGTCTGTGTGTACAGTAGGTGCAGTTGCTAATTTTGTTAATTGTAACTCAGTTTTGGAAACTAGCTCTTCTAATTTGGATGATATCAAAAAAAATTCCAGTTTTCACTTTTTTCAGCTCCGTGACAACAGGTGTTTAGTAACCCCAAATGGCTGGGAAAAGGATGATGGCTCCAAATTTGGATGGGCAGTGCCGCCTTCCTTCCTAATGGGTCTCTCATGCATTCTGTAGCAACTTTGGGAACAGTCATATTGTTAAAAAGCCTAACCCTTTTTTTTTTTTGAAATTTTTTTAAAAACCTTAAATGTTTTCTGTTTATAGTCCTTCATATTGGTGAAATTCCACCTTTTCACGGCACACAATATATAGAACAAAACATTCTTTTCAATAAGCATTTCTTACAATATCCTCATTCCCTGGCTAATCCTTCATTTAAACTTGATACAGATAATTATCCACAATGTTTGATGTGGGGGTTAAACGGCACTCTTACAATATTGGGTTTTTATCAAGATCTTAACTTTTTAGGTTCCCTACTCCTCAAATCCCTTGTTAAAATTTTGTATTCCTTTTTTCTCCTAACATTAAATCTTTTTGTAGCCCTAATCTATATTCTCTTTGGGGCCCTCAAAAATTACTCCCTTTTATTTTTAATAGTATCTCGATCAAATTTTTAAAAATTTAATGCTTGTTTGGATGCAGACTTTAAAATCTTATTTGAATATGATTAGAAATGTATTTTTGATCTGTTTTTATTGCAAATTTTATTAACCATCTATAGGTGGCAGTCTTTTTGGACCATCTACTATTTTAAGGTCTTTTTGACTACAGCCTTGGAGCTGATTCTTTATACACATTTAAAAACACTTACCCATATTACAAATGAGCATTTACTTTTAGAGCATTTACTATTTTTTTTTTTTCATTTTTAGGGTTGAATTTTTGATTGGATAATGATTACATTTAAATTGTTTTAGACTAGTGAACCAGTGTGTGCTCTTTTGAGCATTTGTTCTTCTCTAACCTAATACTATCCACGATCCTGTGTTCATTACTGTGTGTACTGGTAACAGTGAAGAGTCCTCTATATTAAACAAAGGGAAAACTTGAAGGAATCCCTTTCCTTAAATAACAGGATTCTCATTCCATTCCACTTTTTTCGTATTAGTAGCCATTATAGAAGCATAAAAAAGGTGAAATGTTTGGCAGATTTATTCTTTTTTTTTTTTTTTTTTTTTTTTTTTTTTCCCTGATCCTGTTCTTCCTATATCAATGTAGAAAAGATTAGATACATTTTTTTCTTTGGGGGAAAACAAGAAAATGTTCTGGTACAATTACAAGGCCAATTATAATTACAAGAAAAGAAACTATGTACCCCAATGCAGTCTTTCAAATACATACATACAAAAAAACATTAATACAATGGGGCAATATGCATCTTGTTTTCAAAATAATGCAAGATATTCTCCATCCAGATATAGACAAGTGTGATGTACCAAAACAAAACTATAAAGAATGTTACACAAACTAGACCACAATTTCAAAGTACACAGGAAAGACTACTATTTGAAAGGAATTATAGAAAAACACATTTCTTAAGAGGAAAAAAAAAAAAAACAATCAAGTTCCTTTCCTGCTAGTACCAAATTACTATACAGATGGGTACAAGTGCAGAGACACTTAGGCCTAACATACAGTTCCCTTCAGGGACAGACACCCATCACAATTGAAAGAAAAACTTTATTATTTCATTAATCTTATTAAACCAGCATATCTGGATGATGAAGCCTTGCAGCTAATTGAAGCAAATACAAAAAAAACTGGAAGATCACAACTATGCAGATGCCAACGGTTAAAGGAAATCAAGAACGTGTTTAACATTTAGAATCCCTGAAGCCTATGAAAAAACTCGTAATCCCGGGCCACCTTAAATTCCTTCGCACCTCTCTATCAGCGTCTTTTGTTTTGTAAATGTGTCTATCAGCGAGAAGGGTCCGGCTGCAGGCCAAAGACTCAGCCTTCCACGACACGCCTCCAACATTCAGCGTCTGTTCTGTCACATTGATTTCCTTGCAAAAACGTAAGATTAACTCTGTAACCCTAACGATTTTATCATCTTTTAATATGCCTTCGTCTGATCATGAGGCAAGAATCTGAGTTTGCTTATATTGTTGTAGTTCTTTTTAGAATGAAAAAAAATCAAATTCATAACATGATTCAGGATTCGATAAAGAGGACATATTTTTTTTTAGATTAAGGAAACGCCATACTAAATACTCATATGGTTGTTCTAACTTCTATTATAGTGAGTTCTGTCATTTAAAGTACTTGAAATTAATGTTACATTTATTTTTGGAACCTCGTTCAATAAAAGGGAAAGTTCCGTTAATTACATAAATTTATTATTTTGCAAAATGAGTGATGATCAAAGCCATGTCAAAAGTGTAAACTTTTGAGTTCTCGGTAAAAAAGAAACAAATGCTTTTAAAATTGTTTGGTTTGTACAATGTTTAAAATAGTACAGCATATGTGGGGACCTTCATCCTCCATTGTCTGTCTTGAAATGTGTTTTCTTAATTTTGTTCTACACTGCAATTTTATAATGCTGATAAATTTCAAGTGGTGCTGTTAAACTTTCAAGTGTTTTCCTGGTTTTTAACTTTAAAACATAATTGTTTTCCCTGTGAATATTAAACGAGCGTCAGACATACTGCATAAAAATAAATGCATGTTTTGGTAAATGGTTTTAAAATTATATCACAAGTAAGTTGTTTAATACTGGAAGTACCAACACGTATTAAATGATTCTGTATTTTTAAAACGGTTGGTGGCATCGCTGCTGGCTTGCAGAAAGGAGACCAGGTTTACGTCTCTGGTTCTCCCTGAGTGGAGTCGGCATGTTCTTCTCGTGTCTGCATGGTTTCCTCCTGGTGCTCTGGTTTTCTTCCTTGGATGTAAAGGTTAGGTGGGTTGGTTTTGCTACAAATTGGCCCGTGCATGTGTCTACGCCCTGCAATGGACGGGCTCCCTGACGAGGGTTTGTTCCTGCATTGCGCCCTATGCTGGCTTATAGGCTTCATCACCCTACCCGGTGACCCTGTTCAGCACTGAGCAGTTTAAACAAATGAATGAATGAAATCTTGGTTACCCTTAAACAATTTATTATGGTTATATATGAATTTTTAGTGTAAAAATGTTTGAAAGTTTTGGTTAAGATGCCTCCATTCAGATATAAGACATATCACTTTCTCTGGAATGGCTTGTCTCATTATGTTAGATCTACTCCAGTACTGACCATTTTAAGTCAATGAAGTTGTATCTCTTCTGACTAGCACTTAACCCTGCAAGACGCTGACATTATGTTTGTATAAGTTAAGTCACGTACATACATGATTATAAATACAGTATGTATGGCTGTGGAAGTTGAGTTTATGTAATGGTTAAGCTTGTACTTATGTGAAGTGTACATACTGTACTGTATTTTAACTGGTTTACCATTTTTTGTACAGCATTTCAGTTCAGTTTTGGCTGTTGTAAATGTGGTTTATAAATAGTTTGCCTTTCCATAAAAACATTATTTTAATGCATAATAAATGCAGATCTGAGACAGTAGCTTAAAAAATATTAAGTTGGTTTGCAACATTAGCAAAAAGTTAAAATATAAAGAACTAGAATTATAGGTAATAGAACAATGAAGGACATGTATGTTCATGTTACATTTTCTTACAAAACACCAATTTTTCTTCTCATTATTATCTAAACAGATGTGTATCTTCTATATCTGAAAAAAGGAAGGTAAATGGTTGAAGGACATATTCCCTCTCCTCTTCTGGAAATTCAGTTAACAAATCAAATTTCTGAAGGGCCTCCTCTGTCGTCCTTCTCCATTCAGAGTAACGAAGGGAGTGAGACTTGCCCTTTGAACACAGAATTATTCTCGGCACACCACTTCTCTGCCTCCAGAAGATGCTGAAGGATTCTTTGTTGCTGTAATATTTAAGAAAAAAAATCTTTAAACTGCCCTCATAAAGCTTAAATAGAAATTAAAACCTTGAAGTACATAGTCTTAGTTCTTGCAATAGGTAGTTTCAGCACATAGTGTAATCAATGGCGTCAGGCAACGTAAGAGTTAAATATTAAAGGCTAATGCCCATACCTTTTCTCTAAAGTAATCCGTAAGGCCACCAATATTTACAAAAGCAAGGTTTTGGAATGAGCCAAGTAAATAAGAGATGAACATTCTTGTGGCCAGAATGCAGCAATATACTTCTTACATTGTAAGATAATAATGGAAAGGTAATCGTGTCCTTTAGGAGATTACCTGTGCCCAAAAGACTCAAGAACACACTAGCAGAATTTACAAGTCAGAGGGTAGGAAGGGGGACAGTTAAATACACAGGTAACTGGAAGATGGGGTCGCTCCTTTGGCCAGGTGACTGATATGACTTTTTGGTCAAGGTAATGGCAGCTGATAATGGAGCAATAACATCTATTAGAAACTTGGCAATGTTTATTAGGCATTAGGAAATATTGGTGACTAGGCAAAATACACAGGAATGCGAGTCAGATAATGATGAGAAAAATATATAAAGTGAGGTAATCTTGTGATACATTGTTAACATTGCTGTATTGGATCACTATATTAATACACAATGCATTTAAAATTTTCTATTTTAAGTGTTTGTGTCACAAGTACTCGGATGTTGTACCATGTTAGCCATTATGAATGTAGTGAGAAGTCAAGCAAAATCACACCTTTTATTGGCTAACTAAAAAAATATTACAATATGCAAGCTTTAGAGGCAACTCAGGCCCCTTCAGGCAAAATGAAATACAGAAACTGGAGTTCCCTGTGTTTATATAGACACCAGGACAGATGCAACATTGGAAAACCTTCAAGCGAGACATCTTGGGTGTAAAAAATGAACAGACCACTCCAGACTAAGATTAATTTAACAAAAGAAGAACAATGTATGGTCAAGATCTTTGGATAAGAGAGCTGTCCAACAAAGTCTTTTGAAGTTACTAATGAATTGAGGTAAAACATGCTTTTAGTCTTTAAGGCTTTGATTCCTGCTGGTTAATGATTAACAGTATGTATCTGACACCAGCATGACAAGTTTTTTGGGTTTTTTTCTTACATTTTATTCACTATATAGTGTGCATTTTAAGCCAACATCAACAAAATGTAATTCATCTAGTTTATGGAAGTTTATAAAAATGTCTGTACCATCAGGCTTTCATGCTGTACTTTGGTGAATCTTCTAAACATTATAGGAATGCTGAAGGAAAATTGCATAACAAAACATGATTTTTATTAGGATCCAAATTAACAGAAATATCACAATTACAAAAATTAACCAGGTCCATGCATGACAGCCCTTCCTTCTGACCTTGCATTGCAAGATGGATTATCGACCATTTATTTCAGAATATGAACATTCAAGGAAGTACTAAGCAATTGTACTTGTAAATACTTTCCATCTTTCAGAAGACCTTGCCAAGTCCAACTGTATTTTAGTCCGCTGCTTCTGATCATTCACACTTTGATGTTCATCAGCTTCTTTATGTCAATCAGGAATTTGAAAATGAGCTTACAAAGCATCAAATAAATGAAACTGACTGTAGGAAAGTATAGCAGGCCAAACTTTAATATGGTGCTTCTCACCTTTCAGGTACAACTCCTGAAATCTTTCCATATTTTTAATTATATTAATTGTAATAGTGGAGAGAGATCCTACTAAAAGCCTTCCTAGGTCTTCATTCAAAATTTTTTTGAGGGCAGCTGAGTCTGATGTGAAATGCTACAGTATTTAAAAAGGTGAAATTTCATTGACTAGAGGAGCTCATAGCAGAACAAATGTTCATCAGAAGATCATGCAAACCAAAACCCATTGGAAAAAGTCCTCTTAGCCACAAGTCCTCATGGTCAGATGAGACAGAGATTAAGCCTTGTGGGCAAAACCCAAGAACCACGTGTGACACAAATGTAACGGGGCCCAAATCCCAAGAATTTCGACCCCTCAACTGATTTTTGGTGGCAGTAGCAAATTTGAAATGCAAAAACAATCTGTTTTTTGCCCTTCAAAGGAAGCAAGTACACATGGAGAATGTTTACATGCACTTTGATAACCCATTTTCAAAAAATGCCAAAAAAATGTAAACCTTATTCCAGTGAGAAAAAGCAGGATATTTGTCTCTGGAAAACTGGGTGAATGTGCATAGAATTTTCTGTGAATAACTGGATTATGTGGCGATGTAAACTCTTAACCATGTTACACTGAAGAATTTTGTAGTCTGCACATGTCAGATGCAATCCATCAACTTGTGCATGTGTTAGCTTCACACTTGCCTTCAGCAGCAATGGGTGGAAATGTCCACAAGAAAGTTCCAGAGGCAAATGCTTGGACAATCGCATTTTTCCTTCCTGTAGTTGAAATTGTGGTGTTTTTTTTTCCTCTCCTCATTTCAGAAATCAATGGTGGGGAGGGCTTCATATAAGTAAAGCACACAGTATTGCTGATTCACAAATGTGCCTGAGAGTGAATAAGGACTTTTTATTTAGTAGTTAGCATGTCATTTACTACTTTAAGTGCAGTTCCTGTACTGTGATTATTTTTCTTTCTAAAACACAACTGAAACTTATCAAGAATAGCATGTTTATTGAGGTGGTTATTTAGCTGCAGAATGACTGCCTTCTCTAGGACTTAAGGCAGGTTAGAAATAGGTCTAAAAAGTTTTTTAAAAGCAGAAGAGTCAAGATTATTTTTCTTGAGCAGGGGTTTGACTACTGCAGTCTTAAGACAGTCTGGGAAGACCCTCGTATCTTAATGATGAACTTTCTATGTATTGTGGAGATGTACTATATTTCTAATTTTGTGATTAAAAAATATATAGCAAAAGCCTCAAGTTTCACTGGAAGTTTTTTGGGGGCATTCCATTATGTGACCTGGGTTTAGCGGACAATCAATTTTAGAGAAAAAAACACTGGGATTACCAGCATAGTTATTAATAATTGTAGAGAAATAGCACCGTCTCTCAAGAATGTTGTATTCTGTTAATTTAGCCTTCAATATCTCAGTGGGTAATCCGTTTTAGTTTAGCATTTTTAGAAAGAGCAATAAAAAGATTTGCTGCAGAATGAATAGAAGAGATACATAGATGAATATGTAACAAATAACAGAAAAGCTTGCCTGTACTGAACACGTGACAGCCTGGGCCTGTAGTGTTCAGATGCCGTCCAACTGGCAGACAAATTATCTACTGGTCTAAGACGTACCTGAGCATTGGACGCTGCAGCTTCCTGCCTGACACTCTGGCAAGCAGAAAAGTTTAGTGTATTGTTGGGTTTGGTTGATTTTACTCAAGACCGTTCTTGTTGCTAAGTTGTATTTAAGCAATTTAACTTCATTTACTGGGACACTAAGCTGAATGAAAGCAGAATTACAGAATGCTTTGCTATAATAAAACAAAGCATGCATCCCTAGGAAAGTAAATTAGTTTTGCACTTTAAAGTGCTTGTATCGCTCAAATAGTGATTTCAATAATTCGTCAATAGTGAATTATTCTTCTACAGTCCTCCCAAGCAACAATTGAACAGACCACATGACACAAGGAAGATCCAGCCATGGCACAACTGCAATGGGAACGAGTGAGACAAAACCCAGCGGGTGCAGCTCTGAGATCAACACCCTGGAATGGCATCTGGAGCTCAATATTATAGAAAATACCCCGTGATTAGGCAGCTATGATGATACCACTGAGGACATGCAAGTAGACCAATCACATCAAACAGTCGGCAAATAAGTGCCAGACCACCTGGACTTCCATCCATCCATTTTCCAACCTGCTGAATCCGAACACAGGGTCACAGGGGTCTGCTGGAGCCAATCCCAGCCAACACAGGGCACAAGGCAGGAACCAATCCTGGGCAGGGTGCCAACCCACCGCAGGACACACACACACCAAGCACACAGTAGGGCCAATTTTAGAATCGCCAATCCACCTAACCTGCATGTCTTTGGACTGTGGGAGGAAACCCACGCAGACACGGGGAGAACATGCAAACTCCATGCAGGGAGGACCCGGGAAGTGAACCCAGGTCCCCAGGTCTCCCAACTGCGAGGCAGCAGCGCTACCCACTGCGCCACTGTGCTGCCCCCACCTGGACTTGCGACTAGTAAACCTGTACTGAACATTGGAACCCTTGGGAGTTTGTGAACCCTGCTTAAAACTCAAGCACAAATATTCAAAGTTGATTAAGACACAGTGTTCACTTATTTAATTGACCTTTTCATTATTCTGGATTTCCAGAACACATTGTTTTTACACATTTTTAGTGTTCTTATTCTAAATATGCAATGTATGAAACGAAAGTAAATCAGTAAATTTGTTTCATTTAATGTTTGTTTTTTTTTTATGAAATTTACTTCAGCTGATAAATTCAACTTTTATTTCAATAAAAATTTGAATACTATAAAGTAGTACAATCCAATTTGCTTTATGAAAAATCTTTTGTGAATTTTTGTATTTAGTAATAAAACCTCAACAAGTCATTCATACCTGATGTCGCATGTGTCAGAGGGTCGTATTCCAAGTTCTTTGCAAGTATGCGATACCACCCCAAGCCGAGAGGGGGCACTGTCTCCACTAACTACTACCTTGTCTTGTATTTGTTCTGCAGCACAGAAAGACATCCCAGTAAGGGCAACTCACCAAACCTCTTAAAACCAAGACCCCCCCAGTGGGAGGCTTCAGTTGTGGCTTAAGCCACCCAAGGAGAAGCTTCGCAGACCTACTGAAAGAATCTTATTGAGAAGTCTGGATGAGGTCAATTGCGGAGATGCAACCTTGCTTTGTTTAAAATTTTGTTGAACACGTTGTTTTTGTGTTTCTGGCAAGTAAACGGGGACAATTGGCCAAAGTGCTGCAGTTGTACCAGTCTGTTATTACTTTGACTGTAGTGTATATATTCTTGCACCATGGATATCATTTTTACCAGCACTGTTCTATTTTTCAGCTGCCATTTATTATAGCAAGCCCTCTTGTTGCAGAGCGAATTGGTTCCATGTCCAGGTATTCATTGGCATACATCCTTTCTAGTAACATCCCACCAGTTGCGTCTGAGGTCCTTACCGGATATTCGTCTTCTGTCTGTCCTAATGTCCGATCGAACATCTGTCGGATGACCGTAGCAGCCATATGTCTTCTCACACCAAGTGTGTTCTAAACAAAACCTACTACACTGTCAGCTGTATAAGGGTACAGCAAGTCTCTAACTGTATAATACATTTATGTACTTTAACATCTATGACAAAATTGTTACAGATCTAAGCATGTGCTCTATTATACAACATGTTAAAGTGCTTTACTAAGAAAGAACACGGTACTATACAACAGTTTGCTACCAGTGTTAGAGCGCATCAGTCACCAGCGTTCTTGTGAGTTTCACATTTCATTGTTCCTATATTTTCATAAAGTGAAGTGCATCATGGTCTTTAAATGCCACAAGCTTAAAGAGACCTGTATCATCTTCTACTCATGTCACTCTCTTGCCTGTTGCACATTCCCACCTGCTTGTTTCCCCTAACGTTTTTCTCCATAACAGCATCCCCTTTTTGTCTTTCTAATTAACTCGAGGTATATCTAAAAAGATTTTGTCTGTGCTCTGCTGCGCCAGGTTTCAGTGTGATCAACTGATCCCATGAGTAAACCAAGATCTAGTCTATGTTGCTTGCCATATTAACATTAGTGGCATTCAGACAAACCAGTTGCCACAAAAAATTAAAAATGTGGTAAAGAAACTCAAATCTCATGGTTAAAGAGGGCACCACTTACAAAGACTAAGCTACACTGTATACTATTGCTGAAAAAAGTCTAAAAACACTAAAATATGTAGACAAGACGAGCAGTTTTTATTAAAAAAAAAAAAAAACAAAAAAAAAAAACACAGTTGAACATAAAATAACTCTCTGCAAGTTTATTTAAAGCCAAAATTGATTTTGGAGGTTGATCTGTCCTAGTTTGTTCCAGGTCCTATTTTTTCCTTTTGCATCTGCACGATTATAAATAAGTAAACTCCACATTTACATCTGCACATTTACTTATTGAGCTCACCTTTGGATAAAATGTTCTGATGTCATAAAAATGTGCATGTGAAGCCTGGGTTCCCCGATTTGCACTGTGGAGTTTAGCACTGTGTGATCTGCTCATCAACAAAAATTTACCAATTTCTAAAATATTGCAACAGATTATTTCGGACAGAAGAAGGAAAATATGTACTCAAGCATTTGCTTCTGGAAATTCATCTTTGTGGGTCCTTCCACCACTTTCTACCTGCGACTACTATATTTGTGTATGAAGAGAAGACGTGCAGAGAACAGCATCCTTAATGGCGGTCTGATTACAGCTTTACCTGGTGACATCACAAGGCCCCTTTTGGAGAAAACCATTTTTATCTCAGTTTCAGAGACCGATACCTTTTTGTTTATCCAACTGGAATTGGGAAATACATGGAGTATATGTGAATAATTGGGTTATTAAAGTGCACATAACTGCCTTGAACGTTGATACATAAGTCACGTTTAGATGAAAGCCTCTTCCTTGAAAGCGACTGAGCAGTAGATGTTGACTTGGCAGTCGCCAGTTTCGGACACCAACTTTGTCTTACATCTGGTAACTTCACCACTATACTTAAAAGGAATTTTTATAATATATAGTGTACTATTGTAGTTCATTTCATTATGGCTTCATGTGGTAGTGTTTTAAATATAAAGTAAATGAATGATTTAGAGTGAATTCTTTTTAACGTGTTTAATCAGAGTTCAGGATTCAGTTCGGTGAAAGTCACCTTCCGGATGCAGTCCGTGTACATTAAAAGTAAAGCTGCAAGCAAAGAGTTAGTCGCACAACTTTAAACCGTATACAAATATTTGCATTTCTGTCTAAAACTTAAGTTTATTATGCATTTAACAAATTGTTATATTTCAAACCATTCCAATAGTGAATTCTGAGACCTACTGACACCTTCTAATAAAGTTTACAGTCAATCCTCGGCTTTCATTGGGTAACGTTGCTAGAAAATGGCACGAAAGTTTAAGTGCGAATGTTAGCATATTGAACCCATAGGAAAATAGAGGGTTTGGCTCTCGGGACCACTCAAAACAGTAAGGTTTCACTAGAGTTTGCTCAAAATTCCCTGCTCTACATAGAATTCTTTATAGTAAAACCTTATGTTATATTATGCACTTTACATAGAACAGTAACCATGAAATCATCCATAAAATACAAAATTGGGAACATGCAGAATATTTTTCTTGTAACTCATTTACTAGAATTGTAAAGCCCTTTTGTGCTGACATCTCAATTTAAAAAAAAATATTTAAAATCTGAGACTGGCAAGGTCTCCTCACATCACATACTGCTCTGTGATTTAATGGATTTAACGTTATTCATGGTTTTTTTACTTATACATATTTACTAAATTAGAATTCAATAGTATTTTGCCAACAATTACTTGAAATTCAATCCTAACAGGAAACTAAAATGCTTATCCACTCATTACCTAAATCCAGTTTCCCTAACTTCATGTGCCCTTCGGCCCTCCTGCTCTGTGTCTTCTTAGTCCCTTCCTATCTCAACTGTGTGTTACCTTGTACTTGGCGTTCAGAGTTTGGTCTTTTTCTTTCTTCATTTTCTTTGATTTTTCTTTGTCAGGTTTATACTAGATGACATTTAGAGCCGCATCTTCAGGGCTTTCCCCATCGCAGCACCTCTATGCTTTTGCTGTTTAAGTTCTTAGCTTGAAGTGGGCTCTCCCTGCTAGTCGCACTTTGAATCCAATTTTTCTTCATGCTACAATAGATAAAACCGAAATGAACACTGCTGCAGACTGACTAGGAAAAGAAAGATACAAACACTAATGTGGAAGATGTTAAATACCAAGGGAGGTGTGACATGTCTGCTTGGAACTAACATATTGGCCTGCAGTAAGCAAAAAAGACAGCTGTGTAGTGACTGCACAGTGCTCAGATTCATGCTTTATAAAAAGCCATTTATTTATATTAGGGGTGTTAGGAGCTCACCCAGCCTGGCCTGGTACACACACTCAGAGACAATTCACAACAAAGGCTTTGTAAAATCCCAGAAAATGTGAATATGCAAAAACACGTCCACATCAACAGCCAGTGCGGGTGATATGTTATTTTTGCGCCCTAGGCCAAGCTTATTAGTGCGCCAACAGACTGGTTGGTAGCTAACATTTACACCTGGGTGTAACCCTCCACATGCGCCCCCCATCCTTAAAATGATTTGTGTCCTTGACAAATGCCTAATTTTCCTTAATGGAGGGACCAGCCCTGGGGATAGCACAACTAACTAAACTCTAACTGATGAATAAACTATTTACAAAATCCTCCCTGAAGAACCCACTATGACCATCACTAATGAAGACACACAGTGCAGAAATGGATGATGTGGAGATAATGAAAATGTGCATATAGTCCTGCTGTGCAGAATTTATCTGAAGTCCTGTGGTGAAAGTTGAGCTGCAGCTGCAGTCCCAAGACACACCGAAAACTTGCAGACAGTGGAGGCTCTGAACAAAGTACACATGGGTGCTGTCTTGGAAGAAGAAAAAGAGCTGGTTTTTAATCAGATGGTCAGGAAATAAGATGCGGTCAAAAAAGCACAGTAGGATCATAAACAGGAAATCAAACTGCACTTTCAGAAAAACCAAAACCACTATGCAAGAACCTGAGTCAGAAAGGAACCTCAAGGTGTTAGCAAATAGAGCATCAGTCTTGAGATTTATCTCCAATTTCAGGCTGAAACTGGCTTCAAGATGACTCTCTGTAATGACCAGTGTGTCACGTTGTGACCCACATCCACAACAACGAACTAGCATCATGATGACAGTCACAAACTGTTATCTTAACCTCTTAACCGCCCTCTGCCGGATATATCCGGCATCGTAGCGTTATTGCTGACGCCTTACTGCCGGAATTATCCGGCACATTTGCCTATGGTTATGTGAATGCCTGGCGCGTAGTATAACTGACAGTTTGGCGTGGGTATTATTACTACATTGTATTTCGACAACTCTGCGGTTGTATTGGTCGGTCATGTGATGTGATTCGGAAGTGAAAGCTGTGAATATGGCGAAATGTAAAACTGACTTCAAGTGAGTTTTTGCAGGCGATTTTGGACAATAATTCTGATCATGATTGTAGCAGTTCTGAAGATTTTCGCGACAATGATGATCAGCAACGTGCGTTGCATGATACTGTGAATGACGACGCATCGGATGATGGCGATGAGTGGGTGTATCCCCAACATCTCAACTGGACTGCTGCCTGTTACCTGAGCCAGATAAGAAAGATCCAAACCGTGACCGCTTGTTCAAGCTACGTCCTTTGACCATTTATTTGAAACATTTCAGCAGGTAAATACTGCTTGAATAAATGTAAAGTAAAAAACTGAAAATTGTTCAGATTTTGCCCGGCATGAGGAATATTTAGGGAGTTGGCGGTTAAAGGGTTTTAAATAGACTGTAATATGAATTGGATACATTTCAAAACATTTAACCGCCAAAAAATAAAATAACTACTAAAAACACTTTTAGGAATGTAGAACTTCTTAAATGCCTTTGAGAAAGGAAAATTGTTCATAAATAAGACAAAGAAAAATTTAAAGAACAAAACCAAATTACATCATACACAAATCCTGACATGACTGGAGTTCTCTATTCGACTTGTTGCAATTGTAATCCGAAAACAAAGGAACTGCAGCAGCTGAAGACAAAGGAACAGATAGATACACTTTTGAAAAATTATTTAAGAAGTTTATTTTTTTTTTTTTAACAGAAACAGAGTTCATTGATTACAACAAAGAAAAAACAAATGATAGGATTCAATATTTTGTCTTGATTCTAAAATCCTAAAACCCTTTCAGCCAAAACAGTTCTATTGAAATGAACGGTAACACTAGAAAAACAAAAGCGAAGCGTTTTTTTGCTGCATTTTTAAAGGAAGGCATGGTCTCTTCCTGTGGGATAAGCGAAGAGTGAAACAGCTCATTGAAACAAGAAAAACAAAACAAAAAAAAAAGCTGGCCAGTGTCCTTGTGCTTCACTTACTGACAGCTATTGAGCGAGAAATTAAACACATATGTACATTGCAATCAAGTGACAAGAACTGAACACTTCAGTTAAAGTATACTCAACATTAACCTGATGAAAACTAAAGTTAATTGCAGATGTTTTAACACTGGCAGAGGGGTGGCACAGAGTTGTCATTCCTGTCTCTCCGCTCCAGGGTCTGTGTGGCATTTGCAGGTTTTCCTTGTGGATTTATTGGATTCGGAGAGTGTGGTTAACTGCAAATGACTTCCTGTTATAACACTGAATGCTGCGGATGTATCTGTAATGCTTCTCAGTAGTGGTGTGCGATACTACAAGATTTGGTATCGATCCGATAGCAAGTAAATACAGGGCCAGTATCACCGATATCGATACTTTAAGGTGGATGCATCATCAAATTGCTAAAGCTGAATTAATTTTCAGTGTGTTGTGATTTTTTTTTTTTTTTTTTTTTTATATAGTTAAAACCCAGGACAGAATTTGGGCAAAGTAAATAAATACTTTATAATAAACACAAGTAACACAATGTCCATCCATCCATCCATTTTCCAACCAGCTGAATCCGAACATAGGGTCACGGGGGTCTGCTGGATCCAGTCCCAGCCAACACAGGGCACATGGCAGGAACCAATCCCGGGCAGGGTGCCAACCCACCGCAGGACACACACAAACACACCGACACACCAAGCAAACACTAAGGCCAATTTAGAATCACCAATCCACCTAGCCTGCATGTCTTTGGACTGTGGGAGGAAACCCACGCAGACACGGGGAGAACATGCAAACTCCACGCAGGGTGGACCCGGGAAGCGAACCCGGGTCTCCTAACTGCGAGGCAGCAGCGCTACCACTGCGCCACCGTGCCGCCCATAACACAATGTATTTTTCTTAAATAAAGTGCACACAATTAGAGAACCGCCTTTTGGAAAAAAATTTTAAAATAAAAAATAATTGGTGAGAATACAATAAAGTGCAATACAAAAATACAATGAAGTGTAAACACGCTCAAAGAAATATCCCCTCACCCCACTGTGCAGAACAGATTAAAGGTTTTTGTTCAGGAACAGCATGTTCACATTTTTCGATTTTATTGCACGTCGCCTGGTACTTAATAACTGTCCTGCCTTTGCAACCTCAGTGCCAGCTGAGAGGATTTTTTCAACCATTCCCTGGTGCTTCTTGGCAGGTTTGCTCAAAGAAGGGAATGTTAATTTTTTTTTTTTTTTCCCCCCCCACCAACGTAGTGGATCCTTATCCCAAGGAATTGGCCTCTCTTCTGAGTACCTACGCATTTCAATTAGGACATCAGTGCCAGTTGTCCGATGCTGCTGAGATGCAAGGACTTCAGTGTCGAATTCTGGCCATATCCCACCTTTTGCTGCAGGTGGGGATGCAGCAGCCCCTGCAGATGAGCTTGAAGTAGTTGCAGGAGCTGGGGCAGAGCTGGCGGCATAGCTTGTGCTTGGTGCAGATGATGAAGGTGCTGAGGTCTGACTCACTGACTGCATTTCGGTGACAAGTCAAGCATTTAGAGGCTCAACATTTGCAGAGTCACGGAATCCCAGGTTTTTAAATCTAAAGTCCAGGTAGGTGCTGACAGCAAGACCATAAAATGTTTCAATAGCCCTGAAGCGATGGTGACACTGCACTGACAGCTCAGCAACTACCTTGCTACCTTTGCGCTCAGAAGTTGCAGTGGTTCAGTGAAGCAGTGACATCAGTGGAATCAGCTTTGAAAGTGAAACGTGTTTTTCAGTTGATATCTCCCTGGTTGCTTCCTCAAATGGTCTCCGTGCCTTGATGGAGAGACTGATGACAGACCATTCTTCCTTACTTAAGCAAAGTGAGCCCTTTCCAAGGCTTAGGGTAGGGGATACCAGCATTGCTTGTGTGCACTGGTTCACTGGTCCTAGTATTAACTATAATTACAGTATATTTAAATTATCAATTGCCCTAAAGAAGACACAACACAACTGAATCAGGCCTGGAAAATTAAAATGACTCTTATTTATCATTCAGGCCATTTGGATAGAATGTGTCCAGTGCCTGAATCCTTTCCAGTTTTTTTTTTTTTTTTTTTTTTTTTTTTTTTTCCAAGTCTAGTTTCCATCTTGTTCCAGTAAGTTTCATGTTCCAAAGAGAAAAAGGGGGGGGGGGGTGATGATCAGGTTGACTATAATGTACTGTATGTATAACCTGGTTTGTTTTTGTTGGTTTTCAATCAACCAGAGGTGTTGGATGAACCTAGCTTTAGCACTGTTCTTAGTTTCCCCAATATAAATGAGGTCACAGTTTGCAAATTGGATGGCATAAATTCAATTTATTGTGGTCAAAGATAATGTCTGGAAAATTGGCAGTTCCACAGATGTCATGGGATTCCTAATCTTTTTATTCTTGTAAGAAATCTGCCAGGCACACTTATTCCTTTGTCGTCTAGTACATGACGCTCTAACAGTAAAATCTTTCAAATTCTTGTTTTTACAGTAAGCTGCCATGATTGTAAAATTTACCAGATCATCTGCTTCCTGTACCTCCCGAAAATTACTTTTTAATATCCTAATCACTCTCTGGGCCTGCATTGAAAAAGTAAATACCATATTAATATTGGTTTTGTCTCCCTTCCTGTATACTGTCCTCTATTTGTATATTCCATATGTCTCCATCTGCCTGTCCCTTCCACGACCCCAGCCACTCCTCCATCCCTCCAACTGTACCTGTCTCATATTCCAAAGCCTACCCTCCAACTGCTATCTCTGCTACAAATTTTTGTTTCAGTTCACCCTCCATCCAGTCTTTCACTTCCAAAAGTTATTTTCCCCTTACTGTCCAAATTTGCTTTAAGAAAATTACCTAAAATTAAATTTCAAAACACTATTAGGGTCATTCCGGCATACTGAGAGAATCTTAAAAATAAGGGGAGTGTCAACATCTGGAGCTAGCGGAGTTTTAGCATAACTCCATCCCCCAGATTCCTTAACATCAGGGATCTGGGGGGTGATCTTAACATTAGGGTTCCAGGTGGTGATCTTAGCCTTAGGTGTCTGATTTGTTACCTTAACATCAAAAACTCCTCTATGGGCCTTTAAGGTTAGGGTTTGATGAGGGGCAGGCCAATCCTAAACCAGGGTTACCTTGTTTGTCAGGGGTCTGGGAGGCAATCTGGGGGATGGAGTTAACATCAGGGGTCTGGGGGGTGATCTTGCCTCATTTTACTCAAGACAATCTCTCCTACATGTAGAATACAGAGTTCCACCTTGTCTCAACTGCTTGAATTAGTTTGTGTTCAGGGAATTTCTGCTGCTTCTGAATTTCTTTGAGCTTGTCTGCAGCTTTAGTGTTGTAGTGAAAGAAAGCAACAATAGCACTGTTTTTTTTGCTGAATCTCAAGCAAGCCAGGGTGAGCTTTGAAAGAGTCTTTCACCACCAAATTCAAATTGTGTGCAAAACATGGGTAGTCTGCCCAACCTGCTTTGCGCACAGCAGCAATCATGTTGGCGCTATTATCGGTTACAACAGCCAGAATCTTGTCGGTTATGCCCCATTCTTCCACGATTCTGGTTAACTGAAAAAATATTGTCTGCAGTGTGTTGTCCAGGAACACAAGTTTCTAGCCCATATGCCAGCATTTGCCAGTTTTCAACTGTGATGTGGCATGAGACTGTTAAATATGCCTCTGTGGCTCTTGATGTCCACATATCAGTTGTAAGCACAACATTATCCACACCACTCAATTCCTTTCTGACCCTAGAGCAGCATTCTTCTTCATAAAGAGCTTTTAGTTTTCCTTCCATTAAAGATTTTCTACTTGGAATTTTGTACGGTGGGTCAAGTGTCCACACAATTTCTAAAGCAGTCATCTTCCACCATGGAAAGAGGTTGCAAGTCCTTCACTTTCATTTCTGCAAGGCCCCTCGTAATCTCCATTTCTCTTGGGGAATCGGCTAAGTGAAATAATAAAATAAAGTTTGTAGCACATCTTGTAGTTTAAGTATAGTAGTCATCACAGTTAACACAAGGTATTCAATCAAATCTGAGCTATTATATTCACTATATTTGTTTCAATTCCAGTAAATGTAGTCACTTTTATCCCATTGTCACATGTTATAATATTGTATCAAATAACACGTTCATTTTGATTAATTAATCACAGAAAAAATGAGTTAAAAAAATTAACTGCGTTCCGTGGTTCTGTTCACGGTGACTTTGAAAAATGATCCCGTAAACCCAAACTATTTACCTATTTGAGCCTGATGCTAGCACTAGCATCCATAATATAAAGCATAATTTTATACTTTTTGAGTTTTAACAACTTGCACTTTGAAAATTAATGCTGAAGATGACTAAAATATTACTTTCTCCACTAACCTACCTGGATATTCTCTGCCAATTTAAAAGGCCTCTGCCAGTGTCCGCTGCCTCGGGGTTAGGGGTCTACTTCTGTTGGGGCCAAGTTGTGTTGGATTTATCACCTCCTCTCTCCATTTCTGTAGCTCTGCATTTTCTTTTGAATGATTTCTCATATGCTTGTATAAATTAGTTGTATTACCACTGTATTTGACAGCCTTTTTACAAATAATACAATCTTGCTGCTGTTTGATCTTTGGCTTGAAAATAAAGCCACACACCACTCCTCTTTCTCTCTGCCATAATTTCTTATGCTCTGTGTGTGTGTGTGTGTGTGTGTGTGTGTGTGTGAGCCTCTTTGCTTGCCTGGCGCCACTGAGTCACGTGACGGTACATCATCACAACACAAGAGAGGAGGGGGAAAGCCTGCTCTGCGCTGTGACAGCCATGAGAGCAGCAGTGCTTACCCAGACAGCCGCAGTGCATTCAGGAGAGAAATTGAAACTAAAGTATTGATCAATATCAATACCAACATTATTATCAATACTTGGATCGATCTGCCAACCACTGACACGTGGTCAAACAAGTGCAAAGCATATAGAAGGATCAGGACTACACATCCACTACCGATGACACTGAACGAGTCAGTAC
The DNA here is from genome assembly GCF_900747795.2 of Erpetoichthys calabaricus. NCBI lineage: Eukaryota > Metazoa > Chordata > Cladistia > Polypteriformes > Polypteridae > Erpetoichthys > Erpetoichthys calabaricus. The sequence continues at coordinate 24,085,962 of NC_041399.2, forward strand.
ACTGAACAAGTCACTGAGCTGTACTGAGTTGCAAGGATTTTTAGTTTGTACTAAACTCTTTTTTAGGTTTATATACTGTATATATTGTATTTTACCAACCATTATAAACTGGGAAAACTAAAATGCTCATCCATTGCTTATCTGAATCCTATGACATCCATACCTCATTGGCCCACTGCTCTCGGCCATCTTTTTTCTTTTCCTTTACCTGCACTCTCACCACATACCAGGTCTCCACAACTGTCTTTATTGCTGTTCAGTAGGCTTAGCTTTGATACTCTTTGGAGCCTCCTCCACAAGCACAAGACGCTCTGCTTGTCCTTGTCCTTCTTTGTAAACCTTGGATGTGTAAGATGTGGGTTCCTCCTCTCTGACACACTCAAAATACAATTTTCTTTTAAGCCACAATGCCTGAAACAAAGAAAAAAGCAAAAGAAGAAAGAGGCATGCATAGTTTTGAAAAGAGCAAGAGAAAACATTTGCCAAAGAATGAATAGGAGAATAAAGATACAAATTTGAATATTATGGCCTGCCGGGGATACACCAGCTGCCCAAACCAGAGACAGACAGACACCAGGCAAAAGTTTCAGAACAAGTTTTTATCTAAAGTGTGAAGCCCTCTTCTTCTTTAACCTCCCACCTGGTCAGCGCAACACAGCCCAGCCCAATAAACAAAATACATGTTGTTTCATTCTCTCTCCTACCACCTCCGCTCCTCTCGGCAAGCTTTGTCTCCCTTCTTCCCAACTCTGGTTCTCCGGGCTGAACGCAGACAGCTCCTTTTTAAGCTGCACCTGGAAGTGCTCCAGGTGGCTTGTTAGTGAAGTCTGGAATTGCTCCATTAGTGTGGTGAAAGCCAAAAGTAGGGCTTTGCAGCTTCTGCAGATCCCCCAGGAGCATCCATGCAACCCAACAGAGCTGCAGTGAACTCCCATTGTGCCCTCTGGGAAATCGTGGTTCCACAGCAACCCAGGGGTGCTGCCCTCTAGTGCCCCAGGGAAGATAATAACCTGACCACACTCTCTCCCATGGTCCTTACACAATATTGGAAGGGCCCCTGGCCCTATGTGACAATATGTAACAAATAACAGTTAAACCTGCCTGTATTGCATGTGTGACAGACAGCCTGGGCCTAAAGTGTTCAGACAACCTTCATGTGGCAGACAGAGCTTATCTACTAATCTGTACCGTACCTGAGTATTTGAAGCTGCAGCTTCCTGCATGACCCTCAGGCAAGCAGAAACACCTTTTCATTTTTTTTGGGTCTGGGGAGAATTTACTCTAAAAAGTTCTTGTCACGAAGTCTTATTTATGTATTTTAATTTCATTTCCTGGGACATGGAGCTGCATGGATTACTTAATTCTTTGTGGTAATAAAACAAAACATGCATCCCTAGGAACGTAAAGTGAAAAGTTTTGCACATTTAAAGTGCTTGTATTGCTCAAAAAGTGAATTGTTCTTTCACGGTCCTGACAGGTGCCATCTGAATAGATCACATGACACAAGGAAGATCCAGCCATTGCACAATTGCAATAAGAACCAGTGAGACAAAACCCAGCGGGTGCAGCTGTAATATCAACAACCTGGAATGGCAGCTGGAGCTCAATATTACAGAAGATTAAAACCTCCTGTGACTATCAGGGGTCCCATGTGCACCCATGTGGTGTTCTCAGGTATAATTAAGCAGTTATGACAATGCTACTGTGGACATGTAAGTAGACATGGCCCCAACTGGCTACACCTCCCCAAGCACAAGTTTCATAGAAATGGCTCCCCCCAATGCCCCCTTTCCTACTCCACACACACTGCCACCCCCAAAACCACCATATCATGAGTGACTACAACATGAAAATTTGAACCGCGAAAAAACCTACACTTCAAAAATGGACAAGTTCCCACCAAAGTTAGCTCACGATGTCATGAACATCCTCGGACAACCTGGCCTCCAAGACATCACTACACTTCTGAAGTTTGCATTAAAACCATAATTCCTTACGTTGCTGTTGAATAACAGTTAGTGATCAGTGAATGGTACAGGGTTATTTGGGTTCAGAGAAATTAAGACTAAAGCCAGAAATAGCAGTAAAAATGTAATTTTAATTGAAATAAAAATAAATATTAGTTAAAACTGAATAAAAAACAATGCCAAAATAACTAAAACAAAATAGGATTAATGGTAACATCGGAATAGTTTGTTTTTCTCTTCAGTTCACACTTTTGACTTCTTGAGAGACACTGGCCTAATAAAAAAAGGGCCTTGTATTAAGTAAATCATATTTGAGATCATGCACTGTTCCTATGTTTTCAGAAAATTTTAGATCAAGCCTTTCCACATTCCACATAAACCTAAAAATTAACACAAAACCTAAAATGGGCTTTTAGACCACTAGAGTGAGGAAAGAAATTCAACTTTGGTGGAGTCCTGAACAGGTTATGTACAAGCTGTACTGTTTGAATGGTAAGAAGGTAATGTAAGAACATACATAATGGCTACACTCTGTTTATGCTCCATCAGATCCTTTGATGCAGCAATTGGGTCTTTGCTTGAAATTGTTTGAAAATGTCCGCCCTGTTGCCGTCACAGCTACTAAAAGCACATCCTGGTGATCTGTCCCTGCCTGCATTGGAAAAGCCAGTGAATTCAGGCTGACTATTTAATTCTATTAGAAAATCTGGCAGCAGCTGTGGTGCCAAAATTATGCCATTTAACAACACCCTCCTCTTTGTTTCTAGATAGTGCTACTGTAAAACAAAAAACAAATGGAGCAATGATCGCATATGCGGATGTCCAGAATATGTTAACATTAATATTAAGCCCCTTTGACTAAATCCAGTGTTTGCCCCCCTTTTATGTGTTGGCTGGATGATATGCTAAGATCAAAAGAAATCCGAATGTTCATATATTCTCTTGCCTTGGCATCACCCCGATCATCTATATGAAGATTTAAATCGCCCAGTGTTAAACGTATAATAAGCTGCTATAGATTTTGAAAATTCATCAATAAAGGATGCGTTACATTTCGGCGGACGATAAATGGTAAATAGCAGTGTGTGTGAAACTCTTTGAACAACTTGTGCAAGATATTTGAAAGATGTGAAATTACCAAGACTAATAAAATTTCAATTTAACTGGTTAGAAAAAATATTTGTGAGGCTGACACCTTTCTTCCCTTGGTGAATAGAATGAAAGAATTTATAACCCAGTGGAGCAGCTTCTAAAAGGACACTAGCACCATTTCCATTTAACCAGGTTTCACAAAGAATTAAATTATTTTCCTCTGTGATATTTTACTTTATGTAAAATATTTTACTAGGTCAATCCCTAATATCCAATAAGGCCATATTAAGGGTTGTGTTAACACACAGCTTTACAGGAGCCTTGGGTGGGTTGACTAGTGTTGCATGTTAAATTGCCTGTACTTTCTAGGCAATCTGTTTCTTTATAATAGGGGTGTTATATGAAAATTAAACCTATCCATTTATCATATTTTAATACATTTATGTCTATCATTAAATGTATTATTCGATAGGCAAGAACGGTGTTTCACCTTAGGCCATCCGACTTGAACAACCATGGTCTCTCCCATAAGAGATCAAAAATATCTACAAAGCAGGTCTCTTCACAGAAAGCCTTCAGCCAAGTTGGTCAAGGAGTGAAGTCTGCTGAACGTTTCATCTGATCTTCTCATCAATGGTAGTGGTCCTGAGTTCACAATCTTCACAGCTGGGGTCCTCCTTGATGGCGTGAACAAGCAATTAAGTACTCCTTCAGTATCTCCGACTTGGGGTGCCCAATATCATTTACACCCACATGAAGAACTACACTTCCAAATTGCTTATGCTTGTGCTTCTCAACGATTGGTGGCACTCTTCTTTCAACATCTGAGATATGGACTCTGACTCCTGGGCAGCAGGATACAAAGGTCTTGTGGTCAGATGACAGAAGGTAATCTGCAAAACTTAAAATATCCTTACAAGGCGTAGGAAAGTTGGGGGAACAAGGAGGTCCCAAGTAGTTGGATACCAGACCAAGCCAGTTTTTCACCCCTGCTCCAATGAAGAATACCAAGTGGTGCATAGCTAAGTTGATGATGCTGAGATTTCAGGGATACTTTGAGGGAGTCTTTTCGTAGTCCCTGTTTCTGCAGCACGGACTGGAGTGCAATGCGCTGTCGAATCTGTGTATCTAGAATCCTGAGCTCTTTGTTGACACGCTGAAGTTCGTGATACGCCATTTTGGTCATGGCATCAAACATGAAAGACCGAAAAAAAGACAGGAATATTTTTAAATAAACAATATTCAATAAAGACAGACCAAAAATATAATCTATAATACAGTGTGTTAAATTAAAAGAAACACTGGCAAAATTTGGGAGAGTAAGTAAGCACAGTCCAAAAAGTAGACTACAGCTTGTAAACCATTTCTCTTTTCAGATTTACAATTAAGACATTTATTCATTTAATTGATGTTTACATTATTTTGGATATCCATAACACCTTTTGTTTGTAAACATCGTTCAACACAGGGCACAAGGCAGGAACCAATCCCGGGCAGGGTGCCAACCCACCGCAGTAATGTGTATCTTTTATGAAATTGCATTAGCTGATAAAGTCAGATTTAATGATTAATCATTTATCAACTTTTTAAAATTAAAATTAATATGAAATAGTACAATCCAGTTTGCTTTATGTACAATTTTTGTATTTATTAATAAACTTAACACATGCCATTCATGCCTCATGTTGTCGGAGGGTCATCTTCCAAGTTCCCCACAGATACATGATACCACCCCAAGCAGAGAGGGGGCACTGCCTCCACTAACTACCTTGTCTTCTGTTTGCTCTGCAGCACAGAAAGGATGCCCAGTGAGAGCAATTCACTTCACCCCTTACAATTCCTGGGCTATAAAACCAAGACCAAGAGGCATCACTTATGGCTAAAGCCACCTGAAGATAGGAGTTTCACAGTCTGACCGAAAAGAATCTTTTTGAGAAGCCTTGAAGCTTGATTGCAGAGATGCAACCTTGTTTTGTTTAAATGTTTGAACCCATTATTTTTGTGTGTATTTCCGGCAAGTAAATATGGACAGCTGGCCAAAGTGCTGCAGTTGTACCAGCCTGATTATTATTTATTTTATTTTTTTTTGTAATTTTATTTATGTAGCACCTTTCATACACTCAAGGACACTTTACACTTCAATACGCTCACTAACAAGACAGTAGTAAGTTTTCAAGGAGTGTTATTTGAACAGATCTTTGAAATTTAAGATTATTTCCTCGTGAAGGTCTGAGAGGAAGGAAATTCAAAATTTTAGAGGCTATCACTCTGAAAGCTCTGCCACCCATAGTTACTAACCTGTATTTAGGTACAGTGAGTAACTTAGCGTCCGATGATCGAAATTCACAGGCAGGGGTGTAAGGAAGCAGAAACTTCGAATAGATAGAGGGGCTAACCCATGAAAGGTTTTAAAGGGGAGAAGAATAATTTTAGATTTTGATTCTTGAAGAAATCAAGAGATTCTTGTTACTCTGACCAGTGTTTATACTTTTGTACCATGGACATTTTTACCAGCATTGTTCTATTTTTCAGCATTGCTCTATTATTGTTTTTATAGCGCTAGTTTTTTTGTTTTTTTTTTATTTAAATAGAAATACAAATATGAACACAGAATGAAAATGAAACATTGCATGTAATATTTTAAAAATAGAAATACAGGTAAAGAATACAGAATGAAAATGAGATGTATTTGTATTTAAAAAAATAAATCTGTTAGATGTTGTTGTTGTTTTTTTTTTGTTTTTTTTTTAACTTGTATATGTAGTATAGAGAAAATATAGTAATCGTGACAAAATTCAACCTCGAAATTTTGCATTTCCACGTTCCTTGTGCTCCTGAGCAAGTTTTGACCACTTTTGCAATTGTGTGTGTGTATACACAAACACAATAACTTGAGAATACTTTGAGCTAGATAAATGGAATTTGGCATATGCTTGTTATATTAAAATGTTGGATTTCTATCAACATTTGGGCAACATATGTCAACCGGAAGTAGTACTTTTACATGAACACATTTCAGATTTTTTCAAATAAACTGGTACATAGCTTAAATAAGCAATTGAAATTTTGTATAGTAGTTTTTCTTGAGAAATTGCATTATAAGAGATAAATAATTGAAATTTTCTATCGCCGTTCGTTATGGTAAGAAACAAATATGCAGAATTTCACCATAATTGCATAGCCAGAAATGATAGGAATTAGTATTATTACGTATGCATTACTACCATTCTATAAGTAGAGATACCTAATTTTGAATCTGTACTTATCGTTGGATATAAAATTTGACCTTGATCAGGTGACTGGAAGTGGTATATTACTGACCACAAACAATCGGCTTTGAAATTTCAGTTTGATCAGATTACTGGAAGTAGTTCTTTGACATATAAACTTGCATTATAAATAAAGATAAGTGATTGAAATTTTGTAAAACTCATATGAAGTTTCATTATAATCGGACAACTGAAAGTGGTATCTACTTCACCTTAACAGGTATAAGGAAAGTTGAGAAGAGAACAATCCAGATATATAAAAATGGTTTACGTGTGGTGCTTTAAAAAAGACTGGCAAATTGGCACTCATCAATGTCCTTAATATAATAATTATAGTTAGCATACAGAAGTATACTTCCGACATTTGGTATGGATTCTTGTGACACAAAAGTTTGTCTCGTAGGATTGATGTTTTCATAGGCATCAAATTTGTCTACCTTTTTTATCCAGAACTAGAGATTTCCTAGAATTTCCTAGAATTACTTTCACTGAGAAGACTTCAATGTGTCTTCTTTACAGTTGATTCTATGATATTGTTGGAGGTTTATCTGTTAAACAAATTATCATATTTTGACATTTAGTTACTTGTTACTGTCTTTCTTAAGGCAAAGTGTATTCAACAATTGTTTTGAGCTGTTATATATATATTAGTTTTTTTTAATTTTCACTTTTGCTTTTTTTGGTTTTGTGCTTAAAATACAGCACTTTTAGTGATTTAATAGTGTTTGTGAAATTTTCTTCATTATGCTGGTTCTGAATTTCCACAAAAGGTTATTTTTATTGAAGAAATTTACACAACTTTGTGCTAGTATTTGTGTTTAATACTTATGTATGATTGGCTACATATGAACATTAACAGTTGGCAAATTTGTTACTCATTTTGTTTTTTTGGCAAATTTGGTGATGGTTTGAACTTATTTAATACATTTTATTACAATCAATTAAATCATTTTTATATTTCTGGTAAGAGATCATTTTTAATTATGGATATTCTTTAAAATTTTGAAATTTACATACTGTACCTTTTTGATTTGCGCTACATTTACTTTTTTGTCCTTATGTTTAATTCCATGGGTTGTATTTCATATGTTTTGATATTTTATCAGTTTTGTACTGTTTGTGAATTGATTGACATTTCTTGTTTTCCATATTTTTTTTTAATTGCCTGAGCTTTTTTTATTTTTATTACCTACATTTAATTTTTTATTTGAAAATGTGAGTTGAAAAGCAGGCAGGAGAAAATTTAATCAGTTGCATATATGTTTATGTTCTGATTTTTTTCATATAAACAGGATGAGAGTTAAAGACAGGGCTAAAATATTTTATTAAAGAAATACAGGAAAGAATACAGAATGAAAATTAGACATTAGATGTAATTTAAAAAAAAAAAAAAAAAAAAAAGTTGAAATGCAGGTATGAGCACATAATGAAATACGGATAGTAGATAGTGTTTAAAGAAATACAGGTATGAAAATACAGAACGAAAATGAGACATTAGATGAAGATGAGGGCACGATTCTAAAATGATTTTGCCACGTCATTTTTCTTCATTCCAGAATCGGCTTTTTCCAGGAATGCTAATTTTTCTTTCAATGTAAACTGACGCTGTCTTTTTTTTTTTTTTTTTGTTCATCTCAAAGAAAACTTTGAAGAACTCTAACAGTGTGGTATCCTCACACAACACAACTATCCACACAATCGGTTGAGCACTGACTCCAAATTCGGCTATTTGTATGATGTCACACTTGCATGCTTGCAAAGACTGCCCAAGACCAGACATTTTGCAACACTCTGTCTTTCTTTTTAAGACAGCCAGTTGCAGGGTTCCCAAGTCTTGACACGTCATTGTTTTTTGCATTGCATTATTATATTTAGTGGCCATTTTTGGTCAAAAAAATGTTCATTATCCTGAGATTTACATTCATTAAAACAAGTTTTTTGTTTAACATTCTATTCTATGAACATTTGTCAGGGCCCACAAAAAAAAAAATTGTTACTTTGGTATTCGCTATAACAGGATTTAACCTATATACATTGTGGGTGTGTGTGTGTATATGCACAGTGATGGTTGGTGGTGTTGTTTTTTTTTTTTTGTTTTTTTTTATAAATTTCACTCAATCTTCTGTTTTATATTACTGTATTTTTCCCCACATAGGACTGCAAGACTACCTCACAGGGGTGGCAGAGGTTCCCTTTTCACACCTCAATAGAAGGAGGTCATTTGCACCATGGTCATAGTATTATTTGCTGTTAGATTGAGGCAGATGCTTAGTGCTGTTATAGAAGACAACAATGTCTTTGGAAGTTTTCAATCTGTTAGCATCTCCACTATCGACAGACTTTATGGACTTTGCAGCTGTGAGGAGAAAGACATTAAGTTCATGTGCATAGTCTGAGTCATTATGGTGGATGGACACTATTGCATAATGTAATTTGAAAGATGAGACCTGTAAAATGCCAAATAGTTGTATTGCAGAAAAGCATGCTATTGGCCTTTAGAGAAAACGTAAAGAACCGAACCTTCTTTAAGATTACAAAATATTTAAGAAAGACATCTTGGATAAAGGATATGCTCTTAAGGTACCCACAGAACAGTTGTCACTCAAAGACCGTGTGGTACATTCCTCACCATGGAGTATATCATCTGAAGAGAAAGTGGTTTATGATTGTACAGCTGCTTTACCAAGGGATTTCACTGAATGGACCTGGCCTAACCAATATACTCATTGGAGTTCTTTCAAGATTCAGAGAGGAGCCAGTAGCATTAATGGAAGACATTAAATCAATTTTCTACCCAGTAAAGGCTCCTGATGAAGGTACTGATCATCTTCATTTCCTGTGGGCCACCTCTGTATCTAGGAACTGGATTTGATCTTTCTGTGTATTTAAATTTAACTTTTTTGTGTTTTCAAGGTGTTCATTAAGTGTCTCAACATATTGATGGAAAGTTTCCACCCCATATTCCCAAATCCCTAAAATGTCATCCAAAAATTGGAGATAAATACCAGGCACCAGCAATACTTCCCCTTCCCATAGGGCCATGTAAATATTTGTATTCAATAGCTGAGCCCTTTATTTGCAGATACCATTCTTCATTAAATACAAAATCATTCTGTCTCGAACTTAGTTCCATTAATTCTCAATCCATTCTCTTTTTGTCCTAATTCTCAGATTTAAGCAATGTTCTATTATTGCTATTGTTTATAGATAGATACTTTATTAATCCCAAGGGGAAATTCACATACTCCAGCAGCACCTTACTGATACAAAAACAATATTAAATTAAAGATTGATAATAATGCAGGTAAAAACAGACAATAACTTTGTTTAATGTTAATGTTTACCCCCCCGGGTGGAATTGAAGAGTCGCATAGTTTGGGGAGGAACGATCTTCTCAGTCTCAGTGGAGCAGGACAGTGATGGCAGTCTGTCACTGAAGCTGCTCCTCTGTCTGGAGATGATACTGTTTAGTGGATGCAGTGGATTCTCCATAATTGATAGGAGCCTGCTGAGTGCCCTTCGCTCTGCCACAGATGTTAAACTGTCCAGCTCCATGCCAACAATAGAGCCTGCCTTCCTCACCAGTTTGTCCAGGCGTGAGGCGTCTTTCTTCTTAATGCTGCCTCCCCAGCACACCACCGCGTAGAAGAGGGCGCTCGGCACAACCGTCTGATAGAACATCTGCAGCATCTTATTAAAGATGTTGAAGGACGCCAGCCTTCTAAGGAAGTATAACCGGCTCTGTCCTTTCTTACACAGAGCATCAGTATTGGCAGTCCAGTCTAATTTATCATCCAGCTGCACTCCCAGGTATTTATAGGTCTGCATACAGTCACCTCTGATGATCACGGGGTCCATGAGGGGTCTGGGCCTCCTAAAATCCACCACCAGCTCCTTGGTTTTGCTGGTGTTCAGGTGTAGGTGGTTTGAGTCGCACCATTTAACAAACTCATTGATTAGGTCCCTATACTCCTCCTCCTGCGCACTCAATCTAATATACAAGTTTCACTTTTTGAATGGAATTACTGAAATAAATCAACTTTGTCATGATATTCTAATTTTATGACCAGCACCTGTATTACGACAGAGGCAGAAAATCAGACTCAATGGGAACATGTTCGACAGAGCGGGCGCCAGTCAAGAGAGGTTCAGACATGCGAGGATACAGAGAAGAAAGCACTGAAGAAAGCAAATATTTTTTGTATTTATTCTATAATCGGTCTTTGATAGGTAACATGGCTAGTATCTATGTAACTCTTTAATTTTAATGTCATAGGATGTTTGTATTTTAAGTATCTGAGAAACACTTTATTTTATTTATTTATTTTTTTGTTATTTAAAGGGGCTCATTTCCATGAAACCTGTATTTAAGCAGTAATAAATTTACTCAATGCATAATTTTTTTTTTGTACTTGAACTCTTTAAGAATTAATATAAATATCTCTTTATATAACTGCAATTGCCTAATTTGCACTGCCTGTAGGAAGATCCAGTTTTTAAGGCAGTGAACTAAGAGATAAATGTCAGAATCAATCATTGCAGGAAGCAATTCCCTTAACATTTTGCAGTGATAGGAACAGAGAGATAACAAGTGTGAACCCTTATTCAAATTAAACTTCAGACTGTGGAACTGGAGACAAAGTGTAAAGAATTGATTAGAAAAGAGAAAATCAAAGGTAATGGGGAATAGATTGGACTGGATAGGGCACAGCACATCTACTGAGTACAGAGCAATTTTACCACTAGAGCTAAGAGCCTGTATAACTACAGATGTCAGAATGCTGGAAATGTCAGCTGGGTGACCAATTAAAGGCTTGAAAGTAATATAATAGGATATTTAGATTAAATAACTTGTGGCGTATTTTAAGCTGGTTCTCTGCACCTCATTAAGTTTCATCTGATATTTATTGTGCTATGAGACACAGAGGGGACTTGAGGGTGCCACATCTGTCCCTTTTAAATTTCTTTGTGTTTATTTAATTGTTTACTTTAGGGCTTAGTGGGATTCCTATGGGAAATAACTGTTAAGCTTGTATGTTCTGTAAAACATAATATGAATCAAGGAATTGAATTTGCACACGTGGACAGGATTCTCGGTAACACTGCAATTTAGTGTGTTCTATAGTTTATTCAACTAAAATAGAAAACCTTTTGTGATCAAATTTCATTGTTTCCTGCATTTGTTTAATTCAAACACATGCAACTAATAAAACCAAAAAACCTCTCCTTAGCCACAAGGCTTTGTGGTCAAAAGATTTAAAAAAAAAAAAAGATAAATATAGGAAGAGCCAGGACAGCAACATGACAGAATGTCAGTCCAATCACTAAAACTAAAAATAAAAAGACAACACTGCACAACAATTTTTTGAAAAGTCTTGCTTCCTGAAACATTTTTGCCGATTTGTGACAGGTACACATTGGGTACACACAAATATAGTTTTGGTTTTACTGCATCACGGAGGAACTCTGAGAAATAGACATTTATGTTTACTGACAATATTTAGTCAGGTTTGTTTTGCATAAGCTATTAAATTCAACAGAATTAAGTGTTTTGCTCCTGATTTTCTTTTGTATTCAATGTCTGGTGCATCATGTTGCACTGTCCAACAGTAGTCAGCAAGCAATGACTGATTCCAGTTGCCCTGGTATCGTTTCTCCATCGTAGCAATGTCCTGGTGAAATCTTTCACTGTGTTCGTCATTGACAGCACCGAGATTTGTGGGGAAGAAGTCCAAGTGTGAGTGGAGGAAATGAATCTTGAGTGACCTGTTGCACTTCATTGTCTTGTATGCTTGAGAAGTTTGTCTACCAGATGAATGTAGTCTGGGGCTCTGTAATTGCCCAGAAAATTGTCAATAACGTCTTTGAAGGCTTTCCAGGCAATTTTTTCAGGCCCAACTAACAGATCTTCAAACTGTTTGTCACTCATAGCATGTCTGATCTGGGGGCCAACAAAATTGTCCTCTTTGATCTTGGCGTCAGTTATTCTTAGGAACATCTGTCTTAAATAACGAAAACCTTCACCTTACTTGTTCAGTGATTTCATGAAATTCTTCATGAATCCCAGTTTTATGTGAAGAGGAGGCAAAAATATCTTTGCCGGGTCAACAAGCGATTCATATGCCACACTTTTTCTGTCCTGGAACTAACATTTTAGGGAGTGGCCAGTTCTGTCGAGAATAGTGTGACTCTTTGGCACGGCTGTCCCATTCACAGATGAAACAACAGTACTTTGTCCTCACAGGTGGCGCAGTGGTAGTGCTGCTGCTTTGCAGTAAGGAGACTGTGGAAGATTGTGGGTTTGCTTCCCGGTTCCTCCCTGTGTGGATAGCACTTTGAGTACTGAGAAAAGCGCTATATAAATGTATCCATCCATCCATTTTCCAACCCGCTGAATCCAAACACAGGGTCACGGGGGTCTGCTATATAAATGTAATGAATTATTATTATTTGTATGGCCGAGCGGCAGTCCTAGTAACAGAGCAACGACTTCAACTGGAATATCTGTGGAGATGTTATACTGGCTATACTGGATGTGCTTCAGCAACAGTTCCATATTCTCATGTTTCTTTCATGTGTGCTGCATAGCCAACACGTACTGAAGGATAAACGTTGCCATTGTGTAGCAGAACAGCTTTAAGGCTTAACATTGATGAATCAATGAAGAGACGCCACTGTTCCAGGTTGTGATCACAACCCAAGGCCGAGAACAATCCTTCAATGTCACAACAGAAACAGACTGTCGACTTGTGCAAAAAATTTGGTTATATCATGATGTTGGCCTCGAAACACAGAAATTTTCATACCTGGCGACAGCAAACTCCATTCCTGCAGTCTTGAACCCAGCAGTTCGGCTTTTGCTTTTGACAGACCCAAATCTCTGACCAAATCGTTCAATTCAGACTGTTATCAGATGTGGATCGCCTGATAAGCACGGTTCAAAATCCGGGTCACTGTCAGTACCCTGCATTGCAGTTTCTTCATCTGGTTCGTCTAATGTCTAATCCTCTGGTGGTTACGGAATTGGAAGACTGTCATCATGTGGCACGGGTCTTATTGCTGAAGGCAGATTAAGATATTCAATTGACTTGTTTTTGGCAGAGAAACCAGACACATTAGTCAAACAGAAGTAACAGTCTGTCACATGCTCTTTCTGTTCTCGCCATATCATCGGAACAGCAAACGGCATCGTCTTTTGAGAGCCTCTGAGCCAGGCTCTCAGACTGACAGCACATGTTGCATAGCAAATGTGAGGCGCCCATTCCTTGTCTTGATCACCAATTTTGCAGCCGAAATAAAGATAAGCTTTCTTCACAAGAGCAGTCATGCAACGTCTCTGAGGCGCAAGTGTATATTCGCCACAGATATAGCAGAATGTATCATGGCTGTTACGACATTGACGAGACATATCGCCCAACACCAAAACGTGTATAGCATCAAGCTTACTTAGTTATATTGCTACAGATACTTTACTATACTGGTACAATATATACACACTGACTATCTCTATATTAACCAAATGAGCAGGATCGGTGTATGCAAGCCACCTTTATACCATGCTGAGACAGCGTCAAGCTCGTTCAGACCTGCCCAGGATGTCCACTTCCACAGAACAGCTTCCAACCTGGCCTGATTCCATGCCTGGACATGCCCAGGCTGCACAAACCGTTGTTGATAAGTCACTTGCAGGAGCGAAAATGTTTGGATACAAATATAAGAAAAAATCATGACAAAACTGAAACGGTACTTGATGGGTAAATTTTGATGTAATGTTTGTGATCAGCACCCAAAAATCTATAAGAAACACCCAACAGTGTTCAAGAAGCAAAAACTTTGTTCTGCAGTGCAATCAATAATTCAAAAAGATCTCAAGTTGTCCACTCCACTGGCCACCCAGCCTCTCACCATCTGAGCATCAGACCCGCAATCCTTTTTATTGGAGTCCGGGAGGCCCATTGGTACTAAATACTGAGAGCTAAAGAAATATTAAAGTTTAGGAAGACTTTCAGAAATGAACAGAAGTGTGAGGGGCTTTTCTGAGAGAAGTTAATGCCAACTCGGCAGTGTAACAGTTATTCTTGAACCCCGACCCAGACTTCAGTGGAAGGAATAAGAAGATAGAAATCATATAATAAACAAAAGTCGCAAATTAAAATGTTTTGGAAGAGAGAACTGAAATAACATAACCAAAAACAAAATATAAGATGACAGTCATAGATATGTAACAAAGGAATGTCTGAGCAAAAACCAGATCAAAACGCTAATGAGAATGCTAAATCTTTTCTGTTGTATTCAAAGTTGGACAGCCAAGAAGTATACAATGCTCACCTTTTATGCCTTTGACCCAATGACATCACACACACACTCACTTTTTGTTGACCCTACCTAACAATGGCAATAGAACATTAAAGTGTAGTCGAGAACAGGCCATTCAGCCCAGCAAAGTTTGTCGGTCCTATCCACTTAGTTTAGAAGAATTAACATCAAGTCTTGTTTTGAAATTTTCTAAAGTCCTACGATCTACCACACTACCTTAGTTAACTTATTCCATGTGTCCAATGTTTTCTGTGTGAAGAAAAACTTCCTAATGTTTGTGCAAAGTTTACCCTTAACACATTTCCAACTGTATCCCCATGTTCTTGATGAACTAATTTTAAAGTCAGTCTCAATCCACTGGACTAACTCCCTTCATGATTTTAAACACATCACTCATGTCGCCTCTTAATCTTGTTTTGCTTAAACTGAAGAGGCTTAGCTCTTTTTAAATTTTTCTTCATAATTCAACCCCTGCAGCCCTGGAATCAGCCTAGTCATTCTTCTCTAGAACTTTTCCAGCGCTGCTATTTCCTTTTTGTATCCTGGACACCAAAACAGCACACAGTACTCCAGATGAGGCCTCACCAGTGCATTATAAAGCTTCAGCAGAACCTCCTTGGACTTGAACTCCACACATTGTATTATATAACCTTACATTCTGTTAGTCTTAATGGCTTCTGAACACTGTCTTACAGTTGATAGTGTTGAGTCCACTATGACTCCTAAATCATTTCCATAAGGTATACTTATTTTGGGATTTTCAGACCTCCCATTGTGTATTCAAACATAAGTTTAATACTTTACATTAAATCTCCAGAATCTGTGTAGCGGTCAGGGGTCGCTAAGATTCACACCGTCCAGGCTGACGGTGATTTATTTATTTTAATACAAGAGATCCCAGGAACGTCCCCAGCCTTGGATCGACCCACACACACTCACAACAGAGACCAATAAAGCACACTGGGAAAGGCAAACAATTAAGAGTATAATGAAACACAATTAACTAAATGAAAACGGTAATACCACCCCTGACCCCTTCAGCGATATTACATTTAACATATATACACACAAACACCACACAGCAAAGTCCATGAAACCAAACCGGATGAAATGAGAAGTGACGAAGATAAGTCCAGCGATCGGTATGCTGAATGGATGAAAGAGAAAACAGTCCTACCGGTAGTTACTGAAAGGATGAAATCAGATGGATGGTTCAGGAGCGCTTCCTCTTCCGAGAAAACCAATGAATCCAAACGCAGTCCTCCGTGCACAGGTAGACAGTGATCCAGACTCCAACAAACGAATACAGTCCAGGACACAATGATTAATTAAAGTTCCAACAATAGCAGGCAGCACGACAGATAAACGTAACACACAATGCACCAAACAAAACAAAACTTTCTTTTTTTTCCCTTTTGCCCTCTGCCCTCTTTTAAACCTCCTTTGACCCCAGCAGCCCCTGCAAGGACTGCTGGGAGATGCATTTCTTAGAAAGTAGCACTGTTATATCTGTATGCTGTCCAAGTTTTTCTGTAATGAATCAGTGGATTCTAGATTATCTGCCAATCCATCTACTGTAGATTGGTATCATTTGAAAATTAACCAACCTGTTAATTATTCCTATCGTGTGTGTGTGTGTGTATATGTATATATACCCTTTAACTCTTAACATCAGACAATTCTGATAATGTTCCTCACACCATAGCCCTCTGCTTCCTGTGTCTAAGCCAATTTTGCACCCATCTACACACCCATCCTGAACCCCCACTTCTTTTAGTTTGATGCCAGTCCTCTCCAGTGGCACCTTTTCAACTGTTTTCTAAAAAATCATGACAAATAATATATGCAGTACTCTGATCATATCCTTTTGTTGCTTCCTTACAGAATTCAAACATGTTAATAAAACAAAACCTTCCTCGTCTGAACCCTGTCCAACTGCTTGGTAAAACTCCTCTTGCCATTGGTCGCTCAATCTTATCCTAAATAATTGTGACAGTGTGGGTTGGCTCCATGCTACCAGCTGCTTCCAGAGCCTCTTGAACCTGCCACCATTAATAACGTAACCAAAGGATGAGCAAGGCAAATGAGGACACTCGCACAAAGCAAGGGGTAGGTGCATAAGTGAACAAGCGCTTTTATTTAAACTCCACAAATAAAGCAGTGTTCAAATAGTGCAGTGCAATCTTTAATCAATAAAAAAATCCACAAAACAGTGTTCATGTGGTGGTGGTAAAATCAAATTTAATAAATACCCCTTAAAACAAGGTTAAACACTCAGGCAAGAAAACTGTCCTCTAAAATCAAGTGCCTGGTGCTTCCCTTTGAAAACGTCTCTTCTGCTGCGAGGCCTTGCAACAGAGAAGACACCCATCCAACAGACACAGCCTTACAACTCCTCCTACAGGTCCAGGGCCCTGCTGTAACCTTGGTTCCCAGCAGGGCTCACAATCTGGACACAGACTTGCAAAGGCTTAGGTCCCTGTGGCCTTCACAGAGCTCCCCGACTCCCGCTGCCTTCCTGGTCTTATGCAGCAAGTCCCACCAGCAGGTTACTCCAGCTCCCTGGTCTGCAGCTGGAGTAGCCTTCACTAGTCCCTGTGCGTTGCCTGGGCGCTCCTTTTCAAGGGGCTCTCCTCCCCAGCTGCCTGACTCCTCACTCACTCGCTCTCTATCATCATTACTGTCCCGCTCCTGCCTTTTTCTTCCCTCCTTTCTTTCTGCCGGTCTTCTTCCAATCTGTCTTGTGCAGGCTCCCCTTTATAGTGCCTATTTAATTGGGTGTAGGTGCAAGGAGCTGCACCCTCCATGGCATCTCTGAGGCAGTTTACTGATCCGCCCGCCTCTGTACGTGTATGCGACATAGCCAGCCAGCTCCCCAGTTAAACACAGGGAGAAATGCACGCCTGCACCTTCTCGGGGTACGATTATTTAAAATTGGTCACCTTATGATGAGTCGCTGACCCACTATACCCCAATAATTTCTTCCATTAATTTACCTGTGATGCACTTTAAGCTTACTGAACTATAGTTGCTTGGATCTGCCCGATCACCGTTTTCATATAACGAGATAATATTTAACATTTTCCAGTCCTTTGGAATTTCCCGTTTTCTGTGACTTTCTAAAAATATGCACCAAGGGTTTGTATCAGTACTCGCTATTCTCCTTAAGAACTAAAGGCATAACAACCATCAACGGAAAGGTCCCAAAATGGTAGTTCCCAGAAGAAAAACAAATGGCACTGTGAGAACATTGTTAAATATGCGTTTGAACAAAAAATAAGCTTAACCAATAGATTTTATGGCCTCCAAAGCCCCCAGAACAATTTTTAAAAAATATTTATAGAGACCAAGGAAGACCAGCAAAACAATGAAAATAATGCCAGACCATTATAGCCCTGGCTCTTGTTTCTTGTAGCAGCCTTTTACAGAAGCTGTCTCCTTTTTGTTTTTAATAAACTTTGTTAATGTTAAGATTACCATTTGGGATGTTACTATACAGTTTTAAATGGATTTTTAAATTGAAGATAAGCTTGCTGGCATCACAGATCAGAGCATTTGCTCAATTCAATTGCTTTTCAGAAGAACTTTGACCTTGAGAGATGTCACAGGGAGAACACAGACCTTACCTTATGTGTACAATATCTGAATGTAACAGACTGAGAACATAAAGTGGGATAAATTTCGTTTTTCCGTATTCAGCTGGTAACACTGTGTGTGATCACTACCTCATAAGAAGCCCTTTAACACCTTCTCAGAGGAGCAGCCTGTCCAAGGAAGGACAAAGCAAAGATCTGAATTGAGGATAAAAGTAACATGGAAAGGATACAGACCTGTCCTGACGAATAATTGATCACTTTTAAGTAACTTGAATCAACGGACACATCTCATGACAAATCACGGTGTGTTCAGATACTGTGGCATTTTAGGCACTTCTTATTTCAGAAAGTCTTAAATGCTGGACAGGTTTCATTAGATAAGATCAGACAGAGTGGAAAAGTCACAATGGGGACTGGAGATTTGAGAATATGACCACATTATAATTTAAATTAAAATATGAAATTCTGACTAAATTCATCCATTTTGCCAAGATAATTTATATCATTCTAATTAATGCTTATTAGCTCAGCGACAGAAATGTATTCCCCTTGTTAATAAACACTCTAGATAGATAGATAGATCGATACTTTATTAATCCCAGGGGGAAATTCACATACTCCAGCAGCAAAAAATATTAAATTAAAGAGTAATAAAAAATGCAGGTAAAAAACAGACAATAACTTGAATAATGTTCAACGTTTACCCACTCTGGTGGAATTGAAGAGTCGCATAGTTTGGGGGAGGAATGATCTATCTCTATTGATGAATCATGTTGA
Organism: Erpetoichthys calabaricus; assembly: GCF_900747795.2. Lineage (NCBI taxonomy): Eukaryota > Metazoa > Chordata > Cladistia > Polypteriformes > Polypteridae > Erpetoichthys > Erpetoichthys calabaricus. Next base: position 24,104,979 of record NC_041399.2, read on the forward strand.
CCCAACAATGCTGGTGACTTCAACTAGTGACATTCGGGAGGAGCGGACACCTACCAGCATGTTCCATTTGTGGATGCAACAAGCTAGGTGTGCTCTATTCATATGTCAGTGTTTTAAAGTGTAAACCTGTGGGACAAGTGGGCAGATCTGACCACATCTTACTCCCACCTATTAGCCTGTTATCAGAAAGCAGCACCTTTTAATGAGCAACTTTGCCTTATTTTTCAAGCCAGATTTGGTGGGGTGGTTGTTGTGGTTTATTTGTTTTTCTTTAGCTTTTTTAAAGTTTTAATTTCCCCTTGGGGACAAAAAAAATATTCTATCTATCCTTCCTTTGAATTACACTTCACAGAGGAATGGAATTGGCCTCTTTACGCCAATCACTGGAGAGCGGCCCTGATAAGTAGTTTTGTGGTTTCTTCAGTGCATATCCACTGGCACCTCCTTGGTGTTCAATGTTCGCCTTGCCACTCCCAGCTTTGTCCTTTCACGCACACCACGCTGCCTCTGCCTGTTTCTGCTCACTCGGGGTCAGACACAACTCTCATGCTGCACTGTTCACCAGCAGAGTGAGCTCCAAGGACAGTAGCTTCATGTGTTGGCTTGTCCAAAGTGCTCTGTGTGCTGTATTTGCGCCCTCTTCCTTACCAGTTCTTCATGTGTTCACTTCATAGCCAGCTTCTCCAGGCATTCCTGCCCAACTCAGACCTGAGGAGTGTGTCCTTCTGTGGTCTGGACCCAAAGGCATTACAATGAGCTTCTCTTTTGCTTCTTTGAAATAGTTTCCTCTTGTTTGTTAAGCATTATGGCAGGGCACTACCAGGTGCATTTATCTGACCTTTTAATGAGCACCTTTGCCTATAAATATCTTGCAGAGGCATTGAGTATTTTGTGCTCCCTTTGTATTACTTTCTTTGTTTAATTTCATCTTTTGACCACCAGGCTTGATATTCTAATTTTTAGACTTTTTTGCTTTTGTTCCCAGGTTTTTGCTGATGCACACAAATTAGTTTCAGATGATTCCAAGATATGTTTGCGTATAACATTTTACACTTTCTTGTGTGCTCAGGAAACTCACTCGCGAGCACACGGAGCTTTCTCAAATGCACATGAAACTTTCTGGTGTGAAAGGGAAATTAGAATTTGTTGTTTTTTTTACGCCAGTCACTTCCTGGGTTCCATTAACTTTCATTTTATGGTGTCTTATGTAAAAATACATTTTATATTTTGTCATTAGTTATATTAAAAGTGATGTTTCAGGAGAACTTTTTTTTGGCTTTATAAAAGAAGCATTAAAATAATAAGAATAAATCATTTCTGCCCACCTTAAAAAAAAAAAAAAAAAAAAAAAAAAAAAAAAAAAAAATCATCCTAAACACGCATCCTAAATGCATATAGTGTCCTATCTGACACTATAACAGGGGAATCAATTATTTTATTTGTTTTTTTTTTTATGTTTTATTAATTTTATTAAAATCGGATAACATTCCATACATGCAAGTCAAGTTTAACAAAACTAGGTTTGAAACAATTCAGACTCAATTATTTCTAAATGAAAGAAGAGAAAATTCAAAGTAAATTAGTAGTAACAAGATTATTCTAATAGTGTTTGAAACTATTTTAATCTGTCAGATTGAAGTATCGCACAGGGATAAGGACAACCAAGCAATAATGAAACATCAGACTGTAAGACACACGTTAACTTTTCTTTCATTAAACTATTTTACATTACTAAAGAAATCAAGTGACATGAAAGACATAATTAACTACAACATTATAAAAAGGATCAAAGTCAATTCCTAGTTTCCTTTTTGTGAATGTATTTATGAACTGTAGGTATAACCGAAGGCTGCCCCCTGATGCAATACTTAATTCGTCTCTTTACGTTTCTAATGATTTTCAGTGTAAATTTTGGCCCAGTCACTGTCTTTCTGGGGACTGTATGTTCTCCCTTTGTCCATACAGGTTGAAACATTGTATCTGACATTTGAAAAACATAAGCATAGGTTGAGGGGATGTCTAAATTGGCATGGCGCGAGTGACACTTGGTCTGTAGTAGGATTGTGAGTAGGCCAGCACACCACACTTGGACCTGGGATTGGCACCGTTAAAGTACCTTCAGAAAGTATTGAGACCCCTTCACTATTTTCACATTTTGCTTTGTTTCAGTCTTGTGCTAAAATCATTTTACTGTGTGCATAAAGAAGCTTCAGCCCCTTCTTTCTCAGTACAGCACTCCTCCAAGAGCAGTACTACAAAAAGATCTGGAAGCTTTTGGGTAGACTGAGCCAGAAAAATCTTGTTTGGATTGATACATTGAAAGCTTTTGTATTTGACAGTAACACCACTAGAAGTGGCATTCAAGACCTGGCAGCAATCACTTGAGATGTGTGAGGAACCAAAAACTGACAACAAAGAAGTGGAAAAAATAGATTGCTCCATTTTTATGTTCTCTTTTTAACTCTGTGCTTATTGAAGTTGGCAAACTGATTCTTCTTTGAATGAAAATGGGCATCTAGTTTAGACATACTGTACATACGAAGGCAAAGGATTTTTTTTCAATACACATTTCTAATTTTTTTTTAGATTTAGTTAAAGGCTTGAGTGTGAAATTTCTTAAGAAGCAAAGAACTCGTTATTCACAATTCCTCATATGTGATTTAGGTTCAGTATATACAGTGTGCATAACTTTTTACAGATTGCAGTCACAAAGGAAGTTGCCACCACAGTTCAAATGCCAAGCCAAGAGTTTCCCAGATGAGTGTTGTTTAAAATTAGTCCTCCACTCCAATTGGAGGAATGCCAATTTGATCACCAATTTTCCAACTTGTTGTTTTTGACATTCAGTTATTAGATAATCTACAACAATATTGTGGCTGACTGGGCCTGAAAAATTCTGGACAAATGAAATTAAGATGAGACATTCTCTCATTCAAGGAGGCTTGAATGTTTGTCATTGTAATAATCGACTCCCTATAAACACGCGAGTCTGCATTTTTGCATATGAATACCAAGACAAATAATTGTGCAACCATCCCTAGTCTAGACCTGCACCACAGCCTGCAAGTTGTGCTGACAACCTATGAGCCTGACTTCATTACTATCACTAAATCAAAAAAAAGGCATGTTTCTTATTAACAAAGTAGTCATTTAGCCCGTTACAATAACGGGCGCTAGAACAGTAGTGCATAAACATTAGTAGGAACAGTCTATATTAAATGGCAAGGGACTTTGACCTCATTCTTTTTGTTGCTCGTATTTTTCCTTCTTTCATCCTTTCTTTTGTTGATGTTTACTTGCTGAGCTGACCGTTCTTCGTGGGCTGCTGCCATGTATTGTGTGTCTTTAATTTTCTGTGACAGTAATACTGTCTTGTACGTCCGCTGGCATGTACGTCTGTAATATACCTTTAATTTTCTCTGGCGGTAATACAGGCGTGCGCGTCGATAATATGCCTTTAATCTCCTCTGACAGTAATACTGGCTTGTATGTGGCTGTAATATGCGTCACTGTATTGTGTACCTTTAATTTCCTCTCGTAGTAATACTGGTTTGTATTTCCGTAAAACGCTTGTAACTTTCTCTGACAGTAATATCGCGCATCACACCGTGCCCTGCGCATGCGCATTTCACCAGAAGACGCACACAGGGATTTTATTAAAGAGGATGCAGAACACACAAACATGATGTGAATTGTCAAGTAAAAGAATGAAATGTATGTAAAGAAATGTGATACCATTTTAAAATGGGACTTGCTTGTTTTCACAGAATGCTATGTATTTGTGTTTTGATTCATGCACTGAGAGATACAAGAAGTTTGTCATATTCACAGTAAAAATACATGTTAAAATCATCTAATGAAATTCTTACTTTGCTTGCTCACCTTCATATACAAAGATAAAGACAAACAAATAGCAATTACAATTATAGGATTAGATGTGTAAAATGTGTGTAAAATAAAGGATGGATTAGAATTCTTTGAAAAGGTTACTTAAAAAGGTAATTACCAATCATCTTCGGTCTGAGTACAGTGTCGTGTACGTTAGTTTCACTATCTGTGTAAATGTCGGATGACCAATTCATGTTGTCCTCACTGTTGGCTGACTTAACCAATGATTCATTTTCGGTTTGTTCCTAAACTGGCTTTACAGCTTTTTGATTATATGCAGTTGTGTTTTTGGTTGAAGGCTCTGCTCAACTTATGAATATGGATGAGTTACAATAGAGTGGCAGAAAGCATTAGAAAAATGTGTTTGCGTTTATGATGTTATTTCATACATAAGAACATTAGAACAGTCTAGACGAGAAGAGGCCATTTAGCCCAACAAAGCTCGCCAGTCCTATCCACTTATTTCTTCCAAAAAAACATCAAGTCGAGTTTTGAAAGTCCCCAACGCCTTATTGTCTACCACACTACTTGGTAGCTAAATAGCTTATAGTTTATAAGATGGCAGAAGAATGTTGCCCTTAGTGTTATCTATAGATATCGTACTAAAATGGGTTATCCTGAGTACTGCTCAGAGTTAACTGTTTTCACATACAATTAAGTGCCGAAGAGATGCTCGTGGTTAACAGCAACGAGGTTAAGAGGCAACCATGAGATTACCTTTCAGGTTAGAAATGCCTTTTGAATGCTATGGGATTATAACAGCTCTTGCCGCTCATCCCAGGTAAACTAGGATCCCTGAGCCTTCATTTCTCATTAATGGGACAGGTCCCGTTGGACACACCCATGCTGTTGGTCCTCCATAATGTGCAGCCAAGGACCCTTTGCTGCTCTGGGGCACTTCTGTCTGGTTCTCCTTGCTGCATAGGTTTTGCCTGTTACAATATATATACTCTATACATTAAACATTATACTACCGTATAGTACTGTTACAGGCAAGACCCAACATTGATTAAATTTACTATTTTGTCCTGAAGGATTTTTCCCAGTAGCAACAGTCGAAGAAATTATTTATTATGAAATAGCTCTCATAAAAATACCCGACAAAAGTAATCACCGTGCTGCCTGAATGCACTGTGTCTGGTCACGGAAAGCAGGTATTAGATGCTTTAGGCTCAAACTGCCTTTTGCTAGATTAAGAAGCCTTTCTATTTTTCCTCCCAGTTGCTGCCATGGAAATTTCTCTAACTTGGTATTGTGCTAGAAATGACAGAACCACCTGGACAGTATCTGTTCTGCAACATTGCCTTTGAAAATAGGTACATTTCAGGATCAATCGTTTCCAAATATCTTGCCCTGTTATTTTTTCAAACAGACTGTAACTACAGAAAACTGGTAGGCTTACGCTGTAAAAGAAAGGAAGCAGTGAAATTGGAAATCTTAAAATAGATATTTAAATAAATAATTAAAGGAAGGATACAGTTTGAATTTCTCAAATAATAATAGCATATCTTTCTTTCATGTTTTCAGAAAGAACTGCCAGTCATGCACGAGATCAACAAGAATAACGCTCGGCTTCCCTTCGTTTCCACCATCCATTTTCTTAAACTGTTTAATTAAATACAAAATAGAAATGACCCGCTGACTTTAGTGGCAGCAGTGGAGCTTCCTTGTTTGCTACATGCCCATGTTGGCATTCCAGTTTTGTAACACATGCCAAAGGTTGATTGCTGTCTCTTGCAAGAAAGACTGAGTACACTTCAATAAGCACTGGATTATTCTGCTGAGATATGCCCCAGCAACCCCTGTCGTAAACTGAGAGAAGCAAGTTTGGCAAATGTGTGAGTGAGATAATCTTGGGCCCAGTAAAATGTCATTTATAGTTTTGATTGTTCACAAATGGCTTGCAAAGAGATGCTGTAATTATGGCTTATGTCCCACCACCAGCACATTTTTTTTTCTTCCCTTGTAATTCCACAAACAGCCACCAGGTGGTGAATATTTACAGAGAAAACCAGTGCCCGTATTTATCAAGCTGCTCAGAGTAGGACGATTGGTCCAACTGGCTCAGAAATGTCATAGTGACACAATTTTGTGCTACCCTTAAAAGTACAAGTAATAGTGGTTTATTATGTTTCTAATTTAGGAAACGACCCCTCACTTCACAAGGATTTAGGAGCACTCATGAGCTGTCCTAACTCACTAGGAGCTGACAGAAGATGGCGTTAAGGCAGCAATCAGCATGCACATCCTGGGAAAAGTAGAATGTTTTGGAAATGCTGCACAACAATAAACTCTAAACTAAAAGGTATCGATTTGACAGAGATGGAATAATATTTGTAACAGATTTTGCATGTTACGTGATCGCTCCATCTACATGAAAAAGCCATGTGCTATAAACCAAAATGAAAGTGCTAGTAACATTGCATTTTTTGGCTACATGGAAAATGCAGCTTTGCAATAGCGATTTATTTAGGCTTGTCACCAATCATTTCCCAAATTTTGCACCAGACTTTGACAGCCGTAGAACGTGAGAGGTAATACAGATTTATACATTTCCCCACCCTTCTACTTGACATAATGTTGTTGTTCTGAAGTTGTTGCTGTGATTGACGGTCACGCACATAAATGTTGTTGCCCCAAGTGTGGATGAGAATGCATATGTGAATCACATGCAGGTGGTCACAGATGCAAACTGTATCATTCTTGAGAAGTGGCCTGGTTCAATGCATGACTCTAAAGTTGTCCATGAAAGTGGCATAAACGTTTTATTTTGTAATCACACTCCCTTGGATGTCATCTTTTCAAAGATAAGGAATGCCCTCATAAGAAATGGTGTTCTGACTTGGGGTTCAAGCACTAAAGAGTCTTCAGCTCTCCAAAAATGCCTCCTAAAGGGGGTATACTGCCAAACTTCAGATATAAGAACAAACACCAAATCTTTATAAAAATAAGTTTTTATTTCTAGAAAATTCTTGTAACAAGAATGAAGCTTCCAGGAGTACAAAAAGAAAATTGAAGTTGCCTAAACAAGAAGGCAATCCAAGTCTTGACATGACATTCAAAAAGAGTGGATGAAAAACAGAGCAGAAGGGTCAAAAGTCCAGAGATTCACAAAAACATTAAGCTCAACAAAAGACATAAGAATTCACCATCTCCAGAGCACATTCATAATGAACCGCCAGGAACTGTGGGAGCCCGTCCACTCTTATAGGGTGGAAAGACATTTCCTGGCAGTGACTGCCAGGTGGCCCTGTCTTTTGGTAGACCACCCACATAAAATAAGAATTTGAACCCCAGCCAGAGAAAAAATCCTGGTTGAAACGTAACAGATGTCTGACAAGTCATTTTTCATTTTATATTCCTGTCTTAATCATTTTTCTTTATATTCCTTGCCTTGAATGTCACCTGAAACAGGCTGGCATGTCATGAAACAGTGTTGCCAGACTCCGTTGATTTAGATGCTTCAGCGTGACATGACTGCAGGCAAAGTTACAGAAGACTGGAAGGATAGATCCGATTGTTGAGTGACTTCACCAGAGTAAGACTGATACATCAGACTAGTCCATTTGAGAGATTGTTTCAGTTCTGACACCCGTGATGTTGACGAAACCGCCAGTAGATACAATCCCAACATCGGTTACAGGATAGAGAATGATGGACTCCATGCTGTTGTTGTTTTGGAGACCCTCTGCTCACATGTCTTAGGTGTTTGACTCCAAAGCTAGGCCAGACACAGTTGAGGAATGAATGTTGGTGTGAAGTTGGTACCTTGTCCTGCCTTACCTCCTATGTTTTAACTCCAAAGAACACCTCTGAGATGCTATGAGAATCAACAACCAGAGATGCAGCATTCTGCCTGTTAAAGGCCAGCAGCTTCATCAGGCCTTTCTGCAAGATTGGACACACCTCTGACAACTTTTGACCCATAGATTTGAAGCAATGGTGACTAAGTTGTGGTCTCATAGGAAAAGCTTCTTGAAACCCCAGGCAGTAGGCTATAGTAGGTTTTGCTATAGTTTCATTATTCTGATTTATCAGATGACCAAGTGCTTTGTCCCTTACATTCATTATTGTACTACTTAATTAGTATCTCTCGCTGTTGTAAAAAAGATCTGACACTAGGCCCTTAATAAGCTAAAGAGTGTGTAGAATTCATGAATGATTTTTTTTTGTTTTGTTTTTTTAAGATTAGATTAGGTAAACTTTATTAATCCCAGGGGGAAATTCAGATGTATACAGCAACAGAAACATAAACAAGGATACAGACATCACTGGACAAATACAATAATGAATCGATAAATAAATAAATATTGTGCCGATATTTCAAAATGAATTTAACAAGTAGAGTGGGAGGAAGCACTGAATTACCTGATAGCAATGGGTTGAAAAGCCCCCTAGTGGCGCTTCTTAGCACACTGGTGGAGTGAGCCTGTGGCTAAACGTTTTCCAAGGCTGTGCCTCTTGGAGGGGATTTTTCATGACGGCATCCAATTTTGCCACCCTTCTCCTTTTCCACAACACCTTCCAGCATGTCCAGGGTTAGCCCTGTGATGTAGCAGGCATAAAATAAATAAATAAATTTTGTTCAGGAATTGTTTGTTTTGAGCTCAAGTTGCTATCCTAGGAGACTGCAGCATAGAATGCCACATTGGCTACTATGGACCGATAGATCATTTTCAGCAGTTTGCTGCACACATCAAAAGTCCCGAGTCTCCTCAGGATGTACAGTCTGCTCTGGCCCTTCTTGTAGAGGATCACTGTGTTGTCAGGCCAGTCCAGTTTGCGGTTTATGTGAACCCCCAGGTACTTGTAGCTCTACATCACTTCTGTATCCTCCCTCTGAATGGTGAGTGGTCTCGGAGGCTTCTTGGCATGTCGGAAGTCCGCCACCAGCTCTTTTGTATTGCTAATATTGAGTTGCAGGTTTTTTTACCCTGCACAACAAGACAAAGCCCTTTGCAACCCACCTGTACTCTGACCCGTCTCCATTATTAATGCAGCCTATGATGGACAAGTCATCTGAGAATTTCTGTAGATGGCAAGCATTGGTGTTCTGTTGGTAATCTCTTGTACAGAGGGGTGAACAGGAAGAGAGACAGGACAGTTCCTTGAGGGATCTCCAGTGTTACACACCACCATTCCTGAGACAGTCTCACAGGCTTACAAAAACTGCTCTCTGTTGGTCAGGTATTGCATGATGCAGGAGATTGTGGGGGCATCAAGATGCAAAGCCTTGAGCTTTTTTTTCCCCCTAGCCAATGAGGCATTATGGTGTTAAAGGAACTGGAAAAAAATCAAAGAATATGCTCTTGACTTTAGTTTTGGCTTTGTCCAGGTGGGAGTACACTTTCTGAAGCATGGAGATGAGAGTATCCTTTATACCTACTGTATAGGTGTCTGTGCATATATAGGTGCAATATGATGGGGCAGTGGTTAACGTTCCTGCTGCCGAGCTCTTGGCTGACTTGATGCTCTCACTTGCTTCCATATTAGTGAGAGCAGATATGTGGGTGAAACTGCCCTGTAATGGGCCAGAAGCCCACTAATGTGGTCTTAGCTACTGGGAAAGGTCCATGACCCTGAACTTGACTAACCAGGTTTGAACATGGAAGAATGCGATTTTTAATGCAAAACAATTTTATGAATAGATTTGTCTGTCTGCTGTAGGTTTAATGCAATAAAAAAGACAGACTTTATTTCAATTTCAAAGTTTTATTTTCATGTGCACAGTAAGGAAACACGTTTCCTTGGACAATGAAATGCTTTCTTTGCTGTCTACACCAAATGCCAATGGTTAACAAGCCAACTTATAAAGATAAACATAAATAATAAGAAGCAAATAAATAATAAGTAACAAAGGCAGTATAAAGTATTAAAAACAGAACAGAAGTATAAAATGTAATGTGCAGGTAGGTGTGTGATGGACAAGTCAAATACATTTGTGTGAGGTAGATAGAATGAGGTGGACCATGGTTATAAACTCCAGTCAGTTATTTAGGAGTCTAATGGCCTTGGGGAAGAGAGTTCTTTATCCTGGAAGTCCTGCATTTCATACTTCTATATCTCCTGCCTGAGGTTAGAAGTGTGAACAGTTTGTGTTGGGGGTGGGTGGGGTCCCTGAGGATCGAGGCAGTTCTCCTTCGGACTCAACAGTTGTAGATGCTCTGCAGAGAGGGCAGTGGGGTCCCGATCTTCTCAGCAGTCTTTACCACACTCTGCAGGCGTTTGCGGTCCTTAGCAGTAGTATTGCCGTACCACACAGTGATGCAGCTGGTTAAGATGCTCTCAACAATGCAGCTGTAGAAGTTGCCGACATACCAAACTTCCTCAGCCTCCTCAGAAAGTACAGCCGCTGTTGAGCCCTCTTGGACCCTTAACACCACACAGCTGGTCAAGTGTGGTCCTCACTGATGTAGACACCCAGTTCTTTAATGCTGCTCACCCTCTCCATTTCAAGCCCTCAGATGAACAGTGGCCAGCGAGGTCTCCTCTCCTTCCTCACGTCCACTATCCTCTCCTTCGTCTTTTCTGTGTTGAGGGTGAGGTTGTTGTCCTCACACCATGACACCAGACAGGCCACCTACCTCCTGTAGGCCATCTCATCCCCACCAGTGATGCATCCAGTCACTGTGGAGTTGTCTGCGAACTTTAGGATGATGATATCTTTGTGGCAGGTGACACAGTCATGGGTGAACCAGGGTGTAGAGGATGGGGCTGAGGACGCATCCCTGTGGTGTGCCTGTGTTTGTGATAATGGTGGCTGAAATCCTATTACCAATCCTGACCAACTGGGGCCTGCCAGTCAAAGTCTAGGAGCCAGTCACAGAGGGTGGGGTGCAGACAGTTTATGGGGGATAACCACGTTAAAGGCGGAGCTGTAGTCAACAAAGAGCATCCTGATGCAGGAGTCTTCCAAGTGGGAGAGGGAATATTGTAGTGCAGCCGCGATGGCATCTGAGGTGGACCTGTTGGGCCGGTAGGCATACTGCACGGGGTCCAGGGTGTCCGGTATGCTGCTGTTAATGTGGGCCAGCACCACTCTCTCAAAACACTTCATGATGATTGGAGTGAGTGTTACCAGTAACAGGTATTCATTTATTCACTTTTAACTTTAGATGTAAAATATAAGAATTTACAAGCTCATATTTAAATATTTTAGCAATATGAGATGGTTTTCTAAGAGAGAAGTGTATATCCTTCTCCTCATGAAGATTATCTTTTATAAGCCCTTTAATACACTGAAATAATTTTCCAAAGGTGGTTCTGAAATTCATTTTCCTCTTGAAGAAAACTTTCTGAAGCAATGCTGGATGCCTTTTATATGTCTTATGCTGGTTTGCAGCTTTACCATACAACTTTTTGCACTGATTAATAGTTCTTTTGAAAAACTAATGGAGAAAAAAAGCCTGCACACCGAAAATACTTTTTATTGTTCTCATAAAATACGCTGATTCAGTGGGTCGAGGACAGGCACATACTCTGCTGTATTGTTTTGGAATTTAATGCAGAAAGAGTGCGGTGCAGCAGTCCTCTGCATTTTCTTCTCTCTCCTTCTCTCTGTCTATGCAAGAAAATTGTTTATTCTCGGCATCCCTTAACGGGAAAATATTTGTCAAAATCAAAGCAAAGAGCTGATGTTAGACATGTGTATACTAGTTATGTGGGCCAATGATCCACACGACAGCAGCAGCAATCTCAGTGGTGCAGTAGAAATGTGCGGTTTTGACCTTGCCACCTGTAAACTGAGAAAAACCTCGTAAATCAAAAACACAGAATTCAAATTTCCATATGTTGAAAATATATCCAGTTTTATAACTCTGTCTTCCGAGTATTATGAAATATTAATCAGATATGCTGACAGTCAATCTTTAATATGAAGAAAAGATGAGCTATTAAAATGCAGTGATCACATTAGAACTCTATCCTTCTGTCCATTACCTGAAACTACTAATTCCTATTCAGGGAGAGAGAACCATTCTTGGCGACAGTGGGTGCAAGGCAGGAGCGTTACCAGTCCATCAAACAGCACAGTCACCAACAGCCCCACATTACCACTGCATCAGTTTACAGTTGCTGCTTACCTTAATGTGCCCATCCTTGGGGGTGTGGAGTAAATTGGGGTACTCTGAGAAAATCCACATCGCTGAAGGGGAGGATGTATTCTGTATATTGAGTGGATATAAAAAGCATTCACCCCCTTGGAAGATTTCAAATTTTACTTTTATACAATACTCAATCATGGTGCATTCAGGAGTTCGTGGGGGACCTCCCTATACTTATTGTTTCGATACGGCATATGGCGCAATGCACCAGGGAGGTGGCTATGAAGAGTAATGTGGTGCAAAGTGTTTCACAATCAGAAGTTCAGTGGGGACCCCTGCACCTTATTGCTTCAGATTAATCATAGCTTCATGGGGGAAGATTATTGCTTTGATTTGGTGCAGGAAGGTGGATATGAAGAGTTATATGATGCAAATGGCAGAGCGATTTGGAGTTCTTTTGGGGGACCCACACACATTATTGCTTCGGAGCAATCCTGAATACACAGGGGAGATTATTGCTTCAATGTACAGTAGTTCATGGCTCAGCACACCTGGGAGGTGGCTATGGAGATTGATGCATTGATTACTCACCAAAGTCTAAACTAGTAACAGATCTGTAAGATGGCACCAGTGCTTGTGGTTAACCAATCCGCACAATTCATCAGTTGAACCCTACCCATCGGTTGGAACGAAAAATTCATACCCTGGAGTAGGAGATAAAAAAAAAAAAAAAAAAGTACCAAGAACTTCCTACCAGAAACTACAAATGGACCAAGTTCCTGTGGTGGGAATGTGATAAAAGTTCCTGGGTTTCTAAAAAGGCACTGGTTCCTGAAAAAAGTTCATATGATGAGAAAGTGCCCTATTGTTGTTGTGAGAATCTGTGTGTGCGTTTGGGAAAAAATACTTTCTGATAAACATATAGTCGTTTAATTTTTGCTAATAATTTGTTTAGGTCAGGTTGGGGAGCATGCACTGGTACAGCATGTTTCCTCACCCACCACACCACAACATAGCTCTGGATACTGGTTGGCAACCCCCAAGGCAGACACATGGTCCAGTCCCACCCTCTACTATCTGCTGCAGCCAGGTGTTATGTGGATGTCCCCTTGGCCTGGGGTAGCCTCTCAGGTCCTCAACAATGACTATCCTTCATGCCTGATCACCCTCGGGGAATCGCGCCACATGGCCGTAGTGTTGTAACTGACGCTCCCTCACAATGCAGGTTATGTGCCTCATTCAGGACTCCATGAGCAAACGCTCATTTGACGCAAAGTCAAACCAGCGGTACCCAAGGATTTCCCGAAGAGACACAGTACCGTAGTCACTGAATAGCGTCCTTGTCTTGCAACCTTATAGCAAGACAGGAAGCACCAGGACTCTAAAGACTTGGACCTTCATCCTTTTGCATAGATATCGGGAGCACCACACACCACTTTCCAGCGACTTCATGACCCCCCCCATGTCCCCCCTGATACAGGCTTTTTACTGATGAGATTGTGTTGTGTAGCACCAGCAAAGAGGAAGTGGAGAGGAGGTTGGAAGAATGGAGAAGGACTTTGGAAGACAAAGGGTTGAAGATAAATAGGAAGAAGACAGAATATGAGGTTTAATGATCAGAATTCAGAAGTTAGCCTACAGGGAGAGCTATGGAAATGAGATGTTAAGTTTAAATATCTGGGATTGGATCTAATTTTCTATCATTGGTTACTACCAAAGATAACCCATTTAGTGCAATGTGCATGGAACAACTGGAAGAAGGTATCGGGAGTATTGTATGATTGAAGGCCGTGATAAGACCAGTATTGATGTGTGGAGCTGAGACATGGGCAGTAAGGGGAGCGCAGGTGAAGACATTAGATGTGTCAGAATTGAGAATGTTGGGATGTATTTGTGGAGTTATTAAAAAAAGGACAAAATAAGAAATGAGAGAGGTACAACAAAATTGGGAGAGCTATCCAAGAAAGTACAGGAGAGTAGACTGAAGTGGTATGGACATGTGATGAGGACCGGCAAAAGAATGATATAAATGGAAGTACAGGGGAAGTGAAACCGAGGGAGATCAAAGCGGTGGAGGATGCATAAAGTAAAAGAAGAACTTAAGGGCAAAAGCGTGACTGGGGAGGAGGTGCAGGACGGTTGATCAGACACATCGACTCCACATAGATATGGGAAAAGATGAAGAGAAGGGGGAGAAAGAGGATATTATTGTAATAGTTTTCTTTTAAAGCATTTTTGAACAGCTATGTTGCTTGCATAGGCAATGTCATTTAGCAGTGGTTAGACTGGGTAACATCATATGGTCATGCTGGTCATGTCACGGTGATTTCACATGGGATTAGACAATGATGTCATGTTTATTACTGGGTTTCTCCCCTAGCTCATGTTTAAATTGCAATGTTTTGCATATATATATTATATTATATAATTTTATTTTTATTTCCAATTTGCAGATTTAGGATTGGATTTTGTTTCATTGGATTGCCTTCTAGGTAACTCTTTTTGGTCCTTTTTTTGAGCCTTGCACTATTTTCTTGTTAATACATGTTATTTACAAAGATTTTTTTTTTTTTAAACAAAAAATATAACAGGAGCAAACATCAATATATTAAAAGTACAGATGCAACAAAAAGTGTTATAAATAACTTATATAAAGAAATAAATAGTAGAAAGAATTCCAAATAATCCATTGCTATTACCCACATGTAACCCCACACAGTTATCATATAAATGTTTTATATTTTCTCATCTCCTCCCCAGTGCCCTCCTCATTTATATACATAATAAATAAAACCAAAGCCCAGTCAGCCCTGATTCCCAGTGTTGTTCACAGAGCATTACTTGCTACATATAACTTCCATTTTTACAATTTTTCAGTAGTGAGTTATAAATTGATTGTCAGTTCTCCCTCCTCTATAGCACACACTACCACTTTCACACACCACACATCCTCAAAAATGTCAGTTTTGTGCTTTAGTTTATAATAAGGAAATTAGGGTAGTTTGATCCTCGAGTGAATATTCAACCTAAACAGTAAAAGGATGTCCACAGGTCCTTTTCCACACTGTTTATTTTTTCTGCTTTTTAAAATTGCTAATTTTGCTTCACCAAGCAAATAGTTCAGCAACTGAATCCTGTGCCTGTTTGTTCTTATTATATGTGACTCCATATATAAACATTGCAGTATTAAAATCCAATCTTAGTTTTGTACATAAATCAGTTAAAAACTTGAAAAAAAATTCCAAATCTTATCTGCATGATACAAACATATGGTTTCTCTTTGTCCACAAAAATCACATCTGTCTTCCTGTGTAACTTTAATTATTTTTAAGAAGGAATTTGTGGCTATTACACCATGTCCAATCCTCCACTGTAGGTCTCTTGTCCTTTTGTTACTCTGAGGCTTGTACCCTCCCTCCTACTACACCTAAATGATCCTTCCATTGCAAATCCATGATCGTTTGCAGAGAAGGAAAATGGAAAACTTTCACACAATAATGATAAAGTTCTTTTTTTGGATAGAGACATAAATGACGCCACAAACGTTCTAATCGAGTTTTTGGGGATGGAGCTGAGATCGACAGCAGGAGAGACCTGTAGATCTGTGCTGGTGGTGCTGATGGAGTCTTCGAGTCTGTGATGCTCTGTGGCCACAAAAGAGAGAGAGAGACCTCCATCATCCTCCATTTTACACCCAAAATTGAAGTCAAAACTGAAGGCTTCATAAATGTCTGTTGCTTCTTGGACAACTAGTCTTTCCAGGAGCCAAACAGTTTTCCGTTTTACCTTGAGAGACACTTTTACTGGGATATTTAAGCAATTTTAAACGTATTGAACCTAAAAAGCCATGTGGCCAGATGTGTGATGAAGCTGGCCTGTTGAATAGCTTCTTGAGCTTCGGGAAAGTGAGTGGAGAGGTAGGTAGGTAGGATACTAGCCTTCTTTTGACTGACTCTAGTTTTGAAATCCCACACCTTCACCATTTCTTAATTATAACAGACTTCTTCATGTTGCTGTTATTTAAGATTGGGATGTGTACTGCCAATGGTCCAAATTCTTAGATTTTCTATAAGAAGCAAAAAGGTATAATTAATTAGGTAATAATTCTGCAGAATTTTGCTTTGTTTGTTGACCTTGATTTTTGCCCTTGTTTTTGAACTTTGTTTTTTTTTGGTTTTAGACCCCATCCTGATTATTTGATATTTCAGATTTTGGAGTGAGAGGAGTTCTTAATTTCCTAATACAGATGGTCTATTCAATTTCTCCTTTTTTACTTTATTTCCACTGCATTATCTAGTCTTTTTCTGTTTTCAGTGTATTTCAAGAACAGAGAAATAAGATAATCCAAAAATGAATTAATGAATATTTAAAATAGTTTAGCACTGAACACAGTTTACAGTGTATCTCTTTTCCCTTAGATATGCTTGAGGGTAAAATCATTTTCTAATCTAGTAAATCGTATTTGTACCTAATAGATCTGTGACTTTTCTGTCCTATTGACAAAATCTCATCCCGGGGCCTTTGTAGGTCATCGTGCTAACGCTTCGAGCGCAGTGCCAAGTATATGACGGGTATTATGGTTGATGCCAGGGAAGCTCATAGGCCACATCATTCATACATGAGCCATTGTTCAACCATCTGGGAGTGCCACAGAGTCAAAGGAAAAAATTACATTTATATGGGACTCCAGGGATACGTGCTCATAAAATGTTTTAAATACTTGAAAATTATTATTGATCTTTCTTGCCAGTAGAGGTGAATACTTTATAGAAATAAAAATGGTTTATGTGCATCAATGTTCCTCTGAAAATTATATGATTAACATTTAAAGCATTCAGCTTTTGCAATGGCTTCATTGCTTATAATATTCAGTTAGGACGTGTAATACTTCATTTATTATTCTTGCCTAACTGACATTTTTATTTTATTCCTGAATAGCAGAGTAACACATCTATCAAGTAAGAAGGAAAATGTCTTACTAAGAGAAGAGATTGCAGCTCAAGGAAGGCTCAGTATATCACACAGAGTGTCTTGAAAAATTATTTAGCCTTCATCATTATCTGAATTTTTTAGTCTTAAAACATGCTATTTTCATGTATTACATTGGGAAATCATACTCTTAAATCATACATTAATCTTTAGTAACCAACAAATACATAGTTAACAATGCAGTAATAACTGCAAACTAGAATGTGCCAGTTTCATCCCATTACTTTGTTGAACTACTCTACATGTGGTAATATAGTAGACATTAATAAAATGATAATTTCCTAAATCTAGTGGTGGCAACTAATGTGGCCCTCAAACCGTAAAACTGGCTTGTTCATTAGACAATAATAATTTAGACAAAACTGGCTTGTTGTTTAGAGTGCATAAAGTAAATTTACTGATGAGCTGCACATCTAAAATACTCAAAGGAAATTAAAGACAACTAACGGGTTCAAGGAATCAATTGCCTTATTATAGCAGTAGATATAAATATAAAGTACAAGCTTCTGAACACTCACCCTTAAGTTATCTACAGTACATGTTTTGTTTTATGCACTGTAAGATAGAAAGACAGAGACACGTAACGTTTTGGGACATCATTAAGCAAAATAACGACTTTTTTGGATGCAAGTCTAATTTTTGACTGCCCAAATTGGTTGTTCCTCATCACTTAGAGATCTGTACATAGACAACATTTTTGCATCCTACAAACAATTACACTCCAAATTTAACTTACCAGCAACACTTTTCTTTCACTACCTTCAAATTCGAAACTTTGTTAAACAGAACCTGCCCAATTTTCCTCACTTCCCACCTACCTCTATACCGGGGAAAACCGGGGACTCGGACAGCATTTCTGTAATATATAAAACTATTTTACAGTCCCTCCCTTTCAGAGATCCACAAGAAAAGTGGGAAAAGGATCTCTTACTCAATATTTCAGAAAATTATCTATCGAGTACATCTCTCTCATTTAAAATTGTCCAAAATGTTTCCAGGGTAAGATCCAACCTGCGAATGTTGCAATCAAGTTCTGGCCTCACTGGGTCACATGTTTTGGGCCTGCACCAAATTAACATCATTCTGGACCAAAATCTTGAAATGCCTTTCAGACAGCCTTGGTGTCTCAATCCCTCCTAATCCACTAACAGCTGTGTTTGGTGGGCTTACAGATGGGCTTAAAGTGAAGAAGGACAAACAAACTGTAATGGCCTTTACTTCACTATTAGCACATAGACTTATCTTGCTCAACTGGAAGAATCCTAACCCACCTCTGTTAAGTCAGTGGGTAACTGATGATATATACTATTTGAAACTGGAAAAAATCAAATTCTCACAGGATCTGTGCAAAACTTTTTGAAAACCTGGCAGGATCTAATCAATAACATTTTAGAATAAGCATTTAAATTGAGGAAGCAGGTTCTCTCCCCTCTTTCACTCCATTTATCTCTATTAATTTATTATTTTATCTACTCATTTGTCTTTACTAGGATAAAGTTTCACACTGCTGGCCTATCTCTCTTTCTCAAGGGTGGGGGTTGATTTGTTTTGAACCTTTTTTCTTCTTTTTTTTTCTTTTTGTAAAACTCAAATTGTGTATGGAGTGTTATTTGATTTTTAAAAAATCAATAAAATTAAAATACAAATTAGTTGTTCCTTCAGATTTAAAAGGAAGGGGCAGGTCCAATTGGATGGACACTAGAAGTGACAGCATCAATGTTCAAACTGTGAAGCTTACGGTCTCCTATTGGGGGATTAGTTCCCAGTGCTGTCCCTTGATTGTTCCTGCCTTGCACCCTGTGCTTGCTGAGTAAGGCTCCAGCTTCCTTGTAATCCTGCTGAAGATTAAGCAGGCTTTGTGTGGGCATTATGCAAAAGTATTGCTGCTTGCAATGGAGCCCTTCTGCTGAATAATTCATTGGCTGAAATTCCTCAGTGTTAGTGCATCAGGGAGAGGATGTGCAGCATTGTTCATAATGGCACTCGCTTTTGTTTTAACTCTCTCCTTTGCTACGACCTCTTGGGGGTCCAGAATGTGTGTCATTAAAAGGGCAGGCTCAGTTATTAGTTTGTTGATTTGGTGGACCTGTCTTGAATTGTTGTTACTCGACTAACACCACAATGTAGAATATTGCACTGACAATCACAGAGTTGTATATGTGAATGATGTCTCTTTCCATTTTAAAGGAACAGCCTCCTAAGGAAAAGGGCCCTACTCTGCCCTTTCATATATAGATCCTCTGTGTTCTGATACCAGTCCAACCTGTTATTAATGTGAACCACCTCTACATCTACTTCTTGAATAGTCACGGGACACAGAGGCTGTTTGGTGGGGGAAAGTCAATAACCAATTCCTTGGTTTTGCTGATGTTAAGACAATTGTTCTTGCACCAAGAAACAAAGTTCTCCACCCGACTCCACTTCTCTGTCTTGTCCTCCTTATTGATACTCCCCATAAGTGTATAATCATCTGAGAATGTCTGCATATAACATTACATTTCTAGTTGGTGTACAGAGTGAAGATTAAAGGAGACTGGACTGTTCCTTGTGGTGTTCCAGTGTTAGTCAATTTCAAATCAAAGACGCAGTCCTTGAGCCTCACAAACTGCAGTCTGCTCAACAGATTTTCCACCTGCCTGTCTGAGTTTACCCCTTAACAGAGATGGCTGGATAGTATTGAATGTGCTGGAGAAATCAAAAAGCAGAATCCTCACAGTGCTGTCAGGTTTGTCCAGGTGAGAATAAGCTTTGTGGACCAGACAAATAATTGCATCCTTCACTTGAATCTTTGTCTGATAGGCAAACTGCAGTGGGTCCTGGTGGTCTGCCACAAAAAGACTCATATAGTCCACGCCCAGTCTCTCGAAGGCCTTCATGATCTAAGATGTAAGTGCCACTGGTCTGTAGTCATTAGGTGAATAGGCACCTGCCTTCTTGACTGTCAACAATTTATGAACTTTGTTCATAAATTGTACAGCCCTCTTCATATTTCTGAAGGTGAAATGGAGATCCTTGCATGAGCAGAAGTCAAAATCCTTATACGCACACTATATTAATTTGACATGCCTGCGCGGGCGTCTTACAAATGTTTTTTTAATTAATTGATACCATTGACAAAGACAACACTAATAATTAATTAACCAAATAATCAACATCAGCCAATCGTGTTTATGGTAGAAGAAGACATTTCTTGCAAAATACAGTTGAGTATCTGCCCACTTCGAGCACAGCTTTTAACTTTACACTACACAACAAAGTATTCATTGTTCATTCCATCTTCTAAAATAGCTTTGACACGGAAAGTTATTTGGGGAACAGTAATACGTTTGGAGGTCTTTTGCACTACTATTAGAACATTATTTTCCACACATACAGTAAAACCATAGACACACGTGGAAAATGACCAAGTAGTGTGGTAGAGATCAGCAGTTTAGTGACCTTCAAACCTCAACTTGATGTTATTTTAGACAGTCTATGTGAATTGCATAGGTGAGCTTGTTGGGCTAAATGGCCTTTTCTCATCAGAATTGTTCTAATGTCCCTGAACGTGTTTGCTAGGTTCCTCCTCCAAAAGAACACAAAAAACACCATGGGGAAACATTTAAAGTAGAACCATTGCTTCTCTGGACCACGAGGAACCCATTAACATGGTTTGGTAATGTGGTCCCCTGTGTGCTTCATGTAGCAAGTGTACCAGATATGGCCCACTGGAGTAAGGCCCAAGGTATGTACATGACATGATGGAGGGATTGCAGTGTACAGGTATATGTGTGTGTATATATTGTGGGAAAAACCCAAGAAAACAAGTCAAAAGACAAGAAAAAAGGTTTGGGGACTGACCCCGTATATTGCCCTAAGACAATATATAAGAAAAAAACAGATCAAAAGTCTTCAAGATTTGAAAATACAATTGACAGTTTTACTTTGTGAAATGATCGTTTAAATACAGACAGGATTATGGGAAAAGGAAATGGTTGGCATGAAGTGACGTTATGAACAGGAACCGGAAGTAACGTCATTGAAGTGAGTCGGAAGTGATGTGGTCTTTAGGAGCCGGAAGTGATGTTGTTGACGATGGCCGGAAGTGACGTAGTCACTTTGATACCCGGAAGTGGAGGCCATTATTTTTCTTCGGGTTTTCTGTAAAAAGAAGAGATCCAGGAAAGTACCACGTGACACCCATATCTCCCGATAGTTCAGTCACCTTTAGGCTCTATGACTGCCTTCTACTCGCACGTGTGTGACAAAATAAATAAATAAATATATATATATATATATATAAAATATGGGCTGGTCTTGGGGTACCTGGAAATTCTCTCAAAAAGTTTAGGCTGTTGTCTGGACCTTCTAACTGTCATCTAGGACAAGGGATGGAGAATGAAGTGAAGCACATTTAAATGAAAAGTTGTTGCTATTCAGTTGAATTACACTTTTTTTTTTCTGCAAAGATAAAGTTTGACCTTTTCTGTACTAACAATGTGAGCGTGCTTTATGCTCCTGTAGGGAGATGCTCTTTTCACTTTGGGAATAAAGAGGTCCACACCATTAACTTACCCATGTGCTATCCCAAAAGACTGCACAAAATCTTAAAAACAGACATACAGACTCTGACATAAAAGGGTAAGATAAATTTATTAGGTGAAGAGGGAATTTTTTATTAAGTTTATACCATATAGAAAACAAACTTAATTTTGTACTTAATTCATACATACTGTAATAACACAAATAAAATAAATGACTTTTAATAATGATGACAAAGACAAATGAGTAAGTCATTATTTGGGGTTGGTCAATAAATCACTGGATAGAAAATAATGAAAATTTTGTTTCAGGAACGAAAAACGTATGACTGCATGCTTCCTTTTGTAGTAAAAAAAATAATATTAAGAAACTTATCAAATCTAGTCAGCAGAGAAATGTTTCTTAACAAGAAAACAATAAAATGATAAAGCATACTTTGCACTGCTCTTATTGCAATGACCATAAATCTATATTTGTATCAATTAGACAAGCAAACTGAGAAATTCTTAAATTGTAAAAAAAAAAAAAGTTAAAGATTCATCATTTGCTTTTACAAGAAACTAATTGCTTTATTAGAAGTAACAAGTTGTACCTCATGAATGCCCTGACTGAGAACAAAACACCTCTTGGTCTTGTAACTGAAAGTGTTACGTTTAAGGGTCGCTAGTCTGGCTTGGGTTTAAATTCCTTTTTTATGTTTTCCTTTGTTTGGTGCTTTGGTTATTATCACTTATGTTAATGAGTGATGTCTGATTGGTTTCTATGTGTGGATGCTTGTTCTGCCAGGTCCATTGTGTTTTGTGGAAAGATCCCTCAGGAGGCGGGGCCTCCTGTCACTCTACATGTAAATTGTATGCGCTTGGATGTTTTTCCCTCTGTTTAAGAATTTCCATTTTTGAGTAACATATTGGATCTCTGTTACCTTTTTAGGCAGCTCATTTTCTGCTCTTTGACCATTTTTGTGTATTTTTTCTGTTTTGTTAAATAGATTTTTTTATTTATTAAGATTCTTTATTTGCTATTATTGTAATTAAGCCAGAGGTTTACAGTGACCCCCTCCTTGTGAGGCTTTCTCTGCATTTTTTTGTGAAATTTATAGTATTTTTTTGCATTCTCCCAGTTTTTGGGCCGGAACTCATTCAATCAGGTGTTTATGGAATATTAACAAGATGCAAGCCATTCTTGAGTAAAAAGCATTTGACAGTTTAAAGGACTCTGACAGCATGTGGAAAACAATTCTCTGGTCCGACGAGACAAAAATGCAAAAGGCCAGGCACTCAGTTAAGTTGTGCAACTTTTGTAGAGACTTACCCAAGAAGACTCAAAGCAGTAATTGCTTCTACAAAGTAATGAATTAAGGGTCGAAATACAAATATGAAGGAGATATTTCAACTTTAGATTTTTAATGAATTTGTGAACTCTTAGAATATTACAAAAATTGTGACAAGAAAATGGCACTCAGCCCAACAAGCTTGTCCATTCTGTTCCAAATCCAAATCATATTACTGTATGTGATATCATCTACTGTTAAATTCTGGTCCGTACTTGTAAAATTTTTATTTTTATACTGTATTAAGGATTCTTGTGTTCTGTTCTGTGTATTGTATTGACCCCGTTCTTTTTGACACCCACTGCATGCCCAACCTACCTGGAGAGGGGTCTCTCTTTGAACTGCCTTTCCCAAGGTTTCTTCCATTTTTTTCTTAATAGGGTTTTTTTGGGAGTTTTTCCCTTGTCTTCTTAGAAAGTCAAGGCTGGGGGGGCTGTCAAGAGGTAGGGCCTGTTAAAGCCCATTGCAGCACTCCTTGTGTTATTTTGGATCTATACAAAAGTAAATTGTTTTATTGTATTCACTTAGATTGTCCAAAATAAACACCAGGCTGAGATTTGAAGATCACTAAAGTCCTGTTTTCAACCACACTACTTGGGAATTTATTGTATGTGCCTTTGCACAAATTTTTTTTCTCATGCAAAGTAGCAAAGTCTGCTCTTAAAAAGTTTCCAACTGTGCTCATGTTGCAGATTTTATATTAAAGTGACAATTGGGGGTCTACTGCATTAATTCCTTTCATAATGGTAAGTGCTTCAATCATGTTCTCTCTTAATCTCAGTTTTCTTATACTGAAAAGGTTCAGCTCCTTCAGTGTCTCCTTATAGCTCATACTTCTTAGTTCCAGAACCAGCCTAGTTACTCTCATCAGGACTTTCTATAGCACTGCAATGTCTACTGTAAACATGTTTTCACTTTGTCATTGTGGACTGTTGAGTGTACATAGATGGGCAAAAATAGAAAATTTAGCCATTGAAAATTAAATCTACTCTGGGTTAGGTGCTCAGCAGCAGGGACAGAGAGAGACTGGTCAGAATTGAGGGAAGGATTAACAGAGAGGTCCTTGAAGAAAACCTGCTCTAGAGGGTGTGCAACCTCAGACTGAGGCATTAGATCACCTTTCAGCATGACAATGACCTGAAGCATACTTTGGGACAAATCTCTCCTGTCCTTGAGCAATCCAGCCAAAACCCAGATTTACCCCAGGGAGATCTGAAGAGAACAATTTACAGATGCTTCCAAACCAGTCTGATGGAGCTTCAGGGGATCTGGCTGGAGGAACTGGGATAAATTGCCCAAATCCAGATGTGTAAAGCACATAAAGACTTACCCAAGAAGAGACTAAGCTGTAATTGCAGCCAAAGGGACTTCTACAAAGTACTGAATTAAGGGTCTGAATACTTATATGAATGAGAGATTTTGATTCTTTATTAAACTTACAAACATTTCTGAAAACAGGTTTTCACTTTGTCATTATGAGTTACTGAGTGTAGCATGAGGGGCAAAAATGGCAAATTTATCTACTTAAAATGAAATCTACACAATAAACTGGGCAGAAAGTGAAGAAGTCAGAATATACACAGTATAAAACTTTATATATAAAGTTGCAAGCTGCATATACTTTTTCTGAGTATGTGTGTTTGTGGGTATTGTATTATTGTCGACTATTCTCGGGACACATAGAAGTAAGAATTTCATTGTCATTTGCACACTGTGTACAATATGCATATGGTAATAAACTTAATCTTGAACTGGTGTCTTATCTGATCAGTGCAGAGCGTGCATGTTAAAGAAATTTTGAAGATGAGACCATTACATTAATGTACACTTCTTTATTGCCAATTGTCAGGGCTGTTTCTAACAACCACTCCGCTACACCTATCATGCTCCTTCTAAGTCTGCAGTTATTTGAGCTCATAAAATAACATCATTGCAATAATAAGTCTGTTTAACTGGAATGTAACTCGATTTTGCTCTTCTATTTAGTCAGCAATTGTTTCCATAATAGAGGCAGAAATAATTTGGACAGTATTACAGTCAAATCAACCACTAAGATAAAAGGAATGTGAAGCACTTTAAGTCAGAGGGTACAATGAATTTTGCTAGTAAGATGAGCAGAGTGTGATGTGTATGCCTAGGGTCAAATCTAATGATTTAAAGAGCTGGAAAATGAAGACAGAAAATGCATTTTATGCTGTGCCATTTCCTCTCCAGTTAGCCCCCTCTTTATGATCTTTGCAATTGCTTTACAAGTGTACGTTGTCAAGGAAGAGAACTTACCATATTGCTTGCATTGTACTCCGCAATTTGTCTGCCTCAAAGATAATTAGTTTTTTTTTTCCAGTAAGTTTCTGAAATGCTCTCCACCTTCTGTAATAACTATGTAAATATAGATTATTTATGAAAGGTCTACAGTCAGAAAGTCATCACTTTCTCACATATTTGACTTTTCAGGTTTTATTTAAAATGATGCCTCGCTGTCAAAGCCAACTTTAATCTACGTTTCACAAAATAAAAATGTTTTATGCCTTTTCACATTTGTGTTTTTCATAAAGTCTACTATCTATGAGAAAGTAATTAACTGTTTAACAATTTGCTAATTTATGCGAGACGAAAATAAAATTAGACCAATAGGGAGGATCTATTAGTACCTTATACTTTGATAAACCCCTGTGATGAAAAAATAAATACTCCCCAAGTAAAAAAAAAAAACATCAACTCACTTTATATTTGAATAGAGCTTCCAAATCATTTGACAGTCAAATTAAAGAATATGCAGTAGCACTTTAGATATCCATTATAAGCAGCTGCTAACAATCTACAAATTGTAAAACATTTCAAGCCATTTCAAGATGATATAAATCAAGGAAAAATAAGTCAAGTCAATTCAAGTTGGGGAGCATGCACTGGTACAGTGAGTTGCCGCACCCACTACACGACGAATCAACTCGAGATCCCGATTGGCAACACCCCAGGCAGACACACGGTCCAGTCCCACCCTCCGGAAATGACCCTCTATCTGCCACAGCCAGGTGTCACGTGGGCAACCCATTTGCCTGGTCCAGCCACTCGGGTCCCCAACAATAAGGATCCTATGAGTTGGATCACCCTCGGGGAAACATGCCACATCGCCGTAGTGCCGTAACTGACACTCCCTTACAATGCAGGTGGTGTGCCTCATTCGGGACTCCATGAGCAACCGCTCATTCAAAGTAAAGTCAAACACGCCACACACCCCTTTCCAGCAACCTCATGACCCCACATGCTCTCCCAATCCATCTACTGACTTAATAGGAAGAGT
The DNA here is from genome assembly GCF_900747795.2 of Erpetoichthys calabaricus. Classification (NCBI taxonomy): domain Eukaryota; kingdom Metazoa; phylum Chordata; class Cladistia; order Polypteriformes; family Polypteridae; genus Erpetoichthys; species Erpetoichthys calabaricus. The sequence goes on from NC_041399.2 coordinate 24,131,050, forward strand.
CACCAGAGACATGAATGTCACCGCCAAGGCAAGTAAACCTCTCAGTCACACATTTCCAAAGTCTTGTTTTTAAAAATAGTTCTAAAAGGAGACATAATAATGTTCTATCTGTCTAACAACATGCAAGGGTTGGGACACCACCCTGGTGATGGTGTGTAATTGAAGTTGAGGAAACGTCTTGTCAGACGTGAGTTGCAAACGGAACGAACTCCAAGATGCTGAACTGCCAGACATATGGATTCCAGGAAGGAAGGGGCAGGTCCAGGAGGACAGACAACGGAAGTGATGTCAGAGGTGGAATGGCCGTCAGTTTTCCTTTCTGTAGATGGAGCAAGAGAGAAGGCATTAGCAAACAGCACCCATCCCTGGTTCGGCGAGTAACTACCACCACCAAAGCCCCTTAGCTGCCTACCAAGCACACACCTGTGACATAGTTTATTATTATCAACAGCTTAGTTCACAAAGTATTCATAACTGGTTTATAATTTTAAAAATCTATTTTATAGAATAAACAAACTTACACCAACTCCCACATCAGCTGTATTTTATTCTGTCGAGCAATGTCAAGAATTTTTCTACTTTTTTTTATGGATAAAGTCTGTAAGATCTATCAGGAATTATCTATAATTAACTCCTTTTCAGCTTCCGATGACAACCTTCCAGATGTTTCTAAGCCTTTGTGCACTGATTTGTCTCTACTGACTATTTCTCTATCACTGAATTAATTTCAAAATCCAAATCCTAGTCCTCAAAGCTTAGTCCTGTTCCTACTTCTCTTCTTAAGCTCTTTACTTCAGTTATTGCTGCTCCCATTTCTCATCTCATTAATACATCCCTAGCTTCGGACTGTGTTCCTTTTTTTCCTCTTAAAACTGCCGCTGTTACACCTGTTCTTAAGAAAGCCGTGACCAAATTTATCAAGCATCTCAGTGAAGGAAAATAGTCCTAAGTGGCTCAAAAATCTCAGGTAACGCAACTTTGGTTCTTCTCTTAGGAGTGCAAGTAATAGCATTTTATCAATTTTCCTAACTTAGTAAACTACGTCTTAACTTCACCAGAATTTAGGAGAGGTTGTGATCTGTCCTAACTTGCTAGAAGATACCAGAAGATGGTGCTCAGGCAGAGATTGGCATGCATAACCCAGGTGAGGCGTAATGTTTTGGAAATGCTGAACAATAATGAGCTTGCAAAAAAGATACCAAATCAACAGAGATGGAATAATAGTCATAACATATCTTGTATGTCATGTTCTTGCTCCATCTATGTGAAGAACCTATACGCTATCAGCCAAAATTGTTTGTAACGCTACTTTTTTTTTTTGTCCACGGGATAAAGGTAGTTATGCAATAACCAAGATTTGCGTAAATAAACAATTGGAACTTCCAGCTGAAGCTGACAGCTCAAAGCTAAAACTATCAGTTCCTCTGACAGTTGGAGTCAAAAGGACAAAGAGAATGATTATTAAACCTAAACACGCTCATTCAAGGATGCTAGTTAGCATTGCTTATTTTTTTATTAGTACTATACAGTATGGAGGATTAGAACATTAATCAATGAATTTGACAGCATACCATTATTTACAATAATTTTAAATGTTTATTGGAACTTCATGTTTTTCACATTGATGTTATTCTCGTTAATGGGCAAATGATTATTTTATAATACTCTTTATGAATCTGGAAATGTTATCTTTAGAAAAGAGGGGAATGTACTGATAAGATACAGTAGAGGGCACTGTAGCTGTTATGTAAGTAAGGATGTTTTCAATGAAGTTAGTATTGCATCTGAGAGTGGCGGGAGTGTGCATTGTCATGGAGAAATCCTTCTTTGGAAAAAGATATGCAAAGCCTCTTGATGAGAATAAGACTTTATTGCAAAATGCACAAAGCTGACTCAGTTCAATGAAGTGAGTACCAGAGGTCTGGTGGGAGCTTATTTTATTACAACCCTCATCATTTATGCAAACTACTCTCCTCCTCCTGGTTCTTCCCACCATTACCTTATGTCCATCATCTGACCGAAACTTGTCAAGACTACTCCCTACCCTGTGCAGACTTGTTTATCGATCAGTTCCCACCATTAAGTTCCCTGAAGGCTACAGGTTTAAGCGGCTGCCTCTCTTAAGACAATAGAGCTAAGTTTTCTTATAGTTTACACTATCCTTGGTTTGTCATCGCCTCATGCCAGTGTCCGAACAGGCAGACAAGACAGACTGGCAGGCACAGGCCTGGGCCAAACTGTGAGTGAAACAAGTGGCCTTGAGATAAGCACAGGCAGCTTTCCAGCTGATCAGAGAAAAATATAATAGACACAAGCCTTAAGCTTTAGGCTCTATAAGAGGAAATAAAGTTAAACTAATGATAACACATTTTACATTTACTTGATTGAAATAAAGTATTAAGACAGAGATTTAAATTCTCTATACATATATTTTCTAGAATAGTGGTCTGTTTAGTTCTCTTAAGTTTAAAATCTCAGCAGGTGTATTTCTTGAAACAATGGGCTCTTTGGCTCTCTCAGGGTACACAGTGTCCTTTGACTTTTTATTATCTCAATGAAGTTTTAAACTTACTTGCAAAAAAGAAAGACAAGCTGCTTGCAAGCAAAGAGCAGCCTTTATACTGACAAATAAATGAGGGCTGATAAGCTACTTTAAAAATGAAAACATAAGTATGTTTAGAGTGATTTAAAAAGCTAATAATTAAAAGCACATTGATCCCTAAATATAAATTTTCTATAGCATAACAGTACAAACTGTACTGTAGTTTGACATCATGGGGTCGTAGGTATAAAAATCAGCATTGGACGGTTCCTGGTTTGTCCAAGGTTGTGGATATTGTGGCTGCTCTTTACAATTGAATCTCCTTTTTTTTTTGTGGCTAACAACTTTCAGTTCTATTCTTTTACGTTGATTTTTGAATCCCTTCTTTTGAAAAGACAAAAGATTGGCTTGATTTATTTGGTTTTGGCCATGTTTCCATTCCCAGTTCTTCTGTTGGGCTTGTGCTCACTTGTGTGATGGCAAAACAGAAGCTCTAAATTATGACCTTTGATGGACGGATTCCTGGTTTGTGCGCATTTCTCCAACAATGGGTTGCTGACACTTCATAACCATGAACTGGACATCTGGTAAGAAAATAGATGCATTGGAGGATTAGTAAAAATGGGATAGAGATATATTCTTGGTTATTTTAACAATTTAGGAAGAAGGCTTACATTAAAGAAAGTGCAAAGTAAATTACCATAACAAGAATATAGAAGAGTTATGAAATGATGTGGTGGGTAAGGTGACAGCTGGGCAATAAATACCCTATATGCCTTCTCTTATATGAAAGCAGAACTATTGATGATAGGAGGAGGGTAGAATCATAATATTTTTGACAAAAGCTCACATCTCCCTGTAGGCACGACCAACTATTATGTGGTAGACATAGCTTTTGGAATATAAAGCAATAATGTCTTAATTTTAAATTCATAACATCTAAATGCTCTTTGCAATGTTAATTACAGCCATTGTGAATCACTCCTCACTTAAAAAAGGCAGGCATCTTGCTGTCTTAATTATTAAGGATTTCTCGATGAAATTAAAATCTAATTAAGTCATATATAATACCACGAGTCAAAACAATTCCATATCCAGTATCTGCACTTTGTCACGATTCTTCCACAATGCCCTTGTCTTTTACTAAATAATATAAAGTTCATGCAGTAATTATACCCATTTAGAAAGAAAGAATAAAAGGCGAGAAATACAATTGTGTTAATGAAATCTCAAAGTGCAGAAAACAGTTCAGTGGAATAATATTCAACATTTTAACATGTAACTTATATATTGCATTAACATGTTAAGCACAAACAATTCATATACTGTATCCACTTTTCCAAAAGAGGTTTTAAAGGTAGCTCCAGAATGTTCACACCGGGCCATTTCAGAGACATCGGTTGACTTAATGTACACATCTTTGAGATGTAGGAGGAAACTGCTTTGCCCGGTGTAGACTGGAGTGAACATTCTCAAACATTTCTCCAAACACACATGGTAGAATAAAAATGAGTTAAATGGAAAAGAAAAGGAAGGGAGGATTCAAAACAAATGTAAACATGATAAACCTACTGGACCTTTCAGCCATTTCTAATTAGTTCTCTTTCCTCTCTTATGAAATGGGATGTCTAGTGTACTTAACTACCTCCAAAACCCTAACATACACGCCCTGCTAACTTCCAATGGCACCTTCTGTCCACCCTCCCTTACTTCTCATTCTAGCAGTCAAACCCTTGTCTGTCTCTTCTCTTGATCCTTCTCTGGCCCTCAACCAGCCCACAACCTCTTCCGATCTCCTTGAAACCACCTCTAGGTCAGGGCCTAGCTTCCATTTGGACCATGGACACCAGATAAGAGCTCCTTTAACTGGTTCCTGATGTCACTGCCAGAATAATGGCCTTAAAGTGCCAAGACATCATGGCATTCCTTTCAATAAAGGGACTCTTACTGCCAGACTTCCCGCCTGCACTGACTGAAATACGTTGTGATGCTATCCATACCAAGACAGGACCTCCACATAAAAGAAAACTCACAACGGGAGAAGCATGAAGACTCCACACTTACAGTTGATGGGGCAGAATTCACACCTAGAATCCTGGAACTTTAGGTGAGTAGCAGTCTTTACCGTGCTGCTTTAAATACAAGTCATTTGGTCATTTTTAGAAAAATCGGAAGTGACACATCAAAACTTACTTCCTATTAGTTGGACAGAAGTGGATCATGTACAGTATATTTCAGTTGTCTTGAGGGCAACCTGACATCGTTCTGATCTCTGAAGCAACAAGACAGGTCATCATACTGCAACTAACTGTTTAGTGGGAAAAGAAGATTAGAGAGGCCAAAAAGTGCAAGTGTACAAAATACACGGAGCTGGTGGACAATTGGCAACAGGCAAGGGTGGAGGTCAAAGTGTATGCACATCGAGGTAGGCTGTAGGGGCTTCACAGACCAGTCCCCTCCATAAGACATATGGAGCCCTGGGTATCACAGGATTGAACACAAAGAGAGCCGTCATGTCCATCACTGAGGTAGCAGAGAAAGCTCTACACGGCTCTGGCAAAAGAGGGATGAGCAGTGGGAGAGGGCTGAGACGTGATAAACCCTGGATGAGGTGTCTGATGTTCAAAAGACACGAAACACCCCATGATTCCATGTAACATCACTGATGTGTCCATTTTGTGCATCTCTGGCTGTAGTCTCTAACTGAAATAACAGATTAAAAATCAGAGTGGAGCAAAGTCTTTTTCATGGAATTGTATCTTTTAGTGTGACTATTCTGTTCTACTTTAAATTTCAACAGGCAAGTTACTTGATGACACTGGTCAACAAGCATTTTGCTACTGGGATTCTTTCACCTGTACTTTAGTAAATTTCACTTTGCTGACTTCAAATCTGAAGACCGTTTTCATCCAGCACATCCCATTTTTTAGTTATGATGTTCCAGGTCTTGGACAACTAGGGTGACTGGACAGTAAAAGCGATGTGTTTCAGCATTTAAGAAATAAGTTTGGTCTCGAAAAAAGTGAAGCCAAAATTAAGAAAGGTGTTTATGTTGGCCCTGAAATCCGTGAACTGATGCTTGACGATGAGTTCAAAAGGAAACTGAAGCCAACTGAATCAACAACCTCATTCGTGCAGGTTGTCCAGAATTTTCTTGACTGTCACAGAGCAGAGAATTATGCTGAGCTTGTGGAGAATATGCTGAAAGTATATTAGCTTACGGAAGCCAGAATGTCACTGAAGACGCATTTTTTACATTCTCATCTCGACTTTTTTCCACCAAATCTGGGCGATGTCAGCAATGAGTATAGGGAACGATTATATCAAGATTTAAAGGGGAAAATTCACTCCGAGCATGATGGGTGAGTACTGTTGGTTCTTGCAAAGAGCATTGGATGTGCAGTACAAGCGTAAAAGCGAGTGCCTCCAACATTTTTGGGCAGCTTAACCTCACTTTTATATTGAGGTAAATTGACATAAATATGCTTTAATGTGTCTGTGATATCATCTTCTGGTTTGTTTTCAGAATAAACACATCAAAACAATTTTGGTGGGACAGAGTCCAAACTCCAGATATTGTGTTGATATATTATATTGATATTCAAAAGTGTCAAAACATCAATGATGTGTATTTCAAAAACCTGACGTGCCAACTTAATTCCGATTTCATATATAAAATCAGTGTAAAAAACTTAAAGAGCTGCTCTGAAGTTCCCAGTAGCAAACAAAAAATATTTTTTTGTAGACCAGTGTGATTAAACAATTATTTGAATTATTTTCTGACATATCAGCCTCTGTTCCTTGTGTTCTTTTCACCAGATATGTGGTCATTTAAGTGCCCATATTGAGTCTGCTGACTTTAAATTTGCCTCTCGTTGTATGCATTTCTTTAAAATATTATCATCTTATGCAGAATGTAAATTTTTCCAGTCCAAAAATGGGCAATATATTTCATGTGGTGAGCTTACCTGGCATTTCCCCACAAATATTCTGCTGCCTTTTTCATTTCATCTTTTATTATGACATGTGATATCCAGAAAAGTGTAAGGTTAGCTGTTCTATAATAATAGGCAGACAGCAGCTAGTGTACCTGCTATTTGGTAGAAATGCATTACTGGTTAATTTTACACTACATCATCATCATCAATAATAATAATTACATGTATAAGGAGATTTTCTGACTACTCAAAGTGCTTCAGTGAATGGGGAGCCACTTCAACCACCATTAATGTGTAGTATCTACCTGGATGATGCCAAGGCAGCCATTTTTTGCACCAGTACACTCACCATGCATGAACTATTAGGTGGTGAAGTGATGAGAAAGATAGCCAGTTAAAGACAGGAGAGGATTAGGGGACAGAATGACTAAGCCATGGTGGGCAATTTAGCCAGGGCATCAGGATACACCCTACTCTTTACGAAGTATACCAAGGGATCTTTAAAGACCACAGAGAGTCAGGACCTCAGTTATTATGTCTCATCTGAAGGAAAGCGCCATTTTAAAGCACAGTGTGCCCATCACTTTACTGGGGCATTGAGATCCACATTCAGATCACAGGGTAAGAGCCCCCTGCTGGCCTCACCGACACCTCTTGCAGCAGCAACCCAAGCTTTTCCTTGCTGGCCTCCCATCCAAGTACTGGCTGGGCCCAAACATGCTTAGCTTCAGGTGGATGACCTGTACTGAAGCACTAGTAGTATGGCTGCTGACCCCTACTTAAACTTGAGTGCACAATTTGACAATATTTTTTATTTTCTTCCATCACAAATGTTCGAACTATTACCTGAAAAGTTATTCAGAAATATTTTTAGTATAGAGGAAACGGGGATATGGAAGGGACCATTAAAGATGAGGCAGATTAGAAGTTAAAAATCAAAAAGAAATCTGAAACAATAAAACAGAAAGCAGCCAAAAACGAGGAAGGCTTCAAAACACAATTAATAACACCATTTGGCTTTCTTTCTTCTAGTTATCGCTACTACAAAGTCTGCTGACAGAACTGAACTGATACTGTACTTAGATATCAGAAACTGTGTCACTATTTTTCACAGATGGGACATGATGCAACAAAATGTCACGTGACCAGCAACAGACATGTCAACCATAAACAATGAAGGTGGCCATACAAGGTTGTCCTAAAATGACAGCCACCATTAAAAAAAAAAAAAAAAGAACACAAAATAGCTTTTCCAGAATAAGGAAATAATATGTAATAACAAATAATAATGCAAAATAGCAAGAATAGACTCGGGGGAATGTTTCCATTTGCTAAACTCATATTTAACAAACATCCCTACAGTTGTATTCATCAAACTGATCTTCACCATTGTAATGAGAACCTTGCCAATTAATCTTTGTTTTATATACAAAGATTTACGAAATATGCATTATTATTTCCAGTTGAATATTACAACAATGTCATTTAAAGCAACAAGATAACAAACTGTATTATAAGATCATTCAAAAGAAATAATCAGAAACTGGAAAAACAAACCAAATGATGAATATACCATGGAAAAGAATGACAGTAAGTGTTGTTAAACAGCACAGTAATGTATGCATATGTTAGGTATGCAAGGTTTACTTATAAAATGTATAGCCATTTAAAAATGCCCAGGGAGAAATGGTGAGCTTTAAAGCAAAAGTCGATTGTGAGCACAGTCACAGCCTCACTGACAAACTCGGAAAAAGCTAGAGAGAGACACAAAATTAAATTAATTTAATGGTCATGTTGCTTTATCAGCTTAAAAACTGCTGTGTAATAATTTGATAACCTTCATCGTGGAGACGACTGGCTGTTTTTGGACTCTGTGCCTAAGGCCACGTCACATTTGATGACTTTTCCAGCAATTTTCATTCACAGACTCCATTTACATTATCTTAGCGTGTCAGGTGCAGTCGGTGGAGTGCTCCCATTTAGCCAGTCGCGTAATGTGACATGGCCATCATCTCACTCCAACTAGTCCGTGACTCACACTGACAAATTTAAACAGGCTTGATTTTCTATTTAGTCATAGGTACAGGCTCTGAGAGCAGACAACCAAATGAATGCTTATTTAGAAGTGCAATGCATAGAATGCAGCCACGAGGAATAAGGAACACGGGTATTTTGGACCTCGCAAATGGAAGAGAAGCTTGTGTGTCTGATGTGTCGTGTTTTACGTACCAAGACAGAATTGAAATGAGGAAAAAAAGGGCTGAGATTGTAGCTGAAACTCGCCGTAGCAGTTACCTCTTCATACAACACCAGTTCTGACAGGCAGCACGTTGTTAGGGTGAGCAAGACTATGCTGGAATGTCGGGACATAGTTGTTATATTTGACATGGCCAGCTATTTTTACTGATCTGTGGTTGGCAAGTCTGACATATCCTGTGACTACAAGTCACATGTTGTGACGTTGGCTTTAGATGAGAACCAAACCAAAACATCTTGTGAGTGTCTGACAGATCGAATGAGCTTCTTTGCTGAAGAAATGTTGAATAGCGTACCTTTCATTTATTACTGTACTTGGTCATTTATATTGTATCTTTTGTTGTGAAACATGTTTTGGAAGCTATTATATGTATTATATTCTGGCTTGCTTTACACAAGACAAGTGTGTGGAAAGAATTCCATTCTGTTTTGTGACATGTAGCAATAAAACAACTAAACTGACTGCTTACCAATCATTTTATTTGGTAGAAGAGGGACAAATGAGTATAGGAGATGGATTAAAAGCCAGAAGTCTGTATAACCATCAGCATAAAGTTACTCCGTGAGAACCCTAACTACAAAGAGGACTATTTCATTTATGTTAGGTAGAATGCCCAAAGGGGACTGGGCGGTCTCGTGGCCTGGAACCCCTACAGATTTTATTTTTTTCTCCAGCCTTCTGGAGTTTTTTTTTGTTTTTTCTGTCCACCCTGGCCATCGGACCTTACTCCTTTTTATGTTAACTAAGGTTGTCTTATTTTAATTTCTTATTTGTCTTTTATTCTTCTTTTCTTCATTATGTAAAGCACTTTGAGCTACTTTTTGTATGAAAATGTGCTATATAAATAAATGTTGTTGTTGTTGTTGTTGTCTAACCCTTTTCCTAATTAGTGACCTGTTTTTGCTGCTAATTAACTTCTTTTGAATTAATTTTATAAGACTCGGGCACCTTATTTGTTTCTTTTTCCTTAATTAGCTGGCAAACAATAATAAGATACAAAATGAGCCAAAACATGACCAGCAAACTGTGTCCATCACACAATATCTAAAAATAAAGAAAGGTGAAGGTCCCAGGAATGTTGATCTGCTCACGTCCATAAAACATTTTACCAGAGCTCTTAGAAAAAAGAAAATCAACAATTTCAGAAATGTATGTTATTACACAATGAGAGCAGCAACAAGCCATGGAAATAAAGAACAGGTTTAATCAACAAGAAGAATCAGCGCCTAATTAAGGAATTGGTTGGAGTTTGAGACCCTGACTTAGTTGTTGTTCTGCTGGCTCACTCACTTCACATTTCATTTCTGTTTCGGTTCCACTTAAACAATTCAGAAGAATGATGAAGAAATTCAGGGGAACAAATCTTAAAAAAATAAGCCAATTAAAATGAATTTGAAAGAAGTTAATTAGCAGCAAGAACAGGTCACTAATTAAGAAAAGGGTTAGAATGAAAACCTGCAGCCACTGCGGCCTTCCAGGACTGGAGTTTGAGAACTCTGATGTAAACAAACAATTAAAAATTCACAATGTACAAAAATGAAACAGACAAAAGTAATTACCATTATATTTTGGCACTGAATTACCAAAAACAATGAGTGCATTTTTTTTGAACCTTAAAGAATTTAATGTTAATTTATTTGTAGAAGCTGGCAGCACTGTGAGGATTATGGTTTTTGATTTCTCCAGTGCCTCCATTACAAACCAGTCATCCCTGTTAAGGCTTAAGCTCAGAAGTATGCAGGTGGATGAGCCCGTGGTGTCCTGGATATTGGATTATCTGGTGGGCAGACTGCAGTTTGTGAGACTCAAGAACTGTGTTTATGATATGGATGTGAGCAACACAGGAGCAGTCCTGTCTCGTTTTCTCTTTACTCTGTACACCACCAACTACAAATATACGTAACACCAGGTCATGTCACTTGCAGGAATTCAAAGTTGACTCTGCACTTACAGGGTGTATTGATAAGGTGGATGAGACAGAAGGAGAGGAGTCAAGTGGAGAAAATTGTTTCTTGGTGCAAAGAGAATTGTCCGCAGCAAGCAACTGGCTACTGACTTTCACCGCACCAAAGAGCCAGTCACTGCTCAGTGAGTGGATGTAGAGGTGGTCCACATCAATGACAGATTGAACTGGTCTCATAACACATAACTATATAAGAACTATATATGGAAGTGCAGAGCAGTCTCTTTTTCTCTTGGGTGACTGTGTTCCTTTAATGTAGGAGGTGACATCTTTCATATCTTCTACAACTCTGTGATGGCTAGTATGATTTTCTACATAGTGGTGTGCTGGGCTTGTAACATCACTTCAGGAGAGGCCCACCAAATCAACAAGATAATTAAAAGGACAGGCTCAGTTATGGGACACACTCTGGACCCCCATGGAGATCGCAGCAAAAGGAGAGAATTAAAATAAAACTGAGTGTCGTCTTCTTATATAACACGCTACCGTGGCTGTCTATTTGTCTATCCAGGATTTTAAATTACCTGTAGCTTGCAAACCATTTGACCTATTGAGCTGAAATTTGGTACACATATACTATGTGACGTCTGCTATCGCTTTCGAGTTGATGATTTTTATTCCTTTTTTTATTTTGTTTTATTGTAGAATCGACTCTTGGCAGCGGACAGCAGGGTGGCCGTGCAGTGCATGTGTACAGGTGCCGTTCTCATCCCTACCACCTTCGCTGTCACTTCCCCTACCTCTTCATATCTTAAGTCTTCGATCTGCCTCAGGAATGATTTAAGTGCCAGCTTAAATGAAAAATTAAGAGAAACTTACTAAGTAATTGCAACACAAAAAGTGACTTAATCAGTTTTAACTCGAAAAGATGCCGATGGAAGAAGAGAAGAAGCGGGCCGCTAGGATGGAGAAAAGAAGAGCTGCTCAGGAAGCAGCAAGCGCATCAACCTGAGCAAACGAATGGTAAACGTACAGAGAAAGAGGATGAAAACTAAAAGTCAAGTGTATTCACTGCGCGTTATCGTGCAGTCCACTGTTACTGGTTATGAATAATGCTACACATCCTCTGTCTGACACACTAGCAGTGAGGACATCCAGCAAATGAATTATTCAGAAGTGTGTCAAGAAACAATATGGGGGCTCCTTTATACCAACAGCAATACAGCTGCATAATGCCTCCCTGGACTGGGACTTCTGAGTCAGAAATTTTGCACCTTTTTGATTTTCCTCCTTTTTAGTAATTCTGATGTATGTTCAGACCAATTTGTGTATATCTATCTATTTAAAGAGCTTCTGTAACAAGTCAAATCTTATCTATCGATTTATCTATCTATTATGTAGTACCTTTCATGTGTAGCTCTCCATCAATCTAGAACTTTGCATGGATGCTAATTTCTTTGTTGTTTTGTTTGCCTTTATTATTCACATAGAGCAACAAACCTTTAACCTCATAGCATTTTGCTGAAAATTCAAATGAAATGGAGCTATTTTCCTTTAGTGTATCTCGATTAGGTCTTGATTCAAAATGCCCTCCATTGATAAAGTGATAGATCTGCTAGTCCTAGACAAGGCGACTGAGACCCTTTCCATCTTAGGATCAGAAGGGTACACTGTTCTCTCATTCCCAGGTCCTCAAAATAAACTTATTCTTGGTTTTTAAGAACATGGCATTACTTTAATGCCTTTAATGGTACCAAGTATTGTTTTCATTTGTTTGTTTTTTTTGTTTTTGAAGTAAACAAAACCTACATTAGATTAGTTTTCAAGTGCTCCAAGACATAGCATTGATTTTTCAGATAATTCAATTAACTCCAACTTTACATTTTGATTCAGTTCATTTGCCAAGGCCACATTTAATTGCATGCTTAATTTTTGTAATTTATTCTACTGCTTTGACACTTAATTTGTTATATTGTGGCTTAATTTTACTCTAAGGTAGCATATTTATTCAATAAACTGCTTGATTTATTTGCAGTGGCCAAAACAAAGAGAAAGAAAAAGAGCATTATTCAAATCTAGTTGTGGCCCATGCATTACTTGGCATAAAAAAAAACCTGATAAAATCATTTGGAGCTAGTTTTATTCCATTTATTATTATTATTTGTCAGAATCATAAACTCAAACTAATATTCCAGGAATGGCAGTAATAATTTTATGGTATATACATGTGACAAAAAGAACCCAACATCAAAATGTGAGGGACAGTGAAAATATTACAAATTGACAGGTATGCTGCTGTTAGCCTACAAAAGTAAATTATTTTAAACATAGCTATCTGGGCAGTGCATGATTATTTGCTTCTGAAAACACTATATAATGTTAGAAGTAAAAGGAAATAAATATAGAAATAGTAAAAAATTATAAAATGTATAGTGCTTTTAAAACACCTCAGTATGTTGTGTGGCCTTCCTCAGAATGTATCAATTCATTTTGGTCCACTGCTGAATCATTTGTTTCAAGTAGTCCTGAGGTTCTGTTGAGATCAGGCATTCCAGATTGTGAAAGTGGGAGTAAGGCCTCCAAAATGTCTCCCAAAGGATGCCAGGACCCTCATTGGCCTGTCTTTAAGTAGCCTCACTCCTACATAGCCAGTTCCATATAACTATCTGCAGGCTTTAGCCTATGCAGGCACCACAATAGTGAGTTGGCTTTAAAAGTTTAAAATGTAAGGAAAGTCCCAACATTTATGAAAAATCTCTTACAAGGGAAAGAAATCCATAAAACCCTGGCTTATAAGAACAATTAAAATAAGGATTCATTAACAAAAATTGAAAAATAATAGAAGTCACAAAAAGGGAATTCAAAGCAAAGTCCCAATGCAATATCCAGTAGCAAATACAAGAAGTTAAGGCATGAAACAATCCAATAAACAAGAAAAATAAAACAAAAAAGCACCTACAATAACACACCATGCAAACTCAATGATCCTCTGCTGCTCCCCTCTCTGTGATTTCAGTAGCCAAAGTCAGGACTGTAACAGAATGATTTGGAGGTGACAATAGTTAAGTATTTTGATTTGCAGTGCACACTGAAATATGTAAGCATTTGTTTATCATGAAGAGAACTACTGAAATGGTTAAACAAATAAAATGTAAGGAGGTACTAGGAGAATGGTTGATGTAATACACCATTTGTACCTGGAGATGATTAAGAGATTAGCAGATGTCCTGTAAACAACAAGACTGGACAGTTGTCACATACAAAGAGATTTCAAGGATCATAGCTGAACCTAAAAGATACGAGAAGAACAAGAGTGTAATGGAATAGATTTTTACTTGGATAAGTTATGTCAGTGTAAGCCAATGAACCAATCAGAGTAAATGTCAGGATTAATTTATAAAATGGCCTTCTGTCCTTATTTTTCTGACCATTCCATCACAGACTGCTGTGATGAATACTCTCTCTTCAAGAGAAATAAAGGGCGCAGTGGACAAGTTTCCTCCTGACTGGTTTCTGACTAAAAGTGTTTTTTATCAAACTTGTCCTAGTTGACGGTAAGTTTCTTTCTTTAATTAATACTAGGAGGCTTTGCCCCAGCTCGCTTTGCTCACCCACCCCCTCCCCCGGTGTGCGCTACACACCAGCCAGTTCGCATCTCTGCCACTCGCATTGTGAAGGGGGGCCCTGAATGCACAATATGGAGATGCGGTCTGATCAGCTGCTGGCTTGCTGCTGCTGCCGCCAAGCTGCTTGTTCTGCTTGTCGAGTGGCAAGTCGATCGTTTAAAAGCCTGTGCAGCAGCTGTTCCTTTGTTTCACTGCCTTGTCTCGCGGGACATTAAAGTGTCTCTGAGAAAATCACGTATCGTCTCCTTCCAAGCCTTCCAAGATTTTCATTTATAATAGAGAGATGATGTTGATGTCTTCCACAGGACCCAACAGCAGTGATGTCAGGGTGGCCCTGCCTCCTTGGGCTCCACCCACAAAATGTAAGGATTGAACTAACATTTAAAGAGATAGTACATAAATACTGCATAATAAGCATGCAAAATAGAAATTAGAAATATATAATAAAAATATTACATCAAAATACAGCAGTAAAACAGCAAATACACATGCAATCTTGGCCAATATTTCCAGTTTTTTCAGAATTTGCCATACCTCTTCTTCTGACTTTTCCTACTTTATTTCTCTTTCCATATCCAATTAATGAGGTCAGGACTCTGAGGTGGCATGTCTAGTACTGTTAGCGTTCATTCTGTAGATTCTTTTTTTGTTTTGTTTTTTTTTTATTTTATAGAATTTATTAAAAGCAAGTAACATTCCATGCAAGCAAGTCAAACTTGACAAAGCAAAGTTCAAATCAGCCCCCACTCATAAGAAAGAGAGCTAGGCCAACCGAGAGAGTAAAACTTTAAATGTAGGAAGAAAAAAAAGGGGAAAAAATCCTTTTCCCCAAATTAAATGCTTATTCTTTTCCAATTTCAAATAGTATATAACATCAGTTACCCACTGACTTAAAAGAGGTGAGTTAGAATTCTTCTGCTTGAACAAGATAAGTCTATGTGCTAATAGTGAAGTAAAGGCAATTACAGTTTGTTTGTCCTTCTCCACTTTAATCCCATCTGAAAGTCCACCAAACACAGCTGTTAGTGGATTAGGAGGGATTGTGACCCCCAGGCTGTCTGAAAGGCATTTAAAGATTTTCATCCAAAATGATGTTAATTTGGTGCACGTCCAAAACAAATGAGACTAGAGCTCGATTGCAACGTTGACAGGTTGGATTTTGGCCTGGAAACATTTTGGACAAGTTTAAACGAGACAGATGTGCTCGATAAAAGATTTTAAGTTGAATAATTATATGCTTTATGCAAATGGAGCTTGAGTGAATTCTGTAATTCTGCAGATTCACTTGCCAGGAGGTATTAATTGTGTTTGTAGCGTGTTTGGGGTCATTATTGTGCTGAACGTTTCAGTAACTACCAAAAAGTCACTTTCCCAAAGATGCATCATGAAGAATTAAAATCTATTTGACTCCTTGGTAATCATGTCATTAGATTTGACCAGATCTCCTTTAGCATCAGCAGGAATACAACCCCTTACCCATAAGTCTCCACCATGCTTCACAGAAGGCTATGGACAGGTATCCATATACCAAAGATTTCATAATTTGGACTCCTCACTTTTTTAAGTGTTATGACTGGGAGTCCCAAAGCATGTGAGTCCCAAAAGCACTTCTAAAAAATACTACAGTGGGGAATATACCACCAAACTCCAGCTAAATATAAGGGTAAATACAAAGTCTTTATAAAATAAAAGTTTATTTTAACAAAATGCTCTGTTTTACTATGAAGCTCAGAAGAACACAAATGGCTTGATGGAGCTCCCAGCAAGGCAATCCAATGTGAACAAAGTCCCAACACAGAAATCCAAGGTACAGACAAATAAAACAGAGAAAGTTATAAACAAAATCCAGAAAAACCACAATAAGCCCAAGAACTCATTGCTCCCTAGCACATTTGAACTGAACCACCAGGAATTGAGGAAGACCCTCTGGATATATAGGCCATTGGCCAGTTCCTGGCCGTGATTGGCAAGTGGCCCTGCCTCTTAGGGTACCACTCACAAAAGACATGGAACATAGCACAGACATAGAAAGCAAAGCAGATAACAAACAAAAGTAACATTAACTAGCAGAATAGGACAGTAGTGGGAAAACACAATAGTAAAACATGAGACAACTTGTGTAATTCAGTGCAATGTGAACTTTAGCATTGACTACACTTCCAGCGCACAGTCCATAGAGATAGCAGCTAGATAGTACACCTCGTATAATGGTAACAGCATTGTGAGACATGCCAGTATGAAGGAAAAAGTGACGACAAAGAGTAAAACATAGAAGTGACAGGACTGCATACTGCTCAGGTACTGAACTTTAACCCACAGGGGTGCATGTTCAGTTCCTACCTCCACTGACTGTGTGATCTTGGGTAATCTTAACCTGCCTCTGTGCCAGCTGTCAAAACTATATGTAAAGAACTGATCCAATCCTAAGTCACCTTGGGTAAAGGTGTCTGCCGAATATGGAGTAATGATATCAATGTAAGATTGGTTCAACACAATCACAGCTGCACCATGGCAGACAGGGAGAGGCTTCAGAGAGTAGTAAAGGCAGCACAGAAGATCATCGGCTGCCCTCTCCCCTCCCTGATGGATATTTACACCTCTCGCTGCCTCAGCAGAGCAAAAAACATCATCAAGGACAGCTCCCACCCTGGCTCTGATCTGTTTGACCTGCTGCCCTCAGAGAGGCGCTACAGGTGCATCACAACAAGGACAAACAGACTCAAGAACAGTTTTTTCCTAAAGGCCATAACCATTCTAAACTCACACATGCACTGACTACACAGTCTAACCCCCCAACCCCTGGACTTCCTTCTATCCATCAACTGTGCAATATCCAATATCTAAATGGTACTGATAATAACTGTGCAATATCTGTATACTGTACAATATCATTACTCTCAGAGTCCAACATCCACTACTCACTGCACATGATCATCATTATTGTGCAAAATTTAAATTATGTGCAATAACCCAATAGTGCAATAGTTATTATTCTTTCCATATGTATAAACCTTTTTTTTGTAACTTCTTTGCAACTTTTTGCACCATTTGTTTATTTGTTTATTTACTTGTTGTGTTCTACATATATGTCTGCACTGAAGGAGCTGCTTTTAATCTCATTTTACAAGTGTATAGTGACAATAAAAGGCATTCTATTCTATTCAAAACCATTACACAAATGAATCATGCGGTATTATGTTTGACTTGAATAAATGTAAGCATTTCATCACATTCAGGTTGCTCTTGCTCTAAAAAACCCTGCTTTTAAGTCAGGCCTTTGATTCAATAATAAAATAGTCAAACAAGTTAATGAATAATAATAATAATAATAATAATAATTCATTACATTTATATAGCGCTTTTCTCAGTACTCAAAGCGCTAGACATCATCAGCCTAGTCCACAAATTCAGCCTCATCCCCAGCATGCAATATTATTTTGAAACTTATTTAAAAAGATCAAGCAACTCTGGAAGTCACCAAATGACATCACAGGAACATCCCAGATGATTGGAAATGTCACTGGAAGCAAGTCTGAAGTTTGATTATAATACATGATCTGGGAAAAAGGGTGGCTAATTTCAACTTCTCCTGTAGGGCATTCCAGCTGCTGCTCAGAATTCAAATGAATATTTACTGGAGACAGATGTGACCTTAAAAGCAGCTTGATAAATGTTTAACATCAAAGTTATTATAACAAGAGGAAATGGGAGGCAGGATTTGCAGATGTAAGATAATGTGCTATAATCATGTGCATTAGCAAAAAAAAGCGCTATGTGTCAATGTGTAGCCATGTTTAGAAACTAGCAAATTGAACAAAATTGTTTCTTGCCATTTATTTAAAAGAGGTTTGTGTATTGCAATGAATGGATTATGTAAAACATCCTGCTGGCGTTGAGAAAAAAATGGACGGCTATTACTTCAGCCTAATATATTATTTTCTTTTAGTGATCTGTGAATGCTGCTTGATTAGTATATTTGTATTGGCAGTATTTGCTTTGTGAAGTTTCTTTTAATACTGAACTTTGATTATCTACATAAATAACATCATAAAGCTGTTTCTATGTCTGTTTGCTTGTCTGTTTGTTCGCCAATCATACAAAAATGGTTGAACTAATTTTCACAAAATTTTGTGTTGATTCGACATAAATATTGGCGATATGGCATATTGGGGAAGAGGGGTTGTAGTAAAGGGAGGCAATTGAAAAAAAAACAGTGTCAGCATGGGGACTACAAATCCCATCAGGCAGTAGGCGTGCATGAGGGCTAATGGGAGGAGATTGTCAGCCTCATATGAACCCATGCTGAGTATTTGCTAACACTCCTGTTCTAGACAGGTGCTGCTCGGTCTTTTCTTTAATAATTTCTTCCATTTAGCCGTGATGGATGTTAAATTTTATAGTTACTTGGATCAGCCCGATCACTCTTTTGACACAATGGGATAATATTTGTTATCCTTGAAAAATATGCGTTAAGGGTTTTTATACACTAACAACCCAATTGTGCTTCACTCACTCAGATTTTGGAACTAATGTAGGAAGTATTTTAAGACAGAGAAGCTTTTATCTGTGGCAGCTCTGAACGAGAACCACCTTTTTCCACCATGTCAAACGTACGCAGTTCATGTCTAGAAAACATTCAGGATTAAATCACTTAGAGATCTGTACATAGACAACGTCTTTGCATCCTACAAACAATTACACTCCAAATTGAACTTTCCAGCAACACATTTCTTTCACCACTTTCAAATTAGAAACTTTGTTCAACAAAACCTGCCCAGTTTCCCTCACCTCCCACCTACCTCTATTCCGGAAAAAATATTGCTCAGTCTTGATCACTCAGACAGCATCTCTGTAATATATAAAAACATTTTTAAGTCCCTCCCTTTCAAAGATCCCAGAGTACAGTGGGAAAAGGATCTCTCACTCAACATCTCAGAAAAGGAGGCTAGGGATCTGTACTGGCAAGCAGAAGGTTGCTGGTTCGAATCCCGAAAATGCCAATAGGGTCTCTGCTCTGCTGTGCCCTTGAGCAAGACCCTTAAACTGCAATTGCTGAGCGCTTTGAGTAGTGAGAAAAGCGCTATATAAATGCAAAGAATTAATTATTAATTAAAGAATTAAGGTAGCAATGCATAGAATTCACTCGAGCTCCACATGCAGACAGCATACAATTATCCAATTTAAAATTATATATTAAGCGCATCTATCTCATTTAAAATTGTACAAAATGTTTCCAGGGCAAGATCCAACCTGCGAACGTTGCAATCAAGTTCCAGCCTCACTGGGCCACATGTTTTGGGCCTGCACCAAATTAACATCATTCTGGACCAAAATCTTGAAATGCCTTTCAGACAGCCTTGGTGTCCCAATCCCTCCTAACCCACTAACAGCTGTGTTTGGTGTCCTTCCAGATGGGCTTAAAGTGGAGAAGGACAAACAAACTGTAATTGCTTTTACTACACTATTGGCACGTAGACTTATCTTGCTCAACTGGAAGAATCCTAACTCTCCTATTCTAAGTCTTTGGGTAACTGATGTTATATATTATCTAAAATTGGGAAAAATCAAATTCTCTCTTAGAGGATCTGTGCAAAACTTTTTCAGAACTTGGCAGGATCTAATCCATAACATTTTAGAATAAGCATTTAAATTTGTAGCAGCCCAGTGCTGCTAAGATTCACACCGTCAATATGACGGTGATTTATTTATTTTTGTAGAGGAGATCCCAGGGACGCTCCCAGCCTTGGTCCGACCCGCGCACACTCAAAAAACAGAGACAAAATAAAGCACACTGGAAACTAACAACAATTAAGAATATAATTAAATTAAATAATATAAATGAAAACAATAATACCACCCCGTACCCCTACGGTGATATTACATTAAACATATAAACACAAACAACTCCACACAGCCAAGTCCATGGAAACAACACCGGATGCAATGAAAGATGACGATAGTGAGTCCAGAGATCTGCACGCTGAAGGGGAATGAAAAAACAGTCCTACGGGTAGACACTGTAAGGGTGAAGATGGATGGATGGATCAGGAGCGCTCCTTTTCTTGTGGGGAAGCCAATGAATCCACTATCAGTCCTCAGCACGCAGGTAGACCGAAGACGATCCAGACCCCAACAACGACACAATCCAGGACACAAAGACTAAATACGGCTTAATCAACAGGAGGCAGTCCGACAGGTAAACGGATCACAAAATACAGCAACAAAAAAACACCTTTTTTCACCCTTGAACACCTGCCCTCCTTTTAAACCCCTCTGACCACCTTTGATGATGTTCCTACATTGATGGATTGAAAGCCAGGAGTCTGCATGACTATCATCATCAAGTCCTTCCAGTGGGAACCCTAAATACAAAGAGGACTGTTTCATTTATGTTAGGTAGAATGCCCAGAGGGGGCTGAGTGGTCTCATGGTCTGGTACCCCTGCAGATTTTATTTTTTCTCTCCAGCCGTCTGGAGTTTTTTTTTTTTTGGGCATGCACCAAAAAACAGCACCTTGCTGTTTCTTATTTTGTGAGTTGTTAATATATAGTGGATCAGTGGTGAACAAGACAAATTCAGAGTGTTGGGGGCACCTTGCATTAAACCCCATATAACTGTAAAAGCAAAAGGAGCAAAAAAATTTTAAAGTGTGTGTTGAGTAAATTGAGTCTTCCTCAGACTTGTGTCCTGTCACTGTGACTGGACAAGATGGGGGCTCATTCAGTTAAGAGGTGTTCTGGAAGGAAGAGGCAGGTACAGGGGAGGCAGACATCCAAGGCGAAGAGCCGTCAATCTCCTTTTCTGCAGAGGACCGTTATCACACAGCGCCATCCCCTGGATTGGAGGAGAATTGCCATTACCCAAGCCTTTCAACTGTCTGTCATGCGCACATACGTGACAACAGGTTATTTAAGCCACTATTTGCTAATAAGCATGCAAGTGGATAACACAGAAGTAGTTGCTCCCCTAAGCATTCAGTGTTATTTGCACCCGTGTCCACTTTGCTGATCATTAATCCCAGTATTCAGATATAATTATGACTAGAAGTTCTGCAGAAAAATAGTGAATTAAAATGAAAATGACAGAGTTATGTATTGTAAGGGGAAATTATTGTGGGCTTTTCTGTGTAACCAAGGCTTCTCGAGCCAATTCACCATGGAGATAATAAGATCATATTTTTTCATTAACTGTAGTATTTATAATGCATATAAGAAATTGTGAATTTTCCCTTGGGATTAATAAAGTATCTATCTATCTATCTATCTATCTATCTATCTATCTATCTATCTATCTATCTATCTATCTATCTATCTAAGAAGTTTCTATTCAATATGATGTTTTGCCAAAGAATGTTATTTCATCCAGATATTTTGCTGTACAGTAATCCCTCGCTATTTCGCGGTTCACTTTTCGCGGATTCACGACTTCGCGGATTTTATATGTAAGCATATCTAAATATATAACGCAGATTTTTCGCTGCTTCGCGGGTTTCTACGGACAATGGGTCTTGTTACTTCTGGTATTTGCTTCCTCAGTTGGTTTGCCCAGTTGATTTCATACAAGAGATGCTATTGGCGGATGGCTAAGAAGCTACCCAATCAGAGCATGCACTTAAGTTCCTGTGTGCTGCTGATTGGCTCAGCAACAGAGTGCTGCATTAACCAGGAAGTCTCATCTCACTCATTCAGCATTAACGTGCTCCTGCTACGGCATTCAGGGGATTATCACCTTCATCGTCATCATTTTTACTGCGCAGCATATTCATCACCATCATCACGTCATATATAGCTACGTGTACTTCGCTATACAGTAAGTGTAAACTTATCTACCGATTTCATATTGCTTAGCAGTTGTCCCTGTTATTAATAGAGTAAAGGGTGGGTTGTAAACAATACAGGGAGGGTTTAAAAACGTCCAAATACATGTTAAATAATTAAATAAATATGGTGTCCCTACTTCGCGGAAATTCAGTTATCGTGGTCGGCCTTGGAACCTATCTCCCGCGATAAGTGAGGGATTACTGTATTTGAATCTATAGAAAACAGGGTGTGAGAGGAGCTATACCAGGGGTACTCAACTCGGGTCATAGTGGTCCACAGTGCCTGCAGGGTTTTGCTTTAACCAAATAATTTAATTAGAACCAATTTATTTACTAATAAAGCGATGTGTTTTTTTTTTGGACTTAGTTGTAGTTAACTCATTTGAGAACCTTTAATTGCCTAATTTACTTTTAAACTGCTGCTTTAAAGGATTTATTGGTTGCCCGTTTTCTTAATCAGCCATCAGGTAATAATGGGGTGCAAATGACAAAGGAGCCAGCAGCTCTCCAGCTAATGTGCTTCCATTTAAACCTTTGTATCTGCATCATGAAGCATCACAAACTGTTTTGAAATAAATGAGAGAGAAGAACCAAGACGAGAAATTGATTAGCAAGATACTGTCAGTTCTGAAGACACCTAGTAGGGATGCTTTTTTAAAAGCATTAAAATGTATTACATAAAAGTTGTATTATTTACCATGGCTCATTTGCATATAACACAAGTGCCCTTCTTTTAATTCCAAAAAAAAAAAGCAAACTTGAAATTCCTTATGAACTCAGTTTAATGACTTAATGACTTTAATGTAATTGCTTAGCTGTTATTGCAAAACTTGGTCCTCTGGATTGTATTAACTCCAGCACATGTGTGTGTTACAATTGAAAATCCCTTCATTTTCTAGATAATAGCAATTCTTTAGCAACTGAAATATCAAAATATTAAACTATAAAGACAAATGTAACCAGTTTCTGCTACTGACACGTACCATGTTTGTGCAAGCTATTTTAGTGTAGATAAGTTCAAAATCCACAGGTGGGTACAAACAGTGGTAGGACTGCTGTGATATTACCAAACCTTTACTGGTGACATGATTTTTCTTTTTTGTAATTTATTTTTTTAAAACAGTAACATGCTCGTTTATGGGTTATTTTTTATCCTAAAGCTTTTTTTAGTGTGAAGAATTCACTTCTATAATTAGTTTATTGGATCTAGTATCACTTTTTAATGTTGCTGATTTTCACTACAGTCTTTTGTTCTTGTTTTTACAATGCGATTTTGGTTCCTGCCACATGACTGTGCTTGCCATCACTGGTGACAGAATCAGATATTCTGGTTTTAATAAAATGGTGATGACACACTTGATTATACCTTAATGGATAAAATATATGTAGTGAATGTATTCTCTTTCTTAGTTTCTGAATAAGTAGTGAGATTTTAGTTTGGTTTTCTTTCAAGGTTTTTCCTTTGGCTCTGAGGCTAGTGATCTGCACTGGCAATCAGAAGGTTGCCGGTTCAAATCCCATAAATGTCAAAAAGAGACTCTGCTCTGTTGGGCCCTTGAGCAAGGCCCTTAACTTGCAATTGCTAAGCACTTTGAGTAGTGAGAAAAGCGCTATATAAATGCAAAGATTTATTATTATTATTATTCTCTTTTGCCCTAATATACTTTGATTACTGATTTCAATTTGGTGCTATCCTGCTTAATGATCCCTGGTCCGCACATTTCCTGTCACTGTATTCTTCATGTGCTTGTACACACAACAGCTGGCACCTCTCACAACTTTGGTAAAAAAGAGGGCATCTCATAATGTACTTTCAGTCCACCGTCACTACATCAACAGATCTGAAAACAGCCTTTATCTCAGCTCCATTGTAGTTTATTCATTAATCTTTTAAATTGTTCGGTCAAGTACACAGCCAAGGCGTACAGTGGAGTCCATACAGACATCACTGGGCATAAGACAAACACTCATAAGGCATTTTCGCATCAAAGAGGGGAACCAATGAGTTCCTGTGTGAAATAGGCCCTGAGCTGCTTATGGTCTATGGCCACTTTCATGTGTTCCCACCGTACAACAGGAGGTACACCCTTTACGGAAAATACATGACATGGATAGACAAGTGATGTGGTGTGAAGTGCAACGTAATCGGGAGTTCATGTGGGACCTGCTTCAAAATGATCACAACTTCACAGGGGAGATTATTGCTTTGATGTTGTGCATACAACCGAGTACCTGGGAGGCACCTATAAAGAGTGATGTGGCGTGAAGCAGATGTGATCAGGTATTCATGGGAGACACCCTACCATATTGCTTTGAACTGATCATAAATACACAGGTGAGATTAATGCTTCAATGCGGTGCACAGCGTTGCTCACATGAGGTATGAAGAGTGATGGTGGTGCAAAGTGCAGCGTGATCAGGAGATCACTGGTACCCCCCTATCCTATGTTGTTGTGAAGCAATTGTGAATTCACAGGAATGATTATTACATCATTGTAGCTCATGTTGTGTGGCAGTTCACCTTCACAGATAACTCTGCTATATATATCTATATATCTATATATACAGTGCATCCGGAAAGTATTCACAGCGCATCACTTTTTCCACATTTTGTTATGTTACAGCCTTATTCCAAAATGGATTAAATTCATTTTTTTCCTCAGAATTCTACACACAACAGCCCATAATGACAACGTGAAAAAAGTTTACTTGAGGTTTTTGCAAATTTATTAAAAATAAAAAAATTGAGAAAGCACGTGTACATAAGTATTCACAACCTTTGTCGTGAAGCTCTAAATTGAGCTCAGGTGCATCCTGTTTCCCCTGATCATCCTTGAGATGTTTCTGCAGCTTAATTGGAGTCCATCCATCCATTTTCCAACCCGCTGAATCTGAACACAGGCCACCTGTGGTAAATTCAGTTGATTGGACATGATTTGGAAAGACACACACCTGTCTATATAAGGTCCAACAGTTGATAGTTCATATCAGAGCACAAACCAAGCATGAAGTCAAAGGAATTGTCTGTAGACCTCCGAGACAGGACTGTCGCGAGGCACAAATCTGGGGAAGGCTACAGAAAAATTTCTGCTGCTTTGAAGGTCCCAATGAGCACAGTGGCCTCCATCATCCGTAAGTGGAAGAAGTTTGAAACCACCAGGACTCTTCCTAGAGCTGGCCGGCCATCTAAACTGAGCAATCGGGGGAGAAGGGCCTTAGTCAGGGAGGTGACCAAAAACCCGATGGTCACTCTGTCAGAGGTCCTCTGTGGAGAGAGGAGAACCTTCCAGAAGGACAACCATCTCTGCAGCAATCCACCAATCAGGCCTGTATGGTAGAGTGGCCAGTCGGAAGCCACTCCTTAGTAAAAGGCACATGGCAGCCCGCCTGGAGTTTGCCAAAAGGCACCTGAAGGACTCTCAGACCATGAGAAAGAAAATTCTCTGGTCTGATGAGACAAAGATTGAACTCTTTGGTGTGAATGCCAGGTGTCACGTTTGGAGGAAACCTGGCACCATCCCTACAGTGAAGCGTGGTGTCGGCAGCATCATGCTTTGGGTTTGTTTTTCAGCGGCAGGGACTGGGAGACTAGTCAGGATAAAGGGAAAGATGACTGCAGCAATGTACAGAGACATCCTGGATGAAAACCTGCTCCAGAGCGCTCTTGATCTCAGACTGGGGCGACGGTTCATCTTTCAACAGGACAACGACCCTAAGCACACAGCCAAGATATCAAAGGAGTGGCTTCAGGACAACTCTGTGAATGTCCTTGAGTGGCCCAGCCAGAGCCCAGACTTGAATCTGATTGAACATCTCTGGAGAGATCTTAAAATGGCTGTGCACCGACGCTTCCCGTCTAACCTGATGGAGCTTGAGAGGTGCTGTAAAGAGGAATGGGCGAAACTGGCCAAGGATAGGTGTGCCAAGCTTGTGGCATCATATTCAACAAGACTTGAGGCTGTAATTGCTGCCAAAGGTGCATCAACAAAGTACTGAGCAAAGGCTGTGAATACTTATGTACATGGGATTTCTCAGTTTTTTTATTTTTAATAAATGTGCAAAAACCTCAAGTAAACTTTTTTCACGTTGTCATTATGGGGTGTTGTGTGCAGAATTCTGAGGAAACAAAAAGGAATTTAATCCATTTTGGAATAAGGCTGTAACATAACAAAATGTGGAAACAGTGATGCGCTGTGAATACTTTCTGGATGCACTGTAACTCTATATATCTGTATATACTGTATGTATATATATATATATATATATATATATATATATATATACTGTATATACTGTATATATATATATATATATATATATATATATATATATATATATATACTGTGCATATATATATATATATATACTGTATATTCCGGTTGATTTTGCCTTTTTCTCTCTCATCGTGCTAAGTATCATAGTTTGCTCGCGGTAGCAATTTATTCACGCAGATCCGAGAGAGAGGGGCTGCAGGCCAAGGGGAGGGGGAAGCGTGACCTCAGGAATGGTGAGGCAGGTCGGGTCCTCCTCACTCACGCACGCATCAGCCTCTGTTTGAGTCGGTCTACCTCTTGTCACGTGTTGGAGTATAGTATACTTGCCTCCGTTTAGCTAGCGATACCGGTTTGTTCAGGAGACATTATCATCTAGAAATTGTTAAAGAGTAATGTTTGCTGTTCTTGAGAGAGAGATCAGAGCCACGTGTTTTTTAGAGGGTAGCTGCGGATTGGCAGAGATATCACGGCTATGTGCTTTTCTCCCCACATGGGGGATGTTCTCCTGTCAGAGCTGAACATGATGAGGTATAGTGCCAACGTTTGACGTTGGAGTGTACTGACCTCCCGCTTGGCCAGAATTAAATTTTTTTTTATTGATTTTTAAACTTTGTCCTGTTTCACTACTACGTGGGCAGCTAGTATACATATATTATTATTTATTTTATTGTTTGACAGCTTACACATTCCAATTTTGTCGTCGAACATTCATTTTGTTTAAGTTTTGAAACGTTTAGTTTCACTACCCTTTTATTTTTGTTTATGCAGAGCCATTTTTTCGAGTCATGTGATTTCACCATTTCATTTCTGACATCATACTTGTTAACATTATACTGTAAATTCACACAGGAGTCAGTTTGAATTATCCCTCAGGGATAAACAGTATCCCGTTTCATGCAATATAGTTAGCTTTTTTCCAAGAAGGCCTTTATGGTAGGTTTGTTTTGGCTTTTTCTTTTGTGATGAAATATTTATTGAAGCTTAAATAACATAATGAGAAATAGAAATGATACCAACATGTCTCTAAAAAAATAAACAGTCAAAAGAAAAAGAGTTGTAAATGCAGTGTGACAGATAAGGGCGCTCTCACTCCCTTGAACCCTCGGACAATACGCCAGACACCAGATAAAAGTCCAATAGTTGACTTTATTATAATAATAATAATGTGCACCAAGCACCCTCCACTCCACAATACTCATACATCACTACACAATACTATAAACAATAACAATCCTCCACTCTCCTAGACGCTTAGCCACCCTGCCACCCAACTCAGCTCGTCTTCTGGGGTTTCCCATAGTCCTTTTATAGTCCTAGACCCGGAAGTGTTTCTGTCCCTCAGTCCATGTGACTTTCTTTCACTTCTGGGTCAGGTAAAAACTTCTCATTTTCTTCATCCCGGAAGCACGTCATTTCCTCTGTCCCTGTGACCAGGACGTACTTCCGGGTTATACGGCAAATACAAGTCTCTGAGCCTCCCTGCAGTGTCCCCTTGTGGCTCCCATGGTATCCAGCAGGGCTGTGAAGGAAAACTCCAATATCCATGATGCCCTGCTGGAATTCGGGGCACCTCCATGCTGCCAGAAGGGCTCCATCTAGCGGCGTGGGGGTATTGGCCAGGATGAACGGCCGGCCATATATCACAGCAGTGATAACAGTTAAAATACAACCAACCCACCAAAAATATGCCCTGTTAAAAAGGTAAAAAGAAAACAGGTCACCAGAACCTTGGAGGGAAACAGAGCCATATTGCAAGACCCCTCTGAGCCAGAATTTAAGAAGCAGGAATAGGATGGCGACAGCAATTGATTGGCCTTTATGACTCTCGTCTTGCCCTTTGAATTCTGGTTGGCTGGTTATTTTTTGATCTCCCAGTGTTGACTCTTTTATGACTCTGACTTTGTTCCCATCTCCGAGAATCAGATTTATAAAACTTCTGTACACACAAGAAGAGCCTCTAAATGTGCATATGCAGCTTTCCCCATAAAAGTCGGGGATTTATAAAAGAAAATGTGTGAATTTGCATTTATTTATGGTAACTCAGACCCATTCTGTACATTTTGGAAAAACTGGGAAATAAGGACACCCTTGATCAAGTAGGGAAATGCAGCCAAACCAGCTAAATGGCAACTACAGCATATAGTAATTCATATCACCAAGCCTTTGTTATAATGTGTGTCAATGTGGCAAACATATTAAACCTCAGAAGAGATAATTATGATGTACATGATATACTGTGCTGTGTTACATCTTGCTTATAATAAGCAAAATGACTAAAACACAAAAGCAACAAAACTATCAGTAAAAAATTACAGACAACTGAACAGTTTAATTTAAAGCAAAGCCCTCACTGTAGGCAATGTGGCATTGTGGCTAAGGAGATGAACTCCGAGTAGATTGTAAAAACATAATAAATTTGACAAAGGAGAGGAGACCATTTAGTACCCAGGCTGCTGGTTACAACTCGCCATGTCCCTGACAAAGTCACTTCATGGATCTGCACCCCGGCAGTAATAATACATACAGACAATGGCATAAGGAATTTGTACTCGTGTGAGCCGTGGGATGTGTTCATAAAAGAAAGACACTGTACAAGGTAATGGCTTTCTGTTTGGTTTCTTTTCCTAGCATTGCAATACTAAATTCATACTTAGTACTTATTTTTTGTACTTGTTTATCACTTATAATACTGCAGATGAAATTATACATTTACATGTATAATTTTTTTACATGTTACTAGATTATACAAGTTTAATTCCTGACATTACATTTCATGGAATTAGTCATGTTCCCATATTATTATCTCACAGTTACAGCACAGATCAGAGGTGACTGCCCCTTTTTTTTTCTGCTTGAAGATACCCTTCATTACTGTCGATTTATTTATTCTGTTGTTAGAAGAGATTGCTTAGTCACTGTAGTGTGTACTTTGAATGGTAAACTTCATAATTATTTTCCTTCTGGGGGCAGTATTTTAATTATCTTAGCTGCTGGGTTCTTCTCTAATGATTTATTAAAAGAGCAAGATGTTATTGGTTTTTATACATACTGGCATTTAAAAAATGATCCAATTACCCGGTCATATGTTTTGTCAGTTAAACTAAAGAAATACTTGGATTTAATAGTTATACGTCCTGCATTTTACTAGTATATGAACTGTCCAAACTGATCAGTTCACTATTTCTTACAAATAACTAACAATGTAGGATGTTTTCTTTGGTAGTTTGACAAATGGCATTTGATCAGTCTGGCCCTTTTTAATTAAACTGTATCACTCTAATGAATTATTATTATTATTATTATTATTATTAAAAGTCACAAAGTACAACATGGAATAAGACTGTTTTCTTTCAAATTTATTATTATTATTATTATTATTACTTAGCATATACATGTAGTTTAGATAGATAGATAGATGGTATGAACAGTAGGGGGCGTTGCACCACCCCAAACCCCAGACACAACCACCATGACAAATAAAAGATTCATTATAGTAAAGTACCTCTACAACAGGTTTCTTCATATTAATAAACACAAGCACAACTTCCTTTCTCTTCTTTCTTCTCGCCTTCCACTCTTTTCATGTGAGCTTTGTCCATCCTCCACACCCGACTCCAACTTACCGGACTGGCGCAGAACAGCTCCTTTTATTTCCGACCTGGACGTACTTGCATTACAATAGGAAGCACTTCCGGGTCAGGTGCAAGCACTACAAAGTAGGGTTCACAAATTCCTGTAGCACACTCTGGCGGCACCCACTTAACCCAACAGGGTTTCTCGACGGGACTACATCTCCCAGCAGGCCCTGCAGGACTTCATCTGGGCACCAAAGCTCAGGGATGCTGCCACCTAGTGTGTCAGGGGAGCCAATGGTCTGAATAGGTCATCTTACCCTGTCCCTCCATTACACCAGTGTCCACACTTCCAAGAACATCTGTCAGTCTTCTGGCTGAGGCAGGGAATACCCCACCATTCTTCATACTCCGTTTGGTGGCCTTCCAGCCAGGTAAGGATTCATGGTCTGCCCTAGTCAGGATGCTGGCCTCTGCCTGCTGTCCATCGCGATAGATAGAACTTTATTTGTCCCCAGGGGGAAATTTGGTTTTTTACAGAAGCTCATACATACAATACATAAAATGATAAGTAAGAGAGTAAATAAATATATATATATTTATGTATTATATATTATTATGTATTATTTATATAAATATATATGTATTTATATACACACAAACTTTGGTCTGAACACACACCTCAATGACTATAAAGCAAGGAAATTAAAAATAAAGAAAACCACTGACTTGGTAGTCCCAGTCCCAGTGAGGCATTATGCAGGAGTATTGCTGTTGGCATAAAGGAGCCCCCATATCATTTCTTGACACACTTCTGATGAATAATTTATTGTCTGAAAGTCCTCAGTGCTGGTGTGTCACAGAGAGGATGTGAAGCATTGTTCATAATGGCACTCTGTTTTGTTTTCATTCTTTCCTTCTCTGTGACTCCCAGGAGGTCCAGAATGCACCCCATAACTGAGCCTGCCCTTTTAATTAGCCTGTTGATTCGGTGGGCCTCTCTTGAAGTGATGTTACCAGCCCAGCACACCACAGCACAGAAAATCACTCTGGCCAGCACAGAGTTGTAGAAGATGTGAAGGATGTCACTTCCAACATTAAAGGAACGCTGTCTCCTATGGAAGAAGAGTCTGTTCTGCCTTTTCTTATGTAGTTCCTCTGTATTCTGAGACCAGTTCAACCTGCCATTGATATGGACCCCTGAGTACTTGTAGAAGTAGTTTCTTAGTAGATGCTTTTATCCAAAGTGATTTACAAACAGGTCAGCATAATCGAGTAACAGTCTAGGGAATATTTTGAACAAGTATAATGGGGCAAGATTTTAAAAGATGGTCACCACAAGCTTCAAACGCACATAACAAAATAATTAATTAACAATATGACTGTGTCAAGCGTGTGCACACAGGGAACAGTTTAAGGGCACTCTGCAGACTGGAAGATGGACACAACTCTTCTTGCTGGAAATGGTTCTGACTGGAGGTGCCGCCATCTTTGGTAGTTGTATCCAGACGCAACGTAACGCTTTCCTGGCATTTTATTTCTCTATTTTTTCAGTTATATGAGGTTTGCCTATGGATGCCCCAAAACTTCTCACTGTCTGTTGCTTTGTTATTACAATAGATATCCACAGAACAAAAATCTTTTAACATTTTGGCAGATGTTTACACAACAGCAGGGTTTTCAGTCACTGATACGTGATGTTTTACTGCTCTTATCTTTTGTTTTGGATTGCCTACAACAGATGATGTTCAGTTAGTGGCAAACTATTAGGGATTTGATGCAGTTAATAATTCAATACTATAGTTGTTTCACCATGGAGAAGTATTTGAATTTACCAAAGTAAAGACGACTTTAACATCTTTGGGAAGTCATCTTATTGCTGCTTTTCCTCTGGGCGTTTGGAATTTCATGTGTTTTAAACACATTGAAGCTACTTTAGATATTTGGTCATACTTGTTATTTCTAGTTACAGTATATTTGTGCAGCCATTTCTTCTTACTGTGGATTAGTAAAAGATAAACTCAGATGGCTTGACTGTAAAGCATTTCACTAGTTCTGTTTGTGGCAAATGAAAGTACTAACTTCTCAAGAATGAAGAAACTGCCATAATCTCTCTTTATATAAAGAGATAAAATATCCATTGTCACACACATGCGACTAGGAAGACGTTGTATGGACCAATCAAAGGTAATTCCACGCCAGGCCAGGGGGTAGCGAGGTGCACTAAACACGCATGACTCAGGTGCTGCCGAGAGTGGCAGCCTTTTCACCAGCTCCGTGTACGACTTTATTTTTCTACCTTTTAGTTCTCTCTTTTTTTTTTATTATTTTTTATTGATCACTCCTATTGTGAATTTCCCCTTGGGATTAATAAAGTATCACTCTATCTATCTATCTATCTATCTATCTATCTATCTATCTATCTATCTATCTATCTATCTATCTATCTATCTATCTATCCCTCCCTTCTCCTATTATCTCTACAGACCAGCCGCGGGAAAACCTGTCTGATTTAAAACAGACGACGTCACTTCCGGTTCCGGTGCCTAGAAGAACATCACTCCCAGTTCCGGCTGACTAATGAAGAACATCACTTCCGGTCCCCTTACATCACTTCCTGTCCTATCCCTTAAAGCCGCCATCTTGACAAACCTTCATCAGTTCTGTTTTGGGGTCGCTATAGACAACATCTCTGTATTTATCAGTGACTCTTTTGCATCCAGGAATAATATACGGGTGGCTGCCCCAAACCTTTTTAAGTGTGTCGAGTCAACTCCTTTTACACCATCCAGCTGGCCTCTGTGCCCAGGCATAATGTCTTTTAGATTCCACCAGAGGATGGGAAACGTCCAATGAACCAAGGCAAGTGGCCGGCATAAGATAGTAAACCATGCAGTGTTTGTTTGTGCGTCACATTGTCCGGTGTGTAGAAAAGGGCTGGAAATGTCCGTTAAAGAAAGGCAACGAAAAGCACAAAGAAAGAGGGATGCAAGGGCTAGAATGTCCGATGATCAATGGCACCAAGACACACAACAAAAGAGGGAGGTAAGACATTTCTGGTAAACAGAGGTTCATAAATGTGTGATGAGATCAAAACAGATAGATTTACCTTTGTATTAAACATCACAAACAAATCTCTCATAGTATTCAGACCTGTAATACAGTACTTTGTAGAAGCCCCTTTGGCAGTAATTACAGCTTTGAATGTTATTGGGTAAGTTTCTACAAATTTTGCACACCAGCATTAGTGCAGTTTATCCCACTCTTCCTCACAGATACTTTCATGCTCCTTTAGATTTGATGGGAAATATCTGAAAACTGCCATCTACAGTTCTCTCCACAGATGTTATATGGAGTTTAAGTTGCCCCATTCTGAGCACTCTGAAGAGAAGAGGGTTTTCTTCAAGTACCCCTCTCTAATTGGCTGCATTCATCCTTCTCTAAATTCAGACAGTTCTCCCCATCTCTGTTGCTGAGAAGTGCCCCATAGCATAAAGCTGTCAGTACCATGCTTCACTGCAGGGATGGTATTAGGCAGGTGATGATCAATGGCTGGTCTTCTACAGACATTGTGCTTGGAGTTCTGAATAAACAGTTCAAGTTTTCCCTCATCAGACAGGAGAATCTTTTTTTATTTTGCTCTCAGAGTAATTTAAATGTCATTAGACAAACTTCCAAGGGGAAGTTAGCCACTCTGCAATGAACACCTGATTGATGGGGTGCTGCTGAGATGGTCATCCTTCAGACAGATTCTCCCATTTCAGCAGAGCACTTCTGAAGCCATTGGGTTCTTGGTCACCTCCCTAACCAAGGATCTTCTTGCCCAGTTAGACTGGCCAACTCTAGGAAGAGTCTTAGTGGTGCCAAACTTCTTCAATTTCAGCCAGTTTGCTCTAAGCAACACTCAAAGTTTGAGAAACTGTTGAATCCCCTTGTCCTGGTCTATTCCTCACTGCAAATTTATTGCGGAGGTCTATAAAAGTTCCTTGGACTTCATGACTTGATGTTTCTGCTGACATGCAGTGTGAAATGTTGGACCATCTATACATAGGTGTGTGTGCCTTTCTAATCAATTACCAATCAATTCAATTTTCCACAGAAACTTTAATCAACTTCTAGGTACATCTGAAAGAGAATTAAAGTAAAAGGGACCACAAAATGGAGTGCAACAGCAACAGGTCTAAATACTTGTATAAACGAAAGATTTCATGTTTTGGTTTTTAATAAATTTGCAAACATTTCTAAAAACATGTTTTCACTTTGTCATTATGGATTATTGAATATGGATTGGTTTTCCAAAATGGCAAATGTATCCATTTAAATTTAAATCAACAACACAATAAAGAGGTCTGAATACTTTCTGAATTCACTGTGTATCCAAGACCCTCTGGCTTTCACCACATAACATTCTTCCATTGCCACTTCCACTTCAAGAATCATGCTGTATTTACATGACTGTCTGATATGACCTCGAGGATTGTGTTCTTTCCATTCTATTGTCTGCGTAGGGGTCAACCGCAGCGACATCGTTGTGCACCTTATCCTCTCGACCATTAAGCAAGGTTTGTCCACTTGAAACCAAAATAATTTTTCAAGTTTTGGTATTTCTTTTTTACACTATACCATTGTATATTTTGAATTGATTTACGAACTCTGCTCTTTTGCAATAAACCATATAAACCATAAAACCATATATTGCAAAATGCAAATCACATTTTTCTTTGAATTCTTTATTTTTCGGATAAATAGGGAGTCTAAAGACGTTTATGCCTGTGCTGCCAATAGAAGTTTCCCTAGTCTTCCACAACTATAAATACAAGATGGGAGACGCTGTCCTAAAGGAAGCTTCCCCTGAAAAGGATTGACACATTTTCATTGTCTAGACAATGTGCAGAAGCAATTGTTTTAGGACATTAAAAGGACAACTAAAATGTAAAACTGTTGAAATAAATGCTCAGAGTAGTGAGATCACATCTGGAGTATTGAGTGGAGTTCAGGACACCACACTACAAGAAAGACATAACAGCACTTGAAGCTGGGCAGAGAGAAATGACCAGGTGCATCCTGGGACTTAAAGACATGTCCTACTGTGACAGACTCAGAGAATATACAACATACTAGTAACTGAAAATCTTGAACAAACTACCAAGCAAACTAGCACAAGCCTTGAGAACCTTTAAGAAGTATCTGGATGAGAGACTGGAACAGCTTAGCTATTAGCTAAACAAATGAGCCTGATGGACTGAATGGTCTCCTTTCGTCTGTCAGATGTTCTTATGTTCTTATGTAGACATTGAATGAAAGGTTCAGATAAGAAACTACACAATGTGATCAAATTAGCAGGACTGCTGAATGTGACAGCCCCCTCCATTGTGGATGATGTACCCTTTTCTGAAGAGTACACAAAAACAAAATTTGTGAGACCGTCTGTGCTACCATTAGGAAACAAGCGTAAAGTGCATCTTATTATCACAAGGCCAGTTCAGATCTAAAATAAACCAAAAATTCTCCTTTTCAGCACTGCCTGAGCTGTTTCAACAGATAGTCGTCTCTACATTAAATCAGCTCATCAGCTAACAGAAATTTTATCAGTCTTGTCTGAAGTGATTGCTGAGAAGAACACTGAGGGGGATGCATCACATTTATTACAGTTTTTGATTTTATTTTTATTGTTCCACTATGCAGAGAAAAAAAGAAATTGTAATATCAGAAACTGATATGAAATGTCTTTATCCCATACATCTAAATAAAGCTTTATCTTTGATTAACTAGTGACAAATTTAAATCATGTCTCATGTGTAAATGTTTTTAAATTAAAAGTATAATGAGCATGGGAAGAGTTTAAACTTTGTATAATATAGTGAGGGTGTAGGTTAGGGTTACTTTGATTAGATTACTTAAATTCACATTTTACATATTCTTAATAATCTACTAAAAGGCTTATTTTTCAACATATATTTCAACAAATAAGCAGAAATGAATTGTAAAGCATGATGTACACTTTCCACCCTCCACCTTCTATACAAAGACAAAAATGGAGATTTCTCTGTCTGCTTTCTACAGACTATATTGGACCATTAGAACACTCGAGATGAGAACAGACCATTCATAAAACAAAGCTTGCCAGTCCAATCCACTTAATTCTTCTAAAGTATCATCAAGTCGAGTCCTGAAGGTCCCAAAAGTCCTACTCTCTACCACACTATCTGGTCACTTATTCCAAGTGTCTGTGGTTCTCTGTGGATAGTAAAACATCCTAATATTTGTGTGAAAGTTACCTTTAACAAGTTTCCAGCTGTGTCCCCATGTTCTTGATGAACTCATTTTAAAATAACAGTCTCGATCCACTGGACTAATTCACTACATAATTATAAACACTTCAAGCATGTCTCATCTTAATTTTCTTTTGCTTAAACTGAAAAGGCTCAGCTCCTTTAATCTTTCCTCATAACTCATCTCCTGTAGCCCTGAATTCATCCTAGTCGTTCTTCTCTGGACATTTTCTGGCGCTGCTATGTCTTTTTTGTAGCTTGGAGACCAAAACTGCACACAGGACTCCAGATGAGTTTTAAAACCAGTGGGTTTTAAAGCTTGAACAGAACCTCCTTGGACTTGTACTCCACACTTCAGGGCGCTATATAACATGACATTCTGTTAGCCTTCTGAATGGTTTCTGAACACCGTCTGGCAGTTGATAGTGTTGAGTCCAATGTGACTCCTAAATTCTTCTCATAAGGTGTACCTTCAATTTTCAGACCCCCTAATGTGTATTCAAACCTAACATGTTTCCTTCCTACATGTCTAATACTTTACATTTTCTTGCATTAAATTTCATCAACCACAAATCTGTCCAAGCCTGTGTGCTGTCCAAGTCCCTCTGTAATGATTCAATGGATTCTACATTATCTGCCAGTCCACCTAGCTTGATATCATCTTCTAACTTAACCAGCTTGTTATTTAAATTTCTATCTAAATCATTTATATTTATTAAAAATAGCAACAGCACCAGTACTGACCCCTGGTGGACACTACTCTTAACATCGGCCAATTCTGATGAGGTTCCTCGTACCATCACCCTCTGCTTCCTGTGTCTGAGCCAATTCTGCAGCCATCTACAAACATTACCCTGAACTCCCACTTCTTTTAGTTTGATGCCCAACCTCACATGTGGCACCTTATCAAATGCTTTTTGAAATACCAGATAAATATAATCTCATATGCTCCACTCTGATCATATCCTTTTGTTGCTTCCTCATAGAATTCCACACAACCTCTCTTATCTGAACACATGCTGGATGCTCCCTAAAACTCCTGATCTTGCCACGTTATTTTTCAATATTTTCCTTAATAAATCCTTCCAATAATTTACTTGTGATGAACATCACAAATTGTTTGATTTGATTAATTATTCATTTTGATTAATAAACTGACCTGTATACCATTGTAGCCTGCGGCCGGGGCCCTTTCCTCCACACTGGGAGGACCGGGGGAGCAAGCGTGGCCAGAGCGTTATCCCCCTCGGGACGCTAGATGGCAAACCCCCTGGGTTGCAGTGGTGCCTCGGACTCCCACAAGTCTTCATGGGAGTTGGAGTTTGGTGCAGCCCTGTTGGGATCTGCAGTCGCTGCCAGGGGGTGCTGCAACAGGAGCTGCTGAGCCCTTATGGGCCGTTCTTCCACCACACCTGGAAGTGCTGCCGGAAGTGAGTCATCAAGCACCTGGAGCACTTCTGGGTGCCTTATAAAAGGAGCCAGCAGCCACTACTTGGGAAACCAGAGTCAGGAGAAGGAAGACTAAGCTTGACCAAAGGAGTGGAGGAGAAAGGAGCGAAAGAGAAGGAAGAGAATTGTTTTGGATTTGTTCTTGTGCTGGACTGTGTTGTGCCTGTGGGAAATGGGGAAGGCGTTTCCCACGAGGAAAAAGAGAAAAAATAAAAATTGTGTGCCTTGAACTTGTGTCCCACGCTTGTCTGTGTCGAGTTCAGTTGGCAGTGCCAGGCAGGGTGGTCCACACCGTATATATAACCATTTGTTCTCAACGAAGTACCACGCGTCACAGTACAGCTTGGACAATCAAAGTTACCATATGACAGAACCATCACATGCCAACATGCAACAAGTATCCACCAATACAAACCCAGCCACTTGAAAAGCCAAGCTGTCTCTAAAATGAGTCACAAAAAAATTTAAATCCCACGTTGTACCCATTGGTGTCAGAATGGGCTTTTTGACTTCCTGTTAAGGAAAACTGGGCGGAGGAAACAACATCGCTTGTTTACTATGCAGAAATTTTCACTATTCCCTACAATGAACTTCATCACATAGCAGCTTGAACACTTCCCATTTTGTTAATTTATTTTTCTATATTGAAGACTCGCTTGTACACTTGAAAATGAACTTGTCACATATGCTAAGTACTACAATATGAGATAACAGTGTATATTACAATTCAAAGCAATTAGTCAGCTTCCTCTGCTACTTCTGACATTGAAACTGTGTGTTTGCCATCTTGTAAGAGTGTATAACAATGATGGCATTTTCACCTTTTCTTTAGAATACAGATTCTGTGTAAATGACCTCTAATCCCTGCTATCAAACTTACCTCATTAGAAGACTTAGCAGCCACTTTGTGTTTAGTTTCCAGAGCAATTTAAATTGAATTTAGAAATGAATTCAAGAATGGCAATCTGTCCACATTTCTCTGCCTTATCGCCGGTTGCATTTCATCCTTGTAGACTCGCTGCACTCCGTGTTCATTGGTAGATTCTACTATTTATGTTTTTAACATAACACTCTCGAGTGCACTTAAACCAAATCAGGGTCATCCTTTATATTTATTTCATTTGGATTTTTAGGTTGATAAGGCAATGTCTAATACTTATTTATAGAAATAAAATATAGTCTGTCAATAATTTATAAACATGTGTGGCAAACATACTGAATTAACATGATGTTATTTCAATTGTTCCTACATGCTTATTTGAATTCATGCTTGAGAAGAGCTGGAGAACACTCCCAATAATATTGGGCACAAGACAGGAAGAAAATCAATCCATCTTAGTCATCCTAACATACATTAAAGGAACAACTAGACACCCAGAGGAAAACCCATGTAAATTCTTAAGAACGTACAAACTCCAATGTGATATTGTGGGATTAGAACCCAAGATGCTGAATCCATGAGGCAGCAATGCTGGTTTTAGGCAGAGCCCACCATTAGCTCGTATTTTTGTATTATTTCCTGCCTTTTGAATGATCACTACATATGGTTATCTTGCAGTTGACGGTCAGTCCCCTCTGCATGTCCTTTGATGACTTTATCTGGTATGTCTTAGGGCAGTGATGGCGAACTTTTAGAGACCGAGTGCCCAAACTGCAACCCAAAACCCACTTATTTATCACAAAGTGCTAACACGGCAATTTAACCTGAATACTGAGGTTTTAGTTTAGAAAAAACAACTCATACATTAACATCTTTTAACTTAAAAGAAAAACACAATAACAGAGGTTTCAATGATACCAACAACTTTTTATGGAAAGGTAAAAGTCTGCATATGGCATGCTTTTGAACAATTAATGTGATTTTCGCTGTTGTATGCATGCTGATAATTTCTCTAACCTTGGCTCATACTTTGTTTGTAAGTTTCAGAGCAACACATGCAGCACTCAGGTCATCTGTTAGTCTGTTTCTGGTGTCAGATTTGATAGAATTCAAAGCTGACAACAGCTACTCACTAGCCTAAGATGATCCAAACAAAGTAAGGAAAGCAATCGCAAGTGCTTTCATTGACTTATAATTATTTGGCAGAGAATTCCACACTTTAAGGATTTCATTTTCAGAACTAACTGTGCTGTCCTTTGTCATCCCTTCTGTCTTCTCAATTGTTTCACGCAGGTCTTCCCCATTAACCTCCGTTCCCGTTCCCTCTCTCTTTTTTTCCCCTTTCCATCCGCCTCGTGCTTCTATTACTGTATATATTACAGGGACGTGGATCAGGCGTGACGATTAGCAGCTCCCGGCAACAATTACAGATGTGAACGACTCCTCACCTGTGCACTTAAACGAGGACCGCCCGCATCACGAAGCTCCGGGCCACACTACCACGCCCCCCTCTAAACCGCATGTGAGCCACCCGCCTTACCCCAGACAGGGGAGGGACAGGGTGACAGAGGGGCGGGTGATTGTGAGAAATGTCCTCGGGAGAGGGAGAGGGAGAGGTAGAGGAGAGCAGCCTGGCCCCGCGTCCCTCTGGCTTTCTAGTAATGAACTGTGTGCTGGGGTGAAGGCGCGCATGCCCACAGAGAGGGCTCTGAGTGCCCCCTCTGGCACGTGTGCCATAGGTTCGCCACCACTGTCTTAGGGCTTCTATCAACACTGAATTCTCTGCATATTGCAAGTAGTTCAAATTGCAACTACTCTTCGCTCTCTGTGATGGTGCCGTCTCAGGGACTGAGGTTGGCTGATAGCATAGCATACCTCCATCTGCCTTTCACTGTGTGTATCTGTTGTACTCTGTTAAGTCTTGTCCATTTTATTATATTACTCATCCAGGATGGTCTTCTCCTTCTTTTTGCACATTTTCCTTCAATCTTTCCCTTTATAATGTATTGTAATATCTTGTACATTTCACGTCTTTCTATTTATCTAAAGTATTTCTTTTTATTATAGTTTCCTCCTTCAGGGTCTTATTTAATTTATGTAGAACAGGGGGTTCACCCCCAGGTGATGTGAGATGGCAATTCGGGGGGGGGGGGGTGACAAAGAGGAAGGCTGCGTCATGATTTATCAAAATTGAGTGATGTGCGTTGTCCAACTTTATCGTGGTACAATCGGTGTGTTACAGTGTGCCATCATTTGTAGGTCATGTATTAGATAGTCTCTCCTGTCGTGTGATATGAAAAAAATCCAGCACTGCGCACACAATTGTCACCGGTGAACGAGCCGCGGAAATGCGAGTTAGCACGGGTTACTTGCTGTGGGCAGAGCATTCATAAAGGCAAATGCATTTTTTTAAGAGAATGGAATTTGGACCTTACAGTGATCCATAGAGAAGAATGAGGTCTAGTATTGATTTCGGTGCAAGCCCTGATTTTGAGGTTTGACTGACATTTTTGTCAGGGGGGGGGAACAAAGATGACTGAATTGGATGCAACACCTGCTGCTTTCACTTGGCCCATCTCTCATCCTGGCGGTCCTAACAGTAGCACAGCTGTGTGGTACATCTGTGTTAGAATTTCAGTGTGGGTGTTATTGTGGGACAACGCTCATCGACTGTATTATGTTGCTTACAGACACACCAGCAACATTTGCTTCACAGGGGTCTCCAATCCCCCACCGCCCCCATCCTTTGATTGCCGATCATGTGTCATCTCCTCACAGCACTTAATACTTTGACAGGAAATCTCCATTTCTGGATCATCAACTGAGTATCTAAATATCAGTTGAAAATAAAATTTTATGCACTGAGTTAAAAGGTTATTTTATTTAGTTTAATTTGTTCACCCCCCCATTGCTGTATGTAGTTCAACTTGTGGTTGAAAAATTAGAAATGTGACTTCTTCACCTTCAAATGTGATAATACTTTTGTAAGGGGTGTGAACATAAATCAAACATTTCCTAGGGGTGCAGGGCATAGAAAAGGTTGAGAACCCCTGACTGCAGAACCTCTTCATTATTGATTCTCTCTGTCCACGATATACTGTGCTGTACGTAGAATGTGCCTGTAAGGCCACATCTCAAATGTGTTTATCTTGCATTAGATAGATTTAAGTATCCACAGCTCATAACCTCAGCGAAATGCTAACCAAATAAAAACATTTTAGAATCCAAAGCATTGATTTTAGATTTCATTGTCTATTACAAAAGATGTTTTTCATTTTCATAAACGCAGAACAGGCTTTTTCTATTATAGCACTAGCTCAATCCCTGGCTTAGCGTTAAAGTGGTCATTAATGGCCCTTCCTAGATATTTATATTTGTGAACTTTTTACATTCAAGTGTTGTGCCTTCTGATATCGACGTTAATCCTGTTTTGACTTACAACCATGACCATTCTTTTCTGCACATTCAAAAATAAGACCCAGATGATGTACTTGCATCGGCCACATGCATCCAACAGACCATGCAGTTCTTCTTCTGTGATAAAATGCATTACTACAAATGTCTGTGATGCACCATCTGTTGGAATGACAAATGCAAGGCATATGTCTCTGTTATGAGGCTGTAGGGTAGTGCAGTAGTATCTCTGCTGCCTTACAGTAAGGAGATCAGGGTTCACATCATGGGTCCACCCTGGGCCAAGTATGCATGGTATCCCTGTGTCTGCGTGGGTTTCCTCCCCCCTATCCCAACACATGCAGTTTAGGTGAATTGGCAACGTTAAATTGACCCTAGTGTGTGTTCGCCCTATTATTGGACTGGCGCCATCTCCAGGGTTTGTACCTACTTTGAGCCCTAAGCTGGCTACAATAGGTACCAGCACCCACAGCAACTTAGGGTTAGAAGTGAGTTAGAAAATGACATGACCTGCCATGTTTCTGTTATATGCCATTTAGCATGGGATTTGGAAAAGCAGTGTTAATGTTTGTGATGTGCCATCTGTTGAAAGGATAAATGCAATGCATTTTATTACTACAAATGTTTGCGATGCGCCATCTGTTGGAATGACTGGGACATAGCAACTAGATGGACACACAAATATAAATACACACTGGCATTTATCCTTTTAATAAAGTGGATTATATACACAACTGGAATGAATAAAAATACATTTCTAATCTAGCCTTTAAACGTAATAATAGTAGTACTAGGGTGTTGTACCGTGTTAGCCATTATGAATGTAGAGAAAAGCCAAGCAAAATGACACCTTTTATTGGCTAACTAGAAAGATTACAATATGCAAGCTTTCGAGGCAACTCAGGCCCCTTCTTCAGATTACATCTTGCCTGAAGAAGGGGC
Source organism: Erpetoichthys calabaricus (assembly GCF_900747795.2). Taxonomy (NCBI): domain Eukaryota; kingdom Metazoa; phylum Chordata; class Cladistia; order Polypteriformes; family Polypteridae; genus Erpetoichthys; species Erpetoichthys calabaricus. Next base: position 24,173,938 of record NC_041399.2, read on the forward strand.
CTGAGTTGCCTCGAAAGCTTGCATATTGTAATCTTTCTAGTTAGCCAATAAAAGGCAACGTAATAATATGAAACTAAGCTCTGCACTTATAGTGATCAATTTTTTCCCCTTGCCCTGTCACACTTGTCCCCAAACAGGCCCCCAGACTGATGTTTACTTGATTATGTTGACCACATTTGTAAGACGCTTTGGATAAAAGGGTCAGATAAACAAATAAAGGTCAATATGAATTATTTAATATTCATTATTCCATGCCCTTTCAGAGTCAGACTTGCTAAGACCAGGGCCTAACCCAGCAGTGTGAGTTCTAAAGTGCTTGGACAGGGCAAAGCAGAAATAATTCAGGGTTAAGTTTTTTTATTTTGTAGTGTTCTTTTTCACTTAATAAACATTTTCTTGCATGACCGCTGTATTCACTTCCACTTCATCCTTTCTCTTGCTTCAGAACAAAACAACAGCGTAATCATCCATATTTAAATCTGTAATATAAATTCAGTGTGTCCATGTAAATAGCAGGTTTAACCAAAGAAATAAAAATAGATTCCAGTACAAAAGTATGCTTGGTGAAATAAAATGGAGTATAGCATACTGCAAAAATCCAACAAATAAAAATCATTTTGGTGTAAGTTAAAATAGTTGTCATTTCTCAGGGAATTAAATTCTTGTAAAATGAACTTCAGTGCACACCATTCATTACCTCTGCCTCTACTGCTCTAGTGAGCCATATTACTTCTTATTAGATAAGCACTAAAAATTAGATAACCAGCATGAGCTGTGATTTAAGTTCAGAAGCCAATTCTACCAAAACAATCAGCTTTACCCAGGTTGCCAGTTTCATTTAGTAAGTGTTGATCATTTGAAGGCTACAGTGCTATTTTTACAACTAGAATTTCAAAATGAAGCTTTTAAACATTAAACGTGAATTGTTATGTAGGCCAGAAAATTGAATGTACATCACAATGGAAGGATTTATTAAGGAGATGATTGAGCAACAAATGACAAGAACTGGAGTTTTAGGGAACAGTCAGCATGTGTTCAGAATAAGGAGGTCGTGTTTTACTAACATGTTGGAATTTTGAGAGGAAGCAACAAAAGGACACGATCGAAGTGGAGCATATGAGATAATATTTATCTGGAATTTCAGAAAGCATTTGATAAGGTGCCACATGAGAGGTTGGGGATCAAACTAACAGCAGTGGGAGTTCAGGGTGATGTTTTTAGATGGGTGCAGAATTGGCTCAGACACAGGAAGCAGAGGGTGATGGTGAGAGGAACCTCATCAGAATTGGCCAATGCTATGAGTGGTGACCAGCATGGGGCAGTGCTGGGGCCGCTGCTATTTTTAGTATATATAAATGGTTTAGATAGAAATATAAGTAAAATATAATAACAGACTGGTTAAGTTTGCTGATGATACCAAGATAGGTGGATTGGCACATAATCAAGAATCGTTACAGAAGGGCTTGGATAGCATACAGGCTTGGGCAGATTTGTGGCAGATGAAATTTTATGTCAGTAAATGTAAAGTATTATACATAGGTAGTAAAGATGTTAGGTTTGAATACACAATGGGTGGTCAGAAAATCGAGAGTACACCTTATGAGAAGGATTTAGGAGTCATAGTGGTCTCATCACAATCAACTGCCAAATTGTATTCATTAGCCATCAAGAAGACTAACAAAGTGTTAGCTAGCTCCATGATGTATGGAGTTCAAGTCCAAGTAGGTTATGCTCAAGGTTTGTAACACACCGGTGAGGCCTCATCTGGAGTACTGTGTACAGTTTTGGTCTCCAGGCTACAAAAACGTTATAGAAACACTGGAAAAAGTCCAGAGAAGAACGACTAGGCCAGTTCCAGAACTCGAGAGCATGAGTTATGAGGAAAGATTAAAAGAGCTGAGGTTTTTAGTTTAAGCAAAAGAAGATTAAGAGATGACCCAATTGACGTGTTTGAAATTATGAAGTGAATTAGTCTAGTGGATTGAGACTGTTATTTTAAGATGAGTTCATCAAGAACACGGGGACACAGTTGAAAACTTGTTAAGGGCAAATTTCACACAAACATTAGGAAGTTTTTTTACATGGGGAACTACAGGCACATGGAATAAGCGACCAAGTAGTGTGGTGAACAGTAGGACTTTAGCGACTTTCAAAAACTCAACTTGATGTTTTTTATAAGAAATAAGTGGATAGGTCTTGTGATAGTGGGAGTGTCCTTGTTCAGATGTTCTAATATTTAAGAATAAAAAAATGACCATACATCAAATTTGAAATTTAACGCTAAAACAGAATCTGAATTCTATAAAAAAATTACCACTCATTGGACTGAAGGGCTACCCAGGTGTATCAGAAGTGCATATCTGAAAAAGACGAGGACATAAGAGTTCAGAACAAAAAGACAAGAGGATCTGAAAAACAGACTAAAAAGAATAAAGTCACTGCACTCTTAAAAATACTGGTTCTTTAATGGCATTTTGAGGTTTTTTATTGGGTTGTGTGATTCTTCATAGAGCCATTACTTGACCAAGCACCATTTCATTCTGGGAACAGTTCTTTGCATATCAAGTTGGTTTTTTGTGCTTTAATAAACTTCCTAATATGTAGAAAAAAAAATCTTTAATGTATGTTAGACTACCTAGCAGGACACTAACAGATTAAGAAAACCTGAAATTAACCATTGGTACTGTATGTATGCAGCAAGAATCCTTTAAATACTATGAACCAGTGGTATTTAACCAATCTGTTACCATCTCTTCATGGTTATTCACTGTAAAAGATCTATTAAAGATTAAAATAAATAAAGGTTCTCCCTGGAGCCTTCATGCGGGGATGAGTCCTTTAGGATCCAAAAATGGTTTCCCTATGGCATCGCTCTGAAGAATCACTTTGGCACCTTTATTTTTAAGATTGTGGTTAGGCTAGTGCCATTTTACTAGTTTTTTTCTACCATTTTAGTTTGTTCATTTTATAACTCACATCAAAAATGTGATATGTGAGCTGCAGAGCAATTTACAATAAGCCCCTAGAATGCATAAAGCATGTTGATTTCTGAGTTGTATACTGTAAAGGTGTCAACTAATTCCAAAGAATTGGAGTGTTACTTTGGAAAACCAATGGCTTCTCTGAGAATGCATTATTGTGGTGTAATTACTGACTACTGATTGGCTGTTGGGAGCTTTGCTCATTGCTAGCAGCAGCCAAGCTGATTTAATGCAAATAAATTATTCTGAGCTGACGTTCAGTTTAGTGCCCACGCATTTAATGCATTTGCTCGTACAGAGCTCACTTCATGCTAATACACACATTGAGGCATCAAGCAAGGTGCAATGTGAAAAACGCACACCAAGCAGTACTTAACGAGCACGTAGAATGTGATTACTATGGAGGTATTAGACATACTTACTTACCTACTCAGTAAAACGCTTGAGTAAAGGAAAACATTTTTCTTTTTGCTTATTTCTACCTCACAGATAATATCAGAGTTTGACACAACAGCACCCTCTAGAGATTACATCTGATATATGCAGTATCTGATTTATATGGCGCTACTGGACATACTTACCTGCTGAGGAAAAGAGTAGAAGATACTGCATACCATGTGATTATGTTTCATGTCAATCTCAACACCCCTCTTCTACATAGTTCTGGAGGGTATTGTTCTGTCTAAAGAGAGACAGAGGACAAAAAAAATGAAAATGACCAGAAGATACGATAGTCAGGAAAGAGAATGAGGTGAAAAGTGGGAATCAGAGCAATCTTTTGTCAATGTCCAGAACACAAATCAAAAATTCAAAATACAACAGCAAGGGATCGAATTCAGGAATTCAAGAGGTAAACAGAGATTATCACAAAGAATAGGTTTGTTGTCTGTCAAAAAGAATCAAGCACTGTGCACAGTTGTCACCTGTGAATGTGCAGAGGAGATGAGCTATAATGCTGCATATGATCTTGCACTTTCAGTTCCAGAGCACAGCAAGATACACTTGAATGCAGGTTGTGGGGTCTCGACATGTCAGGAAGAAGATGCTTTACCAGCCAATGAAGTTCTTCCATATGGATGAAGTTATTAGCATGCAACATTCAAGGTGCATATTTACAAGGGGATTATGATATAAAAATGGTAAATTGAGTAGGAATATGTGTACCCCAAGTTTTATAAATCTGATTATTTTAGTGTATTCATTTTCCTGTTTATTTCTTGTTCACATATTTTCACACTCAAATCCAGTTTTGTAAATGAAGCCCCTGGAGCCTGCTCTACTGTCATTGGCCACAAAGCAAGAAAAAACCCTGCAGGTTGTACAACTCCAACACGGGGTACCAAATTACAGTCACCCTAACATGTACATCTTTGGAATCAGGGAGGAAATCAGAAAAGCTGAAGAAAATGCAGGTAGACTGTACATAGCCTAAGTAGACCATAACTGGGCTACGAGTTGCACCCAAGACTTTGGAGGTGAGGAGGACCAGCACTAACCAGCATACAAGGAAATGAAAAGCAGATATAAATTAAAGACTTACATGATTGTATACCAATTGATATCAAAATGAACATTTTGGTTGGCTTCTGTAGTTTCCATATCTCAATTACAGTATTAAAAACTTTATATTGTCATGCCATGTCTTACTGCGCATTTAAAGTAGTTTGTGCGTTCATGGATATAAATGCTAAATGGTTTACCCATCTGCTATTAATACTTTGTAGATGTTGGTTTGTACACATGCTCTGAACCGGAACGCAGTGAAGTGCACTATACAAAAATAAATTGAAATTGAAAATATACTCATTATATGTAACGTTTACAGTCCACAATTATTTCCTGCATTATTTTCTTCTTGTATGGAAGTTAATTATTTCTTCCTACTGTCAAAATGCAATCGATTTACTGAATGTGCTGAACCAGAAATGTTCATTGCTGTGCAGGATAAATGAGTAAAGATTGTCCCCAGTTTTCTCTAATGGGCTGATATGATTCCACAATAGTCTGTTTTTGCAGCACTGAGATACGGAAAGTCTCTTTAATTTCCTTTTATTGTTGAATAATGTTGACTTTAAGGTACATTTTTTAATATGCAAATATCTCAGAGGTGGGATGATCATTATTTCTAGCAGTATCAACAATGTATGTATTGTTGAGGAGCAAACAGAAAGAAAATGTACCTGCATAAAATTAAAAGTAACCTATCACCATCCCATGTTTCATTTTTTATAAAACAGCATAAGTTAAGTTAAGCTGTTCATAATAAAAATGCATTGTAGCAGTGCTACTTAAAGGACTCCAAATCCCAGTATCCCTGGGAATCACTTCTCCACCAGACTGCCCTGGGGTTCTGAGCAGGGGCTGCCAGGAAGACACCAGTTTGATTTAAAAGGACGCTGAGGGACAGAAGGGGATTTGCTTTTTCATCCGTTCATTTCAGATTAACTGCTGCAGATCTTTTGTGTTATCCGGATCATTTGGTTACTATTTCATCACCGTGAAGGATGATAGTCATCTACAGGATTTGTTAGTACTTCGTCCAAGGTCTCCTTTTGTTTTGGTTCCCCTGTAAGGTCCCAATCATGCCTCACTTTGCATCGCATCACTCTACAGAGCTGCCTCCCTGCTGCTTGGCACCATGCACCACATTGAAGCAATAAGTTGACGTGGGTGTACCTTGTGAACTCCCAAATGTGCCACACTTTGCACCGCATTACTCTTCTTTTCATGTCATATATTTTGAATAAAGCTTAGAGTTCCTGTTTTGTGGCGGGTCGGCACCACACGAAAGTAGCCAGGAACTACAAGTGGCCCAGGGCGACATCATAGAACAACAACAACATTTATTTATATAGTACATTTTCATACAAACAATGTAGCTCAAAGTGCTACGAAGAAAGAGAAAAAAGACAAAATAAATAATTAAAATTAGGGAACACTAATTAACAAAAGTAAGGTCTGATGGCCAGGGAGGACAGGAAAAAAACCAAAAAAAAACTCCTAATGGCTGGAGAAAAAAATAAAATCTGCAGGGGTTCCAGCAGTATTTTAAAGTCAATTCTGAATGACACCGGTAACCAGTGTAGTGACATCAAAACTGGGGTGATGTGCTCGGATTTACTTTTCCTAGTTTTCTCTAGCAGCTGCATTCTGCACTAGTTGCAAACGATTGATGTCTTTTTTGGGTAGTCCTGAGAGGAGTGCGTTACAGTAATCTAGCCGACTGAAAACAAAAGCGCGAACTAGAGAAGAACTCGTTGGTTCCTGCATTGGGGAAACACCTTTTGCAAGAGTTCTATGTGATTGGGTTTCACCTTTTTCTATTAACTAAAGCTAAAAAGAGGCACAAAAGGTGAAAAGAGCAAAAAGAGACATAAGGATTTGCCTAAAAAATGCAATCCATGGCAAAGTCTAAATCAGAGCCCACAAATCAGAGTTTTCAAAACAAAGTTAAATAATTGAATAATCAGAAAATTTCAACATCAAAACAGCAATACTCACAGATACTCCACTAAACACCCACTCCTCCGACTTCTCAGCCAATTTAAATTGCCTAAAGGTAGGGCTCAGAAGTAGCGACATCAGGGTGGCCCCACCTCCTGAGGATCTAACAACCAAGAACAAGAAACATAAGTAAGCTTACAATATCACATTTGAAACCAACAGAAAAACACAACCATAAAGACATGAAAAATAATAATTCAAAATTAACAAGAACAGCAATTAAACATAAAATACTTCTTATTTCAATCCAATACACACCAGCTATATTTGTAAAACTTTGGCAAAAGCAACAACTCTTTCAGGCAGTACATTAGTTTTCAGAAAGTGTCAAGCTTGCGATACTTTACATCCCAGAGTCATCAAGTCTGACATCCCTTGCAGTTTCTAGTCAGGAAATCTGACATCCTTAGGTGACGAGTCATCAAGTTTGACATCCCTTGCATCTAGAAGAATGTGTAATGTGCCACCAGCTTAAGTGTGAGCAAGCATGACCTGTGATGGACTAGCATCTTGTCAGTGCTGGTTCTTGCCTTGCTTCCAGTGCTGCCAAGATAGGCTCTGGTGCCATAACCCTGAGTAGTAGGAAAGACTCACTAAATAAATGAGAAGGTCATCATGGTTAGCACAGCTTCCTCAAAGCCTCCAAAGACATCCCAGGATTGGGTTGTCTGGATGGAGTTCACCAGTCTCCCTGTGAAGTCGGTTTTCCTCCGATTTACAAAGTTCTACTTGATAGGTAGGCTGGTGACCTTAAACTGGCCCAACACAAAGGGTGTCCCATGATACACTGACAGCCATTCCAGAGTTAGCTCTAGCCTCATACTGATCTTCCCAAGATAAACTTCAATTCCCCATGATACTGACCTTTAAATACTCACATTTAGAAAACAAGGATGACCATATAATTTGCATTCTTTTAGAGCTGGTTACCACAAGAAAGAAGACTTGAATTGAAGATAAGTTTTAAGAGACATTAAATGTTAAGGTCCAACAAAATGAAGGAATATGAATAAATGTACAATTGAACAGTGCTCTTGTGTGTTGTTATTAGCATATACTGATGGAAGCACAAAGCGACTGTACTGTAGTAAGAATAAAGTTACAATATTCTACATTCTAAGGAAGAAAGTTAGTATTCACACTATGAAATCCAATTATGGAGGCAAAACAGAGGCAACAGTATTTCACAAATTAAAAAATATGTTATCTAGACTAATTTTTCTAGTCCAGTGAAAGCAATTACAAAGTTTTCTTATGAAGAGTAAAAATTTGTAATTGCCAACAGAATTTAAAAATTGCATGATATGATCAGTAGAATATATTAAAAGAGAGTACTTTAATAATTCAAAGCAGAGGTTTCTTGAATTATTCTAAAGATTTTGTTCCCTTGATGACAAAGTGGTTAGTGCTGCTACCTCACAGGCCAGAGTTGGTGGTCCAAATACCCCTCACTAAAATGAAATGTATTACAAGATACACAAAAGATACACTGGCATATATCTTAGTATAATGTAGCATGTATTTAGTTCAAAAATATATATTTTAAAACTGTATCTGAAATATAAGGAAATATATATTTTCCTTAATACAGTATATTGTAACAAATCCATTTCCCAGTGTATTGTGTATAAGACATGCATGAAAACATTAGAACAATGTTGATGAGAACAGGCCATTCAGCCTAACAAAGCTCGCCAGTCCTATCCACTTAATTCTTCTAAAATAACTTCAAGTCAAGTTTTGAAAACCCCTAAAGGTCTTGCTGTCTACCACACTACTTGATAACTTATTCCAAGTGTCTGTGGTTCTCTGTGTAAAGAAAAACGTCCTAAGGTTTGAGTGAAATTTACCATTAACAACTTTCCAACTGTGTCTGCGTGTTCTTGATGAACTCAGTTTAAAATAAGTCTCTATCCACTGGACTAATTCTCTTCATAATTTTAAACACTTCAATCATGCTTAAACTGAAAAGGCTCAGCTCTTTTTTTTTTTTTTTAAATAATTTTATTGATTTTAGGATATAGCGGGTTGGATAATGGATGGATGGATGGATTTTATTGAAATCACACAACATTCCATACAAATACATCAATTTTACAAGAGTAGGATTGAAAACAAAATCAACCCCCATCCCTGAGAAAGAGAGCAAGGGCAGCAGAATAAAACTTAAACCTAGTAAAAATAAGTAAATAGATAAATTAATAAGTGAATATAGATAAATGGAGAAGAAGAAAAAAAAAGGAGAATAGGGAGAGAATCTACTTCCTCAGTGCTTTAAGAGCTTATTCTAAAATATCATTGATTAGATCCTGCCAGGTTACTGAAAAGGTTCTGCACAGGTCCTCTAAGTGAGAATTTTATTTTTTCAAATTTCAAATAGTATATAACATCAGTTACCCACTGACTTAAAAAGGGAGAGTTAGGATTCTTCCAGTTGAGCAAGATAAGTCTACGTACCAATAGTGTAGTGAAGGCAATCACAGTTTGTTTGTCCTTCTCCACTTTAAGCCCATCTGGAAGAACACCAAACACAGCTGTTAGTGGATTAGGAGGGATTGGGACACCAAGGCTTAAAAATTTTGGCCCAGAATGATGTTAATTTGGTGCAGGCCCAAAACATGTGACCCAGTGAGGATGGAACTTGATTGCAATGTTCGCAGGTTGGATCTTGCCCTGGAAACATTTTGGACAGTTTTAAGTGAGACAGATGTGCATATGGAGCTCGAGTGGATTCTCTGCATTGCTACCTTCCACTCCTTTTCTGATATGTTGAGGGAGAGATCTTTTTCCCATTGTCCTCTTGGCTGTTTGAAAGGGAGAGACTGTAAAATGGTTTTATATATTGCAGAGATGCTGTCTGAGTCCTTGAAACTGATGAATATTTTTTCCAGTATAGAGGGAGGTGGGAGGTGAGGAAAACTGGGCAGGTTCTGTTTAACAATGTTACTAATTTGAAGATAGTGAAAGAAATGTGTTGCTGGAAAGTTAAATTTAGAATGTAATTGTTCGTAGGATGCAAAGACGTTGTCTATGTACAGATCTCTCCAGACATTAAAAACTGCATACGTTTGCAAGGGTTGAAAAAGGTGGTTCTCATGTAGTGGTGCCACCAATAAAAGATTCTCCATCTTAAAATGCTTCCTGCCTTGGTTCCATTTTCTGAGTGAGTGAAGCACTATTGGGTTATTAGTATATTGGCGATAATTTGCATGTATTGGGACGCAAAGTAAGGAATGTAAAGAGGAACTGCAGGATTCTATTTCTATTGCAGACCAAGCCTGCGTATGTTCATCTATTTGTGTCAATGTCCGGGTTTTAATATGTTGTATGTTTGCTGCCCAGTAATACAATTGAAAGTTAGGTAGAGCCATGCCACCTTCTGCCTTTGGCCTTTGTGGAGTCGCTCTTTGGATATGTGGATATTTTGAATTCCAAATAAATGTGGTTATGGTTGAATCTAATTTCTTAAAGAACGATTTATTGATGTATATTAGAAAATTTTGAAATAAAAACAGAAGATTAGGGAGGATATTCATCTTAACAATGTTAATTCTTCCAGCTGAAGTGAGATGAAGGGTTGACTATCTATGCAAGTCTTGCTTGATTTTTCCCATACAGACAACAAAATTTTGTTGATAAAGAGCTTTATGTTTACTTGTGATGTTTACCCCTAGATATTTGAACTGATCTGCGATGATAAAAGGGAAGGCTCAGCTCTTTTAATCTTTCCTGATAACTCATCCCCTGTAGCCGTGAATTCAGCCTAATCGCTCTTCTCTCTGGACTTTTTCTAGCGCTGCTATGAGACCAAAACTGCACCCAGTACTCCAGATGAGGCCTCACCAGGGTGTTATAAAGCTTAAGCAGAACTTCCTTGGACTTGTACTCCACACATCAGGGCGCTATATAACCTGACATTCTGTTTGCCTTATTAATGGCTTCTGAACACTGTCTGGAAGTTGATAGTGTCCAGTCCACTGCGACTCCAAAGTCCTTCTCATAAGGTGTGCTTTCAATTTTCACACCTCCCTTGGCATGTTCAAACCTAACATTTTTACTTCCTACATGTAATATTTTACATTTACTGACATTAAACTTCACCTGCCACAAATCTCCCCAAGCCTGTATGCTGTCCAAGTCCCTCTGTGATGGTTCAACAGATTCCAGATCATCTGCCAGTCCACCTCACTTGGTATCGTCTGCAAACCTAACCAGCTTGTTAATTATATTCCTATACAAATCATATATCTATATTAAAAATAGCAGCGGCCCAAGCACTGACCCCTGTCGGACACCACTCTTAATGTTAGCCATAACCCTTTCCTTCCTGTGATCTGAGCCAATTTTGTACCATCTACACACAACACCCTGACCTCCCACAATGCTTTCTGAAAGACCAGATAAATAATATCATATGCCCCACTTTGATCATATCCTTCTGTTTCTTCCTCATAGAATTCCAGCATGTTAGTAAAACACGACCTCCCTCGACTGAAACCATGCTGACTGTTCAGTAAAACTGTTCTTGCCATGTGTTGCTCAATCTTTTCCATATTAACTCCTTCCATTAATTTACCAACGATGCATGTTTAGCTTACAGGTTAGAATTAACAAGAGAAAAAAGATTAAATTGAACCCTATAATAATAGTCATGACCTCAACAGTTGTCCAAGACCGGATTTAATAAAAAAAAAAACTTTAAGGTCACTTCTTCCTTAGTTTTGAATTAACTGATTACAATTTTCTGTCCTTGGTGATTCTAAATTGGCCCTAGTGTGTGCTTGGTGTGTGGGTGTGTTTGTGTGTGTCCTGCGGTGGGTTGGCATCCTGCCCGGGATTGGTTCCTGCCTTGTGCTCTGTGTTGGCTGAGATTGGCTCCAGCAGACCCCCGTGACCCTGTGTTCGGATTCAGCGGGTTGGAAAATGGATGGATGGATGAATTTTCTGTCCTCTGACTATAAATTATGTCTTGTGTTTTTTTTGGCCCTGGTTACATGAAACCTTTCTCAGCTTGTGACTTACCTGTCATGATAACCTGAACTTTTTACTCGTACTGTATATATTTTTTTTTTTTTTTGCAGCCATTCCCTTGACATCTAAAAATGATGGCGGTAGCATTTGAGGGGGTTTTTATAAGTCACATAATTTAATGGCCTGGATTGTTTTGTGATTTTGAGGATTTTGTTTTCAGTATCAGCACCACCTTTGTTTGCTGTTTGTAGTGCAGGTTGCCAGGCTGTTATTAGACAAGATGTCCAGGAGTGTGACGTGTGCAACAGTATAAAGGTCTGCATCTTACAATCTCTTAATGTCCGAGTTTCAGAGAAATTTAAAACTCTACCTTCATAGTTGTTACAGATATCTTTGGCTTTGAATTATGTATTATGAATTACTAGTAACGGCGTACTGCACAATAACGTGCAGTGAATACACTTGACTTGAGCCTTCCTAGTTTTCATCCTCTTTCTCTGTACGTTTAGCATTCATTTGCTCAGAGGTTGATATGCTTGCTGCTTCCTGAACAGTTCTTCTTTTCAACACCCTAGCAGCCCACTTCTTTTTTTCTTCTATCCATCCATCATCCAATCCGCTATCTCCTAACTACAGGGTCACGGGGGACTGCTAAAGCCAGTCCCAGCCAACACAGGGTGCAAGGCAGGAAACAAACCCCGGGAAGGGCGCCAGCCCACCGCAGGGCACACACACACACACACACACACACCAAGCACAATTTAGTATCGCCAATCCACCTAACCTGCATGTCTTTGGACTGTGGGAGGAAACCAGAGCACCCGGAGGAAACCCACGCAGACATGGGGAGAAGTGAACCTGGGTCTCCTAACTGCAAGGCAGCAAAGCTACCCACTGCGCCACCGTGCCGCCCACTTCTCTTCTTCCATCAGCAACTTTTTGCGTTAAAACTGATTAAGTCGGTGTTTGTGTTGCAATTACTTAGTACGTTTTCTTTAATTTTTCACTTAAGTTGGCACTTAAGTTTTCAATCTGCCTCAAGAATGATTTAAAATATGAAGAGGTAGGGGAAGTGACGATGAAGGTGGTAGGGATGAGAATGGCACCAGTACACATGCGCCCCACGGCCGCCCTGCTAGCCACTGCTGAGAGTTGATTCTACAATAGAATAAAATAAAAAGAGGAATAACCTTGGAGGTCAATCATCACCCCGAAAGCAAATGGTAGACATCACATAGTATATGTGTACCAAATTTCAGGTCAATAGTTCAAATGGTTTGCGAGCTACATGGGATTTAAAATCCTGGACAGACAAACGAACAGCGACAGTAGCGTATTATATATAAAGATTATTTATATTATTATTATCTCAGCGCTTGGCTACATGAAATATTCTGGTTTTCAACTCCCTCGCTACATCTCTTAATTTTTATTTTTCGCTCATATCCTGACCATTGATTATTTGAGTTTGGTCCTCTCAGTTTTGACCTTAGCTCATTATTACCACTATGTTCCGTCTTCTTATTCCATCCTACTCAAAACTGTTGCCACCTTGTGCCATCATTATGTTACCATTCTGATCCTTGACTGTGTTTCTGGCTTCACATCCTGAGAGGTCGTCTATTGATTACAGTCTTCCCCTGCTTCAATCCACACCATTCCAATCCATCTTCTGATTCTATTCTCTTTTTTAACCTGCTGTCACCCTGCCCAAGCTGGATACCGGAGCTGTGGGACAGCACATGCACCAGAGTGCCACCACTTTTCTTCATTTTCCTTTCCTTCAGGACACTTCCAATTAATCCTTTCGTTATGCTCTGTTTAATTTTGTAGCTCTTTCTGTGTCATACAGGCACTTTCTTCTACACTTTTAAAACATTTCATAATATTCAGTTTTATAACACATTTTGGTTTTATTTTCCTTTGTGCATTTTCACAAAAAAAACTTGTCACATTTTAATATGTTACATTTATAAATTGTGCCAGCTGTGCATAATGTTTTTACAGTACAATAATGAGCCAATAGAAACAATTCTGATTGTCTTCAAAGAAGTTGCGAGTAAATCGTAAACACATGATGACTGTTTTTGGGTTACTTTCAACAAGTTCATTCCAGTAGTCATTGAATTACTTTAAATCATTTTATCAATCTATTTCAAATACATAACATCATATGTGGTATTATTATATATTATTAAATATTAAATATTATTATTATAAAATATTGCTGTATTTTTCAATCAAAAAATTAATGATATTAGAAATAACATAGTATATCTCCCCAACACTAAGGATCCTCCTAAACCCCAGTATTCCGTTATAAACAAATTAAACTCTTTCACTAGGATAGATTTACCTGATTTACATAAAATAATTTCTCAAATGAAACCCTCCACCTGTGCCCTTGACCCAATACCAACAAATTTTTTCAAAGAAGTATCAGGCGTGCTAATTGATAATGTTCTTGACATAGTAAATTCGTCATTAGATACGGGGGTCTTCCCAGACTGTCTTAAGACTGCTGTAGTTAAACCCTTACTTAAGAAAAATAATCTCGATCCCTCTGCTCTTGAAAATTTTAGACCCATCTCTAAGCTGCCTTTCTTAAGTAAAATTCTAAAGAAGGCAGTCATTATGCAGTTAAATGAGCTCCTCAATAAACATGCTATTCTTGATAAATTTCAGTCAGGTTTTAGAACAAATCACAGCACAGAAACTGCACTCTTTAAAGTAGTAAATGATTTGCGGGTAAATGCAGACAGAGGCCATTTATCTGTTCTCATCCTCTTAGATCTGAGTATCGCATTTGACACCATCGATCATAATATTCTTAGAAATCGCCTTAGTCAATGGGTGGGCCTCTCTGGCAGTGTCTTAAATTGGTTTGAATCCTACCTGGCAGGGAGAAAATTCTTTGTTAGTTGTGGTAATTACAACTCAAAGACACATGATATCCTATATGGTGTTCCACAAGGCTCTATCCTGGGTCCGCTGCTCTTCTCAATCTACATGCTTCCATTAGGTCAGATTATCTCAGGTCACAACGTGAGCTACCACAGCTATGCTGATGACACACAGCTGTATTTATCAATTGCACCTGATGACCCCGATTCTCTTGATTCACTAACACAATGTCTAACTTGTATCTCAGAATGGATGAATAGTAACTTTCTCAAGGTAAATAAAGAGAAAACTGAAATCTTAGTGATTGGCAATAATGGATACAATGAGGCTATTAGAAATAAACTGGATATATTAGGATTAAAAGTCAAAACGGAGGTAAAAAGCTTAGGGGTAACTGTTGACTGTAATCTAAATTTTAAATCGCATATTAATCAGATCACTAGGACAGCATTTTTTCACTTAAGAAACATAGCAAAAGTTAGACCTCTTATGTCATTGAAAGATGCTGATAAATTAGTTCACGCGTTTGTTTTCAGTCGACTAGATTACTGTAACGCACTCCTCTCAGGACTACCCAAAAAAGACATAAATCGTTTGCAACTAGTGCAGAATGCAGCTGCTAGAATCCTAACCAGGAAAAGAAAATCCGAGCACATCTCTCCAGTTTTGATGTCACTACATTGGTTACCTGTGTTATTCAGGATTGACTTTAAAATTCTGCTTATGGTTTATAAAGCCTTAAATAATCTCGCCCCATCTTATATATCGGAATGTCTGACGTCTTATATTCCAAATCGTAACCTCAGATCCTCAACTGAGTGTCTCCTTAGAATTCCAAGAGCAAAACTTAAAAGAAGTGGTGAGGCGGCCTTCTGCTGTTATGCACCTAAAATCTGGAATAGCCTGCCAATAGGAATTCACCAGGCTAATACAGTGGAGCACTTTAAAAAAACTACTGAAAACACATTACTTTAACATGGCCTTCTCATAACTTCACTGTAAATTAAATCCTGATACTCTGTATATCCAATTCATTATAATAACTATTCATGGTGGCTGTAAAATCTGTACTAACCCCTACTCTCTCTTCTATTTCCTTTTCCGGTGTCCTTTTGGTGGTACTCAAAGCACCATGATGTTCCAACAGTGATGGATGGATTAAAAGCCAGAAGTCTGTATGACCATCACCATCAAGTGACTCCGTGAGAACCCTAACTACAAAGAAGACTATTTCATTTATGTCAGGTAGAATGCCCAGAGGGGACTGGGCGGTCTCGTGGCCTGGAACCCCTACAGATTTTATTTTTTTCTCCAGCCTTCTGGAGTTTTTTTTGTTTTTTCTGTCCACCCTGGCCATTGGACCTTACTCCTTTTCTATGTTAACTAATGTTGTCTTATTTTAATTTCTTATTTTGTCTGTTATTTTTCTTTTCTTCATTATGTAAAGCACTTTGAGCTACTTTTTGTATGAAAATGTGCAATATAAATAAATGTTGTTGTTGTTGTTGTTGGTATGAAGGGGAAACTAATCAATGCAGGCACATAGAAAGGGTAAAATGTATACGCACTCATTTTGAATTGCTTTTATGCACATAAAGTTCATGTTCACCTTCATGGGAACTCATGGGGCCTGTCATGGGAGGTGCAGCCGTACTGAACTGCCGTAATTCTCCGTTCAAATAGATTCAACTCGGTGCTGGAAACAGTCCTTAGGGATTCTGGTCCATTTTGACTTGATAGCATCGCACAGTTGCTGCAGATTTATCATCTGCACATCCATGATGCGAATCTCCTGTTCCACCACATCCCAAAGGAGTTCTTTAGGATTGAGATCTGGTTACTGTAGATGCCATTTGAGTGCAGTGAACTCCAAGAAACCAGTCTGAGATGATTTGAGCTTTGTGACATTGAGCGTCATGCTGCTGGAAGTAGCCATCAGAAGATGGGTACACTGCAGTCATAAAGGGATTGACATGGTCAGCAACAATACTTAGGTAGGTTGTGGCATTTAAATGACACCCAATTGGTATTAAGGTGGCCCAAAGTGTGCCAAGTACAATACAATACAATACAATTTATTTTTGTATAGCCCAAAATCACACAAGAAGTGCCACAAAGGGCTTTAACACTAGAATTACCAGAGCCTACGAAAAAACTCGTAGATCCGTCCCACCTTAAATCGCTTTTTAAATCCGTTCGCACCTCTTCACCATCGTCTTTTGTCTTCTAAACGTGCAGATAAAGACAAGCTGCAAACAGCTGGCTATTCCATCCCCCCACCGACTTAGAACATGCACAAACTTCTCCCAGCTCATGCCTTGATTTATTATCTGGGAGTGAAGCGGGGTTTTAGAGTGGAAGTAATAGATTGTTATTTGGAACACACGCATTTCATGTGTGTTCCGTTTCTACAGTAATCTGTGTAAACACATTTTTAAAACAGAAACGTTTTTCATATTCTAGTAGTAAATGACAAAATTTAGGTATAAACTATATAATATATGAAGCCTGAAGTCCAAATATCAAAGAAACACTTTCACGAACGGTACAAATATAACAGAACAAGTGCGCTTTTATTCAAAAATATAACTGCAGGAAAAAGAAGCCGCCATAGTGTGCGACATTGACACTCATTTACTATGACTACCGCTGTGGTGCAACAGTATCAGTTGTTGACTGGGAATCAAAAGGTCACGAGTTCGATCCTGTACGACTCCCTTTTGAGAAGTGAACTGCTCTTATTTTTACTATTTTAGAATAAAAAGATACATTTGATTTCAGTCTGTAACAGCCGATGAAATTTATGATATTTGTAAAGGTTAGCTTTGTTTTTGTTTTTTTTTATTCACTTTTCATTCTCTCAGTCGCATTCAGGATCCTACCCCATTTGACACTGCTGTTTTCACATAAAGACGTGCTATAGCTCTGCAGTGTATCACAATACATATGACCGTGTGTTTTTTTCCCCCTATCTTGCCAGTCCCCACATGTTGCTGTATGCTGTTTCTTTTGTACTCCAGGACATACAGAGGAAAGCATAGTAAAGAGCAGTAACTTCAGCACTATATGCAATCATCAGACACTCCCCATCTGACACTGCTGTTTTCACATAAAGACACGCTATAGCTCACCCAAGGAGCGCCCTTCCTACATTTACAACATGTGTACTTGTTGCAGTGTACACACCTCTCTGTGCTATGGTTCCTATTACACTGAACCAGCACCTGTAATTTGCAGCTCTCATTATCTCAAAACACCACGCACATTCACAGTAATTCCCAGTTATGTCCACCACTCATACCCACGCCCACAACCATACAGAACTGATTCCACATAAGAGAATTTCCAGTTCCAGCATAAATTCACACCCGATCTGACGCGGTTCATTTTCAAATGATATTGCATTTAGTGCGATGATGTTTTCACATATATTGTCTTTCTTTCAGGTGTGTAATAGAAACCACAGCATAGAGAGAAGTGTGTACATTGTAACAGGTACACACGTTGTAAATGTAGGAAAGACGATCCTTGCGTGTGCGTGAACTGTTTACATTTGAATCTGATGATTGCATATAGCGCTGTCTTATTCAGTGCGCTTATTCAGTGCGCGCAAGAACATGCTGGTGGCCAGTTGCTGTGTGCTACAACATGCTGGCGGTGATCAACGCACATTTTAAAAAAAGAAAGAGACAAATATATGTGACGTTTTGAAGAAATCATTTTATGACACGAATAGCACCAATCAGAAAACATCGTCGAAGTAATGCAATGTTATTTGAAAACGAACAGCGTCAGATTGGGTGTGATTTATACTGGCGCTGTTACTTAGAGTCAGATCAGAAGCTGAATAAGTTCCTGTTCTGACTCTAAGTAAAAAAGCATGAATTAATCAACAGAAATAACCGCGATCGACATTTTAAACTTAACGATTTACAGTGCATACCAATTTATAAATTTTATGTCTGTTTGAGGCTACAAAAAAAAAACCAAAAAAAACACATCCTCCCCAGCGGGGAATCAAACTCAAAGGTGTTGTGACATCCTTGAACCTTTTGTGAAACTGTTTATTTGATGTTTGGCCGTCAGGCTTCACACATTCTATAGTTTATGCCTACATTTTGTAACATTTATTACTAAAATATGAAAAAGTTTCGGTTTTAACAATGTTTTTACACAGATTACCGTAGAAACGGAACACGCATGAAATGCATGTCTTCCAAATAACGATCTATTATTTCCACTGTAAAACTCCAGCAGTTCAGTCACTCCCAGATAATCCAACAAGGCATGAGCTGGAAAAACTTAGTGAACGTTCTGCGATGGTGGGGGATGGAATAGCCGGCTGCTTGCTGCTCGTCTTAATTGGCACATTTAGAAGACAAAAGAGAGGTGAGAACTGTTTTAAGGTGGGCCAGATCTACGAGTTTTTTCGTAGATTCTGGTAATTCTAGTGTTAACAGGCCCTGCCTCTTGACAACCCCCCACCTCTCTAAGAAGACAAGGAGAAACACCCAAAAAATCCTTGTAGGGAAAAAATGGACGAAACCTTAGAAAAGTAGTTCAAAAAGAGACCCCTTTCCAGGTAGGTTGGTCATGCAGTGGCCGTTAAAAAGAAGGGGGTCAATACAATACAATACACAGAACACAACAAATCCTCAATACAGTATAAAAATCAAAATTTTACAAGTACGGACCAGAATTTAACAGTAGATGATATCATATAATATGATTTGGATTTGTTTAGAGTGCTGGAGACCTCAACCATCAAGCTGCCTCCCCCATTTGGCCATTCCACAGCTGAAACAGCACTGGGCCAGCCAATCCAATGAAAGGACCCCTCTACCCCGCGATTCCTGCGATCCTCCATCAGGGATGACTTTACCTTAGACAGGCAAAACAACTTGGCAGGTGGGCCGTGGCACCAAGTGCCACAAGTAAATATCCCCCACACCATTACACCAAGACCACCAGCCTGAACCATTGATACAAGGCAAGATGGATCCATGCTTTCATGTTATTGATGCCAAATTCTGACCCTATCATCCGAATGTCACAACAGAAATTGAGACTCATCAGACCAAGCAATGTTTTTCCAGTCTCATATTGTCCAATTTTGGTGAGTTTGTGTGAATTGTAGCCTCAGTTGCCTGTTCTTAGCTGACACCCAGTGTGGTCTTCTGCTGCTGTAGCCTATCTGCTTCAAGGTGTTGTACATTCAGAGATGCTCTTCTGTATACCTCAGTTGTAGTGAGTGCTTATATGAGTTACTGTTGCAGATCAACCCAGTTTGGCCATTCTCTTCTGACATTTGGCAATCTGAACCCAATCCCCCACCCCCCTAGTGCAGCTATAACAGGTTCCACTCTTCTGGAAAGACATTCCACAAGATTTTGGTCCTGTACTTATGTTGGATGAAAAGATCTGACTCATAATTGATGTTCTAATTAATTCCAATGGTGTTCAGTAGGGTTGAGTTCAGCAATCTGTGCAGGCCTCTTGAGTTCCTC